>NC_091821.1:418229147-418953522 GCF_038994185.2 Dermacentor albipictus
TCACGTGTCATCACGGGCGTGCGTGTTTCAGTATGCGGCCTATTTAGAATGCAAAACCATATCGCGACTCGGGCTAGTGTGAATTTTCGTTTCCCTTTAAACTAGAATGTTGCCGAATTCAGGGGTAGTAGAATGAGAGAGAGAGAGGATGATTTCAAAGCGGCCGTCGTTTCCTTGACGACCTCGCGGGTCACAGATGCGGCTCTGGAGCAACCCGCGACGTGTTATACCAGCTCGCGTGCGTAACACATTTGCGTGATCGACCGTCCTTGAGCCAGCGAAGCACGAGCGCGTGCATTTCATATCCAATCCAAAACGCCAACTCTTGTCGGCCTTCGAGCGCTGCTGTCCCGGCCTCATTGCCGGACGAAGGGCAGCCTATCAGTTCTCTTCGGCGGGCACCGCCTCTATATTGCAGATCCCAGATAGATTTAATGATTGATTGATTCTTTGATTGATTGATTGACTGATTGATTGTAACCCGTTCAGTCACGGTGCACACTTGCGCACACGAATGCTTTTTTTTTTGCCACTTCTGTCCAGTGGCAGCCTCCTTGCCAGACTCTTCTTTTGACTTTTCTGTGGGGTAAATTGTACCCCCCTTATACTCAATGTGGCTTCGTTTCACTTCACGGCGGTGATTACTGCCACGCACGATCGCTTTATTGAAGGCACTATACCTTGTTGGTTGGCATGGAAAATGAATAGCTTTCTTTTTTAACTTTCTCGTAATGCTTGCAGCCAGTCACTAACTTGTTCGTGTGCTTTGAACCTGTCGGTTAGCTCTTGTTATTGAAAAAGCTGGACATGAGTGATTGTGCACTAAATCGATATTTATTTACTCTGTACGTATACGTACTGATTAGAAGCTTTGTAAAGAAGCATCATACTACGCTCTCTTGACTTCAGCGTAGTCCGACCGCAGCGCGCGTTGAAACAAATTTGGTACATTTATCGGTAGTCCTTCGTAATCTGTTACTGAAGTAGCTATAAAAAAAAAAAAGCTCGGAGCTCGGTCTCAACTATTACGTTCTAGCAAGCTACTCAGCATTGCAAGATAAGGGGGTGGCGAGAGAAGAGCGGCTATGAAAAGATGAAAAAACGCGCTGCCAAAGTGGAGATGATTATAATAAAGAGAAAAAGTAAATTTGCGTGAATAAAAGAAAAGAGGGAAAATAGGAACACCTACAATAGTCGCATATCCAGTTCACTTTCATTTAGAAAATGCCACCATGCCCTTCATGGATGGGCACTCAAGGTGTTTTGGCCATGAACTCAAAAGAAGACACCCAGAAAGCGATCGGTTATCGAGGTGTGCCAAAGATCCAGCCATTGATATGACTCTCTCACAAGTGCAGCGGCAGTGCATTTTTTTTTTCTTTACGCCTTCGGCCTTTTTTTTTTTTTTGGTACCATAGCTCATTGACGCCGCACGACGCCGCGTGTTCGCGTAATGGGGCACATAATGCTTTCGCATTAAAAACTTGCCTGCAACTTCATGTCGAACGGAGCGAATTACCTGCAGGGACCATAGAATATAGCGTGCAGGCGGACGGCCCTATTCTAGCACCAGAGCTAGAATTGAAAGCGACCAAGCGCCTCTTCGCACTCTCAACCGGGCCGCCCAGCAACTTCTAACGGATGAACTAACGTTCGTTTTTTCACGCCTTGTCGCACAGCGTTTTCACTGCCGTCGCTCAGGGATAGCCGGCAAACCGAGCGTGCATCACTGGTCTTTTTTTCTCTTTTTTTTTTTCAGGACACCACTCTGTATGGTTCACTCCTTTTTCCCTTATCTTCTTTTTTTTTCTTTTCTATTGCGTGCGTGTTCCACACACTCGGAAAACCCGCGCTGATTTTATTCACGCCCAAGAAGTTACTTTGCAAATTCTGACCAAATGTACACACATGGTGCTCGGTAATGTGGATACGACGACACGCCTGTTCCGTAGTATACCTGTTTATTTAATTTTTATAGATTTATTTAGGCATTTATTTACCTATTTCGCGGCCCAAGTAGTTAGTGGGAAACAATGTACAAAAAGAAAAAAAAACAAAGAACAGAATTAGCGCATAAACAAAACCCGATGCGATGTGCTTGCACGATACTGGCGCGCGTACTTGTTCGGCGTTTTCCCCACGAGCGTTTATCAGCGACCAACAACTGTTACGCAAGCTTATCGCTCGGCTCGAGATGCGCCTTCACGTATCGGAATTTTATTGAATGTTGTCGGGGGGGGGGGGGGGAGGGGGGGGGGGCAATTCATTTCTGGGATCACACTGCACGCGACAGGCGAATAGTGGCGCACACTCTAGATCGTACTCGCGAGAGCCAGTGGTTACACCGGAATGTACGATGAGTCGTGCGTGTATAAACAGCCGAACGCGCTGTATACCCGTATACCATCAGACTCCGACAACCGCCGGTGACGGTGCTCGCCGCTCTGTCGTTGTGCTTCGAGCGTCGCTTGCTGTTTGCTGGACACTAGTTCGCCCGGTAAAGCGTTGGACTTGTGACGCGCAGCTCTGCTACTGCCTGCTGCTTCACCTGCAACTACATACAGCGTGGCAATACTACAACACACGATTTCAGCAACAGTGGTCGAACAAGGATGTCGCTGGAGCCGACGCTCCGACAAGTGGGCTTGTCTTCGTCAGGGTGCCAGGGTATACATAATGACACTCAAGGAAAAAATTGTGAGAGTGGAACGTGTAACTAATACAGGCAATAAAAAAACGCGCATTTAGTCAGCAGTCACGTGAACTGCAAATGGTATATATATATTCTCAGTACATGTTGTGATATGTGTATGTCAGGCGGTAAATTATTTAATATTTGGTATTGTTCTGGGGACTAACTGTAGTGATCTGCGTATGCGAATACAGATGTAAAATGTGCGAATGACGATGCCGAGTATTTGTATACATAGTTGCCAAGTTTTGCACGTAACGGGCGCGATTGACAAGAAGATCACGGTACCAAAGCAGGTAAAGAAATCTCCGCTTGCCGAGCTTTCTCTGTATTTCAAGAGTATTATTTGGTTTTACGAGGTTCTTCGGCGATAAGCGCCAGCTATAACGGTTGCATCACTTACGGTAAATCGCCGAGACTGTTAAATGTACATGGAGTGCGCACCCGTGTTCCCTTTCTTTTTTATCTCTTGTCCATACCGGTCTATTGAAGCAAATCAGTATTTAAACAAACAGAAGAGGTAACACAAAACAAGGAGACCTATCAGGCATGCAAAGTTCATTTCAGGAGTTTGAGAAAAACCAGCTAAACAAATGGAGGCAAAAGACGATGGAAAGAAGAGACAGGACAATGCTGGCGTTGTGGTGTCTCTGCTTTCCGTCGTGTTTCGTCTTATTTTTTTTTTCGCTGGTTTCCTCAAGGTTTAGTAAGAACCGACTGGCCCAGCAAGCATCATTTCAGGAGAATCGCTTGATGATATTATCTGGATAAAATTCTACAGATTCGGTCGAGAAACTGGAGATGGCTAGCAGAAAGGCTATTCCTGGGTTAGACTTAAATAGAATGATGATGATGGGGTCAATTTTAGACTATTATCTTTGAGAAATAAAACACCAGATCTGAATAATGTGTATCCGCAAATCGCATGCCTTAGTAGGGCGATTGGGTGAATAAATTTAAACTTTTCTATACCCATGTTGATTATAGCCGCAATATACACATAAAGCCATATCGGTCATATAGAGGGCTGGCCGTGATGTACACCTCCATGAAACACACCAGTTTGGGGAACACGGTGTGCGAATTTATCTTCATCGGTTGGACGGCGCAGCTGTTCGCGTATTCGTGAATTGCGAACTGCTCGAGATTGCTAGCTCCGCGCGTTATAGATATGGCTTGCGGCTGGCGCCAAGTGTGGGCAGCGAACATGGCCCGACGCGTTCACTTTTGCAAAAGCGCGGCGACCTCTTGAATTGCCTCGGTCCGTCGCTATAGGAATCGTTCCTGCACGCTCTTAAAACAGTTGCACCGCCTGTAAACTTGGTCGCACGCCCTCGCCTTCGTGTTGTGCCGGCTTCTGGAGAAACGTCGGTTTTGCTGCTATGGCACGCAAGCCCTACTTCCGTGGTCTCTTCCGCCCGACGATCGTGCGGTTCACCCGTACTCGTTCTTCTCTCCTCAGTTTCCAGTTCCCCACCATTATTTATGCTCATAGACGTCTTATTATTATTATTATTATTATTATTATTACTTACACACTTGACTTGCCCGACTAACGGGCAGCAAGGCCAGCGTGACCGCTACGCGATCCGACTGGAAACCACGAGACTCACTCTCGCTTCCCCACAACGTGTACAACGCACGCACACACACAAACAAGCAAGCGCGGGCCTTAAGAGGAAGCTTTAGCTCGGGCCCAACTCCGGCGCGGCCTATTCAAATACATGTAAAACGCAAAAACGCTTTTATGAGATAACCACTTGACAGATTTTGATGAAATTTGTTGAATTTGAGAGAGAAAGCTAAGTTCTAGTGACTGTTGGAAGCGGAATTTCAATTTAGGGCCTGAATTTTGTTAAAACGGTTTTGAAATATTCGACCGTGTGAAAAAAATAGAAGCACGAAGTTTACAAATTCATAGCTCTGCATCAAGAACAGATATCGCGGTTCTGTAAACGACATCCATGAGATAATTCAAAGCGGACAAATTTGATATGTCATTTTACATCTTACGTGAATTTGTTACGTTGGGTACAAGGGTTCTGCAAAAGCTGTATTTCCATATCACTAAATTTTTTTTATATTCATGTGTAACATATCAATTTTGTCCGCTTTAGATGTACTATTAGACGCATTTCACAGAATTGTATTACCTTTCTTTGTTGTTGACTTACAGAGTTGTAAACTTGATAGTTTCGTTTTTTCAAAATTTGCGATTTTTGCCAATTTTTAATAAAACATTGACGACCTAACTCAAAAATTAGAAACCAACAGTCACTAGATTTTAAGTTCTTCTTTTAAATGCAACAAACCTCGTCAACTTCGGTGCAGTGGTTGCCGAGAAAAACGAATTCTCCTTTTACATGTATTTAGATAGGAGCACCCGAGCTAAAGCTTCCTCTTAATTGAATCACTTATCGGGGCGCGCTCGGAGGAGAAATAAGAGAAATTCCGAAGCGCAGCGGCCGCACAGACGACATGTATAGAAATGAAAGAAAGGAACAAAGAATGAAATAGAAAAGGTGGAAAAGAAGAAGAAGGAAATAAGTGAGGGGAGGAGGGGAGAACGACGCGCAACGCCGGCACATAGGTCACTCCCGTACATTCCTCGGGACCTCGGGCCGCGTCCCATGCGGCGGGTGCAGTGCGGGACTCGGATGTCCCAGTGCCCCCCTGCCGCCAGTGCACTGCGATGCCACGACGGCGGCGGGCGGCGACGGCGGGGGGCAAAACTTTTTCCCGGCTCGCCGGCGGGCCGGCCCCGGCCCGGGTCTGGAAACTGCCCCCCTCCCCCTCCCTCTTCTCCCCTTGCTCCCCAACCCTCGCGTCCTCTATCGAGCGTCCCCAGCATCCCTTCATCTCCAACCGTCTCGCCTGTCTCTTCCTGGACCTGTGAGAGAGAGAGAGGGAAGGAAGGAGGGACAAGAAGGAGAGCGACCGGTTGGGAGAGAGGCAAGCGGAATGCTCGCGGGCCCGGGCCCTATCGATTCCCGGCGGGAGGAGACGCGCCGCTCTCCCTCGCTCTCCCCCGAGAACTTAGTTTCTCCCTCGATGCAGCGGCTGCCGTCCGACGACGGGTCTGTATTATGTGCGTGCGCCCGGGGCGCGAGAGAGCCCACGGCCCCCGAGGAACAACACGGAGGAGCGACCGGCCCGCTGTCTCGTCCCCGGAGTGGCGGGGAAGCGCGCCTCATATACCCGGCGGCGGCGCCGGTCACGCGTATGCATGTATGGGCTGTCGCGTGTGCCTATGCGCCCACACTGAGCCATGGCAAGCGGCGAGAGACCTCGGTCCAGATGCCCGCTTCTGTGGCGATGTTCGCTTTGGTTTAGGTATAGACGACGAACGCGTCGCCGCACCTCACGGTAACCCTAATTCGCAGACAGCGCCTAACAGACGAGACGGGAAGAATACGCAATCGCGGAATCAAACGTTCAGCGGAGAGATTTCGGGGCATAATCGCGACATGATTCGTTGCATAGTCGCAATAAACGCTCTACGCAGGGGCCTATGTATACTTTCTTTTTTTATTGCGATAAAGACTTGTCCTTAAGGCATAATTCTTGGTGCGTATATGTGCATTATATGTGTGCTGTGAGGCCTGTGTTGTGTATGAATTGAAGCAGCGTTTTGTGGAATCTGGTGTCATGTATCCAGCGGTCATAGCTGGTATACTGCCTCCGCTGGTCAAACCACAGGAAGGCCGAGCTTACCATGCATGTACTTAATCACCTCCCCCCCTGCTTTTTTTTATTTCACGAGATTTCGCACTTCGGCTTGGTTTACCAACCCTTATTCATATATACTCAGTTGGATACACGCAGCAATGCGCTTTAGCGGGAGCAGGCTGTTCTCTCAGTTTCATTTAATATTATTACAGGGGTCGGAGTGGTTGTGCAGAGTGGCTCGGCGTTCTCACAACCTAATGACATCGTGACCAACTAGGTTTCCGTCAATTCTTCTCCGGTACTTGTGCACAATGGAGCGGGACACTCGGTATGGCAGCTGTGAGTTTTTCGAAACAGGTCGTAGAGACACGTGAAGAAACTCTGTATCTGTCACTGTGTATGTGCCTTACCTCCACATTGGATGAATCAGATAGTAGAGGTGAATATTTGAGTTCGACAGCTGAATGCATGCAGCCTTGTGTTCGTTAAAGCAGTTTTTCATTGGCCGATCGTCTTCTTGATACAGGGTGATCATTTTTTAAGTTTTATGAAAAATTGAAAAAGAAATCGCCTGTGGCAGATAACATAATTCTTGTCCTTAAGCTGGATTATTCGAAGAGGCGGACATTGCCAGCACGAGAATTCGGCACACACATTCATCTAATTAAGAAAAAGTCACTAATTAACCTCCTAATTAATTATTTTACCACACATATTACAATTTATTATTGTAGGCGACGAGTTTGCAAGACGTATTCACTTGAAAATGAATTTCCAGGATAAAACCAGTTGCGAGGTATTGTTTCTCAAAATGTGGAACGAGATGCATGGGAGTTCCAGTTACTTTCGTGCTTCAGTGCTTGAAAGAACGTTTTGTTAAAAAAGTAATTGGAACCAAAGTTCATTTTCTTACGGCAAGTTTAATGCCGCGTATATCCAAACTGGCGTCATTCTGGAAATTTATTCCAAGTGGATACTCCTTGCAAGCTCATCGGCTACAATACGTAAATTGCAATATGTCCCGTAAGCTAACTAATTAATAATCATTTGTGCGTATTTGGTAATTAGTTGAATGTGTATTTTGACTTCTGGTGCAAGTAATGTCCGCCTCTCTGAATAATCCAGCTCAAGGACTAGAATTATGTTATCTGCAACAAGCTATTTTTAAAAATTCGATAAAGCTTAAAAACGGCCACCCTGTATAATTTGTTTACTATAACGAGCAAACGTATGCTCGGACTAAGTACTTTAGCGCATATTAGTGAGGTGACGCTATGGGACGATATTAAGCCCACTTAAGATAGAACATAAATAGCTGTCAGTGTTTAAAAAAGTACTTTTTTTCCGTACCGCCACATTGCCTCATTAGTTTTATTTTTTGGTTCTTGTTGTTTCCTGCGTCTACGGCATGTTGGTGAAGCTAGAATCCTTTCTGCATAGTTTACGCACCCGTGCGACCATGCGCTACGTATTAACACCATATCTACTGTATACTTACTACATACAGGAAGCGCTGTTCAGTTGAGACTCCTGCAAGGGCTATTATCGTGAACCAGATCGCGGTATTCACAACTACCTAGTACCACAGCCTGACGTCATTTGAACTTTGTTCCCTGGTCCATTAAGAGATACTATATAAATTACTACAGAACTTCTGGATCTCCCGTAATAGAGAATCGATGTAAGCGTGAAATGCCAACCAGCAAAACAGATTGGTTCGTGGTGATACCAGCCACAATCTTAAGATGGGTGTAGTGCATGTTCGCAACGGCACACCGCACCACGTGACACCGCACCACACCTCACCACCATGACATACTGTGCGTTGGTCCATATGAACGCTGTCCAGCTATAGAAGAAGAAAACTGGCTGGAGTCCACACGACGGACAGCGAGCGACGCTAGGGAGACAGAGCGCACTGCCTAGCTAGAAGAAGAATGAATTGAATTCCGGAGTTTTGACGAGCCAAAAGCACGATTGGATTACGAGTCACGCCGTGATGGGGGACTCAGGATTAATTTTGACCATCAGGAGATCTTGAACGTGCCCCCAATGCACATGACACGAGCGTTTTTTTGCATTTCACCCCCAACGAAATGCGGCCGCCGCGGCCGGGATTTGATCCCGCGACCTCGTGCTCAGCAGCGCAGGAGCCGCCATTCAGCATGGCACCATATCTCGAGGCGACGCAAAAACCCGCGCCGCGGAACTTGCGGGCCCCTGGCTTTCAGCCCTCAGTGCCAAAAGATGACAATGAAGTGCACGTTGCCCTGTGTCTGCCTTCTGAACGTCGCCATCGGACACGAAAACAAAAAGTTCAGCGTACTAGGAGTTATAGCTTGAGTGATATTGCGAACAAACATTAGGAAGAACTCGGAAGCAATCTTATTTTTTGCAACTTGTTTGGGCAATAACTAGCGTGTGTACGCGGTCCTGTACAAAGGGTTGGGGGGCAGAGATTGCATTTTTAAAGTTTTAACTGGTTGCCCGAATGATTTCGTTTTGTTCTCGCAAACTTGTCACTGTCAAGCAGACACCGTTTATTATTTCATTTGCTAATCTGTTTTGTCTACATCAAGTATGATGTATTACATGTGCTGTACCTTATATTGTACTTTATGTTCATACCATAGTTGTAAGCGTGTCTACGGGTGAATAAATTTTCTTGTCAACTTGCCTGGGCATCCTCGTTTGAGCGCCCGGTTAACGGCTCTGGCTTTTGGCTCAAGGTCACTTGAAGGTCGCCGACAACTGGAGCCAAAAGCTTTTCTAGCTAAAAGCTAAAAACTGAAAAATGTCGGTGTAAGAAAAAGTACGTCAAGTTAGGATGTTAGGACCTAAAAAAAAAAATGTAGGTTTAAGAAAAAGTACGTCAAGTTAGGATGTTAGGAGTTTGGACCTATGACTACGACGCGAAGGAGCGTTTTCGCTCTTTCAATGAAAAGAATCCAAATTGCAACGTTCAGTCGAAATGTGTTACTGGAATATTAACACATTTAAGTTACACCTTTCAGTGTCCGTGTTACTGAAATGCGAACTCATTTCAGTCGAAATGTGCTCTGCTTGCCGGAAATGTTCAAGCGTGTAACATCATCGTGCACGTCGATAGTTCGCGGCTAATAACGAGAAAAAAAAAAGAAAGAAGAGCTGTGTGGAGAAAAATAAAATAAAGAAAATGTGACGTCGTTGTTTTTTTTTAGCTCTTTTTCTTCGAATAGAGCTAACACGCGTTCTCTGTTTTCTTCAGCTGGCTTAATGTAGCTCCGAGTGATCCCCGGAAGGTTCATCGTGGTGATCTTTTTTGGAAGTACTGTCCTGTTGTTGTTTTCTTTTATATCGTACCAACTAGCCTGTCCATTCTTGCCACGTTCCTCCCGAGGATTAGTCACGTGTATCAACAAACCAAAGGCAATGCAAGTGTTCAAGCTGGTGACGATGGTGTCGCGTACAGTCTCAACCTCCTCGGTCAAAACGATGCGCAACCATCATTTCCTGACGTTGAATTCCTGGGCTTTTACGTGCCAAAATCACGATTGGATTATGAGGCGCGCCCTGGTGGGAGGAGCTCCGGATTAATTTTGACCACCACGTGATCTTTAGCGTGCCCCCAATGCACGGGACACTGGCGCTTTCGCATTTCGCCCACCCATCTCAATGCGGCTTCTGCGACCGGGATTTGATCCCGCGACCTCGTGCTAAGCAGCGCAACGCCGTATGCGCTACGCCACCACGGCGGGTTTCCTGGAGTTAGTTAACGCGTGCCGACTTTGACATGCCTGACTATCGGAGGCGAACACACATCCCCAGCCACTCTCAGGGAAAGAAAAAAAATTACGAAAAAAAAAAAAAAACGAGAGACCTGATGTCACGCACAGTTCCGTTGGGAAACGGCGCGCTACTTTCCATCGCGTCGTATCGCCTGAAAGAGTCTCGTCGCCGCCGTCCTGCTATAGCCCCCATTGTGGAGTGTAACGTAATGCGTCATTTCAGGACGCGCTTGTGAACTCCTTCAACTGCTCCATCTCGGGTGTACAGGTTGCGAAAACGCTTGTTTCGCAACCTGTACACGAAGCGCATGCTCGTCGTGGTCCACGTGGCTGTGTGCCGCGCACCAAGCGCGATACAGATGCGTGGGCACGCTCACGAAGCGAGGCGCCGTCACTTGCCGCGCCATCTCGGATACGTCACACGGGCCGTGCGTGTTGCCATTCATGTCCGTGAGCGCCCGTCCCGGTTGACCCGCTAACCTGTTCGCTCCCCCGATGTATGTCTTTTTTTTTTAATTATACCGACCTGGCTTCTCTTTCCTCCCTGAAGTCTCACGTCTACTTGATGGGCATGTCAGGGGCGCGCAATCGGCCTCACGGTGGACAGGCAAGGAGCTTGTACGTATACCACAAATCGGGCCTGTCCTTTCCGACTGCGGCGAGAGAGAGTTCCGCCGATCGCTGAGACAGCGACGCTATCAGTGACGACCCCTAAAGACCGCATTAGCAGGCACGATGCCAAGGAGATCGGCGCGGACGCCCTCGGCGTTCACCGCAGGGCAGACCCCGTCTCTCGCGAGCACGCACACATACCCGGAGGGTGTTGGAAAAAAAAAGAGAGAGATGCGCCGCGAATGAATCGAGCGGTTGCGACAAGACCTCGAGCACGGAACGGGCCGCTTTTTCGTCGCGAGTGCAGGGAACCGTAATAGCCTTGGACCTTGTCCAGTTCCGATCCACATCTTCTCGCCCCCGTCCCTCACCTCGTCCTTCTTTTGCGTCCCCAAATCACCTAAAATGTACAAAAAAAAAGAAGGGGGGAGAGCGTCGAGTCGTAGCAAAGGCCTGTTGACTAGACAAGTATAAATTGGCGGACCGCAGGTGCGATCGGGCGCTCTCAAAATTCAATTGCCCGCACGCATCTGCGGATGCATGTTGATGAAGCCGCGGCATGCGGCGTCAGGCTCTCGCGTTCCGTCCTAGTGTCTTCCTTTCTTTTTTTTTTACACCCCCCTCTTTCCTTCTCGATTTGCTGTATATCATCTCCAGGAGGATCCTAACAGCCCTCATTCCTCGACATGTGAAACGCTCTGTGTTGGCAACCGTAATCCACTTAAACGCGAAATTTATGGCGGCTCCATACGTTACCTCGGTTTAGAGAAGCTTTCTTTCTCTCCGCTACGCTCAGTTGCTCGCACTTCATTACGGGTTCGAGTCGGTCCCTCCCCTATTGAAGCTTCTGGAAGCGGTGGTGCTAATCTTCTTGTTTGTTCTTGCTTTACATACTTCCTCTTTGCGTAACACGCTGACAGATCGTTCCGCATGCAGCGCGTATGCCCCGCCACTGTATAATGCGCTCTCCGCACTCTTCGCCCGCGCATGCTTTACACTTATGTGGCTGGGACACCCGACTGGCGCTCACACGTGTTAGGCTTTACCGCTCTCACTGAGACGAGCTGCTGCTGTGAGGAGGAGGAGGAGGAGGACGAAAGAAAGAGAGAGGGCAGGGATGTTAAAGTTCTAGCCGGGCGCTTTGGGATGACCGCTTTTCTGTAAGGGTTAGGCAACTGCTGTCGCTCGGTCAGACGGCATGGCAAACAGGGAGAGTTCTGTGACGTGCATCGGTACGTCAAATTGAGCGGAAGAGGAGGGCAGCTGGTAATTAGATGGTCGCGAGACGCAGAGGCAAGAGAATCGCGCTTTTAACGAATGACGAGTTTGGCAGCGTTCGACAGTTGTTTGCTTAGCGGCGAGTATATAAGGCGATGCCTCGACCGAGATTTTTTTTTTTTTAGATCCTCGCTCGCTTCTCGCGATTGTTGACAGCTGTTCACGCCAGGGTACATGCTATCGTAGTGGACGTCTTCAAGTGAGGAAAGCTCAGAGTGAAATTGATATCGAAGAACGACTGAGGAATATGATAGAAAGTAAATGGGTTGCGAGAGCGTTCAGGCGTTTGTACAGAAGGAACATAGATTTACAATAGAGGAAAATAACTAGGAAGCTTACGAGCAAGTACGCGACTGGTATGGTAAGCAACATGGCAAAAAAGAACGTCAAACGCAAAGTCGGAGAGGCAGAGACAATTTCTTTGGTAGCGGCAATGGAAAAGAAACCTGCTATGAGTATAACTAGCTAAGAGGGAAAAAAAACGATATCAGGAAAGAAGCAATTTATGATAACTCAAGCGGATCTTCATTACCCTTCGAAGCGAGGTCAGGATTCCTTAGAACACGTAGTTATAAATCCAGGTAAACCAACGAATAAGAAAGATTCGATGGTTGCGGTAAAGTTATGGAAACGATGGAACATGCTTTATTAGAATGTTCGCTACCTATGTATGGAAATCACGTGTTGAGGCCATGCAGCGTGATAATCTTTATTTTCCTTCTTGAAAGTGGCCTAGTTCACCTTTTTTGTAAGGCAACTCGTCTCTCAGTTATTATTCTTTCGTGATGCAAACAGTCCATTTCTAAGAAAGACGTTAGAACTTCAATTAGTCAGTTACCTTCCAGAAATTTGTGTCGTCATCTGTCAGCGATGCGCCGACGGCTCCTTGGGGCTTCTTGAAGAAGGTTGTTGAAGGCATCCACTTTCTAAAGGCTCGCTCTAGTATTGATTGTATTTTCAGTGCCTCCAGCAAAGAAATTTCTGCTGCACTCATAGGCACATTGTTTCCTGTTCCCCAGTATCGTACGCCTTATATGGAATGTTATTACCTCGATGCGTGTCCGCCGAATGATCATTCCTCCAGGGATGAAAACGTTTATCTTTAAGTTACATTCAACAACTGTTCCTGTCAAAACCGAGTTGGAAAAAAGGGGCTCTTTCGTGCCGTGGTCGGCAAACTGCCGTTTGTGTCCAGATCCTGAAACAATTGGTCACTGTTGTGTAGATTTTAGGGACACCGTGTTCTTCTAGGACGTTCTTCCAAGAACATACAAAAAAGATTTAGATATCCCACCATACACAATTCGTTTCCTACCTTTTAAAGATCCTTGTGACCCACAATACAACATATTCATCTTACTGGGCTACATATAGCCTTTGGCGCTGTAGAATTGGCGACAGGCACGCTGAACCACCGCGAAGCACTCGGTTGTTTTTTCGGGAATCTGTTGCTTATGTTCGTATAGTGTGCACGCTGCACAAGAAACAGCGCTGGACTGGATGCCTTTATTGGGCGCTTGCACGTGCTTGCCTGACTTTTGAATGTGTTCTCAGTCAGCTTAAATTTCTGTAGCGTTTTGTCTTTCTTATTTTGCTGAAGGTTTTTCTCCCATGTAGAAAAGAAAAAAATTAAAGAAAATTAATGAAGAGCTGCCATGCATCGGGGAAGCGTGCTCGTCTTGCACCCTGAAGGCCCGGGTTCGATTCCCATCCAGACCCGAATGTACGAAATTTTATTCTCGAAGCCATTAATTTACATTGCTTACATGGGTGTCCCTGAGAAACTTGTGGTTGATTTAACATTTCTTTAACGTGTTGTTACTTTTCTATTGCGCCGTCGGCCATTTTTGGTACCATATATCGGTCACGCCGACGCCGACGGAATTTCGCGCAATGGGGCATATAATGCTTTCGCATTAAAAAAAAATGTTCCGGCGGGCTGAAATCCGAGTGCCCGTTTTAAACACGTGGTCTCGCACTACGGCATTTCGCCTGGCACAAACGCAGCTGTCGGGGTGCATAGCCCCAATAATCAATCGATTTCGGCACGATACACGAAGCTGGAAGGACGAGAAGGATCGACGTTGCGTCGCGAATAAAGCACGGGAGACGCAACGTCCGCGGCGGCCACAACAAGCGAGCTCGTGCGGCTGGCGTATACGGTCGCGGTCGCGCGGGCTCCCGACGGCGACGCGCGTGATCCAGGCGTCGCGCTGCCCAGCGCGTATACGAGCGGCGAATGCCTAATCGGATTACGCCGCCCATAGAATCTCTATGCGGGAAGCGTTGTCACGTTACAACTTGTCGCGTATATACCGTGCTCGTCCCGGCCAGCTACAATCGGTGGCTGCTGCGCCGTGGCGCCATCGAGGTGGGCGCTTCTCCGAACCGTGAGAAGTCGCCGTTCAGTCGCGCGACATTCGCTCCTGCCCGTGTGCCCGCCGGGCGCAAAACGCGGCGAGGGAGGCTCGCAATAAGTGCCGGCACGCCGGCACCGCCGTTGACGCAGTTCGCTCGCCGATACTGTGTCAACGCCGCGACCGGCCGCTGCGGTTTATGATTCGCGGAAGGGTGGTACACACGGTGCGCGACTTGGTGGGAGCGTTGCCGGCGTGAGTGAAACGGAAACGCACAGCGCGGGTGTTATCGCCGATGCAATGCGTTGGGTACGGCGGAGCGATTTAGAGGATATAAAGACCGTGCTTCAGGGGAACACGTTGTTTGGCTAGCTTGCGCTTGCTAAACATTATAGCGTAACCAGAACGAAAAGAAATGCGTGTACGTTTCCCTTCTTCCTCTTTTTTTTCGTTTCTTTTTGTTTTTTGGGCGCGCGCGCGTGTGCGCGCGTGTGTGTGTGTGTGTGTGTGCGTGCGTGCGTGCGTGCGTGTGTGTGTGTGTGTGTGTGTGTGTGTGTGTGTGTGTGTGTGTGCGCGCGCGTGCGTGCGTGTGTGTGTGTGTGGTGTGAAACGTTTTTCACTTCGGCCTACGGGGTCACTTGCTACAACCGCATGTAACGAAAACAAGTTATGCGATTATTGCTTATATCTGCGACCGTACTACACACGCCCCTTATTTTGGCGTCGTTTTTCTACAGAACGGAACCCATCACTCGATCGTATTGACACATGTAGTTCTTTATCTTTTCCGGGTAACCGCTTTTCATGGCCTAACAAATGTTATCGCACAGCGTAGGACACGCCCGCATGTATCGGAAGTTTCTCGAATGCTATCGATGTGACGCTATGACCCAAACGCCCTCTGCAAGACATGCGGGAACGGGCCCACTACGAATAGGGAGCGATCACGATCGCAAAATTAGACCGTAAGACCACCAATAGCGAGAGAGAAAGAGAGAGAGAGAGAAAGGCAGAAGAAAGGCGGGTGAGTTAACCAGAGGGTATCTCGGTTGGCCACTTGGAACCTGTGATGGATAACAAACAACAAACAAATAAACAAACAATAAAGAGCTGTCTGTGTGGGCGCTGTCACACAGTCTGCCAGGGCGCCTCATCGTCGTACACAGTGTTAAAAGTTAAGCATGTAAGTTAAGCATGTAAGTTAAGCATGTAATCATTCTAATGCGTGAATAATGGTAACCTGCGTATTTGGTTATGCCCAATTTCTGCACCCCCTAGGGACCATACATACACCCTCTGCAGCATGCGCAAGATGTCTCACGTACCCCACTGCTGCTGCATCCCTGATACCAGTCTATTTTACCTTATTATTTTTCGTCATTGTTGTGTCGTTGCACAAGATTATGCCCCTCAGACCGTGTTTGTTGTGTGCTGGCGCCGGATCATCGTGTGACAGACCCAGTTCAGGTGCTTATGTGCCCAACGGGAACAATCAGTCATGCTGTGTTTATCCTTGCTGAGGTTTATGGACAGCCTGTATGAGATTTTTCACAATGCCAATCGAAAGAGCAGTTTTGTTCGAAAGCGTCTACCGCACGCATCTGAGGAGCAGGAAGTTTGTGATATATATAGCGTGGCGGTGCAGCGAATGCTGCGTGGCAAAATTGAGCTCGTATTTGGAATCACCAATAGTGAGGCTGATATAAAACGCAGCATATTTTCCCCAGCGACGACCATCGATGCATATACTGTGACAGCAATGCGGTGACGCTATATGTAACTGGGACCTTTGGGTCGCTAGACAATCTTGCTAAGATGGATATACACTGAAATTTGTTGAGGCGGGTCCGCGTCGATCGGGGGTGATCAATCGAGAGATTGACTACACTCAGTTCTGGAATAATTTTATTTTTGCATGGTGTAACGTGCAGCGCAATACCGTGCCGGAGGGAAAGTCATCCTGTTACCGCGCTCGGTGAACCATGCGACGTGAAAATAACGCTGATCATAGGTGCGTGCCATTCCTTTTGTCACGCGGACACTCCACAGTGTCCCTGAAGGTGGCTATTACGTACCACCCTTAGGGACCAGGGGTGGTACTCTAGATAACTGCCTCCGATTCCTCCGTACTGTCGAATTGTTCACCTTGTCAGCTTTGATAGCCCCAGAGTGGCTGCGGCGGACTACCTGATTGGCTCACAACGCCTACAAATAGAATTTCACAAAATGCGGAATTTTAGAATGTCCGAAAAATCACTCAATGGCGTTGTAAGTCATCTCTGTACGCTGTGCACTAATGCTTAGTTAAAAAAAAAACGCTATTCAGTGCTTGCAAAAAGCGCCTACCAGAGAGTCGAAAAATGGCAGGCAAACGACTACTGCCGAAGAAGCAGCCGTGTGAGTCCCAAAAGGGTCCCGTCCTGTGTACGTTTTCGAGTACTTTTGTGTAGGGGAAGACAACGTGTCCCCATTTTGATTTTGTTTCCCAGTCTTCGGCAGTGTTACCTCTTGGGAAGCCTTCTTTGTCCACCCGTGTTCGTTTATCGATGGGCTCCAGTTTAGTCGGACATAACCATAACGTATTACTGCTCTTTTGATGGTAGCATAAATAATTTGTACACGATTCACTTTTCGATAACTGTATTGATTGGTTTTCTGCGTAACAGCAAGTTGCCATTGGTTACCTGGGTACTACTACCACGGCGATCATTGTTGTATCCGGTTAAAATTAGCCCAGCTACAAGAACTGAAAGGCTGACGGATATTTAGCGACCCAGCAAGGACCTTGAAACCGGTCTTGTATTTGTATTATTACTATACGTGATGACTCCTTCCGCCCATGCCTAAAAAAAAAGATAGACTCAACCTCATTTGGTCTTACTTACACAGAGAGGGAGAAAGGGGTTCCTTAATGAATCCCTGGCGAAACAGCGAGCATGCTACTTTAGATGGGAATGATGAGAGATGAAATCACACGCTCAGTGCACGTCCACAATGCACACGCTCAGGCGCGCAACGCACCCAAGCCACATCACAGCATACAACATACGAAGTAATTCAAGCCTGTGTAGCTGTACCGTTTTCCAGAACAGACGCCGCTACAGGGCTTCGATCGCTCGCATGTGAGCTGACACTTTCACAGTGGAACTCGACGGAATTTGCCAACGCTCATCTCCACAACTTGGATCCAAATCTACGGCCGCGTCTTCTGTCAGGACTATCTAGAGCTGAGGAGACGCTTCTTTGCCGCTTGTGGCTTGGCATAGCCTTCACGAATGCTTACTCATTTCGGATCTGAAGGACCAACAGCCCTACGTGCGATAACCGTGGGTGCGGGGAAACGGTCACCCGCCTTGTCTGTGAGTGTCACCGCTTCAGTGCACCCAGAAGAGAACTTTAAAAAGTACTAGGTAGTCTTGACACACGCCCTTTGTCGGAGCAAAGAGTCCTGCGACGCTGACCGAGACCGTCCTGCCAATCCCATGCGGGACTTTTGCAGGACGGACACAAGAAGTGTTGAGCACGATACGACAGACTAAATAAAAGTCATAAAGCACAAGTGCAGTACAAGTGAGCAGAAAATCAGTACTGGTCTAACTATCACGCGTTATCAGCACAATATATTTTTACTAGTATTTTACAAGACAATACTCCGCAGCGAACAAATTTACTAGTGTATGCCGACTCAGTGGTGAGAGTGCGTTGTGTAAAGTACATCATTAATGCAACCTGCTTTGCGGCGTCGCATAGACTTCTCGCTCACGTTGGCCAGGAAGGACAAGGTCCTCTCTTAAGCCAGGGGAGTAAGTACTTTAGCTGCCGTTCATCACAGGAGGGGATTGCTGAACCACTGCCAGGTACGACGGGTCGTGGTCTGATTGTGCTCGGCTCTTCGACCTCGTTCCGTAACTTCGTCAGCAATATCAGCGACACAGTCTCAGCACCGCCAGTTTCATGAACCGTGGTGCGCCGGCGTAGTTCGTAGCATTATCAGCGATGTCTATCCCCAGGAAGGCTCGGTAAGTGGCTTTTGCGGAATTCGGAGAGTTAAGACACTTCGCGGTTTTCGCGCCCTCTGAAGCTGGGACCACATCTCGGTCTGGCCAAACTTCAACGTGGCATAACCTGCAATAGTCGGAGAATTTGTTTGTCGCTACTACAGGCATTTGCTAGTAAACATGTCCCGATGCTCCACTGCTACGAGCGCGAAATTATACAGTCGCCGATGGAACCTTCGATCATAAAAGCTCGGATCGCCATAACGGAAACTAGCCGCTAAGAGTCTATAATTTTTCATTAAAAAATTGGAGAAAAAGAATGGAACACAGCAAGAAACAGTTATATAGCAACATCGCCGCTATAGGGCCATGTGTGCCTCACTGCGACAGCTGCTCAGGTCACAAACCGTGTGACCCTCAACTTCTGTGTTACGAGACGACGACAAGGAACCGCTTTTAGCTCGCTGTGAGCCGCCACAACGAAATACGACTTAAGCGGCCGCGAAAGAAGCGCGCACCGCCGTCACTTTTTTTATCCAGAGATGCGCTGTGGTTTTCTTGTTTTGCTAATCTCTTTCCGTCCGATCGCGAGCATTTAAAGCACCGCCTCATTATACTATGCCGAATGGTCTATACGATGGAATGCCGACAACTGCCGACGCTGAAGTCGCACACAGTGATTCTTCTCCCTTCCAATGACGGGACCTCGAACTGTGTAAAACTGCCACGCAAAACTTCCATCGGTGACATTTTTTTTTTTTGCTTCTTGCCACGATTGCTGTGAGATAAGGAGGACGGTCGAGTGAAAGAAAAAGGAAACAGGTATTTCAACCAGGCGCGCGACCGGTTTGCTACCCTACTCAGGGGAAAGGAAGGTCGAGAGATGGAAAGAAAGAAATGAGGACGGAGAGGGGAGCGTTGTATCAGCACGAACACGAGGGCTGCCCACCTCGCCCTACAATCGGTAAAAAAAAAAAAAAATTCGAGGATGTTACGATTCAGAATTACCATATAATTATGAGGCACGCCGTACAGTGGCGGGCAACGCTCGGTACACGCGATATGTTAATTAATCCGTTAGTAATTAATGATTTATTATGTCGCCGCCATCCATATGCGGCGACCGCGGCCATGAACCGAACCCACGACCTCGTGCTCAGCAGCTCAACGCCATGGGCACTACGCCAACACCGCGGGTGCAAATCGATCCCCAAGCACCTTTCGTCAGCCACGAAACACACTGGCTGATGAAACGCGATCGAGTTGAATTTTGAAAAAGAACAAAGAAGAGATGTAACTGCGTCTATCTTACAAGGGCTCTCCTCTGTTGAAGTTAGCGGTTTTTATATATTTTTTCTTATATTACATTGTAAAAAGCACGTATGATTCAGAAGCAATGCCAGGTGTCCTGGTAATATTTTTTTTTTCTTTGTTACCAAAATTTCTAAGGAAAGCCTCCTGTGGCAGATAGTGCTATAATTGTAATCCTTGCCTTTGGTTGCTCAAAGAGCTGGATATTACTTGCACTAGAAGTCTAAACGCGTGATTGACAAAATAGGTATTGTAGTTTACGAATTGAAGCCCGTTAGTTCTCAAGGCACACCCACTTGAGAGGCATATTGAAGCAAGCGCTATAGTCTATAAGTCTATAGTCTATAAGCGTCGCCAAAGTAGCGGTAAACTGGAAGTTTGTTGTTTCAGTTAAACTTATTAAAAAAACTTTATATATATATATATATATATATAAACGAGAAGAAAGGGGTTTAACCGAGGGACCCGATATTTATTAGTAATATAATGAGAAGCCAACAAACACTGACACCAAGTACAACATAGGGGAAATTGCATGTGCTTAATAAATGAAATAAAGTAATGATAAATTAATGGAAATTAAAGTGGATGAAAAAACAACTTGCCGCAGGTGGGAACCGAACCCACAACCTTCGCATGTCGCGTGCGATGCTCTACCAATTGAGCTACCGCGGCGGCGTTTCCCCATCCACTTTCTTGGGTATTTATGTGTACTAGTAGAACCCTGGGAGTGTTAGCCAGCGCCCCCACTCACAGACCTTGGCGGCGGACGTGGAACGTCTTTTTTGCCGCAGGCGTCACGAGAACGTGATCTTTTCGGGTGAAGGCAACTGGTCAATAAAACCACATATGCTACCTGAAGGCATCAATGTATCCGGATTCGAGACCCTCGTTATGTAATAAACGAGAAGAAAGGGGGTTAACCGAGGGACCCGATATTTATTAGTAATATAATGAGAATTGTTTGTTGTTTATAATTGTTTGTTGGCTTCTCATTATATTACTATATATATATATATATATATATATATATATATATATATATATATATATATATATATATATATATATATATATATATATATATATATATATATATATATAGAATTCAATACCTGCAGTAAAGTAATTAGTTGAAATGCTATTGGGGAAACTTCGTTAATTAGTCGAATATGCATTTCAAGTTCTCGTGCAAATAATAATCTCCGCCAACGACCACAAGGAGTATAGATTAGTGCCATCTACCGAAGGTAAACTTTAAGGGTTCCGTTAAATCTGAAAAAGAAAGAAGAAGAAGAAAAAACGGCCTGTACATACGGGAAGGTTCTGGACGCCACGCTACCTTCTTGGAAGCTGCTTCGGAACACGTGTCCACGCAGCTGTTCAGCACGGTGTGCGATAAGATCGTGCAATGTTTCTGGCGCCCCGTTCGCGTGTGAGCGGCCGTGCATTGCAGCCAACAATAGTGTCGGCCGGCCTGCCGCTAACTTTGATCATTATTATCGATTGACTCGCTGACGATGCCTGAGGGTCCGGGAAACCACGGTATGACACTGCGGTTAGCGTGGCACGGTGATAGTCACCGTGCCAATCGATGAGTGCTGAGAAAGGCGCGGTTTGAACGCTCGTCCCTACGCGGAAGTAGTTAGGCTCGTTCGCTACGGCACGCGATGTTTGAGCACGATTTTTTTTTGTTGTTGAAAAGTTCACGGCTTGCTGTACGACCGCGGAGTCTGTGTTTCTTGCGACTGTGTGTCCGGTCGTTACTTTCTTACACACACACACACACACACACACACACACACACACACACACACACACACACACATATATATATATATATATATATATATATATATATATATATATATATATATATATATATATATATATTTATATATATATATATATATATATTCTTTTCAAGTATCACCTATAACGCCTTATTGAAGTGACAGAAATACTACTACTACTACTACTACTACTACTACTACTACTAATAATAATAATAATAATAATAATAATAATAATAATAATACTTAAGCCTTAGGGTTATTTCTGGGCAGATTAAAGAAATCATCGATTGATTATTATTTATGGAAACATAACTATACAAGAACCACACATGCACAGAGAGAGAAAGAGAAGCACATCGGCGATTGTCTCCTAAAATAATTAAAAGGAAAGAAAAAGAAGAGAAAAGAGAAAAGAAGAAGGAGGCACATAACAACACATCACACGACACAGGGAAATGACACACGGAGAGCATGAACGCCACAAACCCCATAGTCGCAGTCCCGTGTCTGACAAGTATATTCTAGTATAGCACAAAGCACGTAGTTCCAACCTCTGCACCTGATTCCTTCAGCTAAATGAAATCTCGTCTAGCCTAAGGTGTCCCCTTTGCCACGGGGTGCAGGGGAGAGTATTTCCTTCACACTCTCAACAACCGTTTTTTTTTCTTCAATCCTTCGGCTTGTAGCACTTAACAGCACCCGAGAGGAGGCAAAAACACAGGAATGCACTTAACCCAAATCTATATCAGATGCCTATATCAGCGCACGCGCGCGCTTACAGACCAGAACGGTCTGTTGCGTAAGCCAACTGATTTCCGAACGGGCCATTGGAATTAAACAAAACTAAATTCTCACTTTTGCGTGCCAGAACAACGATTACGAGGCACAATTAACTTTGACCACGCGGGGATCTTTAACGTGCATCCAATGCACCGGTGCGCTAGCATTTCGCCCCCATTGAAATGCAGTGGCCGCGGCCGGAATTCGATCCCGCGACCACCTCGTGCTTAGCAGCGCAACGCCAAAACCACTAAGCAGCCTGGACGAGTTGCCCATTGGGATGCTTTATCGCTTTTCCTCTTGTGCACTTATATCAGTCGCTATTTTAATGCGCGCTGACAAGTATATGCTATTTAAAGGGCCACTGACGAGGTTTTATAATAGGAAGATTTATGCTAATTTGAAAGACAGGAAGGGGGGGGGGGGTGCAGCGATGCAAATTTTCTTCGAAGCTCCGCGACCCTCGCGCGCTTAGTGTGTAACGGCGAAAAAACCGGAGGCCAAAATGACGTCAACACAGGAGCCACGTGAGTGCACTATTCGAAGCACGCACCTCGCTGATACCTACGATGACGTCACGATTGTGTTCGTCATGAGTGCCCGTTAACCGACCCGTGGCATTTCCCACAGACGCTGCTGCTCGTTTTTTGTTATAAATTAAAGCGACCTTCGGTGGCTTCGGGCCTGTTAAACTCTAATTTTCGTTTGCATGGGGCGAAAAACTATAATAAATCGCTGCAAGCCTACTTGATTTTTAATGTGCCTTTGCTTCCCTTAAATTATTTCAATAATTTAAGGGAAGCAAATTTAATTTAATTTAAACGATTTCCCTTCAATCATTTCTGTTCCTTTCTGCCCATAACGAAGTAGCGAAAGCGAAATGCCACGGAAAATTTTTATTTGCGTAACGCCGAGCGAATTGCGAACTTATATTCTGCAGCAGTTGTCACGTTTCATCTTGGAGTTAAACATGCACTGCATAAAAAAAAAACATGGAAGAAAGAAAAAAAAACGTGTGGTGGGAAGAAAGCTCCCTGGCCTCGAGAACGCTTCATCGCAAAACGTGCGTTTCGTTTTCGCAATCACTCATCAGGGTACGTATTCTCGAACGATCACTTTCGGCGATACCATCGCCTCGGCCGCACGCTGATTGGCTGGTCGAGCAAAAATCGGATGAGCTGACTGGCTGGTCGAGCACCTACGTCGCGCGAAGGCGATAGTACCACCGAAAGTGATCGTTCGAGAACTGGTGCCAACATTTTATTAGCTGCTCAAGCCAGGAACCTAAAAATAGAAGCATCGATACGCATCACTTGCGTTTCAAGGTTGAATTACTACGCCGCTTCTGCACAACTCACGCGGTCCTCAGGTACGCAGAAAATGCCGGGCACGCGGATTGCGGGCATGTTTAATGCGTGAACTCGATTGTAAACTCCCATAATTCTTTAAGCACTTCGAGAAAAAAAAGAGAGAGGGATAGCACTTTATTGGCAGGGGAGGTGCGTACGTTGTCGGGTTCTTCAGTCCAGGGCCTCGCTTGCAGGGCGTCGATGAGGAGCGCCACCAACTCTGCTGCGGTGCATCCAACAGCACTAGGATTGGATGACACTATAGCACTTGCAAAACCAATAGCAGTGGTGTTGCCTCCAGAAGTCAACTGCGAACTGACAGACAAGGGGTAGCACACTCGGTGTTGCGAAAAGCGGCCATCAGGAGGACCGGCTGCCTGCCCCGTGACTTTTCCATTCACCCGTACCATTAATTCCACGCTAATAGAGCCTGAGACGGCGTTGCTGTCACCATCGCCATCGGAAGTTAAACAACAATTATTATTACCAGTATTATTGGTTGTCTTTTGTTGTTGTTTTAGAACTTGCTTCTTAATTGTGTGTATTTCATTTGTTTTATTATAAAATAACGCAAACTAACTTTCTTAATGCCTAAATGATGGTTCGTCCCATGTTGCACAGTATTGCATCGTATATCGGTGGCGACGGGACGCAAGGAGGCTTGTGAACGCGGGTGCCGAGTTAATTCAAGCGAAAGCATCGTAGGGGGGTCACAATGGATTCAGGTACTTCGACTACACATCCACAGTGTTGATTTGGGGCGTCTTAATTACCGCGAGTCATTCAGAATTTGCACCCAAGCACTTTCGTTCCGTCTACTTCCGTTGTATGTAACCAGGAGGACATCATACTTGATAGGCTTAATACTTGAAATTTAGAAGCACTACGCATTGCATTTGAAGAAGCCCGCCGCATTCCGAACTTTATTTGAACGCACATTGCAGGTGGCAGGAAACGGTCGTACACAGGACAGTCATCCGTTGTAGAAGTGGCAGCCAACGATGCCGCGTATAAAGGAAGGCCCGGAGACAAACACACGTCCCTGCGCCTTCAGCAGGTGCTGCCACGAGGAGGTGCACGTAAAACCCCGTGCCTCTGCGCTGTCTCAATCGTGCCTTTCTTTCCCTTCTTGTCTAGCGCGCGTGAATACACTTGGCATCTGCGGTTCCCGAGATCTCGGTTATTGTAACGCTTCCTCGCACGCCACACCTAGAATAAAAAAATATTAAAAGAAAACTCTCCGTGCACGCATTCGTTGAAGGCACGGCAGTTTAAGCAAGCAGACGCGACAGATCTGGCCGCCCTACAAAGTATGCCTATAAGCTGCTCATAGATTACGAGATTGTGCGGGATTAGCCAACGCGATTCCCGCCTCATACGCGAGCAGCCATATAATGCGGGGAGCGTCGTTCGGCAATCGCGGCTCGCCAGCCTTATTTTATTTTTTCTTCTTATTTCCCCTAGTGGCAAGTAACCCCTCACGTGATGTCGTAATAAGCGTATTCACCATTGATCAACCTGAAGGACGACTAGCTCTCACGCTGCGAGGACACGTGCCAATGCCGACGTTGGTACCGATGCCACAACTTGAACTAGTATTACTAAGCATCGTGCTTGGACTGGCTAACGTCAAGATCAAACGTGGAGCTGATAATTAACGCTGCAGAGGCTGTCTGTACGCATGTAAACTGGTTTTCGCGTCCACCCCACGTGTCAGTGCAAGGAAGCCGAGTTAACTAAGTGGAGCGAAACCGTGCACGACGAACATCTATGGCATTGGCATACGCCCCCCCCCCCCAAACTCCGTCTTTTTTTTTATTCTTTCTTTCTTTTCTAGACGAGACTTTCCTCTTGAAGTCCAAAATCTGCCCGCGCACGCGACAGCGCATCGTCTTCCGAGAATGGAAAGCCGGCGTAATCTAGACTTAATAAGACATGCAATGACTGTAGTCCCGCGTGCTGTGACTATTTCTAGCGGTAAGGGTCACGCGTTTCAATCTGCTTGCTCTTCCTCAAATTTGCTGTTGCTTTCTTAAAACTCTGTGTGACTAAATGTTTTCGCGAACATCTTTTTTTTTCTTTCTTTCTTTTTTTCTTTAGTTACACGTTGCAGCTTCCCACCAAACGTTAGTCTTCTAATAATTCGTGATTTCTGTGAAGCTTTTCTTTATTCTCAGTCAACCTCAACAATATAGCGGGGTTCTTCTTCCGGGAACTGGAGCGCTCATTTTACTGTCTCGTCCCATTATTCAAGAACCGACTTTGCGCAGTCCTAGCTGAAGTCGCCGCAGCTGGGGTGCAATGTGACGAGGAATCGAATTTTTTTTTTTAATGCAGTGCGGGGCATAACACCTACTCGCCGCTTAGACGAGAGCATAATATTTCACGGGCGGATACGTGGAACGCTGCACAGGATGCTCGAAAAGCCACAGTTGAGGCCCGAAATTTCACCGCGCAAGAAAAAAAAATGTGCGCTATGCGCGAACGAACGCGCAGTGGCGTCTTAATGGTCTCCACAGGTCGCGAAAGGCGGCTAACGCAGGACTCCTCGCATTCATGGTCGTCGCCGATCACACCGTGTTATATCGACCCGTTTCGTCCCTGAACTGACCTACGACGTCGACAGGCATTGCATAGCCTATCTTCAGAGAAAGAAAGGGTGGGGGGGGGGGGGGGGACACACAACACAGCAGAGGCCACAGAGGGATACGACGAGAGTGTTAAGAGGAGGTGAAAAAAGGAAGAAAGCGTATGTACAGCATAGCAGTGCACATTTAATGGTGGTGACAAAACAACAACAGCAACAGCAGCGACAACAACAACAAAGAACACACACACAAAGAAGGGACATCCGAAACCAGACACCTCTGGGTTGAACGGTATAGCGAAGAACTCGAGGCCAGCCAAATCACCACCGCGAGCTTTATGGAAGGGATGCGATGACGCCTGCCTCTGCTGTACGCGAATCTTTCAACTGTTCCTGAGGCGATAAAAATTATAAGGGAAACAACCTAGGTGCTCGATTTTTTTATTTTTTATTTACGACCATATGAAAGGAACAGGCAACGAAGCCAGAGGAAGCATTAGAGGGCATTAATCTTCATTTTTGAGCAAAATGAAGAAGTGCAATAAGGCCACAGGAAATGACAGTAGATGAAAAGACAATTTTCGAGCGGTGGGAGACAAACCCGTATCTCTCGCATTCGGTGTGCGGTGGTTTACCAACTAAGCTGGAAGTCCCGCAGAAATTTCAAGTTACAAGTTTTCCTAATCGTCTCCTTCATTATACAACTCCATATAGTCCGCCTCACATGTAATCGCTAGAAAGTCCAAATAATATTTCTGTATGCGCCGATCCCTTTCAATCGTGTCTTTTCTTTTTCTAAATTACGATATCCAAAGTGATGGTAACAAATGCGCTGCCTGAGTTTCCACAATTGCAAAGCGTCAGCGATGATATTACGGAGCTGGATTTCGAATTTAAGTCTGTCGTTATGCGGCTGCGTATGGCCATTGTGGAGCCTCCGTGCTGGTTCATGCGATGTCGCAGAATCCTTTGACTAGTTTGCCCACTTCTGCCGGCTGTTTGTAGCCCAAAAGAAGGACCTACTTATAAATCACCCTTCGCTTGTCGCCTGGGCCTCCATCTTCTTTTTTTTTTCGGACATCCTCTAATTCGGCGCGAGCGGTGACGCTCACGAAGAAGTACGCGTCTCCGTACACGACGGTTCGGTTGCCACCGGAAGGCTCCCCCGCAAAATTTTATGCGAAGCATATTACTAGAGCTCAACCCAGCTCCTCAGGCGCGGCGGTGTCGCCTTCAATACCACGTGACACCGTGACGTCACGACAGAGGAGAAACGGGGCTCCAACTCGCGCCGTCGCTCGCGGCGTCGCGGCGGTATATAAGCAGCTGCGCTTGCCTCTGCTAGACACTCACGAGGTGAGATGCCTCCTGGACACAGAGCTGCTCGTTGGAATGAAAAGCGAAGGTTGCGGCGTGCTACAGAGACTGTTTCTAGGTGGCTTTGCTACGGCGCAGCGACTACGCGCCCCGCATCGGACGCGGTGAGCGTCGAGCAACGCAGCGTTCGGCGCGACAACGAAATGTGCGCCTGAGCAAGCGCCGCACGCCTGAGCCGACGCCGACGACACCGGCTTTTCTGCGACACGAGCTCCTTAACGCTGTCGCGTTAAAATAAAGGCTAGTATGCTTCGCATCCTGGGCTTAACCTTAGCTAAGCCACAGCCAGTTTTTTTCTTCGGCCTTTCTATAATTTCCTCAGTCTCACGTTTCTTAGCACGTTCCACTTCCAGAAACATAATTTTTTTTTACCTTGGTAGCGAGATTTATTTTGCTGCTAACCTTGGGCACACTTCCCTCTCAACAACAACAACAACAACGACGACGACAACAACGACAGCAACAACAACAAACACACGCCCACATGCAATGGCGCGCGTACTCATGTCAATGCGTTTGAGTCGATTTACAATGTGGGCAGGACCAGAGATATGAAAAAATGTGCACTTGAGTGTTCAGTTAAAAAAAAAGGCAATCGAAATAACACGACCGAATAAACGCTAATCACACGTGCCCTGACTTTCAAAGACGGCACGGGGCTCCATCATTCCTGCCGCTTTTTAGAGGCGGCGCTTAGCGTGGCCGTACGTTGTGATGATGAAGCGGTCATCGCTTCACCATTGCGTTAAGCAGAGCGAATGAGACCAGCCGTAGAAGAAGCCACCTGACAAATTGCATTAAGCGCCTGCATTAATGTAACAACGAGTCAGCCTTTTTAAATTTTCCTACAAAGAAAATCAATATTGAATTGGACTCCCACTCCGTGTTTTATTCTTTATTTTTTTTATCATCGTGTTTTTCTATGATTGCCACTCGAATGACTACGCACCGATACTGCCATCTTCAATAATTTTATTATAGGCGCAGCACATTCACGATATAAGTGTCTTTATGCCAACGTAAAGGCACGAAAGCTAAAGTGCGCGGAAACGAAACAAAACGAAACAAATAATTTATAATAAAAAGGAGGCCTCCGAAGTTCTCGTACATGCTTGAAAGCGTGCTACCGAAACATGCGTCCGCATTATGACTGAGAGTTTCCTTCGTTCAGGAATGATTTGATGAGAAGGATGTCTTTTTACGACGGCCAGCAACAAACGGGCGGCTTTCGCTTCGTCAGCCTAGAGGTATTGGGAAAACTCATCCCATCGGAGCCAAGAAAAGAAAAATATGTAATGGACGTCAGCATTTTTCGTGATGCGAGAGTACCAAAAACACACTTAACTTTGTGTCCCGTAGAGCCCGCAGCTGAGCTGCTGCTTGGCGGTTCACTGCTACCGACAAGAAAATCGCCAGCTCCCACGACTGGACGGGAGTCTTCAGGTGAAGCCCCACGTTTATATCTTTACGGTCGCCGCGAGCTTTATTGCGTCACATCGCTACTTGTTTGTTCTGGCAGCGCGCACATGCACACAGAGAGTGAGAGTTTGAACTCAACGCGCTGTTGGCATCGCCACCACTTTCGTCGTGGAAGCACTCACGCGTGACAACATTTTCTTGACTCTGTCGGCTCTGGAAAAAAAATTTAAAATAAATAAAATAACGGTTACAATTAGTAGCAGTCATATTCCACGATGAACGTTTATTCGCCGCGTCCCTGTGTACTTCATTCCTTTTTTCGTTCTTTCTTTCTTTTTCCTTTTCTCTTTTCTTTTTTTTCTCACTCCTGTAGTTTATTGCGTCCCTGAAACTGACTGCCGGGTACAACCCGACAAGCCTCATTGGCTTGGGCTGGCCCGTTTTGTGTCTGGTGCTTTTACGACAAATAAAGCATTATTATTATTATTAAAGCATTATTATTATTATTATTATTATTTATTAACGCGACCTGTTTACTGAGTATAAGCACCATAAGTAGGCAAGCATAACAGTAATTAAGCGGATACACACGCACGCACTCTACTAAGAAAACTAAAAATTCCGGCACCACCGATATCACGATGATTGTTGACGTTAATGCGATGAGCAGTGAAGCAACACGCAGCAACACACCGGGCTGGCCACCGCAGAAACGCGCCATGCACGAGGTGTGTGCGGCAGACGGGCTCCTGTCTCGCGCATCTCTCTCGACACGCTGCGCCATCTAGCGACGCCACCGCGAAGTCCGCGCGTGGCGCGTGTGTGAATGTGTATGACGCGGATTCACTTCCGCCCAGCGCTGAAGACATTTTAAAACGTTTTTTTTTTGTCACCAAAGAAGCAGCACATGCCCAGTGCCAGACACCCAGGTACCCAAGTTGGCCTGGCGATTGGTTTCTAACCCGGTTTACTCGGTACAGCAGTACAGCAGTCCCATTAGACCATGGACTAACCATGTGACCCAAGTTGGCATGAAAGGGGTGACAGACAGACAGACAGACAGACAGACAGACAGACAGACAGACAGACAGACAGACAGACAGACAGACAGACAGACAGACAGACAGACAGACAGACAGGCAGACAGACAGACAGACAGACAGAGAATGATAATGGATGGATGGATACAACTTTCTTGTACGTCCGGCAAGGTTTAACGCGACCCGGGCTCAGGTCTCCCATGGAGGAACGTCAAGGCCCTGCCTCAACGCCGCCTCACGGGCTTGCTGGACTGCCCACGTCTGGATTCCGAGGTCTGAGCTGCGCAGAGCGGCGGCCCACCTCGACGACAGGGTCTCCGGAGTAACTGCCATCCCTCCTATAACTACATTGCACTCCCACAGCATGTGTTTGAGTGTTGCTGGTCCTTCCTGGCACAATTTACACGTGTCGTCCTGATGCTTATCTGAGAAGATGCGTTTGAGACGGAATGGATTAGGGAACGTGTTTCTCTGGAGTTGTCGCCAGGCGACGGCCTGCCTCGTGTTCAATTTGGGACTCGGCGGGGGGTATATCCTTCTGGCGTTCAAATATGCACTGGTGATGTCGTTGTATCTTGTGAGCCTGTCCCGTTCTGCTCGAGAAGCGTTCGCTATCGTGCGAGAGGCGTTTCCCTGTTCGGCGCGGCGGGTCATGTCTCGCGCCGTCCGGTGCGCCGTCTCGTTTAGGTTCGGGAGCGCGTCGCCTTCCGTGGTGACGTGCGCGGGGAACCATATGATCCTCGAGCTCGCGGTTTTGGATCTGCCCGCTTTGGCCAGAATGGACATGGCTTCCTTGGAAATTCGACCTTTGGCATAATTCTTTACTGCCGTTTGCGAGTCACTTAGTACGACTTCGCATTCCTGTTCTGTGAGGGCTAGCGCAATCGCTACTTCCTCCGCTATTTCTGAGTGTTTGGTGTATACACTACATGTGGTTCTGATTTTTGATTCTGCGTCTATGACTACGGCGGCGTATGTTTGGCCGTTCGCATATTCGGCTGCGTCGACAAAGCGCGCGTTTCTGTCCCTGCCGAATGAACGGAGCAGAGCCTCGGCTCTTGCCTTTCGTCTACCTCGGTTGTAATCGGGGTGCACGTTTCTTGGGATGGTTGCCACCGTAATGGTCTCTCTGATTTTGTTGGGGATTTGCATTTTCTGGCCGTGCTGGTTGTGGTACGTTATGCCGAGCGTGTTCATAATGTGTCTTCCCGTCGTGGTGGTCGACAGGCGTTCGAGCTGCGAGATGCGTTGTGCTTCGGCTATTTCTTCTATGGTGTTATATATGCCCAGCTGAGTCAGGAGCTCGGTGCTCGTCGATTCCGGTAGGCCCAGGGCTATCTTGTACGTTTTCCTTATGAGCGTGTTAATCTTGTTCTTTTCCGCGACGTACCAGTTGTGGTAGGCGGCTACATAGGCGATGTGGCTGACAACGAATGAGTGGATCAGTCGAATGACGTTGTCTTCCTTCATGCCCGCGTGTCTATTGGTTATTCTCTTTATGAGTCTCGTGGCGCTGATGACTTTGCCTTCGATCTTCCTCACGGTTTCACCGTTAGCTCCGTTGGCCTCAATGATCATTCCGAGGATTTTGATCTTGTTCACTTTGGGGATTGCGTTTTCGTCTTGGGTGTACAGGTGGATTTCCTCGTACTCCCGGGGTCCTGTGTAGCTCTTTGGTGGCATGCCTCTGCGCGTGGGCCGGTAAAGGAGTAGTTCGGACTTGCTCGGGGAGCATTTGAGGCCCGTTCCTTGGAGGTACTCTTTCACTTTGTTAATGGCCGTTTGTAGTGCGTGTTCAATTTGCCCATCACTGCCGCGGTCTGCCCATATCGTTATATCGTCTGCATATATAGCGTGGTGGATTCCTTCGATTTCGCGTAGTTTGCTGGGGAGACCCAGCATGACTAAGTTGAAAAGGAGCGGAGATATACCTGAGCCGTGGGGGGTACCTGCACTTCTCTGGGCACGTTCTTCGGACTCGAGGTCGCCAACCGTAAGGGTGGCGTTGCGATCGTTCAGAAAGTCCCTCACGTAGTTGTAGGACCTTTCCCCCAGGTTCAGATTAGACACTTGTTTAAGGATTGACTCGTGAGCGACGTTGTCGAATGCTTTCTCCAGGTCTAGTCCTAGGATGGCTCTGGTGTTTCTTGTCTTGTCGTCAAGGATCTGGTTCTTTAGTTGTAACATGACGTCCTGCGTGGACAGGCGGGATCGGAAGCCTATCATGGTGTGGGGGTAGGCTTCCGTCTCTTCTAGATGGCTGTTGATACGGTTCAGGAAGGCGTGTTCCAAGACCTTACCCACGCACGACGTGAGAGAGATTGGGCGTAGGTTCTCCAAACTCAACGGCTTTCCGTGCTTGGGTATGAGGATAGCCTTGGACCTCTTCCACTGCTCCGGGATGCGGCCTTCTCTCCAGCACTTGTTCATATAGCCCGTGAGTTTGGTAACAGATTTGTTGTCCAGGTTTTTGAGCGTTTTGTTGTTAACCCTGTCCGGTCCTGGGGCTGACTTGCTGTTGAGTCCTTGGAGTGCCGTTCTGATTTCCGCCTCACTGAAGTCTTCATCTAACTTGGGACTAGGACTGATAATGAGACTTGGGACTAGGAGAATGATAATGGCATTAAAAAATGTGGCCCCAGTGTCTGTAGTCGAAACGATGGGCATGTCTCCAAAATCTAGCAGCGGCGAGTCATTCTTTAAACTAGGTCCTTTAGGCAGATTACGGGCACCTTTGCCATGGCCGCATGCACGTCTTATGTTCCTTCCTTCGTCTTTCACTAACAACGTCCTTTAAGTTAGAAATCATAATAACAATAAAAAAGAACGTTAGTTCAAAGAAACTAGCTTGTCTATGCAGCCGTATAGCTGTGGCTATTACGACGAGGTAGAAATAGGTTGGAGAAGCCGAGGCAAAGAGGCATATCCTAACTTACTATTCTTCATTATTCTGCGAGACTTAGGTGAGATTCTGCCACCCTAAAAGAAGGCTGCTTACTGTGGCGCCACAGTTCTTGTTTCAAGTTGGAAGCCTTGATATAAAAGCGGTCGACGGGAATTACAGCTGCATTCGCACTCGTGATTCTAAAGAATATATATATATATATTTTTGCATAATAGTCGACTAAAGCTAGGAAAATGGAGAGAAGCAATAGAACGCAATTCCTCAAAGAAAGTAACACTAAAGAGAAAAGGGAAAAGGACCTTGCACGTTTGATTCATGTACTATTGTTAGTCAGAAGAAAAGCACATCGCCGAGGAAGCACCGAACAAAGCGTTTTGGAGTAGTTTTACAAACTATCCTTTGTTGAGCAAACACGGAAGAATAAATCTCGCGGCGGAAGAGAAAAACGCTCGCTAAGTGCTTCCAGGATTCGGCGCTGCCGCGGTTCAACCATGCTGTAACTATATTCTAGCTGTATTGTAACTTCCCCACCGAGGAATCCCGCTGCCTTCGTCAGCCTTCGATCAACCTTATCCAATAAGAAAGAAAAGACCGGCCAATATCAAACTTGCATTTGTTTCCACATCTTGCGAAACTACACTTTTCGCACTCTGTGTGACTACGCACGTCTGTGTGTTCTGGACTCCTCTTACTCTTCCCGACAATAAGAGAATCAAGAAAAGAAAAAAAAAACAGGAAAGAAATTACGAAAGAAGAAAGGAAGGTCTGGCGACGCTGCTGAGAATTTGCTGCAAGCGCTGGGAACAGACCAGCCGTCTTCATTATCATGCACGCGGGTAAACACTGGACGCCATTTCAACGCTGGTGAGACCGTCTTAACGTCCGGCGAAGCTGACCAACGTGATGCCGTCCTAACGTATCCTATAACGCGATGTCCTTGGTGAGGCTGAGTTTTCTCGTTAACTAGTAGCACTGCGGCAACTTGTTAATTAACCGTGATATATAGTTTGATGTCTTTCGTCGCTTACTTGAGCTTTTCGTGTTAGCGGCTATCGCAGCTCGAATGTGTTTGCAGCGCTGAAATAGCAAGAAAGCCTTTTTAAAAGGGAAGCTTTTGTTTGCGAATCTGGCGAGGTTTCGGGACCGGCGACAATATGGCGAGCGACTTATTTTTCCGGTGAAAAAAAATATGCGACAACCTCTACCGTTACGACCTGCACGAATCCCGAAGGTAGGGCAATGAATGAACCGGACTGATCCCGAATGTGGTGCGACGTCACATAGCTTCTCGGAGTGCTTGCTTTCACCAGGGGAAGGTGGGGCAAACCTGGTCCTCTCTCGCTTTTATAAGCAAATTGTTGTTACGCGACGCGACGCCCCAACCGTCTCCAATCACTGGCTTTTAAGTGGGAAGAAGTACGGTAACGTTGGTCTTGCGTTTGCGCATTCGAAACTGTTTCTGTCAAACCGGATATTTCAAGTTACTGTCATTATGTAAGAGCTCAAATGTACTCGCGCAGCCCCAACATACAAGTAATGGTGTGTGCGTGCCAAGGTTGACGTCGATCCGTTGGCATCGAACGTTGTGCGGCACCGAAGACGGCCTGTGAGGCGCGCTTTCCCTCATCACGCTTGCAGCGCTGGCGCTTTCTCAGATGAGCACTACCACTTCTCACGCGCGAGGTCTTGTTTCTGGGGCGCTCGCAATTACCCTGCTGCTTTGCATTGGTACTATTTAGTGACGTGTTCCGTCGAGTATACGTAGGTTCAGTTAATATTTGAGGCACCATTTCCCTGAAGTATATCTGCTGGGAGAGAAAGCTCCGAGAACAGTTTCGACATAGGCCTCACCGGCCAATATTTTCTTCCACGCCTTGTGCACACGTTAAAGATGTCCAAAAGCGAATGCTCAGTCGTTGCCAGAGAGCTTCGATGCCACGTGGGGTAAAGGAACAAGAAGCGTAAGCGGAACCGAGGGTCCTGACTTTTTATTAGTGACAATCATATGGAGCCAAGAACGAAGACGAGCAAAGTATAAGGGAAAGCCGTTGTCTTATTTTAGTGGAAATGAGGAAATGATAAGGAAATGGGAAATGAATGTTCACAAAAGACAAATCGGCGCCGGTGGGAGTCGTATCCACATCCCTCACGTTACGCGTGTGATGCACAACCAGTCGAGCTGCGTACGACGACGCTCTCTCCCTGCTAACGGAGACTTTCCCTTAGTTGCGTCTCAACGCAGCCACAGCTGGCGACGTCGAAGCCTGAATTTAGACAGGGCGCCCCGAAGCCACTCGTAACATCGAGGCATCCCATGGCAGCGCATGTGCTCAGCCGCACGAATCCTCGCTTGTGTACTACGCACACGCGGGGCACCCTCGCATCTGGATGCCGGCGCGCCACCCCAGATGTAAATGAACTCACGTGCCGAGAGCTACAAATCACTCCGCGGCGGCCCTGTCCACTGCGTGGCGGTGGCGGTTGAGACGTTTGACTTGTCTCGAAAGGCAACCGGAAGTCGGGGCTCCTTGTGCGCTCAGCAGCCTGTTCATTTCTCTCTGCAGAGGCAGCAAGGTTTTAAACAGTGCCGCCGCCAACGCCGAGAAAGAGGGGTGGAGGTGGGGGTGGGAGCCCAGTCGGCTGGTTTGGACCACCCGGCGCACCGCCCACCGCGTCTTATTAGCTACACGAAGAGAAGGGCGAGTGGGGGAACCGTCTTTGAGCCGTCAATCGTGTCAGTAGCCGAGACCGTTTCAGATGGTTACCTTTCAGACGCACCGAGGCCGCCGCCACTGCCGCCGCAGTTTCTTTCTTTGTGTGTAACGTTATTGCGAGATTCTCTATTGGCATGTCGGCACGTAGGGTTCCGACGCGGAAAGCTGGCGACGCCTGGAGGCAAGCGGCCCCGCTGGAATCAAGTGTAACGTAAAAGCGGACCGGCTTGGAGGCAGATGAGCCGCCCGGCAGCGCGTCTTTCGTGTGCCCACTCCGCTCGCGAGCGAAAATGCGAATGGATCACGCGTTTTCACCGCATACGCAGATAGTGTGTGTGACAGAGACGTCACGAGAGGTCACGTCTCGCGCGTGCCGCCACTCCCGCGTACATAGATAGATAGATAGATAGATAGATAGATAGACAGACAGACAGACAGACAGACAGACAGACAGACAGACAGACAGACAGACAGACAGACAGACAGACAGACAGACAGACAGACAGACAGACAGACAGACAGACAGACAGACAGACAGACAGACAGACAGACAGACAGACAGACAGACAGACAGACAGACAGACAGACAGACAGACAGACAGACAGACAGACAGACAGACAGACAGACAGACAGACAGACAGACAGACAGACAGACAGACAGACAGACAGACAGACAGACAGACAGACAGACAGACAGACAGACAGACAGACAGACAGACAGACAGACAGACAGACAGACAGACAGACAGACAGACAGACAGACAGACAGACAGACAGACAGACAGACAGACAGACAGACAGACAGACAGACAGACAGACAGACAGACAGACAGACAGACAGACAGACAGACAGACAGACAGACAGACAGACAGACAGACAGACAGACAGACAGACAGACAGACAGACAGACAGACAGACAGACAGACAGACAGACAGACAGACAGACAGACAGACAGACAGACAGACAGACAGACAGACAGACAGACAGACAGACAGACAGACAGACAGACAGACAGACAGACAGACAGACAGACAGACAGACAGACAGACAGACAGACAGACAGACAGACAGACAGACAGACAGACAGACAGACAGACAGACAGACAGACAGACAGACAGACAGACAGACAGACAGACAGACAGACAGACAGACAGACAGACAGACAGACAGACAGACAGACAGACAGACAGACAGACAGACAGACAGACAGACAGACAGACAGACAGACAGACAGACAGACAGACAGACAGACAGACAGACAGACAGACAGACAGACAGACAGACAGACAGACAGACAGACAGACAGACAGACAGACAGACAGACAGACAGACAGACAGACAGACAGACAGACAGACAGACAGACAGACAGACAGACAGACAGACAGACAGACAGACAGACAGACAGACAGACAGACAGACAGACAGACAGACAGACAGACAGACAGACAGACAGACAGACAGACAGACAGACAGACAGACAGACAGACAGACAGACAGACAGACAGACAGACAGACAGACAGACAGACAGACAGACAGACAGACAGACAGACAGACAGACAGACAGACAGACAGACAGACAGACAGACAGACAGACAGACAGACAGACAGACAGACAGACAGACAGACAGACAGACAGACAGACAGACAGACAGACAGACAGACAGACAGACAGACAGACAGACAGACAGACAGACAGACAGACAGACAGACAGACAGACAGACAGACAGACAGACAGACAGACAGACAGACAGACAGACAGACAGACAGACAGACAGACAGACAGACAGACAGACAGACAGACAGACAGACAGACAGACAGACAGACAGACAGACAGACAGACAGACAGACAGACAGACAGACAGACAGACAGACAGACAGACAGACAGACAGACAGACAGACAGACAGACAGACAGACAGACAGACAGACAGACAGACAGACAGACAGACAGACAGACAGACAGACAGACAGACAGACAGACAGACAGACAGACAGACAGACAGACAGACAGACAGACAGACAGACAGACAGACAGACAGACAGACAGACAGACAGACAGACAGACAGACAGACAGACAGACAGACAGACAGACAGACAGACAGACAGACAGACAGACAGACAGACAGACAGACAGACAGACAGACAGACAGACAGACAGACAGACAGACAGACAGACAGACAGACAGACAGACAGACAGACAGACAGACAGACAGACAGACAGACAGACAGACAGACAGACAGACAGACAGACAGACAGACAGACAGACAGACAGACAGACAGACAGACAGACAGACAGACAGACAGACAGACAGACAGACAGACAGACAGACAGACAGACAGACAGACAGACAGACAGACAGATAGATAGATAGATAGATAGATAGATAGATAGATAGATAGATAGATAGATAGATAGATAGATAGATAGATAGATAGATAGACAGATAGATAGATAGACAGATAGATAGATCATCTCCGCATTATAGAGGGAGGGGGCGCATGTTAGCCGCACAACTTAAGAGTACATAAATTTGGTGCACATTTTCTTTTAAAAACCAGAGTGTAAGACATGAGAAAGTAAACAAAACAATAATATAAGGGAAATGCTACAAGAAGGTCTAAATAACGTTAGGTAAGAAAAGGCAAATGGAATTGCAGACAAATTTCTCATGTTAAGTTCTTCAGATACATGAGATTAACTATAGCGTGCTTAAAGTGGCACGATGCCTGTTACAATACTATCTGTGGGTGCTGGTTCAACGGATAGTACGCTTTAGGAGGAAATCATTCGATATGGCTGCAGTGAGGAAGAAAAATATTTATCAGCATTGCCGTGGCAACGTGATATGGACGGTGAGACTACAGAAATAGAGCGAAGTGATTGGTTGTGGCAGTATATCTTGTTGAACAGATTAATGGATGGTATCTTGCGGTGGTTTATGAGCAACGGGAGGTCAAGGGAGGATTTCACGAGCGTTACACTCGCTTTACGATTGTAGTTACAATGAGCGAATGAATCTAACCGGGCTATCTTGTACAGTTGTTACAAATTGCTAGTACTGATAAAGCTTCAGCGAGCCAATTCTGCGCTAATGGTTTGTCTTCGCGCAATCTTCGTTGTCCCTCTGTTCTCAGTGCTCAGCATCATTGAGCGCTCGTCTGCTCTCTATGAATCCTATATACTAGAAGCTGATATTCTGCACCCGATTTTCTTTGCTTGCCTTTTATAGTGGCAGAGTTCGTTACGCTAAAGTCCCTGGACGAAGCTATGACATACTATAACAGTACCATTCTTTTCATTGACCAGTTACGAATTAATGACCTAGAAGAACAAGAGAATACTGGCGTCAAGTAGACGGGGGCTAACGCTGCTTCGCACTCACTCACTCACTCACTCACTCACTCACTCACTCACTCACTCACTCACTCACTCACTCACTCACTCACTCACTCACTCACTCACTCACTCACTCACTCACTCACTCACTCACTCACTCACTCACTCACTCACTCACTCACTCACTCACTCACTCACTCACTCACTCACTCACTCACTCACTCACTCATTCAGGCTCTGCTATAAAATGAGATACGCGAAATGATTTGGAATTTAAAACTATTATCGAAAGTCAGTGGACGAGTTCAGATTCTTCTTTTTTTTTACGCGTTCCGAATTTGCGGTAGCACTCACAGGCGGTTCCCAAGGCAATCTTCTCAGGGTCAAAGGAGCTAGCGACATCAATACACTGAAGAGAGCTAAGAACCCTATCTCCTGCCAAATGTAAATAGGTAGACTCTCTCGCTAGTCGAGGCCATGCAGCCATCGCTAAAGCATACAAAAGCTTCTTCTGAGTACTCACTTCCTTTTGCAGCCATTGCTTTGCTGGATCTTTGCATGGCTATAGATAGACGTTAACCAATAGTTGTTTTAGTAAGACGGCTGATACTGCAACGGGTACTTCCTTTTATTTTTATTTCTGCTGCATGCTGCTACGACCTTGCCGACAGTCCGCGAATTCGAATCCGGTAAACGAAAGAAAGGTCAACTGACACTTTCTTAAAAGTAGTGCCATGAAAGTTAAGTGGCTCTTAAATTTAAATTAGCGCGTCCCCGGCCGTCTGAATAAAATGCTTACGTCGCACGGTGCGCCAGAATAATGATAATAATAAAATGGAGCCACGTGAGTAACTGGGTCAATTCGATATACATCTCCGCCGTCTTTCTTGTAGCGTCGCGAAGTGGTCGCCTCTTAAGCGGGAGGTACTGCGCAGATGACAAATGCTTCGAGGTGCACGGCCGTTTCAAGTACGCCGTCCTTCGGTCCTCGAGTCGGTGGCGATCAATCTCGATCAGTTTATTCCTCGCAAATGCAGCAGTGCGCGCGCCATTGTCTCGACACGGAAGCGCGCGTTTTTTTGGCGAAATACGGTATCCCGGCCCATGCGTGGCTCCACAGTTTGATTTGACATTGGTGTCCGAAGGCAGTCTTGTTGCGCGCAAAGACCCTTCTTGGTCCGTTGCATCGAAGAACAGGCTGAATTGCGTTAGCGTACCAATCGCATGTGCGCTATCCCCCGGCTCCTACTAGAGGGAGCTAGGGATACTGGTCGTGACACGAACAATGGGAAACACTGAGAGGAGCATCTTCGCATGAGCAACATCTACAACGCCGAATTGAGGGGCCATTCTTGTGAACCAGTATTCGAAGCTGGTAACAGTATCGAATGAGCGAAATGTACTATTGCAACGACCACAGCTGACTACAGTGCAACTGTAATTTGTGAATGTTCTGCGCGTCTTTGCTTAAATCTTGATTACGATTTAGTGCGTCTTTAAAGCTTCGTGCAGCTGCAGGTATTGACAGGAGATGAAAGGATGCGCACCTGCGCCGATGTAAGAAGGTCCTGAGCTAGGGTAAAGTAGAGCTTGAAAGGAAGGAAAAGAAGAAGGGTTAGCATCGTTATAGGGAAAAAAAGACCTTGCAGAAATGACCTCGCTCCGCATCTACACTGTCCGCTCATATCCCTGTTCACCTACGCACTGATTGTTGGCTTCCCGCGTGCTTCCGCTGTGTGCCAAGTGCGAGCTACGTGCACATGTTTCGCAGCGTGTCGTGATTTCGACAGTGTTCTACGCCGAGAAATTCGCGGGTGTACGACCTCTCTTGCATAATCAGTTGTGTTTATAGTTGTAAGACTCCGGCAGCGTGAAAAATACCTGCGAAGCCTTACGGAAAGCTTTACGGTACTAAAAAGCTCAGGTACAGTAGCAACCACAAAGTTCGTACGCACGATCTAGGAATTTTCCCAATCACTGAACGAGCTCGCGTCTCTTCTTTTTTTTTTCGTTTTTGAGAGAGGGGGGGGGGGGTACGTCCGTGTGCGTAACCACGCATGGGTGCGAGCAATCGCCATCCGCAGCCGGTGAAGGAAAGTGGCCTTGGCGAGAAGAGTCCCTTGGGTGCTCATGTCTCCCCTAATGAGGAGCACATCGATGAGAAACGACTATCGACCACGGACTCTGAGTTGGTCGGATCCTGGTGGCGTTTGCCATGTGCTGTGCTCGCATCGTGCTTGTAGTGTGCTGTGCTCATATCGGCTGCGCCTAGCGTTTGCTGTGGCTTCATTCACGAATGTGTGATTGGCATATATTCTCGAATTTCACCTTGAATCTTCGTTCTCGCTTAAGTTTGACATAATTCTGCGCTTGTTGTCAAAACTTGTCAAAATATGAGCCACATCGGATAAGGAGTCGGAAAATTTATGCTAATCATTTAGCAGCGGAAAAGCAGACAGATTGCGAAAGGTCAGTCTTTTAAGCGCCCCAGAAATAGCCCCGCTGCACTGTCAAGTACCATGCCACAAAACGGCATGCCGACTCAGGCTTGACAGCGCGAAAGCAGCTCTGCATGCAAGGTGGTCAGCGCGCACTGCGTCTTCCCGAACGACGTGGAGGAATTTGGCATCTTAATCACATTCTTCAGCGTTAGGGATCTTGCATAGGGTTATAAGCACCTATTTATTCACGTGGTTGGTCACCATATGCATAGTTCTCGGGCGCTCGTCGTTCACCTAACCAACGCTTCTTTCGGAGATACTGTTCAGATTCTAAACAAGAGTCCGTTTCGATCTGTCACGTGATGAATCGAAGAAATCTCGGACCGCCGGTAGAGAGGAGAACCAGATTTTTTTCGCGACCATGCGGTCTGTTAGTCCGAACTAATGGAAAGAGTTGGTAGAGTTGGCGTTGTCGCTTTTGCTGACACGCATTGTCTACCGCTTCCCCTTCCCTCTTCATTTCCGTTAAAAAAATGTTCGCACTAGGTGTCGCTGCGTTATATAGGAAGTTGTAGCGCCATGTTCTCCACGCGCGTCTTCATCACGTGCCATCGTCACCAGCACCGCGCACGTGCAGGAGAGCGCGTTTTAATTCTGGACCAGCCTGATCGCCACAGCACCGCTCCATTCTCGCCTTCGCCTTCCCGAATAAATGCAGGGGCGACGGTACACTTTGGTGGCCGCCGTGACGTCATCTCCCTACAGAAGTTTTCGAGGTGGCGTCACATACATCAACATGGCAGCCTCGACGACGTCATTCCATAACCCCTTGACGGTGCGCACACTCAGAACGCGTACTTTTGACCGGCCATCTCTGCCTCTGTTTCGTTGGTCGATCTCTTGAATGCTGATGCTCTATCATCAGTTGATACAGCAGTGGAATCCTAAATAAACAGCACGCTTCGGCGGAGTAATTTCCGGCAGCGCATTCGAGGCTATATGTTCGCCTGCATCTGATAACAGGCACGACGTACGCACAGGCTCTCAGACAAATGCTAGCGAAGCAAGCGGCGGATGTCGATGGTCTGAGCGCATAAGCAGTATAAGGTGGTGTATCAACGGTTTGTTAAGACGCGGGTGAAATGTTTGGGGAGAAAGTACGCATTGATAAATTCAGTGGTATATGAATCCGCGCAAACGGAAAAACAGACAGTGAGAATGTCCTTATCGCCAACTGCCTCACGCCATTGAGCTGATTCGCACAGCGAATAATCCTAGGCCTTTGTTTCGTGTAACGAAATTCGCGGCAAAGCCTCATGAGATGTGGTCATTCCCCCCCCCCCCCCCCTTTTATTTTTTCATTGAAGAAACAAAGAGTTTACTGGGAATCTAGAAAACGAAGAATAGACAACGAAGACAACGTTTCCAGACAACGAAGAATAAACAGATGACTATAGTCGTTGAAAAACCAATCCCCTTTTGTGCGCAGAGTCTCCTACAAAGATCACTAGGGCGAACTCTGGCGCTGGTGTCCGCGGGAGTGTCAAATATTGTTGTTCAGCCAACACGAGAATGGTGGGTACGTAATTGACGGACTTGCCCAGGCTTCGTCATTCTGGCTTCAAACAGCCTTATGCACTTCCTAAGTTTATCGTTTTCGACGGACTGTATCACGCTATAACGGCAACGACTCACGATCATTACGCATGTGGGCAGATACTAATCGCTTTGCTGTGTTAGGAAGACTATGACCGCTATGAAATTGAGAAAAATAAAGCGTAATAACTAAATACATTATATCGTTTCAAGCCTAAATTAGGAAGATTAGACAAATTCATGTAGAACATACCCACTGTTCCCATGACATTCTGAACGATCGCTGATCCAGAATTACTCCTTCTTAACTCTTGTGGGAAACTGCATGCCTTCGTGTGTATGAGCAGTGTTTTGATGTCGCAACAACAAACCAAAACCAAGATCGAACGCTGACTTGCTTATCCAAAATTTCTCTACAAATATCAATCCTTGCTTCGCCCTTTCAAGCAAAGCGCTTAATTTTCTTTTCTTCTTTTTTTTTTCTGGTGAAGTCAGAGCGTAATTTTTTTCGGCAACAGCGCTATGCCGTAGTTCCAGCCTATGTGATCTTTAAAACACCAATATTTTCCTCTATAGCAGCCAATGTTTGCTGAGAACGGCGCGCACTGAAGCATGTCTTCCGTGCTCCATTTATAATGTATGAAATGCTGCGCTCACGATTCAACAGCATAGCCTCGTAAGTAAGACAGCGCGTTTGCATTGCATCTAAATTAACCAGACGATATGCGACTAACCAGATTTTAGGAAATTGACTTGCAAATTGCGCGCGTTCTTTTTTTCTTAACCGCTAACAAGTATATAAGTACAACCAGTAGTGCATATAAAAAGAACATGCGAGCGAAGCGAGAAATAAATACCATTCTCTGTATATATGCAAGGATGATTTTCTCGTTAAGCTGCAGGTATAGAGGAAGCGGAGCCGACGGGCGGAGATGTTTACATTTTTAACCGCGGGAACTTGCGCTTCGGCGGCACATTTACGAAAGTTTTCATACGCAGAGAACTTTCGCGACGAACTTCACGGCCCAGAAAGTGGAAGCAGCGGCACGACGCAGAATGTTCGTTGGCTCACTCTATGCGCGGAGCGAAAAGTGAGTTGATTTAGCAATTTACCCGCCGTGGTTGCTCAGTGGCTATGGTGTTTGGCTGCTGAGCACGAGGTCGCGGAATCGAATCCCGGCCATGGCGGCCGCATTACCATGGGAGCGAAATGCGAAAACACCCGTGTACTTAGATTTAGGTGCACGTTAAAGAACCCCAGGTGGTCGAAATTTCCGGAGTCCCCCATTACGGCGTGCCTCATAATCAGAAAGTGGTTTTGGCACGTAAAAGCCCATAACTTAACTTAGGTTGATTTAGCAATTTATACAGACGCTCGAGGGGCGTTCCCGCCGTCCGTCGTGTTGTCCCACTATCGACGGCGCAGCGCGTTAGGTGCAAAAACGACGAATCAGAGTGCACGCACGGTCAACGCTGCGCTCTACCAGCTCGTCGGCGGAGCCAAAACAGCAGCATTCTAGTAATGTCCGCCGCTGCCGTGACCGGTGTGCGTGCAGTGAGAACACTACAGCGTCTCCGCTGAGCTGACATGTGTTTATGCACGAGCGTGGGAGCTGAGCGGACCGTCAAAGTCGAGTTAACATTACTTCGCATGGGCGCTGACTGCGCGCCGACGGTTGGCCGTCGACCTCGTCTTGTGCACCGTCGAGGCCTGCAACGGCGATTGACTCTCCTCACCTCGACGGCATTGTGAGACGCCTGGCAATCGGCCTGGGCGATGTTCCTCTTGCATAGCAGCAGTTGCCTCGCGTGCTGCGTCGTGTCCACATGTCACACCGGTGTGTAGTACCGAATACCGTCTGAGAAGTTCAAGCGCAATGCTAAAGCTTTCCATCACTCAATACGTCGAATTTGAGTGAAACAACAGTTCTTTTTTTTATGATTGCCCAATCAATTTAATATGTGGAATATCTTTGAAAACTGCTCGTGGTTGTGTAAGACCGCGGTGGTGTTGCGCGGTCTCACCACTCCAGCGTTGTTTTTTTTTTTTTTACTGAACTCTTTCGCACAAACATTCGATCGCAACAGCAAAAGACGAGGAGCTCCGTTTACACGCACAGCTGTGATCAGCTGTCACGGCAAGCTGCCATTAAAAAAAATGCCATGCGCTGGTGCTGCCACATATGTAGCGTGGCTGGAGTAGCAGCCAACATTGAGCAAACCTATTACTTCGTGCTCGTGCTCTATACCGTGTTTTTTTTTTAGATAATACAGATTTTTATTGCATTTAAGGAATTGAGCAGTGGTTCCAATCTGTGAAGGTGGATGACCAGCGAAGCTGTAGCACATCATGCAAGCTTAGAAAAGGGTGCACGTATTTATTTTCATCATTTGGTAATGGCAGTGACGATAGCTTTGTGATTACCCATTGACTTGAAGCCATATATCTTGATTGGTGTATTTCCTTTATTATTATTATTATTATTATTACTATTATTATTATTATTATTATTATTATTATTATTATTATTATTATTATTATTATTATTATTATTATTATTATTATTATTATTATTATTATTATAGGCGGAGTGCTTGAAAGCTGCCGCGGGTCGGCCCGGCATTGCACTACCTCCGGGATCGGCCCTTATTTTTTGCCCACGGACACTGCAAATGCCTGGGGGGGTATAGGTATGCAGATTCACTGTAAGGGGGGCTATGACCGTGGGACTACTGTCGTCTTCGCATACGAGCTCTACGGCGAACGTGCTTTGCCGTTGCTTAGCTCACTCTCGAGAAACTAATTAAGAAAGTTTGGTTAATTAGCGTTTTCAAGCGAAGCTTGTATTGCCTCACTCGTATCGGCGTCGGTGTCGCCGTACGAAAGAGGTCTAGCCGCACGAAAATAAAAATTGCTTGTGAGGCTGCGGATTCGAACGACCGACCTCCGGGTTGCAAGACCACCACGCTGACCCATTCAGCCACTGTTGGTTCATTATATTAGCCCTTTAAAGCGGGGTTTCATATGCACTGAGAAGGATGACTTCAGAAGAAGCAAGGCGCGAGCCAATCACACGCGTGCCCTCCCTCCGGAGGAGGACGGAAAGGGTGTGATTGGCTCGTGCCTTGCGCTGCGTCTGAGCCGGATCTTTAGACCCGCTCCTTTTAAAGATCGAGTGAGCCATATGGATCAGTAAACATGAGCTGCGGTTCTTTTCAAAAAGAAGCGGTTCGGACCCGTTCTGTCTGATGCCGGCTCCTCTGGGCGCGACTTCGGCAGTTCTCGATCTTTCTCCGCGCTCCAAACGCTCCACACGGTTCGTTCGAGTTCCAGTCAGCCCGGCTCGGACTCGGCTGCCGTACTGCTTTTGCACTCTGCCGTCACTCTCACACAGCGCGTCTCCGTAGCGAGCAGCTCCGCCCAGCTCGTTGGCTCATGGCTCACAGGGGGCGACATAGCCGTAAGCATCTCCCTCTCCGAACGTTCGCTTGCGCGCTGGTGTTTCGCCAGCACAGCAGTTTCGTAAGCGATCGTCAGCATGGCGAGGTAGGAGGGAACGACGCCTACTCGGCGACGCGTCAGTTACAGTACAAGAAGCATTTTATCGCCAATATCAGAATAGGAAGGTTCGTTAATATGTAAACTTGATGCTTTCAGAATAAGAAATTATTAAATAGTCTCCGAGCATCGTCAAAATGCCTATAACACGCTTATTCTAATAACGCAAACATAATTTTTTTTTCAGAGCCGAATAACTAGACTATGCACACCGCAGGTTCGTTTCGCTGAGCTGAGCCGGGACGGCTTAATTATTACAAGGTCGTATGTCCACTATCCAACTAAAGCAAAACTTGCATAGACATGCCAGACAATTAGATTCACTTATTTGGCTGACGCCAAGCGGTTTCGTGGGTTTTAAGAAACAGTTTTCCCCGTACAGATTAGTCATTGTGTCATTGGTTTCAGTACGAAACATGAAAGTCTAGCTACATTTTATAGGTCATCCTCGTGTCACTGCTAAGCCAAACGTAATATTTTAGCTTGAAGCAGCTAGCCCGAAGTTTTCTCATTAGCCTAGTGCTTATATTAGCCGATCAAAGTCATTCGTTGAGCTGCGGGCGGACTCGAGCTGGTTCGACTCTCTTTCAGAGGTGAAGAACAGGTGTACTGCGTTTTTGTGGGTGGAGCTCCTTTGTCATTCTTAGGTTGTCACCGACTATATGTCACTTTCCAAATCTGTGCGCGCTCCGTCGTGCTCCGCGGTTTCGGGGCCGAAGCTGCAGCCGTTGGTTCCACTCCCCAAGGACGTCGTTGTTAGCAGTACCCCTTGTCGCTTCGTATTGTTCCTAGGAGCTCACTCCCGCGAAGCAATCAGCTGAGCAGCATAGTGTGTACAGTCATCCCCCCCAAAATCACGATTTCCATTCAGGGCAGCAGCAGAAACGACGACGCGGACAAGACCTCGCGTCCAGTGAGGCTTCCCTAACGACCGGTCGCGACAGGCCCGGAACGGTTCGCCTCCAGTCCCGCGCGAAGCTCGTTTTGTCGAGCGAGTCGAAAGCGGTTCGCAAGGATGCAAGCACGTATGCGCTGAACTGGCGGGATCCAAATTAATACCGCGTGCTGCCGCATAAGTCGCCCTCGTCCCTGCCGAGAGCACGTACGGTATACCGGTGGCGCTTCGGGATGCGAAACCCCACGAGTGTGCATATATATATATATATATATATATATATATATATATATATATATATATATATATATATATATATATATATATATATATATATATATATATATATATATATATATATATATATGTGTGTGTGTGTGTGTGTGTGTGTGTGTGTGTGTGTGTGTGTGTGTGTGTGTGTGTGTGCGCGCGCGCGCGCAAACAGTGGAGCGAAGCAGCGTTCAGCAGAGAGGAAGCGAAACAGAGCGCGAGAGGGCTCTCAGATTAGTGCGGCCAGCTCCCAGGATGTCACTGGGCGTAGCGCGGGATTGAGAGTAGGAGGGGCCCGCGTACGGCGGGAGAAGGGGGGGGCGAGGCCCCGGCGCAGACAATACTACTATATCCACGTCGTGGTCGTCGCTGGAGGACGCCCGGCGAATCCCGGTCATCGTGACGCGGCCATCAGGAGCGCCGGCAGTCCATCCGTGATACCATTATCGGCGGACACGTAGCGCTAATTGAGCTTTGTGGCGAGGGCACAAATGACTACCTTGCTGATCGATAATCGCCGCCCCGGGCTGGGGGTCCGCCTATAAATCACCGCGTCCCGACGCTCAGCTGCCGCCGTCCGGTCTTGCGGTTTCGGGTCGGGGCTGCACGCTTCCGTCCTTCCCCGCGGCTTCGGCGCCTCTCGCTTGTCGTGAGGAGGGGGTGCGGCTCTTGTTTTCTGGATCTCGCCGACTGTGCGGCGGCTCCCCTTGTTTTTTTCTCGCTGCGCGACGCGTAGCGGCCACGCGCGTGCCGCTAATGATGTAGGTTCACGGGCGGTCAGCGCCGGTTCGCCCGCGCGTTGACGTGAGCGCGGGAAGAGTGATTTCCTGCCCTTCTCGACGTGGCCGCGTCCTCGGCGTCACAACAGAGGCTCGTACGCTCGCGCATCTTCTGCGCGGCTCTCTTTTCCTCCTTCTCTTGCGGCAGAGCCCTTCCCATACGCCCAAGGTAGCGTGCTGTGGTCGCCGGCGCGAGCGATGGTCCGACGCAGGCTCCCGACGTGCATCGCAATGCGCCCCTTGTCGCTCGCCCCTGTGGCGGCGTGACCGAAGTGAATCGACATTAGCCGCGTAGATGTCATCTGGCGGGCCGCTGTGCGAGCGGCGCTCGCGATCGCCTCGTCGCCACGCGACGACGACGAGCCTGCCGGCGTCCTGCGGATCGTAATCTGAGTGATTAGGCCGAAGAAGGAGATAACGGGGCTTGCAGGTGCGTATAGGATTCCCTCAGCACGGCAGCCCGATGCCCCCCTCCCGTCAGAGCATGGACTGCCGATCCAAGCTGGCGTGAAAGAGCTTAAACTCTAGTAAGATCTTGATGAGGGCTAGTTGGTTCCTACATAGAACTGAGGTGAAACAGCGCGAAAAAGACGAGGGCACAAGGAAACAAAAAAAAAACAGCTTTTGTTTCCTTGTGTCCTCGTCTTTTTCGCGCTGTTTCACCTCAGTTCTAAGGTTAAACTCGTAGGGACATACAGATGGACATGCGTATCGCAAAGTGGGCGAAGTTCTCAAAGAATGCTGATCGCATTAAAAACCTTCCCGGAAGTGCCCGCTGTTCTATCATCAGGCATATCCTAACGCAGAACATCGGCTTTGGGTTTGCTCCGATATTCAGCATACACTACAGGACATGCTTTCTGCCTTGTTAATCAGAAGTCCCTCCAACACTCCCCCTGAAAGGTTACAATGAACGTGGCGGAGACTTCGGGTAATGTTCGCAATTAAGTAAGATTCGTAATCTGGGTGAATCCATCGATATCTACACCCCGGACCTGGAGCAATATAAAGGTCTATCTCTCCTTCTCCACGAAGGAAGAGGAGACACGATAATAGCTGACGAGCTGAAACCATCGACCACAGGATGGCACTAGCTTTAATGACAAAATAATGATGATGATAGTGATGATTATGAAGCTAATCCTCCGTATACTACTTTGCGTACAGTGCTCATAAATTCAAACGTGAACAATTCGGAAGCTATACTCCAATGTTTTATTTCATTAACAGTTTCACCTGCATTTGCAACAGTGACCTAATTCAGACTCCAAAACGTACGCTTTGGAGTACTCCCCGCTTAGAAACCGGCTATCGAATAATTACACGTCGCACTTCCGTGTAACAATGTGTAAAAGGCATTCGTTGCTGCTCGCTTTTCAATTTTTGAACATCGTACATTGAGCACGTACTGTGCGCTGTACTCTTCGGTACACCATCGTCAAAATTTGACGAGAAACAGCAAAGAAATGCTTGTGCCTTGAAAAGAACACGCTGCATAGAAAAGCGCCAAAATTGAAGTCATCATGGCGCACGAGAGCTTTGAGTTCTGGAAACGAAAGCCATCAGTCTTCAAAATTTCGCTTGGCTGCTTCTGAAGAAACGGCACAAAATTTGCAAGTGAATTAGAAAAAAGCCGTTGCTTAGACGTTGGAAGAAAATAGCACGAAACCATCGAGAGAGAAATTATTGACGGGGCGCACGAGAGATTAGAAGGTTCCTTCTTTTTTTTTTTTGCAAGAATCGTCTTGGTGACACCTTCTTGACACGTACGCGCTGCTTGTGAGGCGCCTTTTTTATGTCCGGCCAGTACAGTTTGGAGGAGCGATTCGTCAATGCGCGTTCCCTAGTTGTTGTTTTTTTTTACTTGTGATTGTGTTTTCTATAAGCTACCCGCTATCATCTTCTATAACATCTATGCCACAACTGACCCAGTCACAATATTTATTAAGACGCCTTTGGTTAGGATTCTTTTGAAGACAAGGTCTTCTTTGGCCATTTCACGCGGTTCTAGAGCCACCACTCACAGACCTTGGCGGCGCCAAGGTCTGTGAGTTGTGGCGCTGGCTGACACTCCCAGGTTTCTACTAGGAAAAAAATGAATGCCCAAGAAAATGGACGGGGAAACGGCGCCGCGGTAGCTCAATTGGTAGAGCATCGCACGAGAAATGCGAGGGTTGTGGGATCGTTCCCCATCTGCGGCAAGTTGTTTTTTTCATCCACTTTAATTTCCATTAATCTATCGTTTCTCTAATTCATTTATTAAGCAGAAGTAATTTCCACTATGTGGTCCTTGGTGTCAGTGCAGTATTTTTTGGCTTCTTATGATATGACATATATATATATATATATATATATATATATATATATATATATATATATATATATATATATATATATTTATGGGCGCGTATACGTCGCACTTCGTCCGCTTAGCGCCATGAATTTCGTTTTTTTGCTGACACGCCTTCCTTTCTTTTTCTTTCTTTCTTTAAATGCTTTTGCTGTAAAATCGTTGTATTAATTGGTCAGAGCATTCAGAAGCTGGAACTCACTTACCGAAACTGAGGACGAGGTCAGCGAGCGATATACGGGAAGTTGGAGAGCTCAAGCAAAAGCGATTCCAAGAGAGAGAGAGGAAGAAAATGAAAGTGAGGGAGGTTAACCACGCTGCACCTGGCTTGCTGCCACGCAGAAAGATAGGGAGAAGTGCACAGAAAAATGGGGAGAAAAAGGAAATGAAGAGCAAGTGGTGCCCGCGCACACACAACAGCGTTCACCGCACACGAGTTAAAGGCCGTCGCAGAGCTTAGACGTCTACAAAAAGTACAGCTGTGCTCCGGCGTACCGCTGCGCTGACGACGGTGGACCCCATGGTCCCAGTATCATTTGCTTCTCTGAACGCTCTTTTGTCCAGACTGCTGAAAGTCACACGCGATGTCTGTCTTTCAGTGGACGGACAGACTGCCCGGACTGTTCAGTGTATGGTACTGTAGAGACTATAAAACATGTGCTCGTGGTGTGCCCTGAGTATGCGCGCGAAAGACTGACAATGGCAAATACATTGAGACATTTACAAAATGGACCACTGTCGGAGGAACTCTTGCTAGGCGCATGGCCACAGAGTTGGCAGACGACAGAGACAATGCGTGCATTTTCACGTTTCCTAGGTGACACGGGCCTGGACTCACGCCTGTGATACCAGTTGTGTAATGTGTCCTTCACTTCGTTCCTCCCATTATCATCCCCCATTGTGACCCTTTTTCTTCCACTCTTCCCCTTCCCTTACGTAGAGTAGCAGGCCAGATGCTCCAATATCCGGCCGACCTCTCTACATTTTCCAATCATTAAAATACTTCTTCTTCTTCTGTCTTTCAGGATGGATATCACCTCGTGCTGCGTTTGTGATTGTGACGAGGTGCGTTGTCTGGTACCATACCCTACGCAGATGGGAAAAAGGGATTAAGGCGATAAAATGAAAGAAATTTAAGGGAGAGAGGCACTTAGCACCGCGAACACGTGGGGCTGCCCATCACAGTTCGCGAAATCGTCTATAGCCCCGACGACCGGAACTGAAATGCCCTATACGGCACCGCGGCTCACAAAGCGAACCTGTCGACGCGATGCTGCCTTTCCGCGTTGTAAACGAAACGCGGCGTTCGGTATACGTGCAGTCTACGATCCGTCCTGCTCGATTTTGTTCCGCATTCCTGCAGGGTGCACGTTCACACGCGTTCTGCGCCTCCCTGACAGCCTGCGCCAAAATATTTACGCCACTCGTATACATAAGGTCGCTTTTCGCGAATCGAGGTCCCCCCCCCCCCCCCCCGTGTCGCCTAGAAAAACAGAGAGAAACGGCACAATTATACTAAGCGCTCCGCGTCGCTTCTCTGCTCGCTTTTTTTTTTTTGCTTCTAGACTCTCTTCCAGACTCTTGAGAAAGATCCCACTTGTAATTGAGGCCTTGAACGCTTCACGGACATCATCCATCAGCCAATTTGTCACGCGACACAAAGCTATCGAGGCTATCGCTCGCTCCTCTCCGCCAGCCGCTCACCGTGCGCGCGTGCCGGACGTGGACGTGTTTGTTTATCCCACCGGATTAGGTCGGCGGCCGGAAGCGCGCATTAGCGACCATTAATCTTTCATGCGCGCCTCACAGACAGACTCGTGAAAGCGAGCGCGCAACAGTAAAGGCGCGCTGCTTCGCCTAGGAAACGAAAACTGACGCGGGCGAAGGAAGCTGGGCGAGGCTTGCGCAACCGACGCTACAGAGCTGTTGTTGGCCGGCCTCCCTTGTGCTCTCGGTCAATGAAGCTCTCGGAAGTAGTAGTTCGAGCTAATGGCGCCTCGTGAGTTGAGAAACCGCCGCCGTCTTGAGGCGGCCCGCCGCGCTTCCGTATTATGCAGATGTCCGTACCTATTTATCTCTCTTTGAAATTCTGCTTCTTGCGTGCGAGTTAAACGCTCGAAAAGTGAAGCGACATCGAGGAAGTCTCCTGGTAGCACTGCGCTCCCACTCCCTCCGTTTTTAGTTTTTATTTGTCGTTCCCTATTTTTTTTTAAAAAAAGGTGGGCACGCTCAAGATTAATGTTGAGTGTGAGGACAGCTTAATCTTCGTACTGAACGTAAACAGAACAATGGCGCTGAACAGGCGAGCAATTATTATAAAGAAAAAAATTATAATAAAGCCACTCTGATCTTTCTCTTTCCCTTTAAGCACAGGTTATTTATTTCTTCTTCTCTATCTCTTCCTTTCTTTTTTGACTTGGTTAAGAGCGGACAACGCTAACTTCCCGTCCGGTCCATTACCGGAGTCTTACCGTACTTGTGAGGTCTCAGCTTCTTTTCATTCTATTGATTGTAAGGCGCTGGTAGGTACTAAGCGTTCTAAACTACGCTAGCCTCGTTCACGTCTGCCTCAACCACATGCCTTGGTTAACAATCGCAAAAACTGATTTAAGTGTAAGTTTAGAAGGTGAGACGGGCACTTCACAGTATCGCAAAGATGTCTCTAGATGTCGCCATATTCGATGGGAACACCGCACCCAGCGGCCAACGTGGTGCCTCTTTGCGAGTATAGGACTCCGTCCAGCTCGTTCGCGTAATGTTCCTTTTGAAATAAATGCACTGTATAGCGGTGCTTCTGCTCTGAGCTCCGCAGACAATTGGCGTCCGCAAATGCACCTTTAGCGGCACAACGCACTGGGCGTTTTTAGAGGATCATTCGAGAAGAGGAATCGTGAGACCATTGTAGTGTTTGCAAACAGAACAATGGCAGGCTACCGGTTTTCACCACAGAAACTGAGCGGGAAAGAAAGACAGACTGGCGAACCGCAATTGTGCGGCAAAACAGAACCCCGCAGATTTTCAACAATTTTCGTCTGCAGGTAATTATATATACAAATCAATGTTGCCGCGTATTACTTGGAAAATTAAAATTATAAAATTATCTATACTTGAAGCACGATAAGCGTTTCTTTCATTTGAAAACATATTGTCACGTGGTAGTGACGGTGAAGAAAGAAGCAATAACACAGTAGCAATACTGTGAACGAGAAAACTAACTTTTATTGGGCGAACCTGTGCCCACAAAAACAGGCTACACTTATAGCACAACGATAGCGGCGAACACGGTCGGCGATCGTCGGAAAAACTGATCAGCGGGTCAAGCGCGTCGGCTTTTATAGATCAGTCGTCGAATGTTCCAGATTACCTAATGGGACCCGCGTGTCTTCCACAAAGTTCTACACCATTCATGTCACGCGATGAAATCTGATAACACAAGGTTCGGCGACAACAGACACGCGGATAGAAGCATCGATAACTTTCCAGAAACTTCGGATACATGCAAGCGCGTCCCGCGCTGCGCGATAAGATTTGTTAGGCGGTGAAACCTGGTCGCCCGATAAATATAAATACACGTGTCAATACCCCCCTCTTAAAAAGCATCGTCCCGATGCTACAAAGAGAGCGAAACACAAAGGGACACTTATTAAACATAAGTAACAAAACAACGAAAAGAAATAAAGTCCAAAGGTCAGTTACGCGAAGTCCCAAAGTTCGTCAACGCTGGTGGTACGGCTTGAGCCGCACAACGTGGACAATTTCAGGTCGTGAGCGGCGCCGCTGTGACAGCGAAATGCCGTCTGGCACGACCTCGTAGTCCAGTGCACCAATACGTCGGATGATCTTGTACGGTCCAAAATAGCGACGCAAAAGCTTCTCGCTCAGTCCTCGTCGGCGTATAGGGGTCCATACCCAAACACGGTCGCCGGGCTGGTACTCGACGAAGCGTCGTCGGAGATTGTAGTGTCGGCTGTCGGTCCTCTGCTGGTTCTTGATTCGCAGGCGGGCGAGCTGTCGGGCTTCTTCGGCGCGCTGGAGATAGGTAGCGACGTCAAGATTCTCTTCGTCCGTTACGTGCGGCAGCATGGCGTCGAGCGTCGTCGTCGGGTTCCTGCCGTAAACCAACTTGAACGGCGTGATCTGTGTTGTTTCTTGCACCGCCGTGTTATAAGCGAATGTTACGTACGGCAGGACGGCATCCCAGGTCTTGTGTTCGACGTCGACGTACATCGCTAGCATGTCGGCGAGGGTCTTATTCAGCCGCTCCGTAAGACCATTCGTCTGCGGGTGGTAAGCCGTTGTCCTCCTGTGCCTTGTCTGACTGTATTTCAGAATGGCTTGGGTGAGCTCCGCTGTAAAGGCCGTTCCTCGGTCGGTGATGAGGACTTCTGGGGCGCCATGTCGCAGCAGGATGTTTTCGATAAAGAATTTCGCCACTTCGGCTGCGCTACCTTTCGGCAGTGCTTTTGTTTCAGCGAAGCGGGTGAGGTAGTCCGTCGCCACGACGATCCACTTATTTCCGGTTATTGACGTCGGAAAGGGTCCCAGCAAGTCCATCCCGATCTGCTGGAATGGTCGGCAAGGAGGCTCGATTGGCTGTAGTAATCCGGCTGGCCTTGTCGGCGGTGTCTTGCGTCGCTGACAGTCTCGGCATGTTCTGACATAACGGGCGACGTCGGCGGTCAGGCGCGGCCAATAATACTTTTCTTGTATCCTTGATAGTGTCCGGGAAAATCCGAGGTGTCCAGCGGTCGGATCGTCATGTAGGGCATGCAATACTTCTGGACGAAGTCCTGACGGGACAACAAGAAGGTAATTGGCGCGGACTGGCGAGAAGTTCTTCTTCACGAGTAGACTGTCTTGAAGCGTGAAGGAAGATAATCCGCGCTTAAATGCCCTGGGGACAACGTCGGTGTGCCCTTCCAAATAATCGACGAGGCCTTTAAGTTCCGGGTCCGCTCGTTGTTGTTCGGCGAAGTCTTCCGCGCTTATTATTCCAAGGAAGGCGTCGTCATCCTCGTCATCTTGCGGCGGCGGGTCAATGGGGGCGCGGGATAGGCAATCGGCGTCTGAGTGTTTTCGTCCGGACTTGTATGTTACGGTGATGTCGTATTCTTGTAGTCTGAGGCTCCACCGTGCCAGCCGTCCTGAGGGATCCTTTAAATTCGCTAGCCAACACAAGGCGTGATGGTCGCTGACGACTTTGAATGGCCTGCCATATAGGTAAGGGCGAAATTTCGCTGTAGCCCAAACGATGGCGAGGCATTCCTTTTCGGTTGTAGAATAATTGCCTTCCGCTTTTGACAACGACCGGCTAGCGTAAGCTATCACGTGTTCATGTCCATCTTTTCTCTGGACCAGGACGGCGCCGAGGCCTAGGCTACTGGCGTCAGTGTGGATTTCGGTATCGGCGTGTTCGTCGAAGTGCGCAAGTACGGGCGGCGACTGCATGCGTCGTTTGAGTTCTTGAAATGCCTCGGCCTGCGGCGTTTCCCACTTGAACTCGACGTCGCATTTAGTTAGCTGCGTCAGCGGCTCAGCGATGCGTGAAAAGTCCTTGACAAAGCGCCTATAGTAGGCACACATGCCAAGGAATCTGCGCACTGCCTTCTTGTCGATTGGCTGCGGGAACTTTGCGATGGCAGCTGTCTTCTGCGGGTCGGGGCGTACTCCAGATTTGCTGATGACATGGCCTAGGAATAGAAGCTCATCGTAAGCGAAGTGACACTTTTCCGGCTTCAGGGTGAGCCCTGATGACTTGATGGCCTCTAATACTGTCGCAAGCCGCTTAAGGTGATCGTCGAAATTTCCGGCGAAGACGACGACGTCATCCAAGTAAACAAGACAGGTCTGCCACTTCAATCCTGCTAAAACCGTGTCCATCACGCGCTGGAACGTTGCAGGCGCCGAGCACAGTCCAAACGGCATAACCTTGAATTCATAGAGGCCGTCTGGCGTGATGAAGGCGGTCTTTTCGCGATCCCTTTCGTCGACTTCTATTTGCCAGTAGCCAGACTTGAGGTCCATCGATGAGAAGTATTTAGCATTGCAGAGCCGATCTAATGCGTCGTCTATCCGTGGGAGGGGGTATACGTCTTTCTTCGTGATTTTGTTCAGTCGACGATAATCGACGCAGAAACGTAGGGTTCCGTCCTTTTTCTTCACTAAAACAACTGGAGACGCCCACGGGCTTTTCGACGGCTGGATGATGTCGTCGCGCAGCATTTCGTCGACTTGTTGTCTTATAGCTTCGCGTTCTCGCGTCGAAACTCGGTGAGGGCTCTGGCGTAGTGGTCGAGCGCTCTCTTCGGTGATTATGCGATGCTTTGCGACTGGTGTTTGTCGAATCCTTGATGACGTCGAAAAGCAGTCTTTGTATCGTCGAAGCAGACTTCTGAGCTGTTGCTGCTTAATCACGGGGAGACTTGGATTTATGTTGAAGTCTGGCTCGGGAACTACGGTCGTCGGGGTAGATGCAACAGAATCCGAGAGGACGAAGGCATCGCTGGTTTCCTGTATTTCCTCGATGAATGCGATCGTCGTGCCCTTGTTGATGTGCTTGAACTCCTGGCTGAAGTTTGTCAGCAACACTCTCGTGTTTCCTCCGTGCAGTCGAGCGATCCCTCTTGCGACGCAAATTTCACGGTCGAGTAGTAGACGTTGGTCGCCTTCGATGACGCCTTCTACGTCAGCGGGTGTTTCGGTGCCGACCGAAATAACGATGCTGGAGCGAGGCGGGATGCTCACTTGATCTTCGAGCACACTCAAGGCGTGGTGGCTACAAGGGCGCTCCGATGGTATCGCTTGATCTTCCGACAGCGTTATTGACTGCGACTTCAGGTCGATGATGGCGCCGTGTTGGTTCAGGAAGTCCATGCCGAGAATGACGTCTCGTGAACACTGTTGCAGGATAACGAAGGTGGCAGGGTAAGTCCGGTCATGAATGGTAATTCTTGCCGTGCAGATTCCAGTCGGCGTAATGAGGTGCCCTCCAGCGGTCCGAATTTGGGGGCCCTCCCATGCAGTCTTAACCTTCTTCAACTGGGCGGCGATGCGTCCACTCATTACGGAGTAATCGGCCCCTGTGTCGACTAAGGCAGTGACTGCGTGGCCGTCGAGAAGCACGTCAAGGTCGGTGGTTCTTTGTCTGGCGTTGCAGTTAGGTCGTGGCGTCGGATCACGGCTGCGTCGTGTTGAACTGAAGCTGGAACGTCGCTTCGTCAAGTCGTCTTTCGTCGGTGTAGTCTTGGCTTCCAGACTTCGTCGGGACGGCGGCGTGTCATTATGTCGTCGAGATGGTCTCTTCGTCGTCTTCGTCGGCGGCGGAGGATCTTCGTCAGTTCGACGAACAGCAACCGCACCTCCATCGGTTGCTGCTTTTAGTTTTCCGGGTATGGGCTCGCAGAGCGGCCCCGGGCTGGGCCAGTGTATGAACGGCGCTGCGGCGACAGATAGCGGCCTGGTGACGGCGAACGGGACGGTCGTCGAGGGCTCCACTGAGTAGCGGCGAGGTAATCGGCGATGTCACGAGGGCGTTCACCTTCCCTCGGGCGCTGTGCGTTCACGGCGAAGCCTCGCAATCCCAGGTCGCGGTATGGGCATCGGCGGTACACGTGCCCGGCTTCGCCGCAGTGGTAGCAGAGCGGGCGGTGGTCGGGGGCGCGCCAAATGTCCGTCTTCCTCGCGTAGGTGCGCTGGGCGACGGGTGGGCGTGCTGGTGGCGGCGGCGGTGGACGACGGAATTGCGGCGTTACAGGGACCTGGCGTTGTCGCGGAGGGGGAGCTTGACGGCGTGCGATGGCGGCGTAAGTCATCGCTTCTGGCTGGGGCTGCGGTAATTGTGGTTGCACCTCAGGAACTCCTAGCGATCGGTGCACCTCTTCTTTCACGACGTTGGCGATCGAGGCCACTTGAGGCTGCGACGATGGCAAGACCTTGCGCAGTTCTTCGCGCACGATGGCCCTGATGGTCTCGCATAAATCGTCCGTGGCCAGTGATTGAATTCCGGAGTAGCTTGTTGGCTTGGTGCGTCGGTCAAATTGCCGGTTCCGCAATTCCAGTGTCTTCTCGATGCTCGTCGCCTCACGAAGAAACTCGTCGACGGTCTTCGGTGGACTTCTTACCATACCGGCGAAAAGTTCCTCCTTTACGCCACGCATCAGTAGACGTACTTTCTTCTCCTCGGACATTTCTGGGTCGGCGTGGCGGAACAGACGGCTCATTTCCTCAGTGAAAATCGCGATCGTCTCATTCGGCAGCTGCGCTCTTGTCTCCAGTAGAGCTTGGGCTCGTTCTTTTCGCACGACGCTTTGAAATGTTTTCAGGAAGCCGCTTCGGAAGAGGTCCCACGTCGTCAAGGTGGCTTCTCGATTCTCGAACCACGTCTTGGCGGCGTCCTCCAATGCGAAATAGACATGTCGTAGCTTGTCGTCGCTTGCCCAGTTGTTAAACGTAGCGACCCTCTCATACGTTTCCAGCCAGGTTTCCGGGTCCTCAAATGTGGAACCGCGGAACGTCGGTGGTTCCCTGGGCTGCTGCAGGACGATGGGGGACGCTGGGGCTGCCATTGCGGTTGCCTTGGCCACAATCTTCTTGGTCTTCTCAGGTAGAAGTCCGTGCTCCGGGGGCAGCTGTTGAAGACGGCGGCTTGCTCGGTGGTCCGGGATTACGTTGGTGTTCTGTTCGCGGTCTGGGCTGGGATCACGGCTTGTCGGGGGCGTCCTGTACATGGACGAAAAGCACCTCCACCAGATGTCACGTGGTAGTGACGGTGAAGAAAGAAGCAATAACACAGTAGCAATACTGTGAACGAGAAAACTAACTTTTATTGGGCGAACCTGTGCCCACAAAAACAGGCTACACTTATAGCACAACGATAGCGGCGAACACGGTCGGCGATTGTCGGAAAAACTGATCAGCGGGTCAAGCGCGTCGGCTTTTATAGATCAGTCGTCGAATGTTCCAGATTACCTAAGGGGACCCGCGTGTCTTCCACAAAGTTCTACACCATTCATGTCACGCGATGAAATCTGATAACACAAGGTTCGGCGACAACAGACACGCGGATAGAAGCATCGATAACTTTCCAGAAACTTCGGATACATGCAAGCGCGTCCCGCGCTGCGCGATAAGATTTGTTAGGCGGTGAAACCTGGTCGCCCGATAAATATAAATACACGTGTCAATATAAATGGCCGTCTCCTACGTCGAGCTAACATTAAAACACACGTTTTCTCCGGTATAATAAACCGATGTTTTTATTGGCTCTCTCTGATTATACATATAGGATGCCGGGAGTTCTTTGGGGGGCGGCATGGCTCATTCCTGCCAAGGCGCGTGCAAAAAACGTCGGGGCACACGCACAACTGTCACCACCCCGACGAAAGAACGACTGCGACCACGCTGCTCTTGTAAGCTGAAAAAGAAAAATAGAGGGGAGGAACCGAAGAAGGGGGACGACTGACACCCCTTAATCATTGGCAAGCGCCACTAAGTTCAAAGATCTATATCATCGTCTACCCCATACCGACGTGGAAAGAAGCATTAATGCGGCCACGAATTCTCGGCAAAGTAGGAAGTGGTAGGCTAAAGGAAGAGAACGAGGGTCGCACGCGGGACGACGGCCCTCCGAAACTCACGCCTAGAAAAGTGACGAGATATGGGGATGATGCGCGGCGGCGGCGGCGGCGTCGAAGCGGCGTGTTTCGCAGGCCTCGTCGGGCCGTCGCCGTGGTATAGGACCCCGGTCGCGGCCATGAATAAGGCCCGGGCATAACTTTGCGACGGCGACGAAACGCGTGCGCTGGAGAGGGAAGCGAGATTTCGCACACCCTTCCCGTGACCCCGCGAAACGGCCCAGTACTGGAAGGAGAGAGAGAGAGGGAGGAAGGAGGGAGAAGAGAAAGGAGGTAAGGAGAGCTCTCGCGTAGGGGCGCGCAGGCTTCGCCGCCGCCGCCGGCGTCGACGCTAGAGGGTGCCGTGGCGTCGGCGGCGGACGGCAGCGCGAAAGAGGAGGGAAAGTAAAAAAGAAATATTGGTCAGAAAGGGGTGAGAAAACCGGGTTTGGGGCGCTTCCCTTTTTACTTCTCTCTCTTGTACTCCCCTTCTCCCGATTCTCACCCCAGCCCTCTCTTTTCGTTTTCTTATCCGTCTCTTTCCGGGGTTGATCTGTCTAGACGTCGGCCATTTCGCTTCTGCCTTGGTTTCCCCCCTTTTTTTCTCCCCTTCCTTTGCACCAAAGCTTGCGAGTCGCTCGTACAGGCCGCGTGCATAGTGAAGCGGCACCTCCATCTCGACGCGACTGGCCATGCAAGCCCCCTTTCTCGACCCGGGAAGAAGTCTGTTCCGGAGCACAGGAGCAGCGGGAGGAGACTCGGGAAGAAGGAGCGCTGGGCGAAGGGAGATGGAGCCGGTGACAGAAGTAAGGAAGAGAACAAACATACACGGCCTTTCCATCTCGTTTCCCGTTACCGTGCTCCTTTTCTCCTCAACCCGTTCCATCCGCACTCTCCTTCACCCTTTCGGGTTTTGGGCATAGGCGCGGGCACAGCGCGAGCTTTAGTATTGTTGTCGGTGTGATCGGAAACGCGTTTCGGACGTTTAACAGAAGAAGAAAAGATTATCGAAGCAGTTAGGGAATTGAGCGCCCGAGAGGAGAGCAGTAACATAACTCCCTCGGGAGTGAAGGCCGAGGAAGAAGCAAGCGCAGTGGCGGAAAGAAAGATGAAAAAAAAGCGATAATATCATATACGCGATATTTTCGTACATAGTCATACATTACGGTCATTTTCTTTTTGTTCTTCATTTCCCCTCTGTTTAGGTTCTGCAATCAAGCTGGGTCTAAACGGAAGTCTGTGTTAACATTGTCGCCGTTCATCGGCCGTATTAAGTTCGGGGTATGATCAAGCTCTGAGGCTACATGTCTGCAGTGGAAGGACAAGTGTGTAAACGTTGAGCTATGTATATTGTGTTCCCTTCGCGAAAGGCAGCAACCACGCAGAAAGGCTTTATGGTGTAAGCAGGAAGTGTGGCGTCCTGACGATGTGAATTTCGATGCGAATTCACTACGAAGATCGCTCAGCCTCTTCACGGAAAGTATTTCCCAAAAAGCGATCGAGAACAACCGTGTCTTCCCTCAAGCGTTAGGTAAGCTCAACACATGGCGTAGGGATAATACGCGAGATGATTGTTTCTACATGTGCTTACTTGCCTTACACGAATAGGCACGGTCATTAAACATGGTTCCTTCTAATTACGTGTTATATACGGTGCTACATTTAGACATTTCCTCTTGACAAGAACGTATAGTGACTACGTGAATATGAAATTAAATTGGATGCAGTGAGGTTTACCTACGAGTGTTAACTGGCCCGTTCGATTTTCCTTTTCCCCGGTAGTGTAAGCCAAAGACCCACGTTAGGGATTTAGAGCACTCTAAACAAGCAATTAGCATGGAAGTCATCCAGATGGAAACCTAGTGGGTTTCTATACGCCCGAAGAAAAAAAGCCGAGTAGGCTAACAGAGAAAGGCACATGCAACAAAAAACACATTCGGCAGCCAGTCCATTCTGCGAAGGTGGGTGACTAGCGAAGCTGCATAGATAATGTAATCTACAACACAGATTTACGTAAATATTTTGGGGCTGTTTATTATTGTTTCACGCAGGGTACTGTAGCTTTGTGGTCGCTATGGTAGACGCCCAAGGGTTCGGTGACGACGATGGACAGGTTCTTGGCGAAGTAAAGTCTAAACACGAGTTCCTCGTGGTCACTGGCACCTCACAATCGGTGCGGCGCTGTATAGCCCGAACGGCTCGAGTATAAATGAGGGCAGCCAACTGTCATCTTGCCGCGACGTGTCCACGCTGACGTCGCCAACGACGAGGACTGGAGTCTGACCGTCATCAGCCGGATCGAGCAGCCATTCGAAGTGGCCGTTCATAAAGTCCTATACGTCGCTGTTCTTCGTGCGTACGAAGCAGTCGTGGCCATTCCATTCTGCGCTGGAATGATGAGCGTCAACGGAGCCAGCTGCGCGTTGAGACGACGACGATGCGGGCGCCAATGAGCTAGTTCGCGGGTTGTTCGTACACGACTGGCGACGGAAATGCGCTAGCCATGTACAGCTTCGTTGTGAAAAAGAATGTGGTGCCATGGTCCCAAGCAGTGAACATAAAGTTGACAATCGTAGTGAACAAGTAGCTTGCATAAACAGCATAGGCTGCGCGAGCACAGTTACAGTTTGAAATCTTTCTCCGGCTCCAACCTCGCCTTTCATTGTAAGAAAATCCAAGCGTGCCCCAAAGTTTTCGGAGAAGCTAGCAACGTGGCGTAACGGCTACCAGTGGGCAGCGGTGGCAGAGGGTAATTGTTAAGGCCTTCTACATCCAACGAGCGCGTAACTTGTATCTCAGCCGAGCCGTCGTATAATTGTCCGTGAAAGTGAATTTAAGCTGTTGGCCACCGAGAGGACATTCAGCGAGTCTGAGCTATGTCTTCGCAATGTTCATCTATCTTGAAAAGTAGAGAGATTAGGGACTGATGTTGTGGTGGGCACATGTGCACAGTCTGCATGTTTCTGTTGTACCTTCTGTTTGTGACTAAACGCTCAGTTGTGGGTTGCCGCACGTGTTCTTGCCTTCGCCTATTGCCCCTCGTTCTACGCAGAGTTTCTTTTTTCTTCTTTTTTTTTACCTCATCAACGTTGCGCGCCCTCCGCAACTTAGCATCGCGAGTACATGCGCGCTTTGCTTCGGTGCCTTTGTATCGGCCGTTGAAAGTCCGGCCACCAACTATTGACCACCTCGGAAACGGTAGAAAGAGCCAAATGAACCTATTCGGTTTGATAACGTCATGACACTTGATATAAGTATGAAAAAGAATGCCTGTAGACTCGGCTAGCGTGCAAGAAGCACCGGTACCGTGTGTGGAAAGCCCTCCTCCCCCTTCCCCCACCTCAACAAGGACGCTGCTTCGCCGTTAACCTGGTGCATGTGATGTCGGAGTGCCCGAACACTACTCCGTCGTTATATGAGCACATTCGCGGCACGAAGCCAATCAATGGGGAGAACGGTGACTCACACGCACAACGGAGGGAAAGATGGTGCGGTTTATGGCCGCGAGAAGCAATATTTCTTATTAGACAGACATGACTGGCGTAAAACGCGTTGGAGCTGCCTTTGCTGAAGGAAGGAGGGCTTATATAGCGAACATTTTTTATTGTCGAGTCTCCTCCCTTAAACCTCTCTGTAGTCTTAGCTATATTGTCGCAGATCTATATGCACTAGCCGCGGCGTTTCTCGCTTCATTTCCAGCTTTCACAGAGCGGGGGTGTTTGTTGTTTTCTGACCCTAGCTACTCTGTTACTACTACTGCTGCCATAGGCGGAACGTTTTCATTTGTCCGGGAAGGGGCGGGGGGGGGGGGTCGCTGGGGGCCGAGCAGCCTTCTGAATCCGATATATATATATATATATATATATATATATATATATATATATATATATATATATATATATATATATATATATATATATATATGTATATATATATATAGGCCGACTGGTCACATTGATAACAAAAGCCCCTTGATAACGCGGCCGAAGCGCTGCTCTGATCACGCTCGAAATGCAAAAAGCAATATAATACACATAGCATGTTTCAAAATCCCGGCTTTGCTCGCACCGCGTCGACAAAGTGCGCGCGCAGCATATTTCGCGCCAGAAACTTCCTTCGGACCAAACCCAAATAAAATTGACCGTTTTATTTTTCCTGAAAGTCTGTACGTGTGCTGCAAGAACAAGTTCATGTCATCAAATAAAAGCGATATAAACAGACCGGGAAGCGACCCACATGTTGAGAAAAGGCAAAACCGATGCGTTCAAGTGGGTATATACATACCCACTTCTAAATGAGCCGAATTGGTAATCCCCCTCCCCCCCCCCCCCAAAAAAAAAACCATCACATTTCAGCGTGCCCTTATTATCTATGAATTCGGAAGCACCGTTGGACACCCGCTTCTGCCTAAAGGACGTGTTCGAATAGGTCTCCTTCTGCAGCTATGCAGTACTGCGTCCGCTTTATCACATCTTCAGTGGCTTATTTGATGACGTACCGATGCTCGAATTCTACGGCAGACATCCATTATTCTTGTCTTGAGCTAATCTGACGCCCGTCTAGCTCATGTAAGCACAATCTTTCACATAACCCCAAATAAAGAAATCGATTGGAAAGAGGTTAGGTGACATAGTCGGCCAATTTACAGGCCCGTGCCTTCCAGTTTATTGCGCATGAAAAGTCGCATCCAGCCAGTTTTGTGCTCGGCTACTGCTGTGTGCTGGTGCTCCATCTTGATGATACCACACAAGTGGAAGACGTGACAGCGGGACTTCGGTGGGAAACGCATCCACCGGATTTCATCCATGTAACTCTGTCCAGTCAGTGTGTGACCGAAGAAGATGGGACTGATTATAGCACCGGCGTAAATTCGGCACCCCACATTGAACGACCACTGGTCCTGCTGCCGATTGCGCTTTACCCAGTGTGCATTGTAGTCGTTCCTATAGCGTGCATTGCGCAAGTTTACCAGGCCATTTCTACAAAAAATGGCTCCATTTGTGCACATGATGTCGCTCAAAAAGTCAGGTGACTCATCGGCTTTTGTGAGGACCCAATTCGAGAAATCTAGACGATTCTACAGGCCCCTATCTTCCAAGCATTGGTGCTGGTTAAAGTGGTACGGGTGAAAGGCCGTCGTTTAAAAACCTGCAAACTGATGACTTGGAGATTAGTACCTGGGCGGTCAGGTACCACACGCTAGCATGAGGGGTTGAGGCCATAAATGCCAGAACATCCGTGCGTAGGCCAGGACTCAAAGGTGGAGTCCTGCGCTACTGCTTCTTGAAGCTGCAGTCCTGCGCTACTGCTTCTTGAAGCTGCCGGTTCGTCTCAGGTTTTCCTCATTTCTGATGATAGTCGGCGCGTTTGGTCTACCGCCACACTTCCATGACTGATGTATAACTGCGGTGCTCCTCTTGTTGTCATTTGCAGCATTTCCGGGGGGCACCCCCCCCCCCTCCCCCAGTTGGCGCCTATGTCCGCTATTCTTCTACGAATCTGACCATCGTGGACAGCTAGGCTGTGCGTCCTATCGAAGGACACGACAAATTGCGCCTTGCCTTTCAGAGGCCATTCAGCAGCTACAACGCATGCTTGGCCCTTAGCTCCTTTAAGTCTTCCCTGCAGAGAAAGATGTCCATATTCGATTTGTCTTCATCAAGGCGATTTTACTTTCGTGCCAATCAATCAGTAAAATATCCTTCAGCTGCGTGGAACCGGGCATCTGTGCATGATGTTGGTGCACGAATGAAACACTGACCAATTTGCCTAATGACTCGCAGAAATTTTTTGTATCTCTCGAGTAGTGAATTGCTCATAACTGTACTATGGGGGATTGGCCAAGGGATGAGTTCGTCTCCTTCTTCGTCGGGACGACTGCGCTCTATGAACGCACTTAGCAATACCTATCTTCTTTCTTTTTCATATATAAAAATATTGAGTAGCTTCAAAAGAAAGAAAAATATAAAGAAAAACCGCGCGGCGGCCAATCTTTTATTCATCTTACCCCATCGCATATATAGTATGCAAGCCGCTCGGGCGCCTCAGAAGTACTATTCCGCAACTTTAGTTGTTTCACTTTTGCAGCAGCTGAAAAAGAAAAGAGATAGAGTGAGAAGAGCTGAGAAAACACGCAGATGTAACGTATACATTAGAATCCATGTGAAGCGAGGCCTATCACACGTGATATCTGTGATCTCTTCGCAAAAAAAGAAAAGAAAGAAAACAACAGGAAACGAAGAAAAATACAATTTAAACCATTACACCTTATACCTAATGTGAAAATTGGAATTCACAGCGATAAATACTAAATACCGCCAAATTATGTCCCAGCACGTAATTATTTCACGTGTAAGATTAGTGAATACGGGGTCAAAGAGGAGCTGCGTGTGATTCTGGCTATATTGTCGTTTTCTTTATTTTTTTGTTTGGTTTTGCGAAAGCCTTCTATTCGTGGAATCAGCTGTTGATGGAGCAAGTGAGATGATAAAACACGGTTACACCGCTAAAGAAGATGGAACACAAACATGAAATGCACGAAACGGGCGCTGCTAAATTTTGTGTTGGCTTTTGGGCATCCGTAGCGCTGTAATTACGCTTAATAGTGCTAGTACAACCAAGCTAACTGCCCTAGTTTTCAGCAACGACTAAATGAGCATTAAAAATTTAAAAATATATATTCTTTTCCTCTTCTTTCTTTAATTCCAAACTTGTGATCCGACATCTTTAACTTCTTCGGGAGAAGTGGGAAAATGTTGAATGAAAAGGGGAAGAGCAAAAGGGAAGAGAAAAGGGGAAGGGTTCGTGAGCCCACATCTCCAATACAACTCCGTTTCAGACAGCGGTTTCCTCACTGGTACTGTCGGTGGTATACTGATTCCTTGCAGGTACTAGTTTCTTTGGTTGTCAAGTTCGAGTTTATCTGTGTTTGTCGCAATACGATTATCGGAATAGAATGTGCGGAAAATGGTCACAAGGTGAACGGACCGTACTGAGACCCTCATTTCTCGTGAGTATTGCGCCCATGAAAAAAGCATCTCGCTGCGTCATGCAACGAGAAGGCGTGCAGGCGCTGGGGACGCTATTCTTCTGCATCACTTTTTCGAGACGAATGAAGGAGGGACGCGTATATTTCACCCCCCCCCCCCCATTACTCGGTGGCCATGGCGTTCAGCTTTCGAGCGCGGGGTGGCGGGTTCGGTTACGGTCCGCACCAGCCGCGTCTCGACGCGGGCGACATGCAAAAAAAAGAAAAGAAAAGCAACGCTCGTAGCAACGCTCGTGTGCTAAGCTTAAAAAAAACGCCAGGTGGCCGCAATCCAACCGAAGCCCCACGCTACGGCGCCCCTCGTGGGCCCACTGTGCGGTGTCGCTGCGTTAAACCCTCACAATTTAAACGTAATCACTTCGTAAGGACGCAGCTTATGTTTACTCGTTTTGTTCATCCCCTGTGAGTGACTCGGCGGTTAATTCTCATGTGTGGACCCGCCGCGGTTGCTCAGTGGCTATGGTGTTAGGCTGCTGAGCACGAGGTCGCGGGATCGAATCCCGGCCGCGGCGGCCGCATTTCGATGGGGGCGAAATGCGAAAACACCCGTGTACTTAGACCTAGGTGCACGTTAAAGAACCTCAGGTGGTCCAAATTTCCGGAGTCCTCCACTACAGCGTGCCTCATGATCAGAAAGTGGTTTTGGCACGTAAAACCCCATAATTTAATTCTCATGTGTGGAACAGTGCAAGCTGTGGCTTCCTTCTCCTCTTTCTATCCCCTTTCCCCCTTCCTCAGTGCAGGGTAGCCTACCGGGCTCAGCTTGGTTAACCTCCCTGCCTTTCCTTTATAAATCCTCTCTCTCTCTCTCTCTCGTTTCGTTTTCAACATGATCAACCGAACCGGGCCTGCATCTCCGTCAATCGCAACAGCCGCGGCGCTTGCCCCTTTGCTCTGCGTCCCCTTCGGAGCCCTCCGCGATCTTGCGCGCCGCCGCTGTCAGCGCGTGGGATGCGCGCTTTCCTCAAAATGATCGAACCCCCCGCAGGCGCGCGCGGCCGAGCGAGCGACGCCGCTCGCGCCGCCGTTACGCAAGCGCGCCGCCGTCAGCCCGCGCATCCCGAACGTTATCGATCCTCGAGCGAGAGCGCGAGCACGCACCCCCCCCCCCCCCCCTTGCTCGCTCGCCCCACCGCTGCGTTCGGGCCGTCCCAGTACGGAAACCGTCCCGCGGTCCGAGTGCGGGGCCGTGCGGTCGCACTCGCAAGGCAAGGCCGTGTCAACAGCCGCCGGATAACGCTTTGTGCACTATAGCGCGCTCTCTCACTCTCTCTCTCTCTCTCTCTCTATCTTTGCCGTTGTAGATTCGAATCGCCATGCGGGCGTGTCTCCTCTTTCAAGCGCTGGATTATGATGTAGGAGCTAACGGGGTTACAGACCCGAGACTCGCGTAGGACGGTAGGGCAAATGGGGGGGCCCGTTTGTCACAGAGGCGTTTTCGGAAAGCCCAGTGCGATAAGTGCAGTAGTAATACGAACATAGCTGACAGGAACATAGCTGGACAGGGAGAAAGGAGAGACACAGAAAAAGCGGGAAGGTCAATCAGATGCGTGTCCGGTTTGCTGCCCTGTACTGAAGGACGGGCCTTAGTGAATGAAAAGGAAAAAAAATAAAGGAGAAGGAACAGAGACTACAAGAACTTCGGGAACTGCGGCAATTCACATGCCGCCTTCCGACCTTAAGATATTGGTTCTCGTCGTGGGGCTGATGGATAGAAGAGTTGATGGATACGTAGTCGAACGGCCAAATGGAAGTTGATAGGTTAGATTGAAAACCGATTTGTGAAAGCGTAGTGACTTACGAGTGAAATACGAGAACCGAAGTGACACGCTAAAGTACAGTCGCACGTAGGTGGCTCATTTCCTATTTACTCGAGGCAGCTTCCCTGGCAAGAAATATTCAGACAGTTAACTGGAATTATACCGTGACGGTACGACATTGTGAGTCCATTCAGAAGAAATCAAGAAAACTTATCTTCAGCCGACGTTATCGCCGCTTATCGCCACGATCACAGGCTGATAATATATATCCGTACAGCCGCTAGTTCTGGGGCGCTTCATCGGAACTTCACGTCATGCTGTACAGAGCTATTCATTCATCCTCTTCTGTAGAAGCACCACTTTCATTGACAGGTCCTCCCGCAGGCTCAACAGGTCGTACTCACTTATTAAACATTGTCTCGTTTATGCCGCATGTCGATTCATTAAGCACCCTCTTTACCGTTGAAAATGTTGAACTGTAGAGCCAACAAGATGGCTCGCTTATATATTTGTTGTTCAAGACTCTCGCACCAGAAGTCGTTAAACCGATTACCATGTTAGTTTATATCCTGCGTTTCTGCTTACCTTGTCTCTGTGTGTTCCCGCAAGAGATAATTCCTCTGAGGATTATAACTACATGATTTATTATTTATATTTTTCTTATTCCCGCGTCCGTTCCTGTTGTATGTCGTTCCCGAGACAGTATTATGTCTAAGTAGTAAATAATAACGGACACGCAATCTATTCATTTATAGAGAAAATATTTCATAATGTAAGGGACGACTATTTGGCCTGTAGTGAAAATGAGGAAAATGTTTGGGTTCATGGCTTAGATGGCAAAGAAGCACTACGTCAGCGGCACCTACAACCGACATAGGAGCCCCGATTATCTGGAAAAGGGCAGAAGAGGTTACAGTACGATCCACAAGTCTGATAAATAATGTTGGTGAAACATTTTTTTTTGCTCTTTAGAATGGGAAACATATTCTTGGGTTGTAGCGCGAAGTGACACAGACAGAGACTAGGAGCAGACAGGACGAGCGCTAACTCTCAACTAAATCCGTATTCAAACTATCAATATATATATATATATATATATATATATATATATATATATATATATATATATATATATATATATATATATATATATATATATATATATATATATATAAGTGATGGCAAATACCGCAGCATATGAACATGACGAGGTCTAAAGACATCAGTTAAACATATCAAGAGGTAGGGAAGTCAAACACCAAACAACAAAGGACACTACTTCAGATTAACACACGTGCTGTGAAGATACTGAAATCGCATTCTAACAGAGACAATGATGCGTGGTTACCGCAAGTCTCTCCTAATCTTTTAATGTGAAATGCCTCAATTATTTCCCGCATGGTTTTGCATTTGTGTCTTGAAAGGATTTTTGTGTCTTCAAACAAAGGTTTACAACCGCAATTGAAACAATGCAACGCTAGATGTGAAGCATTAGGGTTGTTAAGTGATTGTTTGTGTTATTTTAGTCTGATATTGATACACCTGTCGCTCTGTCCAATGTAAATGTTCCCCCACTATACAGAGTAGAATCTGATAAATTATAACAGTGTTACAAGGCACTAAAGGGGACACATGCCCAACGCCGCAATATTTTTTCTTCTTTTACCACCCTGTTCAAGTTTCCTATTTATCATGGGGCACATTTATAATGAGGGAGGGGGGGGGGGCGAGAAAACTGTATTGACGTCATATCTAGTGGCCACGTGCCGTAGACCGTGTGACAACCTATGTAAATAGAGCACCACAGCGAACCTTTCTTACTTTTTGTTTTTCTTGTTTCTTAGCATCACTTATCACCCATTTCAAAAGCTTTTCGCAGGTTAGTGGTGTAGGGGTTGGAGGACGGACTTCGCGGATGAAGAACCCACAAACTTGGGAGGATTTATTCTACATTCTATTTACAGGGAGGTGAGCGACAAGTAACATTCGTACAGTCATTACGGGCCCGCAGCAACTCGGACGCTGCGGCCCGCGGCAAGAAGTTCGAGAGAGGTGAATCAGGGAATCAGGGCATGTCCCAGCATCTCCAGGTCTCTCTGGAAGGCTTCTTATAAACCCTCCGAGCACTGCAAGTCACGTCATCTTTGACCAATGGGAGAGTCCACTCCGATGACGCCACTTGCAGCCAATGGTAGGCGCCCGTGTCGTGGGGCACACCTGTCGGGGCTCTCTGCGGTCTTGCCACGCAGACTGGCAAACCACTTGTAGGCTGGAGAAGGAGCGGGGGGGCGCTCGTGCACCTGCTTCATTGTCGGATGCCCACCTGCTAATCCCGTGACTCGGATCCGCAGCGGTGGCGAATGCCTTCTTCAAAGGCGAAGGGGGACGATTTAGCTCCATTGTCCCAGGGCCCCTTCTAATCCCGGCGGGACACGACCTGGGGGTCGCAAACTTGTTTGCACGTGTCGTCTCTGGAATGCGCTTTCCTGCTTCTGCATTCCTCAATTAGCTGTGCTGCAATCCGATGTGGTCTGGGGAACTCGAAGTATTCGCAGGAACCAGCTCCATATCTAACAGCTCGTCCTCGCCCCGGTAGTTCTGAATGGCCGGTGAACTCAATTCGCTGGCCATGAGGAACGCTGATAGAAGCTGCAGGGTACTGGGGTTGAGCCACGTTTGACGAACTTCGGGATCCTTGGCCCTGGAGAACAGACGTCAAACAAACAAAACAACACAGCGCTGCCCCACGTGTAAGCGCAGGCTCTTCACCCCTGACTCGCCAGGCTATTACTGAGTCAAAATGAACCCTGATCTTTTATTTCCCCAATTTTGACAAAACAGTTCCAACCACCCCTCCAAACAGCTATCCATTTCTCCTCGATTGCCCACAAGACCAGACTACTATTGTTGTTGCAAAACAAAAGGGTCGTTGACGATGCAAACAACAAATGAAAACAGCCGAACATAACATAAGTGGCCTAACTACACGAACAGCATGTTTCCAATCTATCGCAGTGGCGTACTTATCACACGTAATGGTGCCACTGAACAATCTGGTCAACCTCACAAGTACGTAATCACAAGCCCACTAGCCTTGTGGTCACTAAACAAAACGCGTACTTGCGTTGTAGGCAAACTTTTCATTCACGCTTACTCACGTTTCTTTCCCTGAAGGTCCTACAGGACACGTGACATAAACGAACAATTAAACTCGCGGGACTTACACACTCCGCAGAACTCTTAAAATGATGCGTCTTCTACTAACTCTTTCCACGCACGTTCACTAAAGAAGTCAGAATACACGGCTGCCCTCACACACACACTAGCAACCCAGTCATAAAGTCTGCTTCCTTCCGTCCACACAGGACACGCGCTAATGGAACTAAGAACGCTTCTCCGTGCAAATCATGCACTCACTCAAATCTACGCGCTTAACCTTACAAAATTCAAAAACGCTTAAAAAGAAAGAAGGTTAAATAACACACACGCGCGTTACGATAGGCCTCGCAACAAGAACCTTGACCCTCAGGTTACTCAAACACACAAAAAAAAGCCTATCCACTTATTAATGAGCATCTCGCGAGACTACACGTTTACTTAAAACGCATCTTTCAAATCTCGAGCTTCTCAAATGAAAACACGAACAAAGCTCATATCTTTACATATTGAAAGAAAACCTAGTCTCAAATCGCGAAAACTTTCCGATGCTCAAAAATAAAAAACAAAACAACTCGCTTCATTTCTACGGAAGCTCTCCTGGCCTCCTTTTCCGAACGCTTACGACTGACTCATACTTTCAGCCTGACCCGCGGTGGGCGAAGTTTCAAAGCTACTCTGGCTGCCGAGAGACAACAAAAGGGCTGACTAACTATCAGCTCCCCCAAGACGTTACGGTCTCCTGCCAATTTGCGTCCTCGCGCCCTGCTTTCAACACAAACCCGATTGACCGCGTCGCTTCTCCCCACCTGGTCTCGTCCTGCCACCTTGCGTTTCTTCGAACTGCACGCTGAGCTTTGAAAAGAACTACGGAACGACGAGGAGATTAACTGCCCCGTGCCCTTTGTCCGCGTCCGTGCAGGACATTCTTCGCGGTCCCCCTTTGACCTGTGGCTCGAACGTTTAGGATGCGTCAACATCGTCAGTGACGACCGCACCTTTCTTCTCCTCGCGCCCTGCCCATTTGGGTTTCTCGCCATCTTTGGCGGCGCTACATTAATTACCGTCTCTCGGTCTTTACCGCGCTTCTTTTTACGGCGCTTTCTCTTTGCACTCGTTTTCATGTCGCCTCGTGCCTCGTGCTGGCCGGTACACATTTCGTCGGCCCGGATCGGCCTCTTACCCGCACAGTCTGAGTGATTTACATTTAAATCTACTCTCACTTTGCCTCGACTGGCGGACAGCTCAACCAACTCTGGCACAATGCAGCAGGCTTTACTCGAGTAAGACAACTCGCACTCTTGCGAACTGCCCTCTACTACATTGCCCAGCGCACGCTGTGAATCGGCACACAGCCCGTCGGTATCGATCGCTGTCTCAAGCGCACAGTCCGAATGATTAACGACTGAATCATCCCTCTCTAGGCTATCTAGACTGGCGGAGAGCCGCACCGATCCCTGAACAATGCAGTTGTTCTCTCGTGAGCTACGGAGCTCGCCACCCCGAGAACTATTCTCAACTGCATCGTCCAGCTCGCACTTAATTTCTGCACGCACATCTGGCTCTACATGGGTGCTCGCTTCTGTCGCGTCAACAGTACCCTTTCCTTCGCTAGCAACCTCGCTAACCTTACCAGCGACGCACACACGCGGTAACTGTGCCAATTTGTTCGCAGCTGGCCTAGCTGTCTCCACAGTCATCTGTTGGCACAGCACCTCGTCGCTCTCCTTGCGGCCTTTAACGGCCTCTGTTGCCACTAAGGCATCGTTAGCAGCTAGCCTTTTCCCTACACTTATTAATCGGCAGTCAATCTCACAGGCACTACTCTTCTCGTCGGCTTCTGGCGAAAGTCCGCTAGACACTTCCTCATTCTTTCGCTCTGTACTTCCTACAGAATTCTCAGACAGCCGTTGTCTCTGTGCCAATAACTGATCACAATGCTGTATCTCTTTGATCAGTGCTGCCTTCTCTCTCTCATACTTTTCCTCACGCTCGCGTTCGCGTTCATTCTCACGTCCGTGACGCTCACACCTAAGAGTAAGTTCTTGAAGCTCATGCTTCCGTTCATTCTCGCGTTCTTCACGCTGACGCTCACTCCTAAGCTCACGACGCTCCCGCAAACGTACACGACGCACACGCTCCCGTGGCTCCTGTATCACCTCCCAAGCAAGCTCAATGCTTTTGCCATCATTGCCACTATCATTAATCGCCTTTATGATAGCTGGCGTTTTCATCCGTTCGTCCGCCTCAACTCCCAAATCGTCGCACACCAACAACAAGTCTAACCTCGTCAACCTTCTAAGATCCATGGCAGCTGCCCCGACAGGTGGTTAAAACTGTTTTCCTTAATTAATTTGTGCTAACACACAATGCAACAAACTCCCGATTCCCAGAACTATCAAAATTGAACACACAACCTTTGAGTCTGGCGAATCATAAGGAAAAAAACCACGCGCTCACTTACGGTTGCAGCACCCCGCCATCCGGTTCATTTGTCCGCTGTTCCCGGCTCCTCCGGACTCCCTGGGTCGAAGGCTCGCTCCTTCTTCGATACTCCCAGTCTCTTCGGACCTCTTTCGACGAAGGCTCTCTCTTCTTCGCTCTTCCCGGTTCCTTACGATCTCTCTCGACCAAGGTTGATTCGTAGCGCTGCCACCAGTTGATGCATTCGGAGGCGATCCCACCGCTGCCACCAGATGTAGGGGTTGGAGGACGGACTTCGCGGATGAAGAACCCACAAACTTGGGAGGATTTATTCTACATTCTATTTACAGGGAGGTGAGCGACAAGTAACATTCGTACAGTCATTACGGGCCCGCAGCAACTCGGACGCTGCGGCCCGCGGCAAGAAGTTCGAGAGAGGTGAATCAGGGAATCAGGGCATGTCCCAGCATCTCCAGGTCTCTCTGGAAGGCTTCTTATAAACCCTCCGAGCACTGCAAGTCACGTCATCTTTGACCAATGGGAGAGTCCACTCCGATGACGCCACTTGCAGCCAATGGTAGGCGCCCGTGTCGTGGGGCACACCTGTCGGGGCTCTCTGCGGTCTTGCCACGCAGACTGGCAAACCACTTGTAGGCTGGAGAAGGAGCGGGGGGGCGCTCGTGCACCTGCTTCATTGTCGGATGCCCACCTGCTAATCCCGTGACTCGGATCCGCAGCGGTGGCGAATGCCTTCTTCAAAGGCGAAGGGGGACGATTTAGCTCCATTGTCCCAGGGCCCCTTCTAATCCCGGCGGGACACGACCTGGGGGTCGCAAACTTGTTTGCACGTGTCGTCTCTGGAATGCGCTTTCCTGCTTCTGCATTCCTCAATTAGCTGTGCTGCAATCCGATGTGGTCTGGGGAACTCGAAGTATTCGCAGGAACCAGCTCCATATCTAACAGTGGTAACAAATGAACAGGATAACCAGCCTTCTCGAGCCTATCTATCTGTTGAGAAAAACTTTGTTGTATACTGTGAGGACAGGACTTAGCAATGACAGACCTAAGAGCTGAGTATGCTATCCCCTGCTTAACAGGTTTGGAATGGCGAGAAGAAAATTCAAACAGTGGTTTCCTTGCCATAGGCGAATATATATATATATATATATATATATATATATATATATATATATATATATATATTGCCCTATACGCCTTGCTATATGACATGCGGTGTATATGCGGGTTATATTTCCACACCATTCTATCATTAAAGTTGCTCGTGCCTTGTCTTACATTCTCGACAAAGTTATATTCCTCGGAGTTTTGAGAACGACAGCCCACAAGCAATTGTCACGAAACAAAGCACCCACAGCGTGTGCCGTTTACGTTAAATCTTCTCAGACTTAAATATTATAAGTGCGAAATAATAGCAGAAACCTGAAAATGATTTAAGTATTTTTGGCACCGCTGTGCACAGCCTCCGGGATCGGCCCACGCAAGAGGCCGCGTTTCTGTTATAAAGCTCACCTTCGGGCATGGCGTTCCCCGCCAGCGTTCCCCGGTAAGCATTACGGCTACATAAGCTGCAGTTGCCGGGAAGCGTGAGAAGTAGTCGGGGATCGTTGAATGTTACCACGTTCCACTCCTGAAGGCGAAGTCTTAAGCCTACTCCGAGGCTCGGCGCCTGCAACGCCGCTGACGGTGCTCTTAGGGCCTGTTTACGCTCGAGCCGCCCATCGCCGCAAGCCACACCGCACGCTTACGGTTGCGCGAAAAATTACACGTATCGAGCACTTGTGCGCAAATTACCGCTTGCAATGTGTACACAGCGTATACCTTACACAGTGTAAACTGAAATTTATGCACATGTGTTTGATACGTGCAATCTTTCGCACGACCGCACGTGTGCGGTGCGGCTTGCGGCGATGGGTGGTTTGAGCGTAAATCGGTCCTTAGTCACGACGCTTCCGCAATCTCAGACGCCTTCTGCGCAGCGCAGTACCTTGCTATCGCTTCCCGTGCTCATCCTTCCGGCGAAACTGCCAATTTTTTGGCATCGTTCTAACTTTCGTTGGGAACTAGCAGCGATTTCTTCGTGTCAAACCGTTCACGTAGGCCGATCGTGAAGGTAGTGTCGTCTAACACGACGGTAAAAGAACCGCATTGTGGTACGATACCATTGGTATCACCGCGTGGCACTGGTTCTTAAGGAAGTGGCGTTCGAAGTACCGGTTGGCCCCCGCGTGCAGCCAAAGCACGGTGCCAAGGGTAGCGCCACCCGAAGCTGGCTAAATGGGGGTGCGCGAATATTCGGCACATTCGAATAACGAATCGAATAGTCGCTATTCGTAAGTGCAGATACTCGGCACTTTCGAATAACGAATCGAATAGTCGCTATTCGTAAGTGCGACTATTCGGCACTTGCGTATAACGAATCGAATAGTCGCTATTCGTAAATGCGAATATTCGGCACTTTCGAATAACGAATCGAATAGTCGCTATTCGTAAGTGCGACTATTCGGCACTTGCGTATAACGAATCGGATAGTCGCTATTCGTAAATGCGAATATTCGGCACTTTCGAATAACGAATCGAATAGTCGCTATTCGTAAGTGCGAATATTCGGCACTTGCGTATAACGAATCGGATAGTCGCTATTCGTAAATGCGAATATTCGGCACTTTCGAATAACGAATCGAATAGTCGCTATTCGTAAGTGCGAATATTCGGCACTTGCGTATAACGAATCGGATAGTCGCTATTCGTAAATGCGAATATTCGGCACTTTCGAATAACGAATCGAATAGTCGCTATTCGTAAGTGCGACTATTCGGCACTTGCGTATAACGAATCGGATAGTCGCTATTCGTAAATGCGAATATTCGGCACTTTCGAATAACGAATCGAATAGTCGCTATTCGTAAGTGCGAATATTCGGCACTTGCGAATAACGAATCGAATTGTGGCTATTCGTAAGTGCGAATATTCGGCACTTGCGAATAACGAATCGAACAGTCGCTATTCGTAAGTGCGAACATTTCTCGAATAATTCTGGAATATTTCACACAACCTTGCTGCTAATTTCTATACGCACTGTGTAGATGTTATCAATAGACATCCGTGGACTCTTTATTTTTACGTGCAAGTTAAATTAATTTAAATGCCTGTAACGGCACGGGGTGCCGTGCAACTGGCCTCGTTTCCGGTTTTGCGGGTAGGTGCGTGCGATATTTGGCGGAAATTGTCGTCTGACAATTTACCTCGCCTAAAGACGCGACAAAGTTTGCGCACTATTATGCGACCATGCTCGTCCTGTACCCCTTCGTAACTCCTAACTAACGTCACAGCGCCAACTCCAGTCCTACAGAGCAAATGCAAACTGCTACGTACTCTACTTACGTTTACATAGCCAATTTTCAGAAGTAATCGCTACAATTATGGCTGCTTACGCTTAATCGCATGTCTGTCCTCCATACCATGACTGGATCTAGACTTTGATCGTAGCCGATAGGCCGATAGACCGAGAAGCGATATACCGTGAACGTATACCTCCGAATGTCGCGCAGCTGCTACGTATCAAACAGGGACGCATGCTGCTTGAAAAGAGAGGGAGAGGAGAAAAGTAAATAAGCGCCGCGAACAGCGCATGCGTGGCAGAGCGCGCAACGCTCTATGCGCCGAATGTATTGGTCGCATGTGTACCGTACATGCTGTAGCGCAAAGGAAACCGAAAAATAAGAAAAAGGAAAGAATACGACCCAGCACTTCGCCGTTGCTTTTGCACAATACGAAACGACGGCTCATAGATTTTCGTCCTTCGGGTTTCTCGAACAGTCTCCGGGAAACGCCCTCCGTTTTACAAGAGGACGCGCAACGGCCGCGACGCCTTTCTTTCCAAATGGCGTCAGCATTTCGTAACCTAGGCTACGGCGGAGCTTGGTGCCGGAAACGCGAAGTGGTGGCCGCGGGCCGTGATGGAGCGTGGGCGGGGAGAAAGAAATGCCCGGTTCGACGTTCGGGACACTTCCACAAAGAACGACGCCCCGCACTTTGGAGACAAAGTGACAACCGGCGATCTACCAGTGGATACACTTATTCAAACTACACCTAACGCGCTCGGCCCAGTCGATCGTTCTAACCAACATCAGCATTTCTGCAGTATAGCGCCACCAGGCCTGTCTGGCCCCCCGGCCGGAATCAATCAAATCGCGTTTCGCACCATCCGCAGCTGCAAACGCGGGCCGAGATGCGCGAGGTGCGACAAAACGCCCGAGAGAGAGAGAGAGAGAGAGATGGATGGCTTAAGCAGCGAGACCCGTATCGATTGTCCTGGCGCATTTAGCCCGAGGCCGGCGTTGCCTCAGTGATCTGTCAGCTGACGCGATCGTCTCGTGGGTGGTTAGTGTACTAACCACCCACGAGCTATTCCGTCTATAGACGGAATAGCTAGGGCCCTTGATGGTGCTGTCTAGCGTAAGCGTGGGCAGTCGCCTTCCGCATCGCACGAGCTTTTTGGCAGTCTCAAGTGTCGACAAAGTCTGGCACGCCGTTTCGCGTGGAATAGAGTGGCTGTACTGTTTTAGACGACATATATGCCGTCGGGTGAAATGCAAGTGAGATAATCCGTTTATCGCTCAGTTGGGCGTTCCCAGCCAAGAGATTTGATCGATAGATAAGGAAATGTCTGACTGAGAGTAGTCCCGCCGGCTCATTTGAACTGCTTGTAGTATACAGGCTTCGACTGGTCCATGTGATGCGGACGGCTGCTCTCGTTGAACGGGGCAATCTCTCCCGCGCTGTCTCGTAAGTGCCGTTTCTTGGCCGGCTACATGCATAGGTGGTGTGCGAGACACTATATGCTAAATAAGGGTGATGACACCTTCATTCAGTAGATGGATAAGAAGTATATGTACGTGGCACCGGATATGTAATGATAACTTGGGCGTACTGGGCGAAAAAAAGAAATTGAGATGAAAGGGTGATTGATAAGGAGACTCAGAATTGTCAGGTCACTTCTTCGTCTCTTTGGAATATTTTTGAAATAGTAGGCGACGTGAGGAAAATGGCAACAATGAGCGCACTAACCGCGCTTGAAAGCTTCGCTTTACAAGTCAGCTGACCTGCCTGCTAACGCGGGTTTTCTTGCCCAAGAAATGTCTCGATATGGGAGCGGTTGCCAGTCGGTGCTTGCGGACGGTCGCAGAGCAGACGCAGTCCACAAAGCTCTGTGTCAGAAAAGTCATTGAACTTTCCGCGTTCTACACTTAAGCATACATTAGAGTCACCGGCGACGACGAGTGGCAAAGTTCAGCACGACGCGAACGCGAAACGAGAAAGTAGCGTTCCCGCATCTCCACGGGAATACTGGGCGTATCGTTCACGTACGGCGGCGATGCATTCGGAACCTGTGCTCGGATTCGCGTCACCGGGAGATGACCCAGTCTCCCGCTCTTGCCGGTGTCTCTACAACGGCCTGTTCGCCAGCAGAACGAGGTTCCAAGCGCATTATACACTGACCTCTCGTCATACACTCTTCGGACACCGAAACCTCAATCGAGGTCTCATGGCGAGACATTAGCTACGGGATTAGACAGAACGCACCCGTTAAATTGAAAACATCTCGCAATGAATTCCCATTTTCATCCTTCCTCTCCCTTTTGGTGTTTTAGAAATGGACGTTGTTCAAGACCTCTGCAGTCGTATCCCCGTCGTTTTACGACTATTGCTTCCTGTCCTTCCTACTGATAGACAATTAAAGAGAGAGAAAAAAAGTTATGCTAACCTAAATGTAGCAATATACTTACATCTGTGCTTGCGCACACCCATCTGAACTTCAGAGCCCTTCTATGGAATGCGACACACGTCCTACGCGTATACATCCAATAAACGCAGGCACGGCCCCCTAATACCCACGCTGCTTATCCATGTCGATGTCTTATCTGCCCTGTACAGTGTTGTATAGCGTAGTATCGCGGTACAGCGTGAATTTCCTTAATTTTTTTTTCTCCTCTTCTTCTTCTTTCTCCTTTTATTCCCTTTACCCCTTTCCCCAGCACAGGGTAGCCAGCCGGTACTTACACTGGCTAACCTCCCTGTCTTTCCTCCTCTTTGTCTCTCTCTCTCTCTGCCCTGTACAGTCTGCTTCTCTCCACAAAGAACGTAGCAGGCGTAAAAAAAAAATAGAGGGATTTATTCGCAGATCACGTGTTTAATAGGGCGAAAAGTCGAAATTTCAACTTTTATTGGTGGAAGGGCAGCGTAATATATTACCAAATACACGTGAATCGTGACGTCAAGTATCCGCGGCCTAGTCTGGTTGGAACACAGCAATCACGTGCGTTCCGCCACGCCATCAACATGTCTCCTGTAAATGTTAGGCATTGAAAATAAAGACACTGTCGTCCTTGGCGAGCAACTACCACTTTTCCGTATCGAGTATGTCCGCTTCTAACCTGTTTCTAACCTGTTTCTAACCAGCTTCTAACCTGTTTCTAACCTGCTTCTAGCCTCTTTCGTGGGACGACGTTAACTCGGCAAAGTCGTGGCGAGTCGGCTTGCCAAGTCGAAATCCGGTCGTCTGGCTAATGTAAGTGCTACCGCCGATAGGACATCGGGGCAGGTTCGGTCAGCCCGATTGTAAGGGGTAGCTCGCTCGATCCGTTTGGCAAAGTGCATATAAACTTTGTTGGGTCGATCTCAGCGCCAATTCTGAATCGACAGTCTAAACTCGGCCGGATCGATTGGAGTCAGCCTCACCCCTGTCTAGACGCCCTCATAAGTCAGTCCGGCTGAATCAGTCAACCCAAATTTTGAATCGACAGTCTAAACTCGATCGGGTCGATCTGAGTCAACCCGACTTCTGCTCGACCCGCTCTCGTCGAGTTCATGTCACCGAAGGGCCTATTTGGCCCATGAATACCGAGTCTATTCTTGGAAGCGTTTTGGTGTCAATGACTGTAACGACTCATCCGGGCTGTTGTGCTGCGCTGTCACTCGTTCGTACGCACATATAGTGACGCAATATCCGGCGATGCATACTGCATAAGTAATCTTGATGATGATGATTAATTTATTTATTGTCATCCCCACTGAAACGGGGTGGTGGCATACAGTTACCTAGCCTGCTTGAATTAATCAGCTACGCTTTACATGCTTTTCATTCTTGTATACACCTCCTTAATCTTTTGTCTTTTTCAAAGCTTCTCAATCTACCTTGCCCCGCTACCTATAACTGCAACGTTTCTGGTTGTATTAATCTATTCCCGGCTCTTCTCCTTTTTTTTTCTCTACCTTTGCCTGCGAGCCTGGCACCACCGCTCGTCAATCTAGCGAGCTCCGCGTGCTCTCCTCCAGTACAGCTGCAGGCAAAATGACTCGAGTGCCCACTTGTAGGCATACTGCGCCTTGTCTAGGGTGCGTGACTGGTCTCAAACTTTGACTTTTCTCTGCCTCTTTCACTTTGCCTCTACGCGTGCAGGGTAGCTAACCAGACAAACTATCGCTAACCTCCTCCATTTTTTTTTTTGTTTTCACGCAGTCCTGTCTTACCCCTACACTAGCCGGAAGGGTAGCCAGTCGTAGCGCCTCCTGGCACACCAACGTCTTTATTTAGTTTACTATAATTCCTTGTTTCTGCCTCACTCATTGCGCGTGTGCTTGACTGCGTGGAGGAGGGAGGGAGGGGAGGGAAAACGTTTATTGAGCTCTAGAAAGTTTTATGAATTTCCCGGAGTCAGATGGTGTCTTCCATCTTCTTGGCAATGGCCGTCTGCCCCTAGTCCAGGGCTCCGCTGGATGCCGATGCCAGCTGGGCCCGTCGGATGAGCCCTAGTTGGACTTCCTGACGGTCGCTAGAGAGCATTCCTTCCCATTGCTCCGCACTCGGGTTTGGTATTATTGGCGCCGCATTTGTTTTCTGGCAGGCCCACGTTATATGGTAGAGCGTGGGTGTTTCCTGGCACCATGGGCATTTGTCAGTGTACTGTGTGGGTTGTATTTTGCTGAGGGTGTTTAAGTTCGGATATTCACCCTTCTGTAGCAGCCTCCAAGCTACGGAGTCCTCTCTAGTGAGAGAGCTATGCGGCGAGGGGTACCACTTCCTGCTGCCCTTATAGTGGTTTAGGATAGCCGAGTATTCTCTGGGGACTGGCTCGGTTTCCTCGAGGTCATTGGCGGAGGGCATGCCTGTTCGCTCTTGCGGTCTTTGCCGGTCGGGTATAGCACATTGTACCACAACGAGAATTAATCTGCTCTACTCTACCCCGTTACTCTCGCACTAAGATGCGTAAAAGAGCTGCTGCTTTAGCGCTACGAGACCCACAGAGGAACTGGGTTCTTTTTCGTTTTTTTTTGTTATAATCGGACATGGTACTCCCGATTCGTCAAACCTCATGATTTGGACTCCCCGCTACTTTACGCTTCTCCCACCGGCTGTAATTGGTTTGACGTTCGCTTTCGTTGCAAGTTGTGGATTCGAGCAGCGGGCGCCTCCTATACAGTAGCCAATGTATCATTTTAATGCGGGCACTTAATAACATTGGAAGGCCACGACGTCACCTGACGACAGCTACATCGCGCTGGACGTTGTACAACAAACAGCTCGACACCGACCCCGACGACAAGTACCGAAACATGAGTGTATCACGTCCGCACGCCTCTATAAATGTCCGCGCGTGATGGCGATTTCGTTGTCTGGCAGCTTCAGACAACACTGCTCCCGAACATTACGACCGACGGCAAGAAGAAAAAAAAAATCTGGGAGTGGGGGAAGGAAGGCAGGGAGGCAGGGGTTGCGTGGTATACGACATGTCCTCTAAACACGCTGTGAAATCCAATAGATAGTGAAGGCAAAAGAAGAGTGACTCCGTTGCGATGCGTACTGACAACGCGCAAGCTTGCTCTAGCAGTTTTACGGCGGCACGAACATTCCATAGGGTCAATAAATAACCGATAGTGGCCGACCCATCAGGTCACTCTTGAAAAAGATCGCCGGAAAAAAGAAGTACCAAAAAGAATGAAGAAAATATGAGTGAAGGCAAAGGAAAAGGGGGGAAAAGGAATATGAAAAGCAGGTAGACACACGCAAAGAAAAGAAAAAAAAAGGGCAGACGAAAACTATCGTCGCGCCGCGTCGTCTGGCCTCCTCTAACCGTCCGTACACAAGCATCAACGTCGGTTTTGTCCCAAGCCGTGATTTCTTTCTTTCTTTCTTCCCGCTTTTTCTTAATGACTGCTTACTTATCAGTAAGTTGTTTCCGAGATCGGTTGTTTGTAACCGGTTAGCTCGTATATTACTATGGATTTTTTTTTTTCGCCGGTGCACGTTTTTATTTTCCATTTTCTTTCAATTTCTTGTTTTTCTATCTATTAACTTTCCGTCTTTGTCTAATGTGTTTCATTTTACTTATGACAAATTTGTTTTGTCATTCCTCTTTTCTTTCTGTACGCGGCTGTTCTTCTGTTCATTGTAGTGACGACTAAATATACGACTTGTGGTTCATGACATTCATGGGGTTTTACCTTCCAAGGCTGTACTCGTGGCTAGGCTTAGCCGCATGAGCGACTTTACACTTCGCTCTCATGAGAATGTGGCAGCCGCCGGCGGGAATCAGACCTGTGACCTTGTGCACAGTAGCAGAAGCGCACTAACCACACATACAAACATACACACTTTCATATGAGCAGGATGAAAAATAAGATGATATGCACATTGAATGACATCGGTGGACAGCATACACAAAACAGACCGCAACACTCAACAAACTTCAACACCTATTCAAGATAGCACAAGTGCAGTGGACAGCAACGGCTGCCTGCCGGCTTGGGGTGTGAGTACTGCGGGGTTTCTTTCTCTTTAATTTCTTTCTGTTTTCATCTTTCAGTTGTTGCACCATAGTCTCCCGGTGCAGTGCAGCGAACCAAATTTCCACTGGCTAATCTGCCTGACTGTCCTGATCTGTCTTCTTTATTTTGTTTTTACTTAAGTGTACTCAAGGAGAGGTAGGTGCCTACGTGTGGCGCCGCCTACTCCTCTTTTCTTGCGTGATAGTTGTCGTTGGAAACCTGTCAACAATCGCCAAACTGGACAAATAAACAAATGAACGAACATTCACGTACTAAGTCTCAGTACTGCAATATAAGTAAATGTCCGCGCAACAGAAGAGTCCACGTAGCACAAACACTCACAAAACCGATATGTTCACAGGCAACACATGAGTTCACACAGCATAAATGTTCACGAAACCAGCATATTCACACAGAAGACGTTGGGCATTTGAATACCGCACTATAAATGCGACAAATACAAATGCTACATGAACGCGTATAAACATAATGATCATGTAATTAAAGGTGCATGTCAATAATAACAATGCGAGCTACTGTATGACTTAGTATTTTTGTGATATTTTTCATTCCTCCAAAAATTGTACTAAAGTGCGCGCAACGATGGTTTGAAGGTTTTTTGTTGGCCATGGACCTAAAATCTTTCATAAGGATAGTGGCCGTCTATCCAAGCCGTGTAGCTTTTTCAATAGATTCTTGCGGGGAGAATCGTGATTTTTAGAGTGTAGAAGAAGGTGTTCTGTATCTTCTTCAGCTTCTTCACATGAGCATGTGAAGACAGTTTTTCTTACCCTGTACAGGAAGCCTTTAGTATAGGCAGTGCCTATTCGAAGCCTATGAACTGTTGTTTCAACAGATCGACTAATTTTAAATGGAATATTGAATTCTATTCCAGGATCTATATTGTATAATTGAGAGTTCTGCACATCGTTTATGAACCTAGTTTCCTTGGACAATCTACCGCATAGCTTGTTCAATAGATATCGCGCATCACTCGCCGCTAGAGGAAGTAGTGATGATTCATTCTCTTGATGTGCTGCACGTGCCATGTGATCAGCTGTTACGTTTCCCAAGATTTCACAGTGACTTGGAATCCACTGGAAAGTTATGTCGTGTCGCAGATCTTTCGCTATGGCGTATGTCTTCTGTATTTCTTATGTCAATGTGCTGTTTGCTTTTCTTAAGCTGATTTCTTTTAAGCACAGCAATTAGGATTGTGAGCCACTCAGAATTACCCAACGAAGGGGTTCTGACTGCTGACATATGTTTTATTTATTTATTGTACCTTCAAGGCCCTAAAGCGTTACAGAATGGAGTGGAGGGAAGTACAGAGCATGTACAGATGACAGGTTATAATAATAAAAAAATGCAGATTAACAAAAGTATTCTTCAATAGTAGTTGTAAAAGCAGATGTATCGGTTATGTTAACAATTGAGGCCGGCAGATTATTCCGTTCGTTGGTAGTATTAGGAATGAATGAATAAAATAATAGGCTCGTGTGACAATGTGGAGCGCTCAATTTATGGTGATGGTCAGTACGAGACGATATGTATGCAGGTTCGGAGAAAAGCTCACTTTTTAATTTCGGATTGTAGTAATAAATTTTTTGCAGCAGTGATAAGCGTGCTAACTTCCTACGGGCTGAGAGAAGACGGAGGTTCAAGTAGCCTTCATAGATGTTACGCTTGATGTCCGAGAATAGTTAGTAAGAATGAAACGCGCGCTACGATTTTGTATAGATTATATTGCATTTGTAAAGTGATCTAAGCCAGGGTCCCACACAGAAGAGGCATATTCAAGCATAGGACGTATTAGTGTTTTGTACAGTAGTAGCTTTAAGTTAGCGGGGGCCATGGAGAAATTGCGACAGAGGTAACTAAGCGTGTGGTTAGCATTGTTAGTGATGTAGTTTATGTGTGTTTTCCAGGAAAAATTAGATGTTATGTGGACGCCTAAGTATTTATCGGAAGTGACTTTCTCGAGTATAGAGTTCATCAAGTGATAAGTGGGGAGGTTAGACGAAGCAGTATTGTGCGAAATACTCATTAGTTTGCACTTTTGGCTGTTAAGTCGCATTTTCCAAGTGTCGCACCAGTTAGAAACCTTGTCTAGATCAGATTGTAATTTTAGAGTGTCAGAATTTGATGATATTACATTGTAAATGACACGATCGTCTGCAAATAACCATATGAAGGACGCTACACAGTTAGGCAAATCATTAACATAAACGATAAAAAGCAAGGGTCCGAGAACAGAACCTTGGGGAACCCCGTAACTGACAGGAAAAGGCGAAGAGTCAAAATAGTTAAGAGAGATAAATTGTGTTCTATTGGACAAGAAGTTTTCAATCTATGTAACGTAGAGCAGAAAGTGTTGGGTAACGTTCTGCAGTTGTCGACGTTTTAATGTGGCAAAGCTTATAAGCTCTTTTCTCTTGGTATGCAGGTATATAAAACGCAGATGTAGAGCTTTATTTCCAGCATGAGCCATCGGTATACACGTGAATGCGATATACGTACTTAGTGCAAAGATATGATAAAGCTAATTGCTTTATCGCAACTACGGGCATATCACATTTGCGATCTACTCCAGGAATTGAGAAGATCTGTCTTCTTTCTCTCAGGAGAACAATGTACCAACATACATACATACATACATACATACATACATACATACATACATACATACATACATACATACATACATACATACATACATACATACATACATACATACATACATACATACATACATACATACATACATACATACATACATACATACATACATACATACATACATACATACATACATACATACATACATACATACATACATACATACATACATACATACATACATTTACCACACAAAAGTTTTGCGACGTTTGGACGCTCTATTGTACAAAATATGGCGCTGCTTTCACGATTCGAAGCTTGAAAATCGTTCAATGCTGTTCGGCATCACGGCCCAAGAATTCCAGAGAGGGGATGGGGCGGCGCCTGGGATTTTAGCCTGCTCCCCCTTTCCCGATCACTCCAACCCCACCCCCACCTCATTTTCGGCGGAAGCCGATGCCTGCAGTAATTATTTGACCGGCTCCTTCCGAAGCCCACACTCACTTATCTTCGTACACAGAAAGGCCACGCAGCTTGGGCAAATTTGTAACACATGGCAGTCATTATTGACACAAAAGTAAGGGAATACCATAGACTAGGTCTTCATCCCGGCTACTTTCATGTGACGCCTAATAATATTGGTACCAGTTATAATGTTGCGCTTGGCAGACGCCTAACGAAGCGATGCAATGTTTCACGTTTCGTTCTGCCGTAATTTCCTTATATATATATATATCAGCATGACGTTGCTTATTTCCGCCGGAAAGCGCACACTTTCCCAGTTCATTCCTTGATCGTTAGGAGAGGTTATTACCCGTCATACGTCTACGCTGTGGTGGTTTCGCCATAGTATAGCACCATACCCTTGAGCGCACGCGCGAGTGCTTCCTGAAACTGCAGGCCCGTAACGGCACGCGAGGCTGCCGAGATTACAATTTGGTTTGAAACGTGATGTACACAACGTCAAAATCAGTTTTCCCGGTAAGGAAACGCGGCGTAACTACGCCGCACTAGGTTCGCGCAGCAATGCCGAGCAGGCAGTTTTCTCTGGTTAAGGGACGCGCTTCATCACGGGAGATGCGCTCGCGGACGACACGCCTATTGCTTCCGGTAGAAAAGTTTTTGAACGAGCATTACGCACGCTGAGCTCGAAATGCCTTTCTTTTATTTTTTCAGTGCTTTACTTAACACTACTAAAACATAGTCAGCGCCTTTCAACCGCTATAGCAAACGTTGGTGAACGGTGAGTAGTTAAGAAGGGGAGCGACGAATGAAAACAAAGAGAAAATTGAATAAATAAAGTGAGCTACGGTGCCTTGTTTGGCGTGGAAAGTTTAAACCGCGCGCGCACCTGTTGTGGCGTAGCGTTGGAAGTTCCACGGCGCACACACGCTGCAGCATTCTCGGGAGTCAGTGAACATCAGAGAGAGGTTATTCCGGTTCGTTTAACGGGCTCCCTTGCAGCCGCATCGCTGTTGATCGCCCGCGGTATCGTGTTTACCGCGCGCACACTAGCGAGCGTTTGCGCGGATTAATCACGTCAGACGCGGTTAATCATTAGCATCCCTCAATCGCCGGAGATTGAGCCGCACGGGATCGGGCTTGCTCTACCGGGTTCAAACCCCCGCCCAGAAAAAAGAAAAGAAGCAAGAGGAAAAGCTGTTCCACCAGGTGCTCTTACCTTCATCGTTTATTTTTTTTCTTGCTCTCTGTCTTGACAATCTGCACGGTAAACCGAGTACGAAGCACCGCCTGTATCGCACTCGGCGGTTTGTTGCGCGGTTGCAGTTGTTATTGATTTATGTCGGTATTTCATGCAGCTGCGCGCCGCGCAGGCGTGCTTATACGCTGCGGACAGCGTTCGTTATCGACCGTCACGTGGTTTCGAACGTATTGTTCTTTTCTTTTTTCTCGCTGGTAATGTTAACCACCTGTAAAGGCTTGCTGCCGGCTACGTGAGAGTACGTTGCCCCTTCTCCATCACCGAGGAAACAGGCGTGCGGCACGCGAAGTTTACAACCGCGCGAGTTATCGATGAGTTCAATACCTGGAACCATGCTATACCGTAGTTTCCAGCTTTGTGTGGTCTTATATATTTGTTTGTTTGTTCATTTGTATGTGTGAACAGTTGTTTGACCAGAGTTAAGTCTAATACCCCGCTTTCAGGGATGGGATTTTAGCTTCTGAAGTAATCCGCGACGATTATGACGGCGGCGATGATGAGAACAAGACGAAGCAGAATAAATTAAGACTCCAGATTTCAGCGATTTCGCAAGGTCCAATGAAATTTTACGGAACTCTCCCGATTGGAATGCGTGAGGCCCGGAAGTTTTCCGGCCTAAGGTCGGGACGCCTTATACACTTATCGGCTTATCCACCGCTTCAACTGCGACAAGCGAAATGGTGGTATACTGTAATCCGTGACGTATTTTTCCGCAAGCTTAGAAGAGACTCGCCATACGCACAAAACTCACCGGAATCCCTCAGTAACCTTTATTCTCGTCTCGGCGGATAATTCGGTTCCACGCTTTCGACACCGACCATGCACGGTCGCTCATATATAGGTTGTGCCGTTTGTGCCGCTTCGCGCGAGCTCGCCGGTCCCGATAGGAGCTTCAACTTCAATATGGGCTAAGTGCAAAATGTTTCCAGGTGCTCAAATTGTTCGTGTTTTCTTAACAAATTGCCGGCGGTCAAAATAGTATGAGAGCGCTTCGTCACGGCGTCCCTTGAAGCTCAGGGTCCGCTTCGGGGGAGTCATCAACCACATCAGTGTTCTTATTATTGACTTGGCTCTGGTGAGACCGCCTTCGTGGGCATCCAGCTTGGGCAACGGGAGTGCATACAGGGACGGCCGCTTCGCAACCTCTGCACCCTCTTCGAGCCGGCACCTTGCCGATGCCATCACGGTGGTGTGGCTTGAAGCGTTAGCCTGTAAGAACGGCAGGTCGCGGATTCAATATCGGCTAAGTAACTCCTCCTACTTTATTGTTTGCTGGCATTTTATTATTTCCAACATGTCCAAACAACATGTTGATGATCGCACGCACGCACGTACGCACGCACACACACAGAGAGAGACCGTTAAATGAAGCGCAACCATCTACAGAAAAACTAAGACTCTCAATAGAACTGTACGGACTTCTTCAAGCAGTGCGAAGAAGTTGGAAGAAAACATTTTACGCGCTTCGCATATTCAACTAAAGGAACATGTTTGACCAGAGTCGTAAGGCTGTGACACGCGTGGTAAACAATAGAGCGGTTATCCCAGTGACCCGCATAACGCGATGCTACCGGGTAATGTGTTACTGCCGCCTTTCAGCGGCATGATTAGCCATGGTCATACGAAATCTAACTTCCACAACGAGAACTCTGGCACCCTGAGAGCAGCAGTACCTCCTGCTGCTCGTCCAGCAGTCAAGACCCGTACACGAGGCTATATTTGACGACTCATTCGGCAAATGCATAGGGCCAACGAACTCAACAGACGCCATGCAGCGATTGAGACGTTAAAAATCGAGTCGCGTTGCGTTTTGCAGAACCCTGTCTCAACGCTCGTACACTAGATGATAGTACACGTTCGCTGCTGTTTGCGACGAACGTGGCATTACTGCAAATCGCTCGCTTTCAGCCCCACAGTCTCCTCTCTATACATGCTCCACACCCCGATTTCCGTCCCTGGTCGCGTGCTGTTTTATATCCTCTTTTTTTTTCCAACACACTTTAACAGGGTACTTGACGTTGTAAACGATGTTGACAGCCACTGGACTGTCGCGTTCAGAAATGCAATACTTTCATGCGTAGCAGTGCTTTATTGAACCAACGCATGAGCTAGTGGTGCAGTTTAGCGCAGCACGCGGGACGCCTGTAGTTTCCAGAGTCGTAAAGTGTGAATCACTCTCGCCCCTTTCCTAGTCGGCGTGTGTCGGCACTATATCAACTACGAAACTTAACCGACAGTATACACAGTGCTAACCACGGCTCTTATGCACTGCTTCGTTCTTTTTTTTTGCGCTCTATGTTACCAACCACAACGTATCTTATGGGACCGTAATCCTCCTTTGGCGGCGTAAACACGTTTTGAAGTATACACGCGCGCGCGACGTGTATACAGAATGTCGTGACGTTCAATTTTCGCGAACATGGCAGGACTACGCGCAGTGGGGAAGCCAGAAATACAATAAAAGAGAAAGAACGAAAAAAACCGTGGCCTCATCTCTGAATTCGTTGTGGTCTATCATCTCGCACAACATGACGTCAGCAGAATTGTGTGCGTGACGTCACCAGAGCAAGCGCTGCCGATTGTTCCATCTATAAGGGACGTCAGTTATCATCGGTTTGTCAGCGCGCATTTTCCCATGCAAGTCGCACGCCCACTCTTCGTCGTCGCCTGGCTTTGCTGCCCTTGTAAAAGTCGCTATAGAAATTCTGTTGCGTTTTTCTCGAGTTTTGTGACTCTCAGTAAACTATCTAATAAGATGCAGTTGAATGTCATACACAATTTTTTGTAAGGGTGTCGTGCGCAATCAACTGATTTCACTCGGTGCATCCTGTTTTGCACTGCGTGTGCAACGGCAGCAACATGTAGCCAAAACGCCGGACGGTATCAAAACCAGGCCATCGAACGCCGTTTCGGGCTGTTCCTTGTATAGCTCAAAAAATTATTTTCAGAGTCGATGCAGGTGGCCCTGAGCCACCCGAATATTAAGGAAAGACAAGGGCGGTCTCGAACTCCCAGACCCATTTACAGCGCCGCTCCTAGGCGCTCGTTTCTGCGTAGAGCGTCGGCGTAACCGAGTGAACGCAGAGCCCAGCGGGGAATGAAAGAAGGCGGTAGCGAAGAGAGCGCGAGGAGCATGAGAATCGCGCTCCTCGAAAGCTATCGCGAAAGCTTCTCAAGCTATCGCTATCGCGAAAGCATGAGAAGGAAAGTGGAGGAGGATAATAAAAGGGTGAGGAGAAAAGCACAGGACTGCGATAGCGAAGAGAGCGCGGGGAGGGAAGCGGAGGAAGGCAGCTTGAAGCACCGCCGGACAATGATCACGTTTGCGTATCAGCGACAGCGCCGGCGCCGGCCGTCCGGGGGAAAGAAAAAAAAAGAACCAGAAATCTCGCCTTCGCGCGCAGCGTTCGCCACAAGCGTTTCCCGGTAATTACTACGGTTGCGTAAGCTGCAGTTGCCGAGAGGCGGCAACGTTGTGGCAGGTCTATACATAGCGCCGCGCGTTGAGACTCCATCATTCGGTGCGGTGATCGGTGCGATGTCTGAATGTATTGCGAAATGAAAACACGTATAGAGCTGCGCTCAAATTTCCGATTAGGGAGTAACGTAATCCTCAGTGAATATTTTTCTCTTTCTTTTTCTTTCCAGGCAGCGTTTCTCGAAATGGTACCAAATATCTTAAAATGGGTCTCGCCACCGGCATTTTTCTTATTTTTTGCGTTGTTTTGTTAGTTTTAAAGAAACACGCAAATGCAGGGTGACGCAAAAGAATCTGGTTCAGTGAGCCAAGACATTAGGAGTTGTAGGATTTGGCAATTCAACATCATATTTGGTATGGTCACGGAAATGCTTCACTGAAGCGCGTAAACAAATAGTTGCGAAAGTTTTGAAACCGGCTTGTGCCAACCGTTAATGGTGCCTCGTTTCCAGCCGAAGTCGGCGATTTCCACATAATAAAGTGTTCACTCCACGTGTTGCGCGTCTCAACTTACCGTTAGTTTATGTCTCAAAAAAAAAAAAGAAAACCGATACTTCTTCAATCCGGTCTCGATTACTTCCTTTATTCTCCCCCACCATTTTTTTCAAGAAACTTGCTTTCTCAGTGTACTTACGGAAGAAAAAGACACAAAAAAATCACGCAGGAGCTCCTCTGGCAATTGTAAGTTCATAAGCATTGTGCCACTTGCTCATCTCCACGCAGCCCGGTGTCATGATTAACGTTATGAAACTTGATCTTACCAGTATAAACCCCTAACAGCCCTCATGGGTCGTTATCAACGCTATCGGACTAGATCTTACCGTTATCAATATTTATCGGTTGTTATCAACCTTATCGGACTTGATCCGCGGCTTATCAACATTTATCGCTCGGTATCAAACTTAAGCCAATCGATCCGATTCTTGTGAGCCCTTATCAACCCTCATCGGTCGTTATCAACGTTATCGGACTACATCCTACACTTATCAATCCTGATCAGTTGGTATCAACCTTGTCGGACTCGATTCGCGTCTATCAACCCCTATCGGTTGGTATCAAACTTAGCGCAATTGATCCTAACTTTATGAACTCTTATCTACCCTCGTCAACCTTATCGGACATGATCCGACCCTTATCAACTCTTATCGCTCCTTATCAACCTTATCAGAATTGTTCCGGCCATTATAAACCTTTATCGCTTTTTTGTACCTTATCCATCTACGTCGAACCATTATCAACCATGATGAGACCCATATAACCCCTCATCACTCCTTACCATCCTTATGAACTCATTGACTGGTTATCTCTATGCAAAAAAAAAAGAGGTGAGGCGTGCAGACAGGAAGCAAGGGTAGAGAAGTGGACAACACGAACTCGTATTGTCCACTTCTCTACTCTTGTGTCCTGCCTGCACGCCTCACCTCTTTTTTGCATAATGAATCCTTACCAACTAGCTCAGCTTTCTTTCGTTCTAAACTGGTTATCTCTGTGTGGGGCGACGCGAAGCGCATGAGCCCTCAGAGGTCGGTGCGATTTTGGTCGGTGAAGGAACGCCCCAACGGAAGGTGCATCACGACACCACCGAAACCTATCTGGGATCGATACCCAGCACCTCCGCGAGATGTCACGTTGTAGTGACATTATTATTATTTGTTTTGAACACATATACACATATACACAGGTATTAGGAAAGGGAAAGCGAGGGGCAAGCTGGCAACTGCCACCGGAAGGGGCACAACGCCTGCCTAATCTTCTGAAGGGAGGTGACAGCAACACAGAAATAGAAGATAGGAAGGAGGGGAGGAAAAAGGAAAGTGGAAAGAAGAGCAACAGGACACTGCAACAGGACAAATCTAAAGACTAAAGTAGAACTCAGCATCCGGAATTAAAGTGACGCCGCGTCGAACAGCCTCCATAATTATCAACCACATCCATGGCTAGTTCGCTATGCGGCTAATTGTGTTCTCCACGATGAGACGCCAAATAAAGCTGCCCGTAATCACCGTTTCACCGTTAGTCGGTTCACGATATACACTATAAGGTGTTTGAACCCGCCACCTCCCATCTTCGAAGGAAGAAGCGTTAGGGTAGAGTACTGATCACTGTAGTGACAGTGGAGAACGACGCAGTGTCAAAACTGAGTTACACTTCCTTATCGGACGAACTTGTGCCCATCAAAACAAGTAACACTATAGCCCAACGATAGCGGCGAGCGAAGTCGATCGCCGAAAATTTGATGTGCGGGTCAAGCGCATCGGCTTTTATACATGATTTCGTCGAAGGCTCCAGCGTAATTGCTGGTGCCCGTGTGCCTTCTAGAAAATGCTGAACAATTCGCATCGCGCATAGAATTAGATTACACATGATGCGGTAACAACAGACACAACAGATAAAATCAACGATAACCTTCGAGTAAGTTCCGAACCATGCAGGCGCGACTTGCACTGAGCGATAACCTTAAGTTGTTAATTAATTATGGGGTTTTACGTGCCAAAACCCCTTCCTGATTATGAGGCACGCCGTAGTGGAGGACTCCGGAAATTTCGACCACCTGGGGTTCTTTAACGTGCACCTAAATCTAAGTACACGGGTGTTTTCGCATTTCGCCCCCATCGAAATGCGGCCGCCGTGGCCGGGATTCGACCCCGCGACCTCGTGCTCAGCAGCCCAACACCATAGCCACTGAGCAACCACGGCGGGTAACCTTAAGTTGTTAGTGGGTGAAATGCAGCCCCGAGAAAAGGATATGTATATTTTAAAAAAGGAGAACAAAGTGTTCTCTCTTTCTTCATTTTCTCTTTTTATTTTTTGCGCAATCATGCTGGTGTAGAGAATGAATTGGCCAGGTCACTTTTTTGTTCTGCGTGTAACAATGTATAGTTAATTTACTCGTAGTTAACTTATCCACTTCCTCTCTTGCTTTAGTTTCTTCCTTTCTTTCGTTTCCTTCTTTTGCAAAACATGCTCTGCTCCTGCACATTGGGCTTCACAAAAGCTGTGGCTTCGCCTCACCGACGGTAACATTGTGAAAAAGCTACCTCCCAAGGAGGCTATGCAGTGTCCGACTGCAGAAGGTCTTCGTTCGTAAGACCTCTTCATGATTGGTCGACTGCCCGCGCTGATAAGTGTTAACATAGTAAAGGACCTTCTTAATCGACGAAGAAATGTATGCATGCGCTATGGTACTTAGAGCGAGGAGACGAACGATCTGATCGGTTCTTTGCCTTGGTCCTGGGGAGAGCACTGCTAACGTCACACGTTTCTCACAACATGTAAGGTTCTCATGATAAACGCACGTTGCACCTAGATCAGCATCACGATTGGCCAGTGCTAGTTCTTGGGACTTTCTTTGGCGCACGCATTGTTTCGGGAATTTTTTTAATGGCCCGTGGCACTATTCCGTCTCTCTCTCTCAATCAATCAATCAATCAATCAATCAATTGGTTTAGCACGTCCCAATGAAATACAGGGGCTATGAAAGACACCGTAGTCGAGCGTTACTGTCTAGTTTGGACAATCTGGTCTTTTTTTAACACGCACGCAAGGCTCAGTAGAGGAGACTTGTTGTGTTATGCCACCGCCGCTGAAATTCCACCGCCGAGATCAAGAATCGAATCAATGACCTTGACACGTGCGCGCGCGCGTGTGAGTCAACAGAAGGAAGCCATAGCCACTATTCCATCGCGGCAGGTTCCTTTTTGGGTGGACTCACCAGTGATGTGTGCTAGCACTTGTCGCGTGTGTGCTAGCACACGCGCGCGCACGTGTGCGTGTGCGTGTGTGCGCGAATACGCCAGGGTCTTCGGTAGTATATCTAGCACTTTATCATTCCTTGACGCTTTTTTTCTTGCCTAAAAACTTGAAAGTAAGGTTCTTAAGCTCAGCCTACAGTGAGCTGTGCATGAAATAAGGCTGTCGTTTACCGCAATCGTCAAACGGAAAATTGATCGAATGTTTCATATTGGACGGAATTACGCATATGAGGGCGTCCGTGCTTGGTTTCAGAGGAATTCTCTTCTCCAAGGACGGTGCACTTTGGCTGCGCTGCTGTTACCGGAGAAAATTTTTTAAAAAAGGAAGAAGAAGCAACGAAAAGGGCGCATTATTCTGGCAGATTTACGGTGATACAACCTGGTGTATGATTGCAAACAAGTATGAATTATCACTTATCCAGTAGTCCGCTCAAAAAAAAAGAAGATAATAATAATGAGGAAAGAAAAACTGAAAATTTGCAGTGAGCGAACAACCACAAACTAATGTGTTTTCTTAAAATGGCATAACCGTCGTTCGAGGCAAGAGCTTTTGGAAGCACTGCAAAACACCAGCGCAGTTACAGTGATTCTTCCGCGTGCTTCACGCGCGAAGCGAAACCATAACTAGTCGCGTTGTCGAGCCGTAAACTTTCCGTAATCTCTTCCTACCCCATTGTGACCATAACAATAAACTCGGTTCTCGCGCTAACCAAGCATCAAGGCAACCAGTAACGCGCCTAACGCATAGTGCGACGCTTGATTACGATGCTTCGGTACGCGCCTGAAGCTTGGGCGCCATGACAGCCCGGAACGTAAACAGCGTCGTGAGCTTTACAGGGTCGTATGCATTAAGCTCAGAACGCATATGAATCTGTAAACAGCAAGCACGAGCAGAAGGGAAATATCTCGAAGTGTATATGTGTCCGTGTTAAGTGGAGTAAAACCAAGCAAAAAGGGAAGAAAAAAAAAAGACAACGAGTTTATGACGCTGCCTTCCTTTTTCTCTCTCTCTCTCTCTCCTCTCTATCTCTTCTTTTTCCATCATTTGTATTAAAGGTTGCTTTGCCAAAAAACAACAGCTGAGGAAGCCTCTCGTTTTCCCATGCGTCTCATTCCGACTGAGACGGTCGTTAACGACTCGTCGCGAATGTCCCTTTTCTTCATTTTTTTTTTCTGGACAAAATTAATGACACCGTCACTTCCTCTGCGCCCCTGCCAGAATATGTAGCTGCATGAAAATAAGTGCGACAAAGCCAGTTAATTCACACCACTGCGTTGCCTATTCGAGAGGACATGTGTAGAAAGGAAAGAATGCCCTCGCTTCTAGCTTTCATAGGGCTCATGAAGAGCCCTATGTTCACGGCTAGTCTGCAATGACGCGTTAATTTATTTAACAAAGCAACTGTACGCATATTGAATCAATGTATTACGAAAAGTAACTACGGGCACACACTCTCGCATTACGTGATAGGTCTGAAACAGGAGGCTGATTCTTTTTTTTAGAAAACGTCTTCCTGCTGTCTTCTTTAACAGCAGTTAACAGACAGCGACCACTGGAATTCGTGCTGTTGAAATAATTCGTGTGGTATCACAGTTCAAATAAAGCTGCGCCACAACCAAGTAGCTGGCACGTGTTTCCGCAAGGAAAAACCGAAAACTTTGCTCTAATCGTAATTTCCTTCTTTCCTTCCCTCCTCTCTCTCCCTGTGATCTTTGCTTTCCCCTTTCCCATTCCCCCGGTGTAGGGTAGCCAACCGGACGTTATTCTGGTTAACCTCCCTGCCTTCTTCTTTTCTCTTTCCTCCTCCTTGCTCTAATCGAAAACTGCACTTTTAGATGATCAGAGCAGATGAAAGTGGAGGCGATCTGTGAATCTTGTACGAGCGAGTACTAGCACTCGGCCCTAACTTTGCTGTACGGATAAGATAGCTTCAAGAGAACTGTAGGGAATCAAAACAGCACATACTGGTGCAGCATTGTTTTAGCATTCGATTTAGTTTGTTCTGCCAAAAAGCCCACTTGTTTCACATGAAAAGGAAAGCCAAACGCTACATTTTGTTTTTAATTTGCCATCCAAGCAGCGTCATCGACAATATTTATGCGATGTCGAAGGTTCTGTCGAAGCTGTCGTAGCTTTTATGTCGAGCTCTTGTTATCTTTCTAATGCAATGTGCATTTACTTTACTGAAAGAAAAATCTACAAACATGTCAAGATCAGACTCCGTCAAAATTGACTGCCTAACAGTAAAGTGCTGCAGGAAGTTGAAATTGCTTTCGCAACACGTATTTCGTTTTTGCGTACTTCTGTAGTCAACCAAGCCTCTACATACGAACACAGTGACCAATTTGATAGTAACCTTGCATTTCTCTTCAGACTTCTTTTATGACGACGACTGTGACATTGAGGGGAGAAGTTTTAGCCGTGATTTATCTTAGGGCGCTTGTTATGCGAAGGCGTAAGTTTGCGGTAAAAAAAAATATAAAAATAAGATGAACTTGTGGAGATTGTTGCCTTGCTGAGGTACAAACGCCGTCAAACATCTTCGATATCAGATATTGACGCCGTCGGCCACTGTGTCAGGAATGGTACGAATAATTACAACATGACATGTCAATAAATTGTGATATGCCAATTCACCGAGCTCCTCGTGGCGCAAGAATGTACAGGTTGTCTCCAGGACTTGGGCCAGTCCTCAAATGAATGTGGCTCTAGATACAGGGCCGACTGTCTCATAATTATTTTCTCTTTCTTTTTTCTACATTACCACTCGCGCACATTGTATTCAAAGACAACCTGTCCAATCTCTGGAAAGACGTCGTGTTCCAGTTACAGGAGCAGTTGACCGCCGAAATATTTACTGATTGTGGAATTTCTGGAAACATATTGCATGATTATGAAGCGCTTCTTGTTTCCATTGGTGCGGAGGAAGCAGGAAGTTCCAAAAAAGAGTTCCAGAAGATGTCTCGTAGTGGTGACGGTTGTCAGGCGAGGCCAAGCTCGGCGATAAACCGTAGCAGTTTGTTTGGCGAAGTTGTTCCCAAAAGCAAAGTGTACAATGATTCGGCAGCGGCGACGAGAGCAACCGCAGTCGATGTCCGTCGATTGAATGCCACCCGACTCTCCGTCGGTAAACTTGCTCGGTGCAGGGGACAGAGCTCAAAGCTTTAGGTTAGTGCTCCCAAAGAACATCCGCGCTGAAGGCCTTACTCGCGTTATTAAGGTTCCAGCGGGCTGCGGGGCTTCACGATAGACTTTAAGAACGGCGCCCCCTACCGCTATATTGTGTACGCGGTTTGTTCGTGCTCGTCTCTCTTCTTCTCTATCTCCCCCTTCCACTCTTTCTCTTTTTGTCCCCCTTAACCCTTCCCCCCCCATGCAGGGTAGCCAACCAGAACTACGTATTGTTAAACTCCCTGCCTTTCTATGCATCATGTTTTTTTCGCTCTCTCTTTTCGGCGCAGCGTTGCATACCAAGCGTTTTCTAGAAAGTGCTACAATCGTCTCGGATTTAGGTGCACGCTAAAGACCCCCAGGTGGTCTAAATTTCCGGAGTCCTCCACAACGGCGTGCCTCATAATCAGAAAGCGGTTTTGGCACGTAAAACCCTACATTTTAATCGTCTCGGAGCATGCAGGTGAACCGATATGACTGGGTCCAGCTATTTGAGAAAGAGCGAGAGCGCTCAGTCCACAGGCGTTACCTCGCGTCGCGTGATTGCGTGAAAAAACAAACAGAAAGGCGATAACAAAGCGCTACTGCCATAGCGCGAGATCAAAGCGTGAAATAAACGCACGTGGTAATTAGGCAAAAGCGCGGACATTGACTGGACGAGATTACTGCCGGCTGCTTTTCACGTGGGAAGAAGCAAGGCGCGGGAGGATGCAGTGCTTCGCTGCAAATGACGTGTAACTGCCTAAGATTGGTGGTGCTGCGTCAGTGCGTGGAAAGCGAGAAAATTTTTTATGAAACATCTTTTGCACTGATGTCGTGGAGCGGCGCACTGTTTTGCCGTCGCTATATTCTAGTAAGGTCCTGCATCAATATAAATTCTTGAATCGGCGGCGACACGTCTGACTTGAACCAGAGACGGCTAAAAGACACTGCGCACAGAAGCGCGGTCACCGTTTAAAAAATGTTTTTTTTTTAATGTAGTTGTTAGTCGACGCGGATGAGCAGCCCTGTTATTGTGGCGAGTAGCGATGGGGTGAGAATTACTTATGCCTTCTTAGTGCAGAAAGTCACGCGCGTGTAGTTTCTCTAGCCTTGGCTAGTGTGCGCTCCCTTTCGCCTGTGGTGACACATGGAGCGTCGAAATTTGTCTGCTTACCGTAGTTTCTTTCAACATAACAAGGGGTGGGGAAAAAAAAGGTCACAGCACGGACAAGCATGCGAATATAATCGCGCCACGCAACATACCAGACGACCAGTTTGCATTTAATAGCCGGAACAGTGCTATAATATCTTGTACAGTGCATGTTCCAACAGCCTGGCACGTATACTGTTCCGACAACGTACTGTACGCGCAATGTACTGTACGCTTGCTTTTTTTTAAATCTGAAATACTTATCAGCGTCTGTCCTGCCACTGTGCGGCACCGTCTCTGCATATTAGGGAGATTCACAATGGCTCAAGCAGACCCACATATAGATGCTGGTTCACTCGGTACCAAGGCCTACGTGGCTTAAGGCTAACGTGCATTCAGAGGGGGCACGCGGGCGGACTCGAATAAGCGGGACAGGCTCGTGCAGACTGAAACTTCTTCAGAGCTCGTAAGCCTAGGTCTAACGCAAAACAAATTCTCTCTTCCACGGATCGCCAATCACCGCTGTCGACCGAACTTACCCCCCATTCCCCGAAATTTGCTCATGTTTTAACCCCTACCCGTAACTATGTGCCTCTCTAGACTGCGTTTTACTTTCCATGGCACCTATGGAACCACGGTATAGACCACCGGCGATTTCTTCTCCGCATTACGTGAACACACCAAATAAACTTACTTATTTTAATCATAGCTGTAACGTTGACTCGCTTTTAATTAAAGCTTTAAAAACTCATTGAAACTGTTACTCTATGAATCGCTCGTACGCCCAAAACTGGAATATGCGTGCTCGATGTGAGATCCCGGTCTTGAGTGTCTCATTCAAACTTTGGAATCGGTGCAAAATCGCAGCGCGAGATTCATGCTTCACAACTGCTCTCGTCTATCTAGTGTGTCCACCACGAGAGCTACATTGAACCTTCCTCTTCTTTCTTTACGAAGGACTGTGTCTCGGTTATCACTCATTCCCAAAATTTAACTTCACCGCCATCTTAAAGAAGTCCTTCTATCTGAGCCAGGGTAGATTTCATCCCGTAGACATCACCTCCATAAAGCAGGCGTCCCGTTTTCTCGATCTAACTGACATTTTTGCTCATTAATTCCTAAGACAAGTAATGATCGGAACAAGGCTACCCACCTCGATTTCCGCAATTACCGACACTGGCTTGTTTAAATCTGCTATTGGAGATCTTGTTTATTTTCAGTAATCTGCATTTTGCTGTAACATAGCTGTTGTTTCTGTTTTTTGTTTTCTGTATTGCCGCATTTCTGTGTTATATATTTGCTTTTCATGCATTCCACTCCGTTCTGTAATGCCCTCGGCCCTGAAGTATTTAAATAAATAAATAAATAAATAAATAAATAAATAAATAAATAAATAAACAATATATTATTATTATTATTATTATTATTATTATTATTATTATTATTATTATTATTATTATTATTATTATTATTATTATTATTATTATTATTATTATTATTATTATTATTATTCAACCATAACAAGAGTCAGACACTGGCTGGAAACCGCCTAATCAAGAGGCGCAGCGCCCACCTGCCTGAAAGCAGAGGGTTTAGGAAGTGCACAGAAAAGGAACACAAATTAATGATGAAAAGAGGCATCCGAGTGTGAAGAACAGGTGTAGCCGAGCGCTGGCGAAGCACAGCTGGACAGCATTTCCAAAATCGCGTATGTACATCGAACAACTCTCTTCTCGTCATCTCACTAGAGATGACGAGAAGAGCGCCTATAAGAAGACACCTCCTTTGTTCTTGTATAGAGCTACACGGAAGAACTAAAACGGCGAAAAGGAAAGGGCGCGTTAATCAAGCCTACAGTCCAGCCTCCCATCCACGCCGCAACAAAAAATAATAAGAACTCAGCCGTTCACTCTAACTGGCAGAGACCGAAGCTGCCTGCGTACTAGAAAGTCGGACTGCTTTGTTTCGTTTGTGGGCCGACCATTGGAACCTATCGGGGGATCTTAATCATTGCCTCGCAGCCACGGGTGCCCGCTGAAATGCATCCCAGCCATGCTATAGTGTGAGAGGACATCCAGCGGACTTTGCTGGCAAAGGCTATGCATCAAAAACAGTTCCTCCATTGCAAGAGAAGAAAAAAGGTGAAGTTTCGGCCATAATTTACGAAAATCAGTGACGCGATATCTGGCACAATATTATGCGCAGTAAGTCTTGCACTGTTTCATGTCGCATGAGTTAAAATAAACGTGCGACAATTTCTTTTCCGGAATGGTAATAAGAAAATGTTCATTCGGTGATGATTCAAATTCAATCTGATTCTTGGTAATTCCTGCCTAGTGCGTATGTGCCCATGCTTAGAGCAAAACCAACTAACCAACCGACTCCAGTTTTCGTTTGTGGAAGTGGCGCTTCCCGATGGAGGTGAAGTTTCTTGGTTCTCTCAGCTAGCGTGCTTTCCGCTTCTTAACAATGGCTCCGTTGGAATTCATTCAGCTATAGGTGCTCGTTTACGGACAAGCTTTCAGAACGTGGCGTCACAGCGCGCCAGCCACAGCGCGCCAGCCAATCACAGCAGCTGGCGGCGCGACCACACTGCCCAGGCGCAGCATTCGTCTCTGCTGTAGCGTCGGTGCTATGACTGCAGGGTTCTCGAGGACGAACAGCAATTTCACGGGGCTCGTTGTATGGGTCCGGATCGCCGTGCGAGTGAACGAGAAGGCTCGGTTGTCTGTCTGTTGCCCGCAAGAGTAATTCGTGCCCCGCATAAGTAGCGCGAAAGAAAAGAAAGAGTGGCTGAATAATAAAACCTTAGCCGGGAGTTTGATTCCTCGCTGCGTATAATGTTCAGTTTTTCCCTTTATTTATTTATCGACTTGTCGCAAAGTACTCCTGCATCACTGCGATGGTCACCGGCGGACTTAAAAGCAATTAGCCGGGTGATCCCGTAACAGTTGCCGCTTAAGAGAGATGTCCCGAATGCGGTTGGGCGCACTGTCCCGCGCAGTGCACCTGTAATGCACACGGCCCCGCTAGCGCGCCACGCTGTGTAGTGGCGCAAGTTGAGCGACGACGCCACTGCGCCCGACGGGAAAACACGGAGCGGACGAAAGAGACGGCGAGTCGGGGAAAGTCGGCACGGGGACCGGTCGGGGAGCGGCGAAAAACAGAAATATCCCGATAGGGGCGCATCGGGGAAGCGCCGGGAAACCGGGACCCGAGACTGGGGAGAATGGGAAGGAGGAAGCCCCCGCTCGGGGCGAGCGGGACACAGACGCCGTCTCGTAAATAAAACTACTTCGCCGTCCGGGCAGCGTCTCTCGGGGAGGGCTTGGCCTCCTTCCAAGTGGTGGCAGGCCGGGAGAGCGGCGGCGGGGCTAGGAGGAAGCAGCACCGTGGGCTGGAAAAGAGGGAGCGGTCAGAGCCGTTGTATATGCACTCGGCACTGCTACCCAACCCATCCCGTCGCGCCGAAACGGGAGCACAACGCGGACCGGCATCCAACCTCTGCTGCCGCTACTCACTCGGACTGCCAAAGTCGAACGAAACGAGACCAGCGCGGGAAAGAACAAGAGATAAGAGAACAGTTATGGAAGGGGGAATAAAAAAACCGAAATGCTGGGGAAATAGGGAGGATCCGCCGGCAAAAGGGTTAGTACACGGAAGGGATGTGGGGAGGCCAGAGAGGGACGATCGAGTCGGCCCTGCGGGACACGGCTACGCCCCTCCCGGCCGATCTGGCCCGCTCGCAGGAGAAGTTTGGGATGCAGATATCTTGCGTTTTCATTTTACGGCATCAGACGAGACTCGTGGTCGGGCCAAGGGGTTTTGGACGCATCGTTTTGTGCCCGCTCGCGGCGCGCGCAATGACGTGGCGCGTACGAATGCCAGCCGTGAGACGACGTCTACGTCGACCGTCTGCGTCCGCGCACTATGCGGCTGAGTGCCGCTAGCGTCACCAACGGGCGGCAAATGCGTCCCCTGCAAGTGACGCGGCCCGCGCTCGCGGCCGACATGAAGGGCGCGGCGAGGCGCATCGGCTCACACGAAAGCGCGTAATGAGCCGATGTATTGGGCGGGAGCTGCTCACCTCCTGCGGGAACACCAGGCGGCGACCTTTTGCAAAGCGTGTGGCCTCGTACCTCGGAGGACAGCGGAAAAAACCCGCTGTCCCCGGGCATTTTTGTTGTGGTGGCCGTTTATCAGCGTGGAGCACTTTGAGCTTTCGCCCTGCTGGTCAGCGTTCGCTGAACGGTGTATAGAGACGCGTTGAAAGCGGGGATTGTGCGTGTCTCGTTAAGGCAAAGTCGACTGCACAGAGACGCCCATGTTTCGCGCTGTGAGCGTTACGTAATCGGGAACGTACGAGGGTTGAGAATGGGAGAGACTTGGACCCTTTGGCACATGACAATACAAGTTTCGAGGGAATAACGCAAATAAAACGCGGACTGAGTAAGCACACGATGTGATGTCCTTCCTGGGCGCGTGTTTTATTCGCGCCATTTCCTTAATTGCAATACGAGTCCGGCTACTTGAGTTAATCATGTTGTTTACCTCTCATTCTTTTTCTATTCACCGTAGCTCCCTTTCCGTTTCGTGTTCTCATACGTGGCGCCATTATTCAGACATAGCCACCTTGGCAAGATCATGTTTTCCCTGTAAGTGGGACCCCACCTCCCAGCGCAGTTAAAGGTGACAGTGAACTGGTGATGAACGGAATATAATAGGTCGCTTCTGAAATTGTATGCCTCTGATCGAGTTGCGGCAACACGGGCAGCGAGCCTCTGTGCACACCTTGAGAAAAAATACAGCCCCTTTCGACTACGACCTTCACTCTGGTTCAAATAGAATGTGTGTGCAAATAGAGAGTTGTACGTGCGGCTGCTTTCTCCGTGAGTTCCGGTCTGCGCATGCGAAAGGCTGCTGTGCAGTGTGCCTGTTGGAATCGAAGAAACAATTTCTATTGTGTCTCACAGTAGCATGCTGTATAACTTCGAAAATTAGGCTCATATACAGACAAGTTGTTGCCTTAAGTTCGCTGCTTTGAGCATTACGTTGAAGTTTAAGCCTATTCGGGAAGTACAAACGATCTGTCGGGTTTCACACTGCAGAGGCATCTCGTCTAATGTCACTCTCACTTAGCCTCAGTCATGACCGATGCATCATACGCCCCACCCGCATTGCGGAAGCCGTTCGGTGTGCTTTTCGCAAGGAGAAAAACGATAAACAGCCAGTCAACGCGATGACTTTTCATGGCGGAAGAAATCACTATCTCTGAGTTTCCCTTCTCCCGTTGTAAAGAACGGCGAGTTGCGCAACAAAATTGCCACCTTGCCACCCGATTACGACAAGGGGTGCAAGACGCGCACCTCCCGCTCTCCGCCGCTGCAGCTGCGAGGCGTTCAAAGAAGCGACCTTTGCGCTGGAATCCGCCGCCTTCCTCCAGCCCCTTCGACATTGTGACGGGACGAGTTTGGTGTGGGGACAATGATTCCAGAGTTCCTCAACGCGGAGCTGATCTGACACGCCTGAAGAAGTTACCGCGGGAACGTCTTATTTTTGCGCTCTCACGGTTCTGCATGTTGCAAAACAACGAGCGACCCTCGAGCGGCGTCGATTTTCCGGAACGGCACCACCTTCAACGCCGTCGCTTGGGCTTCGGAATGTGTGTGCCTTTGTGTCTGTAAACTGGTCTTCAGAGCAGCTGCGAGTTGGTGATGTGTAAACGAACAGCCGCCGCGTCGTAGGACCGGTGGATCGAGTGTATAAAAACTGTGGTTGTGCGAATGTTGGACACACTTCTCTTGAGCAGTCATGTTAGACTGAGTCACTTCTCTCATGCAGTCATGTTGGACTGTTACTCTTTTTCTCAAACAGTCATGTTAGACTGAGTTAATTTCTGTAAATAAACCCCTTTTTCCTCGTTCTCGATGAGAAGCAGTTCTTCACTTCATCAACGATCTCAGCGTAAATAAGTTGGACGACGGCATGGGCCAGCTACCTTCGAATTCATGCCGTACACCAATCTTGGCAAAGGACCACGGACGAAGGGATTGAGCCCCCAATCCTGACAACTGGCTGACAGCGGTGAGATGGACTTTGCGACATGGTGCTGTATCTGCGGTGAGTGCTTGGTTTTTGCTTTGACTCTCTAGGCTTCATTTTGTGGTTGTTCTGTTTAGAACAGTAGGGAAGCTAGATTGTTGTGTGTTAGCTAGGTTGTGTTTTCCTAGCTAGATTTAGAGAGCAGAATCAAGGCAGTAAAGCAGCAGTCATGGAGTTAAGGACACTGCTGAGAGACGAGTTGTTGATTGTTGGTGAGGAACTGGGCCTAGATGTACGCAAGGAAATGCTCAAATCGGAATTATTGGAGCTAATTTCCAATCAGGCCAGTGAGCAAGATATTGAAATGGGATTGGAACTTCTCAAAAAGAGAGAGAAACGGGAAAAAGAAAGAGAAGAACGGGACAGAGAAAACCGCGAGTTTCAGTTAAGGAAAATGCAACTTGAACTTGAAAGCAAACGTTTGGAGTTGCCTCAAGGAAGTGAAGGCGCTCTGGGTCGATCAAGTGAGGCAGAATCATACCGCATCGACAGGCTATTAAAGCCATTTGAGGTCGGGACCGACATAGGCTTGTTCCTATGCAATTTTGAAAGGACTTGCGAGAAGATGAACTTCGGCCCGAGTACATGGCCACAGCGGTTGCTGTCTATGTTGCCGTGTGAGGCGGCGGAAGTAATCGCCAGACTAAGTGTGCAGGATGCATATGATTATGCGAAAGTTAAGGCTAGTCTCCTGAAGAAATACCGCCTTTCAGCCGAAGCTTTTCGGCAAAGGTTTAGGAGCACAGGCAAGAAAGATAGCGAGGGCTATCCGGAGTTTGCGTATAGCTTAAAGGCCAACCTAGTCGAGTGGCTTAAAAGCGCGGAAGCGTACGACAGCAGAGACATGATCATTGAATGCATGTGTCTAGAGCAGTTTTACAAAACCATCCCCCAAGCTGTGAAACTGTGGGTGCAAGACAGAGGTAATGTAAACACTGTGGAAAGGGCGGCTGAATTAGCCGAAGAGTACGCAACCCGTAGAAAATTGAACGCCGAGGAGGGAAACTGGGACGGTCGAAATGGACCGCGGAAACCATTTCCGTTCAAAAAGGGTGCGCAAACTAGACGATCCGAGCCTGTAGACATGGCGGAAAAGCCCGCAGAAAAGAGCGAGGAGAAACTTAACGGAGAAACCGCACAAAAAGAACAGAAAAGAAAATTCGAATCTGTTAGACCAATTCGCTGTTACAAATGCCACAAATTGGGACATATAGCTGTAAACTGCGAGAAGTCTAGCGTAGTTTTTTCCTACGTGGAGGAAAAAGATGAGAATATGGAACTTTTAAGTCCATATCTCCACGACCTGCAAGTTAATGGAAAACCATGCCGAGTGCTAAGAGACAGTGCCGCCACGCTGGACATTGTCCATCCGTCCTACGTGATGGTAGATGACTTCACCGGAGAAGTAGCATGGATAAAACAGGTTGTAGAAGAACACAGCGTGTGTCTGCCCATGGCCAAAGTCAAAATCAGTGGACCATTCGGGGAGCTAGAGACTGAGGCTGCAGTTTCCAAATTTTTGTCACTGCAGTATCCCTACATCTTTTCGAATCGCTCGAATCAGTTACTGCGTGACAGAGGGCTCAAACTGGGAGAGGGCATAGTACAGGCATTGACCCGAGGCCAAGCTCGTAAGATCGCGGCGCTTTCGGCTGAAAATGCTCAAGCTCCTCCAGCGGAAGCAAAAAAGGGAATAACTTCAGTACCCGAATCCGAGCTAGGCCCGAGGGACAAAAGAACAGTTGAGGAGAGCCTGCCAGCTGACCAGCTCAATGAGAGCGTAGCACTAGAGTGTCAGAGTTCTAGCCTGCAGGAAGGTCAAGCAGACGCGCTCACAAGCGAGACAGGGTCGTTATTATCACCGGCCTCAAAGAACTTCGATCAACTCTTACGCGTGGATAGAGAGTCACTGGCAGCTGAGCAAAAGAATGATGAGAGCTTAGCTAAATTACGTGACACAGCTAAAGAAGGCATTGCTAGGCGCAACGTAACGATACATGAGAGAGGAGGATTGTTGTATCGGCATTACAGAGATCGAAAGGGTAAGATTTTAGATCAGTTAGTCATACCTACTAAGTATAGGGAGGACCTTTTGAGTCTTTGTCATGGAAATGGGTGGTCCGGCCACCTAGGCATAAACAAATCAAAGGAAAGATTGCTTATGGAATACTACTGGCCTGGCTGTTTCAAAGATGTAGAAAACTTTGTAAGATCATGCGACGCCTGCCAGCGTTCTGGTAAACCAGGAGAGACTTGGAAAGCCCCACTGAAGGTAGTGCCCTTAATAACAGAGCCTTTCAGACGACTTGTAATAGACACGGTAGGGCCTCTTTCAAAAACAAAATCAGGCTACAGGTACTTGTTTACCATGCTGTGTCCGGCCACCAAGTTTCCAGAAGCAATCCCTTTGAAAGAGCTCAGCTCCACCGAAGTAGTAGACGCGCTTTTGACAGTGTTTGCACGAGTTGGGTTTCCAGCCGAAATTCAGGCAGATCAAGGGTCAGTATTCACGAGCGCACTGACTTCCACATTCTTGCAAAAGTGCGGGGTAAAGTTAATACACAGTTCTGTCTATCACCCTCAGTCAAACAGTGTAGAGAGGTGGCATTCGGTGCTTAAGCGAGTTTTGCGTGCGCTCTGTTACGAGCACAAGGAGGACTGGGAGAACTGTCTGCCGGCAACTTTGTTTGCTTTGCGAACGGTTCCACATGAGGCAACAGGGTTCTCACCAGCAGAACTAGTGTATGGGAGGACACTCCGGTCTCCACTGAGAATGTTAAGAGAGATGTGGGAGGAAAGAGGGGAGAGTCCAACCGTGGTTGAATACGTGCTAAATTTACTGGAACGGCTAAGCGCAACCCAAGAACTAGTCGGAAAGAACATGGCACTAGCTCAAAAGAACGCCAAATTCTATTACGACAGGAATGCGAGGCTTCGTACGTTTAACGCCGGAGACCAGGTAATGATCCTCAAACCTTCAAGAAAGAACAAGCTTGAAGTTCACTGGGACGGGCCCGTTAAAGTGTTGCACAAACTTTCAGAAACTAACTATGCTTTGAGAATGCCCGGTCGCAGGAAGGAAGTGAGGATATATCACTGTAATTTGATGAAGCCGTATGTAGAGCGGAGCGGAGTCGTTAACTATACTGTCAAAGAGCCGGATGGCATTGGTACCAAGTTTAAGGAGTATAGGGCAACCTCCAACTCTGAAATCGGCCTAGAAGAAGTAGTGGAACACTCGGTAAGCTCTCATGCTCTAAGTCCCGAGCAGCTAGATGAGCTAAAAGGGGTGTTAGGGGAATATCTCGACAGATTCAGCGATCGGCCGGGTAGAACCGAACTGATAACGCATGAAATTGAGCTGACCTCTACCGAACCAGTAAGATCAAAACCTTACAGGGTGTCTCCAAGACAGAGAGAGATTATGGAGGCAGAGATACAGCGCATGCTAGAGTTGGGAGTTATTGAGCCCGCTGAGAGTGACTACACGTCACCGCTAATACTCGTAGAAACCCCTAACAAGGACCCTCGTCCATGTGTTGACTACAGGAAGTTAAATGCGATCACTAGGGATCAGCTGTACCCGATACCCAACATTGAGGAACGAATTGAAAGAGTTAGCGCTGCTAAATACATTTCAACTATAGATCTCGTGCGGGGGTACTGGCAAGTTCCCCTTTCAGAAAGTGCCAGCCGCTATGCCGCATTCATCTCGCCTGTAGGCACTTTTCGCCCTCTCGCACTCAGCTTCGGGCTGAAGAACGCGCCGTTTAGCTTCTCTAAGTTAATGGATATTGTCCTAAAAGACTTGCAGGAGTTCGCCTTACCTTATCTTGATGATGTAGCCATTTTTTCGGACAGCTGGGAACAACACGTATCGCACCTCAAACAGGTGTTCTCACGGTTGAGGGAAGCCGGCTTAACGATGAAAGCGGAAAAGTGTAGGTTTGGATGTTCGCAGGTTACTTATCTGGGCCATGTTGTTGGTCAGGGCATGAGACGGCCGGCTGAGCTGAAAATAGCTACGATTGGAGATTTTTCTCAGCCGCGCACGAAAACGGACGTTCGTTCATTTTTGGGACTTGTGGGGTACTATCAACGGTACATTCCGAATTACTCGCAATTGGCAAGTCCATTAACAGACGCCCTCCGAAAGGGAGCTCCGAGTAACGTACACTGGGATAAGGACAAAGAGAACGCTTTCCAAAGTTTGAAAACGCTATTGGTTTCTCGCCCTGTGCTTCGCGCGCCAGACTACACTAAGGAATTCATAGTTCAATGCGACGCAAGCGACAGAGGTATGGGCGTGGTACTTAGTCAAGTCGGCGACGATAACGAGGAGCATCCTATCCTCTACGCCAGCCGTAAACTAAATGTAAGAGAGGAAGCCTACAGCGCTTCAGAGAAGGAATGCGCTTGTTTGGTTTGGGCCGCCCAGAAGTTGTCGTGTTATTTGTACGGAGCGAAGTTCATCTTCGAGACCGACCACTGTCCTCTGACGTGGCTCAATCAAATGTCACACAAAAACGGCCGCTTGCTCCGATGGAGCCTCACTCTCCAAGAGTACAACTTCTCCGTTAGATATAAGAAGGGAAAGTTGCATAGCAATGCGGATGGTTTGAGCAGGCTAATTTGAATTCTGCGTTTGGGGGTCCCGCCTAAATTTTAGGGTTACTAGTGTTAATTTTATTAAGCGAAGAAGATCCCCTCTCATTTAGCAGGATTCCCTCCATGATTGCTGAATTTGTCAGCAGGAATTTGCTTCAGAAATTGGCATAGTGAAATGCAGCATTTTTTTTTGTTTCTGCACTTATGTTGTTGTTGTTTTTTTTGAAGCCTAGCGAGTCTAAAGTGAGAGCCAATGCACGTCATCTCGGCGCAGAGCCGTGTTGTGGGGTTCATTTTGCAGTTGCCTGTCCTTGTTGGATGTTTTGGGGCGGTGACATCAATGCACAAGTGGTCGCTGCGAGCCAAGACATCAATCCCCCCCTGACCAGCAGCCGTTCTCTTCCTGCCTAGCGGTTGTCAGCGCTAGACAGTCGAGACTTTTCGGGCCATGGAGGCGCTGTAAAGAACGGCGAGTTGCGCAACAAAATTGCCACCTTGCCACCCGATTACGACAAGGGGTGCAAGACGCGCACCTCCCGCTCTCCGCCGCTGCAGCTGCGAGGCGTTCAAAGAAGCGACCTTTGCGCTGGAATCCGCCGCCTTCCTCCAGCCCCTTCGACATTGTGACGGGACGAGTTTGGTGTGGGGACAATGATTCCAGAGTTCCTCAACGCGGAGCTGATCTGACACGCCTGAAGAAGTTACCGCGGGAACGTCTTATTTTTGCGCTCTCACGGTTCTGCATGTTGCAAAACAACGAGCGACCCTCGAGCGGCGTCGATTTTCCGGAACGGCACCACCTTCAACGCCGTCGCTTGGGCTTCGGAATGTGTGTGCCTTTGTGTCTGTAAACTGGTCTTCAGAGCAGCTGCGAGTTGGTGATGTGTAAACGAACAGCCGCCGCGTCGTAGGACCGGTGGATCGAGTGTATAAAAACTGTGGTTGTGCGAATGTTGGACACACTTCTCTTGAGCAGTCATGTTAGACTGAGTCACTTCTCTCATGCAGTCATGTTGGACTGTTACTCTTTTTCTCAAACAGTCATGTTAGACTGAGTTAATTTCTGTAAATAAACCCCTTTTTCCTCGTTCTCGATGAGAAGCAGTTCTTCACTTCATCAACGATCTCAGCGTAAATAAGTTGGACGACGGCATGGGCCAGCTACCTTCGAATTCATGCCGTACACCAATCTTGGCAAAGGACCACGGACGAAGGGATTGAGCCCCCAATCCTGACACCGTGCGGGGTACCTACCAGGGCTCAGTCCTCGTCTATCGCCAAGCGTTTCTCCTTTTAGACCGCCTCCGTCCTCTGTTCTTTCAATTTCGGGACATTAAACTCGACGAGTGTTTCTCCCTACCCTTACCAACACACCGACAGCGTTTCCCGGTTCCCGGAGAGGCGCCCTCGACGAAGGCCAGCGACCGCGGTAGGGGTCTGTCCTGTCTGACGCAGCGGACGCGCCTATTCCCGCGCGCAGGACGTGCAAGGATGGTCCCGCGCTGATGCGAAAAGAACACCGAGCGCTAAGGGGTACTGAACTCCTGCGCGTTCTTATCCTCCCATCCGAGCAACGCAGAGAGGTACATCGTAGCCCCCTTGGGTAGACTGACAGCCCTGCTGACGGACTCCGCTCACGTCCAACCACACCGAGAGCACTGGCCGTGAACTCGGTTTCGCGCCCGCGGCTCGCCGAGCACCGGTGCGGACTTCGTAATACGCGCGCGGGCGACGCGCTCATCGCCGCTGCGCCAGCTTCCCGGGCGCTTCGACTGCCAGCCGCTCAAAGCGCGCCGTCCGCGAAGATAAGGGCGGGCAAGCAAATAAAATCATGGTAAACAAGTAAACAAAGAGCCGGATGCCACGGGACGGAAAGTCACGCCGCCAGTGGCTCCCGAACGGGATTCCGGGCACGTACCGTTCGCGGTAGTGACGTCACCGCTCTTCAATTGCGGGGCATTGCATTGAGGCATACCGAGTCGAGTGCTTGGGGGGCTGGGGTAGAGGTTGCTGCAATGTTACAGCAGAGGAAAAGGAAAGAGTTGCTTCCTATCTTCTCGTGGTGTCGCAACAATTGTATGTGCCGTTCCCAACGCCGCGAATGGACTGTGATGAACTGTTCGAGCCCAACCCCCTCCCATTTCTTTTATTTTTTTTCGTTTTTATGTGTATCCCTAGAGGGCTGGGACGTTATACAGAAAAATACGTTTTTTTTTTTTCATCTACGCAATGTCACCATGAATTTGCTGCCAGCATTTTGTTGTGAGCATTGCGTAAAGCGAAGCGGAAATTGTGAAGTTCTTTTTTCTTTTCTTTTTGTACGTGCCAAAACCTCGATCTGATTATGCGGCACGCCGTACTGGGGAACTACGGGTTTATTTTGCCCACATGGGGATCTTTAACGTGCACCTTATGCACGGGACACAGACGTTTTTGCATTTCGGCCCCATGGAAATCCCCGCCACGGTCACGATTCGATCCCGCGACCTAGTGCTTATCAGCGCAACACCGTAACCTCTAAGCAACCAGGACGGGTGCAAAGTGCAAGATGCCTCGGCCGCACGGATATATGTGCTTGAAGGCAAAGCGCGCAGAAACAGAATAATAAACGCCGATGTTTTCCGATGAAACTGACCATTTTGAACAATGTGGAAGATGTCAGTCGCGAATCCGGACACAGTCAGTAGCTGCTCCGTTTCACTTTACAGTCAGAAGCACAACCCAGAAGACGAAAATGTGCAATGTATCGAGTTCGATTGGCAGTGCCTATCTTTATAGACGCCCACGGCAATGCGGACACACACATTGCGCAAAATATTTATGATGGCCTCCGGTCAAAACTGCGCATGTTATTATAGGAGAGAATGTAGCATTAGTTCTGTGCATGAAGCGAAGTGGCTAAGCGTGAACTTCTTTGACTAAAGCCACCCGTTCTCGGTGAGCCGAAGAAAGTACCACTGGAACTGAGGATCTCAATTTGTTTAATATTTTGGTTGCAATCATACGGAGCAAACACAGAATGAAGTCGTAGAAAGCATAGAGAAAATGAAACGTTATTTTGATTGAGGTGTAGAAATAATAAGGAAATGAGAAATGAAAGGGGTCGAAAAGACAACTTGTCACCGGTGGGAGGCACACCCCCATCTTCCGCATTTAAATACGCGTGTCGATGTTGTACCAACTGCGCTGCCGCTACAGCTGCGTCCCCGTGCACTTTCCACATAGACAGATGTAATCAGCTCAGTGATCAGGTGGAGAGCTTGAAAGCTTTCTGTGTCAGCTAAGGCACTATGAGGGACAAAAATTACTCAATATAGCCCCATCTTTGCTGCACCAAAGCGATGACGAATATGGTGCGCGACAATCGGAAGCTATAGACCGCGCTACGAGAGAGGGAACGGAAAATGATAGGCGAAACGCCGAGAGACCGGGAGACGGCGATGCGAAATAAGCGCAAAATACGCTCGCAGTTGATATTCTAGTGGAAAGAAGATGGAGGACGCTTAAGTTACGCCTTTAAAAGTGGAACGCGATAGCATTCACAAATACCTGACTGCTTCTCACACTTCCCGGCAACTGGAGCGTATGTAACCTTGTTTACCGGGAAACGCTGGCCGCGAACGCTATGCACGGAGGCGGGCTTTCTTGTAGAAACAGACCCTCTTGCGTGGGTCGCAATGCGGGGGAGGCGAGCACCATCTGGAGGAATTGCAAGGAACCGGGCGCGCCGTTCCGTGACCCCCGAGATACTCGTGCGCCGGTGCGAGCAAATGGCAGACGCTGTGTCCGGTCTATGTATGGTAGAAACGCTGGAAAAATGGTTTCTTTGAGCTGTCGCGTGACAGAATTATATGTTCTCGTATAGTCAAATTACAATCCGAGAGCTATCATATCTGTAGGTTGTGTGTAAGTCGTACTTTGCGATTTTTCTACGTATTTGAGCTTGAGAAATTCAATTAGTCAGTAGCTTCCTTACGCCACGTGGAGGACCAGGGTATGGATGGTTCGAAAATCTTTTCCTTGAAACGACGCCCGTAGCCGGATTCTAATAAAGACGGTGCCCTCAACGTTAATAATAAGTAAGACGAGCACGTGGATGCAAAACGCACACGCACAAACACGCGCGCGCCCCCACACGGAAGGTTTCTGACCATTGTAATGGAAAATCCATTACAGATTTCATAAGAGAGCAGGGAACTATTTAAGACACAGAAGTTCTTGTATCTATGACGTTTGGTAATCTGCACATACGTGTAATCGCTATTCGCCGACGGTTAACACGAAAGGGAACTTTCTTTTGGGTGAACGTATACAACTTTTAATCAAAAGTCTCAAAGGGGATATCCGAGCGACGTGAGCTTCCGGTGGAGGATGTGTTAGGGCTCTCGACCAAACCTTGGCACTGCCGACGCTTCAAAGCAAGGCGACTTTTTCAAGAGCGCCAGTTGCGCGGTTGAATGTCCCGCCATATGCCACGTTTGTAGTGGCTTCGAAAGTTTTGACAATAAAAAAAAAAGATTACGCGTGCGGCATGTACGTTTTCCTTGCAGCGCCTTCGATTTTCACGGACGCCTCTTTCAACATGACGTACTCACAGAAATGCTCGTCAGTCCCCGCTCATGCCTCCCCTTTCGCACCGGTGTAATACCATTCCAGACGCGACGTCGACTTTCTTGCACAGACGTTCCTCCGCCTCCGATCCTGCCTGCGTGAACTTGAGCGCACGGGCCACCCGCGTCCCGTGTCCGCTCCCCTGGCAACAAGTCGTTCGAAGCAGGACAGTCCACTAGGTTGCCGTTGGCGTTGCGTTGGAGCTCGGCGACTGCGCGGACCGGCAAGCAGCGATGCGTACGTGTCACGAATGCGAAACTGTTGCGTGAACGGAAAGTAAGCGCGCGGATGGGGACAGCGCGGATAAAACGTGCAGTTAGATACAATGTTGCGGAAACGGCCGTCCGACGCACTCGGAAAAAAGCCCCCTAGCGACGCTCGCCACGTTAGAAGCGAGGATTGGACGACTCACCTGGTAGGGAAGAAAAGGAGATGGGGGAGGGGGATCGGTCGAAGAGGAGGCAAGGGTTCGACCTTGGTCGCATGTTGTCTGGTGGCACGCAGACGCGTTGAAGCTGCAGGGTGAGACTGGAGTTACTAGCTTGCGACGGGAAAGCCCCCCTCCCCCGCCCATCTCTCTCTCTCTCTCTCTCTCTCGTGAGCGAGAAACCACGTGTCTCGCTTGTTGAGTTCCTTTCCGCAGTCGTGTACCGTTGCAGCACCGTCAGATGATAAGAGAGCTTACACGCGCACGGCGGATCGCCGTTTCGACACCGAGGCTGGTTGCCGGGTGCGTCGACGCCAGTTCGGCGTTCGGCGCGCTTTCACTGCGACGATGAGGAAATTCGTTTCCTGTTGCGTAATATCGCAGGCGAAGCACTTTCTCTTCTTCGTCTGCTTCCGTCGATACCAGTGGTGTATCCTTTGCATTTTACTATTCTTCTTTATTACTGTGCGTTATAAGCGCTGTATAAGGCACGCATTCTTCTTTTTTTTTTTTCCTCCTGGTGACACGTCTACGTTGACACCTTCAAGCAATGACTGATAACAAAGCTTTATAGTTGATAACGCAACTGGAACGCTATTGAGTCACACATTCAAGGAAATTGAAGGGAAGATATCGCCCGGCATGCCTTTGCAAGTTCGGGCCCACCTGCAGCTATAACGTCCTGCACCACGTGCGGACGGAACACTGAAGCGAAGAAAAAAGAAACATCCCTGAAAGAACGGAGTCTCTAGCTTCCACGAAAGAACGTAGATTATTGTACAGAATGAACACGTAACTTGCAGGCAGAGAACACAATAAAATGGGAGAGGGAGGGAGGTATTAGCGGTAGCAATTACTGTATATATATATAAAACTCTTGCAACGACAACTGCCCTATAAAAGCTGCACCCACACTCTTCAGCAAGTGATCCCCAGTGATGTCTAAAATTTGCCGCTATGACGAGCCGCGTTGCGGAAAACGGCATCAGAAAACTGCTATTTTCCTGAAAAGAAAACAAAACATACCAACTTGGCTGTGTCTATCCGCAACTATTGTCGTGCGACGGGGCCGTTTTGTGATCAAGTAAAATCACATCGCTTATTTTCATCTGTTTTTTAACAGCTAGTGGAGCTGCATAAAATAAGATGCCCCAGGCATATTGACGATGATATTCACGTCACCTTATACGACTCTGTACCGTATAGTCTCAATTTGTGAAGATCAACAGGCGAAAATCGGTGCTTTTGGAGACGCGCACTCCAGTGGTGGGTCCCGACATAATTTTGACAACCTACGAAGCTTTAGCGCGTGCCCAAGCCCAAATACCAGGATGCATTTTCATTTTGCATCCATGGATACGAAAGTTGCTTTACCGCAGAAACTTCACGCTCAGAAGGAAAAAAGCATGACCCGCTAAGTCACACCTGAGGTTCAACAATGTAGAAGTTTTATTCAGAAATCCTTAGCGAAAGAAACTTCGTGCCTTTTTTTCGCGAAATAAATGCATTCGTGTTTCTGTACAAAATTCTGCGCCACCGCAGTCATCAGGCTAATTGCTACAGCTATAGTCCAGTTGCGTCGTAGGCCTAATGTAGGCGACAAAGATCGCTTCCTCTTGCCTATATTCGTCCCCATTTCTAGAGACAAAGAAAGAGAGTGAGGATGCAATAGGCGCTTTAGGTGCTTAGTATAGAGAATCTCGAGATGGCGCCACCGGACTAATTGGGCTCACTCGTATAGCGACCTACCAGCACAATAGGCCTGGACCCGTGAGCCCTTGAGCCATATTTGTTCCTCAAGAGGCCGCGCCAATGACCTGCACACTGTGATGCTTTACCGACCTTGCGTAATATATTTGGCCGGTTCCCAGAATGCCATTTCAGCTAAACTAGACAGCTTATAAATCTTATTGGCTTCCCGCAGATTTGCCTGTTTCGCACCTGTCAAACGCTGCTGGCCGTTTAGGCTTAGCGGTTATACGCAGCGTTCTGGATTGAACTGCTTGCGAAGATTTGCGAGCTCTTATTCAGGTTGCCTGGTTACATGGAGACTGCGACGTTCCTTCGACTGCATGCGAGTGGCTGCGATCGCTTTGCGTCTGGCGCGAAGAATCATCTAGCGGATCCAGAGGATCCGCAATTCCGTAGGGCATTTCTTGTATCCGGTTTATCTCTGTATTAATTTTTTTTTTGGAACTCGGTTAAATGGGAACCTCGAGTAAGTTCGTTTTGGAGCGATAGCTGTCGAAGGCAAAGCCTGTTTTTTGTGGCGCGTGTTGCAGTTACAAGCATGATCTTTATCACAGTCCTGATGTTTCCTGGGCAGAAGACGCTGATAAATAAGATTCTCGTTGCGACATGCCCAGCCCACAATGTATACATCCCGAGTCTGCGTCGTATGAACCGTTATTATCGTATCCATTCCGTCGCAGTCGCAGCGTTACCGTACCTCCTTTTAGGACGTCCTTGTCATCGGGGCAGCTATAATCGCTGATGTTAAGCTATATATACATTTCTTATACTTTTCTAAAGAAGAAAAAGAAAAGTGGTTGGTGGGGATAAATTACTGTAGGGTGGAAACGCTCGGACAGTTTAATGCTTCCTACAGACAGAAACAGCGCCAACCCGCGGACTTCCTCGGTACTGTGGAAGGAAGCGCCAGCCGGCTTGTGCCACACGCAACCTAACTAGCAATTGGGCCGGCCTTTACCACTTTTGCTACCTTAGTGCTGCTACAGGTAGACCTACGGCGTCCAGCTACGCCTGGGTCTTAACATCGCCGTTTGACAAGATGCGTCCGATGCTGTTATTTATTAGTTAATTCCTGGTTACTGCGAAGAAGACCGGTTTACTGGGTGCTCCCGTCTGGCTCGCATAGATGTCGACAACGGCGTCAACAAAAACAGAAAGGGTCACCGAACCACTACATCAGCTGGAAGGGCCCAGACGCTGCGTTCTGTCTGCCTTTTCTCTTTCTTGCACCTGAAGTTACTATCAGTTCCGGTAGCTAACCAACGTACAGTAAGTGGCCGACGCCTTTATGGGGAGAATAGTTAGCGCGTAGCCATGCGGTGAGCTATAACCACTCGCGCTTCTTCCAGGTGCGTGTAGGCAATTAGCTTTAGTCTGGAGCAAGCGTAATGACCCTAGCGATAGCCATTATAATTGCTGCAAAGCAAGAACAAGGGGTCAGGCAGAAGGAGGGGCAAAATGTTGGGCGTCTGCTGTGCCCGGACTCAGATGGACTTTGAAACGCCTCAAAGAATTTACGGTTGAACCGTCTGGGACGTTTTCGGAGGCTAACACCTTAAGACCGTGTCTACATGCGTGTATGGTGCAGAAAGCAATTAGAGAGTTCCCACAGTTTCCGAAGTCTTCAGGACCTGAGTGACTGTCTGTATGGCCTTGAAGAAGACAAGACCACTTGTCGAAACGTTGACTCCCGCTTTTACCTGGTTCGTTTTGCTCATTGTCTGTATGGTGTTAACTCGGTGCCGAGTAGTGGAACCATGCCGTGATTTTTACAGACGCAAGGATAATGCGATCCGACAACCAGTTCTGGGACCAGGCGCGTAACCATGAGGCCCCCCCCCCCCCCCCCGAAATCAAGTGGCATAACCCCCCCCCCCTCCCCACCTACGCCACCACTCACACATTCCTAAAGCGCCGCCAGATGAATGTTGAGACTTGGCAGCTATACATCGGTCACCATTATGCTGCCTTTTTCACTCCTTTTGCATGGCGGTAGTTATCGGCATCTCTTGGGATGTGAAGGCCAGTTTTCTCATAGATTCGGCGCCCGCGCGATTTACTCGAGATGCGTTCATTTGTCACCATCTATTTAACTGTCACGCGCATAGCTGTTGCTTTTGTTAGTTCAACCTTCTTTGTTTAGGCTGATCCTGTGACCAGGAAAGGGATGCGGCTGTTAGTCAGCTGGTCTGTACTCTCGTGGAACGAGTTGCGGCCGGAGAAAACGCCAATTGCGCTTAACTTTCCATTTTGCTTCATTGTTTCCTTGAATGACGGCTCACCGCGACGCTGGCAGATGCCCGGCACCAATAGCACGTGATATGAGTTAGATAAGGTGGGAAATCAAATGATGTGAAACAGCGTCCTTCATGAAACCCTGCAATAACCCTTAAACCCATAAGCAAGATGACTGTCCCCCGTTACCTCGTCTGGTTTTTCCCTAATTGTATAGCACTTTCCGTGCAAAATTGGCAACGGGAAACAAAAATCGCAAGGAGTTGAGAAATTAAGCGATCTACTAAGGGAGAGATCCAAGGCAACAACCAAACTGCAAGGAAAAGCGAATTTAATAACAAATTTAACAAATTTAACCGTTGTTTATGAAAATATTTATGGATCAACATATTTTTATTTAAGAAGGAAGTAGAGGAAACGCCGCCGGAAGTGGAGAACAATTACGTGTTTTGAATGACGCTTCTACAGTTATCGGTTGAACCGCCTCACGTAGCCACTTCTCTGCTGTGCTTATGTGGGTGTTTTTCTAACCTTTCGCGGTGGGCGCAGTACGTCTAGAATCGCAGTGTCCTGCGCTCTACGTGGTTGTATGGAACTGGCGGCCACACAGCGTTGCGCAACTTCCCAAATAACAATACGAGTCGGTTTTCACACTTGGTAGAGCAGTAAACGAGGAATCCAAAAGGACTGTGATTGTTCCGCAAATATATATTTCGCTATAATTCTTCCAGAGCTAATACAAAAAAACGCTACTATAGTCGGATACACCTTAAGTCTGCAGTGAAGCCTCGCCCACGCCCTCATTACGACCAGCCACTGTTCCTCCACGAGGTTGCAAATAATCCATACTTAAAACTTTTCCTGATACCCAAATAAGGCGGTAACCAAAAAAGTAAAATTATTAGCGCTTAATTTTACACGTGTTCCCTCGCCTATTACAGTGGAATGACGAAAGCCTAATTCTTTATTGAACTGAAATAAAATGCTTGCTTCGATGTAACTACTTATTGTCAAGTTTCACTTCAGATGGCAGTGAAGTTTCGTGAGTAAAACGGGCTCAGCAGGGAAATGAACTGTACCGCAGACTTTACCGCAGACCTCTACCGCAGACTGTGAACTCTACCGCAGACTGTACCGCAGAAGAGTGAAATATACTCAGGCTCCATACACTTTGTCCACGTCTGTTGCACATCTCACTGCTTCCGCCGATGGAAAGACTCTTCAAGAACAGCGGACGATCTGGAGTTATCAAGCACGACGCCATGTTGAACAGGCCGAATGACGATGACTTTGTTTGCTTCTGTGATTAACTGGCGGAGCAACACAACCTAGCACGGTCCGTTTGCCTTGGTTGTTAAATGCTGTTTTTTTTTAGTTGTGTTCTTCTGTAGAAATCTTTATTTTACACTTTCGCTTGTTTACTTGTTCTGCGCTTCTTTCCTGCGTGAGTCCATTTGATGTCGTTTCTTGTTTGCCAAGTAAAAGAGAGGTGTATCTCACAAGCGTACCTGTGAGATATGCCTTATTTCATGTCTCTTTTGCCGGTTTACGCGTCTTTGTGACGAATGGTGGGAGTTATTCATATTTGTACTATTAAAGTGCCCCCCTCATTTGCATAGAAAGTTACCTTGGGTTGCCCCTCCCCCCCTCTAGTTCACAACATCTGCATGCTTGGAGTGAAGCCTGTCACCGGCAAAAATGACTAGAGCGAGTGGGGCTATACTAATCCAGGTACTACCAAATTAGGAAGACCCACTAAGCTTCAACAAGACACTCCCTCACCAGAACAGGAATTGGCCTCACTGGTGCAGTATTTATTCGGCCACCCTTTGCCACATGGTTCATTCAATTATCCAATGGCCCTCAGTCCCCAGCAGCTGCAGAGCAACTGACTAAGGTGGCGGTCATGCCTGTAACGCAGCAGGGGGTGCTAAGAATCTCTGAACCCGGACAGGCCGCCAATGGAAACTGACCCTTGCAACGTTTACCACCCAAACCCTCTCGAGTGAGGCTAGCTTAGCAGGACTCTTTGAGGAATTATCAGACATTGTTTGGGATATTATCGGCCTTAGTGAGATAATAAGAACTCGTGAGGCTTATACATTGCTGAATAACGGACATGTCCTCTGCTATAGAGGTCTTCTAGATAAGAAGCAATACGGGGTAGGATTCCTAATCCATAAGGACATAGCTGGCAACATTGACGAATTCTACAGCATTATTTAGAGGGTTGCTGTATTAGTAATCAAGCTTAATAAGAGGTATCTATTATAGGTAGTACAAGCACACGCTCTGACATCCAGTCACGATGATGTGGAAGTAGATCAGTTTTATGAGGATGTTGAATTAGCGATGAGAAAAGTGCAAACTCAGTGTACTATAGTAATGGGCAACTTCAATACAACAGGGGTGAAAAGCAGGCTGGGGAACGAGCAATTGGCAACTACGGCGTCGACTCTAGCAACGCTAGAGGAGAGAGGCTGGTAGAATTCGAGAAAGGAATAAGCTTCGAATAATGAACACCTTTTCCAAGAAGCGTAGCAACAGAAAGTGGACCTGTAAAAACATTAATGGTGATACAAGAAACGAAATTGATTCCACACTTTCTGCTTATCCCAGCATAGTACAGGATGTAGAAGTGATAAGTAGGGTAAAGTGCAGTGATCATAGGTTAGTAAGGCTAGGATTCACCTGAATTTGAAGAGAGAAAAAAGCAAAATTGGTCAAGAAGAAACAGGTCAACGTTGAGCCAATAAGCGTAAAAACAGACAAATTCAGGCTGGTACTTACCAACAAATATGCAGCCTTAGATCAAAGAGATGATGACATACAGCTAATGAATGAAACCGTAACTAGGTTGCTTTCAGAGGCAGCAATTGAAGTGGGAGGCAAGGCACCACGGCAACCAGTAGGCAAGCTCTCCCAAGTAACAAAGGACGTAATAAAGAAACGAAAAAAAATGAAAGTGTCCAACTCAAGAGATATGATAGAATTCGCTGAATTGTCAAAATTGATCAACGAGGCGAAAATATGTAATAATCAAAACTATAACATGAGAAAGACTGAAGAAGCCGTAAAAAATGAATGCAGCCTGAAATCAGTGAGAAAGAAACCTGGCATAGGACAAACCAAGATGTATGCACTAAAAGATAAGCAGGATAATATCATCAGCAATCTCGAAGATATAGTAAAAGCAGCGGAAAAAATCTAAGCTGACCTGTATACATGTGCCCAGAGGAGTCAGGATACCTCACTTAGAAACAGTAATGAATAGGATACAGAAACTCCTCCTATAGCTACCGATGAAGTCAGAAGGACTCTGCAAAACATGAAACGATGAAGAGCGGGAGGAGAAGATGGAATAACAGTCGATTTAATCAAAGATGGAGGAGACATAATGCTTGGAAAACTGGCGGCTCTTTATACGAAGTGTCTATCGACTGCAAGGGTCCCAGAAAACTGGAAGAATGCAGATATTATACTAATCCACAAAAAAGGAGACGTTAAAGAATTGAAAAATTGTAGGACCATTAGCTTGCTCCCAGTATTATATAAAATATTTACCAAAATAACCTCCAATAGAATAAGGGCAACACTGGATTTTGTCAACCAAGGGAACAGGCTGGTTTCAGGAAGGGATACCTTACAGTGGATCACATCCATGTCATTTATCAGGTTACCGAGAAATCCGCAGAGTACAATAAGCCTCTCTATATGGCTTACGTAGATTACGAAAAGGCATTTGATTCAGTAGAGATACCAGCAGTCATAGAGGCACTACGTAATCAAGGAGTACAGAACGCTTACGTAAAATGCTTGGAAGATATTGCTACATGCGTGTGGTATTTGTTTGTTTGAACGAGGCGCGTGGGCGCCATCACTCCAGAAAAGAGGAGGAAAAACGAACTGGGCTCGCGCTGTGAATCTAACCGGTCAGCGCTGCAACCTGTTGTAAATATAACCTGTAAATAGTTTCTCGTCTTAGTGACTCGTCCTTCGCGTAAGAATGTCTACAGAGGTTCTACAGCTACCTTAACTCTAGACAAGAAAAGCAGGGAGATAGCTATAAAGAAAGGGGTCAGACAGGGAGACACAATTTCTCTGAAGCTATTCACTGCGTGCTTGGAAGAATTCAAGCTATTAAACTGGGAAGGCTTAGGAGTAAAGATCGACGACGAATACCTCAGCAACCGTCAGTTTGCCGATGACATTGTTCTGTTCAACAACAATGCAGACGAGTTACAACAAATAATTGGAGACCTTAACAGAGAGAGTGTAAGAGTGGGGTTGAATATTAATATGCAGAAGATAAAGATAATGATAAATAGCCGGGCAAAAGAACAAGAGATCTGGATCGCCAGTCGGCCTCTAGAGACTGTGAAGGAGTACGTTTACCTAGGTCAGTTAATCACAGGGAACCCTGATCATGAGAAGGAAATTCACAGAATAATAAAAATGGGTTGGATCGCATACGGCAGACACTGCCAGCTCCTGACTGGAAGCTTACCATTAGCATTGAAAAGTAAGGTGTGCAATCAGTGCATTTTGCCAGCGCTGACATATGGGGCAGGGACTTGGAGATTGACAAAGAAGTTTGAGAGCAAGGGCCGTGCAAAGAGCGATGGAACAAAGATTGCTAGGCATAACATTAGGATACAGAAAGAGAGCGGTTTGGATCAGAGAGCAAACGGGTATAGACGGTACTCTAATTGACATCAAGAGAAAAAAGTGGAGCTGGGCAGGTCATGTAATGTGCTGGTTAGGTAACCGTTCGGCCATTAGTGTTACAGAATGGGTACCAAGAGAAGGAAAACGCAATCGAGGAAGACAGAAGACTAGGTGGAGCGATGAAATTAGGAAATTCGCTGGCGCCAGTTGGAATCGGTTGGCGCAGGACAGGGGTAATTACACCACTTAGCAGCGCAACGGCAAAACCACTAATCAACGTCCGTGAGTTAATTAATTGAATTCATCAATCGATTAACAGGATTACAATGTTCAGTCTGCGCCCAGTACCGTTGCTTTACTAATTAGTAATTATATTAGTAATCTTCACTGATTTATATTCAAAAATTTTTTATTCAATTTTTTATTGTCCCGCCCGCGACACCACCGCTGGTCTCAACGAATCCGGCCCTCTGGCCAAAAAGCTTGGAAACCCCTGCTCTATTCTGAGGCAGGTACGTAAATATAGCGTCCGAATGCAAAACGCAGTATTGCCTGCGGCAGTGGTAATTGATACATATAACCCAGGCTTGGTAATGGTGTTCTCTATGTCATTTTAGCAACTGCCCAGAATAAGGTGGAGCAGCAAAACTGGGAACGCTGCAGGTATAAAGGGTGAACTCAGTTGACGCAGGTCGCATGTTCATGCAGAAACGAAGTTCCGTTGGGGAGAAGCGTCTTTCCAATAGCAGTGTTTTCTTTTTTCAAAGGCTGCGCTGATTATTATAGTGTTAAGTTCGTTTATAATCATGATGGGCGGTCGTTTCTGAACGTCTTGTATATTGGCCTTTTCCATTCATCCGAAGAGTTCTGAAAATGCTTCCGTCATGAACGGCACAGCTTTCATTTTCTCCGGGACGAAACTAGCGCTGCTGAGTCAGCGACGGATGGCGCCTTCGCTGCTAAACACAAAGTCGCGGGACTGTTTTACGAATACGGGCCCAGTATTCACTGACAACCCATTAAATAGTGTGCATGCTGGTGCGGCTCGTGACAGGCGAGGGCCCAGGCAATCGTGATAGAGGCCGTTTTATTTGCGAAGACTGCATGACACCGATGAATAGGTTTTACTAACGAAAAAGCTTCGTAAGTTTGACCGTATAGGTTTTTTTTTTCTTAGCGAGCGGTCGTTCTTTCTTCGTTTCTTGAACCTTTCCTTCTTCTTTTTTTTTCTTTTTTTTACACACATGGGGTGGGGTGTGCAATAGGATGGCGTCCCATATACGTCGACTCGTCTTGCATAAGCGTGCGAAACCACAACAGTCTGTGCTTTTCGACGGACCAGGCCGTTGACCCCACTCGAGGCGAGCAAAAGGTATCACAGGGTCGTCGGCCCGACCCATCATTTCGTCTGCCGAAAGTTATAAAACAAGCCGGGCCAATGCGTCAGGCCCGCTGGCTTGTCTGCGGACCGCCGCCAATGTTTCTGCTTTCGAATTTTCTTTGGTTATCCCCCCCCCCCCTCCCCTGGTGCTGTTGTTGACGGGTACTGCCCACGTATAAGCAAAACCAGTCGATGTTGTTACGACTGACCTGTCTTCTGGCCGTTATGCGTTTCTGTTTCCGCGTAGCTGCAAATTTGTCAAGCTACCCAACAACCAAGTGGCCCAGCTTACTTCTGCCTCAACGTCTCCGCGATGCACGCGATGTCGTCTTGTCCGGGCAGCGTAGCCCCAGCTGTGAATTCCTAACTATAGGCGTGCGGTGTCCTCTCATCTCTTGGCAGTCTGCGTGGCACACAAGCTGTGAGAGAGAGTACTATTGTGTACCTATTGTGTACCTATTGTGTACCTGCCCTCGCTACGATGTGCAAGCTGTGAGAAAACCTGCACAAACTATCGAGCTGGAGTGTTGGGCGATGGCTGAGTGATTAGCGCGTGCAGCTAGCCCTCCCCCCCCCCCCCATACCCCCCACATGCGCAACGCCGTGTGGGGCCAAGCTTCGAGTTTCCTTTTTTTTTTAACAGTCGTTGCAATGGGGTAATGTTCACAATCACAACATGGCGTAAATGATGTATTTCAGCATGTTTTTTCTACAGTCGCTGGGAGCATGGCCTTCGAGATTAATTTCCGTTGCCCGCGGGGAGCCGTCGTCGTGGCGTGCGTTCGCGCTGCACCCGTAGAAATAAAAGCAAGCGCCGCTGGGAGAGCGTTCGCAGAGGGTGCACTGGCACGTACGCGTCGTCGTCGTCGTTCCACGCTGTCGGCGGGAATTAGGAGAGCCGCTCGAAGACGAGACAAGCCGCCGCATGGACGCGACCGGTCGGGCGGGGCGGGGACGACCGCTGATCAAGTGCCGCTCGTTTTGATGTTAACGGGCAATGCCGGCCGCCGCCGCCGCCGCCTGTTTGTCTGGCTTCGGGGCGGCCGGCGTGACGTCAGTGTAGCGGAGCTATGTCCGGTTGCACGTGCTTGGTGCGAGCACGTCTGAAAGCTATAACCAGGTCACTGCAAGTTCTGCAGTGAAGATCAAGGCATTCAGCTTACTGATTTCAAATACAGTACAGCGTGTAGTAGCCAGTATACAGAGAGATGTCCCAGAGTGAAGCATGGCAGGGGGAATAGCTGTTAAACAGAGTAGTGAATTTACAGAATTATCTTTTTCAGCAGGAAAGGCTAAGTTAGAATAGAAAAAGCGTTACCAAAAGCGAAACATGGCAGAAGGACCAGAGTACAAATTATATCAAATAACGAGATATGTAACTTTAACAGTCGTTCCAAACTAGTCATGAATCCGACAGTCTTAATGTAAACTGGTAAATCATTCCAAAGTTATATGGCGGGAAATATCCTCTAGCCTGCTACTCACGGCTGCGGTTTTGACATCGTATGCCGGCGTGTATGGGGCCGAAAGAGCGCGTGCAAAAAGGCACACTTAAATGACTAGAGTTCTAAAACCTACGAATAGCTCCAGGTTAAAAACAATACTAAAATTGACCGTCGCTTAAGTACCCTTACGCGACTTGAATGCGAAAGCTTTCTGACTTCTCTGATTTCTTGGTTACATTCACAATACGTGACCTCATACATAGTCACGTGTCCTTCACAACTCCACCTTAATCCACCTTGACCTAATTTGCACAAACCTTAATCCATTTTAATCCACCTTAGTTCACCTTGCTCTAATTTGTACCAACCTTAACCTGATCTAACCAACCTTAATTCACTTTAATTCACCTTCATTCACTTTACTCCATCTTAAGTGACCTTACTCTAACGTCGCCGCCAGATGGCTGCGAGGTCACGTGTGCAATGACGCACGCACTAGGCGCACCTTTATTCAGCCAGAACCGAGGACTAGCCGCGGCGTCGGGAAAGCGTGCTCAACTCGCATCCCGGAGGCCCGGTTTCGTTTCCCACCCAGACCCAAATGCGCCAAATTTTCGTTTGAAAGCCGTTAATTTACTTTGTTTACAAGAACCTCCCTGAGAAATTTGCGTCAACACGAACGTTCTTTTAAAATTTATGTCTACTCCTTGCGCCGTCGGCCATATTTTTCCAGCCATGACTTGATCACGCCGGATTGGCGCCGGATATATATATATATATATATATGCGCAGGTGTTTAACATGATACAGTGCACTAGTCCTTACTACACGGTCGCGGTCATGTGGATAATTCCCGGTGATCCAGATAGGTGCAAAAAAAAAGCCGGCCCGAGCCGAACGCTCAGCCGCTCGTCAGAACAATCGAAAGCCCGAAGGGGAAACACGTTAGCTCTGCTATAGCATATAGCGTTGCCTCTATTGCCAACACGCATGGCGCGAGATACAAGATGCCCGTTTGCTTTTTGTGCACCACTCCATGCAAAGCCCGGACACTTACACGCGTGAGCAAAAGTATACGAACAACCACAGGGTATCCGAAAAAAAAACTATATTTCTTTGCCATTAGCATGCGTAAACTGAAATTGACGAGTAGAGTGGAAAGTTCCTAATGCTAAGTTTGGACTGCAGTCCTCAGTTTCAATTTGCATTCACAGGCTGCGGAAATAATTGGCTTTATCGCGCAATCTCTGGTCCGCATACTTTTGCTCACGGGTGTATACGTGTGCCGCCGCGGCCGACCCCGCGCACGCCGGCGAGAGAAGCCGCTCGTTATCCCGGACATCGTTATCCGTTAAACGTTATCCCGGACATCGGTCGCGCTCGACTTCGACAGGCCGAATGTACAGGGTGGACGACGGCGAGAGCTTTATGGAGCGCTCGAAAGCGGCTGCAGCGCGCAACGTTGAAGGAAGGAAAGTGAGGCGTCGCCGTATCGCTCGAGACCCGAGCAGTTCCGAGGCGCTCGGTGCCTACCAGCTGGCCTCCCACCTGCAGGGAGCTGACCGATGTCAAATGACGTACGCTTTAGCTTCGGCGACGAGCACGAGAGGATCCTCGGCGCATGCACAGCGAATACATTACCAATGAAGCGCGTTCGAAGCGCCGAAAGACAAGGTCGTTGCGAAATCGCCCCCTGGAGGCACCTGCGGTCTGGCCTCTCGCGCAGATATTGCGCTCCTCGTTCCGTCCACGTGACTGCCCGAAACGCGCGCGCGGTCGTCGCCAAAAAAAAACAGGCGCGCCACTGCTGATTTATTAGTCGCCGAGCGGGGAGCGGCGTTTCTACGTTTCCTCCCAGCGGCGTCACGTGGTAATTGTTACACGTGGTCGGCCGTTCGCGGAGGCCGTTCGTCTGACCGTTTCGGGAGGCCGTGCGTGCCAGGCGCCACCCAGCGGCGTGAAGCACGGATCGCCTAATGTTAATGAGCGCAGCTTGTTAGCGCGAATTAAAAGCGTCTGGCCCGCGATGACAAATAACAGTCACGGCTATCGCTATGCGGAACTCCGGAGAGTTCAGTGTGTACTACGTCGAACCGCCGTTGCTTTGGGCGATGACAGAGAGAGAGAGGGAAGAAGGAAAGGCAGGGAGGTTAAACAGACAGTCCAGTTTGCTACCCTACACGTGGGGAGGGTAATTGAGAGAGAGAGAGAGAGTCTATACCGCACTTTCACATGCACTATAGACATCCTACACCTAACTTAGCGAAGAAAGAGAAATGCATACTTGAGTAAGAGAACTGAAGATTTCAGCCTTTAAAATAAAAAAAAACGTACGGATACATTGCTTATGGTATGGGCATCTGATATAGACGACTCTGCATACCTGAATATTTGTTGCTTTAGTTCGCCTATATGTATGGTTAAACAAACGTGCGCTATGAACGATATTTGACTGTAACCGTAGGTTTATGTAGCACCATGCACTGAATCTTTATGAGCGTTGTATATACTGCCACCGCCTGCCGAAATTGTCTGTCAACAGTTAACAGCCTGCTTAACGGCAGAACAAAGGTCAAAACACCGAATTATATACGCCTGCGCTTGACTATCGAGCACCGTGGACATCGCATGTTCCGAAGGTAAGATTTTGTAAGTTAGTTATGTGCACTACGAAAAAATATAGAAATTTATAGTTAGGGAAACTTGCGGGGGACGGTAGTTGATGGCAGACGGGGGTGGCGGCGAGGATGGATGAGCGGGCTAGTTGCACAAAGAGGTTCGCTTGTTATTGAGTTACGATTCTGCAAAGCCGCACAGGTCTGTGGAGGATAGGATAGGACAAGGTATCCTTCTACGAGGGCGCTTAGCCACTGCAGGGAATCGGCCAAGATTTGGATGGCATTAGGAAGGTTCTGTTAATACAAAAAATTGGTAAAAATGTTAAGTGGAAATGGATAAAAATAATGTTTGAAGAGTTTAAGAGAATCGCCTTGAAACAACTATGCATTTCTCCACGGCTGAGCAAACATCCTGCCAAGAGAGCATGCTCCTAGAGAAAGAATATTTAGAATGGAAAAATTTATACCAAGTTGCCTGAACGTTGGTTCTATAATGTTTTTCCTTAGTGGGGAGGGTGCCAGACCAGCCCTGTGACGATAAAAGTTTAATACCGGTATTTGACAGCGTAATCGGGTAAAAATTGCTGCAGCTTTTCTGGTGCGAAAGGAATTTTTTGTGCGAAGGGAATAGGAGGTGTCGATAATCTGAAAAATGCGCTATCGCTGGGTTCATAAAGTCTTGAGTGATCGCATATCTTCTGAATCTAGCAGTAGTTAGGTATGCTGATGTAGGAAGTAATAATAGTACAGGACCATTGAGGGCCGCTTTCGTAAGACTGTCAGCCATTTCCTTCACGTATAATCCATTATGACCTCACACCCAAAGTAATGTAATTAAGTTTATGTGGGCAAGCACTAGAAAATGAAGTCTACGTAAAAGGTTAGTACCACTATTTGTTGTGAGCGATGTATATAAAGAATCCGTTATTATGACTACCGGCGATATTGATGAATTTAGTTTACGTAAGGCTAACACCGCAGCTACAAATCCAGCCAGAGATAAGGATAAGTAGTCCGGAATCCTGATTGAGGATGACCAATCTAGAGCAGGATCGAAAATGCCACTTCCTGATTTTTTTCCACACTGTGAGGCATCTGTTGCAACGACCGCCTATATATATATATATATATATATATATATATATATATATATATGTGTGGAAAAAAATCAGGAAGTGACATTTTCGATCCTGCTCTGGATTGGTCATCCTCAATCAGGATATATATGTATATATATATATATATATATATATATATATATATATATATATATATATATATATATATATATATATATATATATAAACTGAATAAACATCCTTGTAGTAAGCAATATAATGGTCTTCTCTTCTTCTTCATCGTTCTTGTTCTCGTAGGGTACCACATAACGCAAAGCTACAGAAAAGTTATTCAGGTTGGTCTAGGGTATAGCCAGTCCATCCAGTTTCTGTTATAATTAAACAGAGCATCTATGCATCGTCATCTCGAAAGGGAGGGGGGGGGGGCTGTGCTTTGTGAAAGGGTCGACATTTAACTGGTCTTATTCACGAAGACTTCGAGAGATAATCACCGTAGTGGAAGTATGTCCACCACTGTAGGTCGAAGCAAAAGCGCGAAAATCGACGTTGGAGGAAAGTTCAAAAGAAAATAGGGGGGGGGGGGGGGGTAGGCGCTGCGGCAGCTTGCTATGGGCGTCTTCCAATATGGCGCTTTGAGTGTAGCTTCTGTATGGGAAGTTAACCGGCGTCGAAGCAGTGCTACGAGGATCCGGCAACAGTACGCTTCATTTAATGTGGCGCCGCTGCAGCAAACGTCGTTGGTCATGCAAGACAACGAAAACGAGAAAAATTGAGGAGGGGGACGGGCCTCACTCTGTCTACAGCCCGTCTGCTGAGGCGTGAAAAACAAAATAATAATAATGATAAAGAACGTCTAGGACACTTTCTTCGGCGATTGCGCATGAAGAAAAAGGAAATACGCCACCATCCTTCTGAAAAAAAAAAAATCTTGTACACAAGAGTGGGTCAAGAAGTGGACCACTGGCCGACAAAGGGAAGGCACCGGAATTTTTACTGTGCCTGCAAGTCTGTGACTCACTTTCTGAGCATGTTAAATTGTGTAGGGAGGCTTGCCTTCTTCCCTTCTTTGAGGCATGTGACACGCTGTCTGCATTTGCTTTTCTTGCTTTCTTTTTTACGGAGGAAAGGAGCGGGGGCAGAGCTGTAGGCCTGTTTCTTGAACTATGAGTTCTTCGTCTACGAGATAGAGAGAGAGAGTGGGGGGGGAGAGAGAGGTGTAAGGAAGACAGAGGGGGAAGAAGTATTCTCTGCTGGAATCCCAGTAGACGCGGCACGCTTCCGAAGCTGATTATGCATGGTTCCGAAAAACGTCTCGGAGGAGAAATGGCTCGCCTTGGAACCCCAAACTGCTAGCACGCGTAACGCAATAGAAATTGGCACGGTCAGCAGAGGAGACGCGTCTCCATTCTTGGGTAACCGAGATTTATGCGTCTACGCGCGCGCTCGCGCACCCGCCCTACAGCTCACAACGAAACTGTGTCTTCACGGAGAGGCCTCCGAACGCGCGCGCACAGACAGCATGTACACGGATACGCACACAGACGGGGCGAGACTGACCCTCTAGCGCACCGCCCCGTTCCTTTCAAAGTCACCCAAACACGGTCACGGGCAGCCAAGCTGGCCGGGGAGGGAGGTAGAGGTTTGGGAGAGGAAAGGGGGTGAGGCGGCACGTTTTGTCACGCAGATTTGACAGTGCTAGAGTTCTCGCGTACGTGCGAGAGCTCCTTTTCATGCTCCGTAGACGAGTGCGCCTCAGATGACAAGCGTCCGAAGGCCCTCCTAAGGCCGCTGCGGGCCCGCGGCAGAGATTTATGTTTCGCGCCAAGTTTCGAAAGAGCAGGCGCGACGGCCTCCGCGTAGCAATTGGGACATTTACAGAAGATCGAAGGGGGGGGAGGGAGGGGGTCTGAGAAGAGCAGTCGGAGCGAGCAGAGCGGCGGGCGATGGGAAACGATGGAGGGCGAGCCGTCGTTAATACAAATCTCGAAGCTGTGGGTAATACATAAAAGAGCAGTAGAGAAACAGAGAGAGAGATGAACGCATCTCGACGACGAGACGAGGAAAGAGTGCTGGCTTCAAGGCGAGGGAAGAGAGAGAGAGAAGACGCGGGCAAATTCTGAGGACGACATTCGGAAGGGACGAGCCGTCTCACTTCCAGACACACACACACACGCACGCACGCGCAGACGCCCCCAAACGCAACACCACACCCCTGGTGGAGTTCCTTCTCCCATTATATACCTTACTGCGTCCAGCCCTCGGCCGGCCTGGGCTTCTTTCTTCTGCGGCGCTGCGTAATTATTACTTCGCGCGCCGAGTATTGCGTGCAGTCGCTCGATCCGGTCTCTCGTTGGCAAATTGAGCCGCCCGCCGATAAATTCCGTCCGTCTTCCCGACGAATGCTGTTTGCCGTTCCCCGCGCGGAATCTTCTTTTTTTTATCCGCCTCACCCGCCGTACTCCCCTTCCCGCGCTTCTTCACGTCCCCGGTACTAGGAGAAGTATGCTCGGTTTAATGAAAGCGGGGTTCCGTATAATGCGGTTGACGTACAAACGGAGACGAGACGAGTGTACCGCTAGTGCCATTGACTCCCTGCAATGCATCAGCGCTGGTTTGCCTTTCGAAATATTATAGAGGAGTTCTGTAGGGGCGAACTTCCGATAACGCTGCTTGGAGCAGTGCACCGAGGAAGGCGTGCAGTGTCTGGTGTAATAGTGGCGACATATCGCGGGATACTTGCTCTCCTCCTCTTCCCCATTGATTTTATTTCGAGCGCGGCCAACTTCTTTCGCAAGCGCCTTGTGCTATATGAGCAGCAAGAAAGGCGCTTCCGACCCGTGAACCTTTTACAAGTGAGCGTCGAGACGATCGTCCGACACGTAAGCATCCTTAACTCTACGATGCTCTCGCAGAGGCATCCTAGGAGTTCGCTGACGCGTGCCCTCCATAATGACGCGTGATACGGAAGTCACGCTGTAGCAGCGGGTGGCGTCCGTATATATGGCTTTCTGTGCAGGCCGTGGCGATAGCTGTGCGATGCGCAGAAGGAAGGATACAGAGCTCCTCCGCTACGCCTGTCTCGTCACTGGGTTTTCTCAAAGAGCCGATCTCGACCTGATCAGTCGAGGCACCACGTACGAGACGTATAGTAACTGCCACTGGTGTTGACGACCTGGACTGAGCACGTTTCTGTACTTGCACGAGCTGTCATCGGAAGAACGTTAGGTTTATTGGTTCCCGAAGACGTAAAGCCTAGAAGTTGCGAGACGACGTGTTTTCAACAGCTGAGTCTTATACCGTTGCTTTTCAGATGACACGCGAGCGCCCCTCCCCCTATATAATCTCTCTCTCTCTCTCTCTCTCTCTGTTTTGAAAGCCTTTGTAGAGAATAGCATCGGCCGTGTTGTCCTGATTTAGGCCGCGATGAGGTTCCCCACTTCGAGCTCTATAAGCTTTCTGCGGCCCTCGCTGGGCGCAGTTTCACGACGAAGCTGTTATTGGTGTGCAATAGACGTAGTGGAGAACGTCCCATGAAGGACGTCCCGCAGGGTAAGGACGAAAATGTCTTTGCGAAAGTCGTTTAAGATAGCGCAATAAAATCTGAGGACAGCGTAGCGCACCTCGAGGGCTTCGTCTGTGGGAAATGTTACACTTGTGCAGCTATCTCTCTGTGCTGCTGAACAGGTTCCGTCCACTCGATCTTTATCGAACTGGGTTCGATTATTTCTTATTATTTCCGACAGTACGTGCAGCAGCTTTCTACGCGAGGCTTCACGAAGCTGTACTGTAAATATTTTCACGAACTGCGGCACTAGACTCACGTTCGCAGTGCTCACACGCTGCGTGTGATATCACAAGTTGCGGTGCCTCTTCCTACTCGTAACTCCCCCCCTCCCCCCCCCCCCCCCACTTAGAGCGAAGCTGTTAGCCGCTAGCTGGCCGGGTTCGTTTGTGTCCGCGTGCCCGCTGCTCACACAAAATGGCGACCTGATCCTGGAGAGAGTCCCGAAGAAGCGGGAAGCTCACAGTGAGCTGCTCTCCAAGAGGCGTCACATGACACCGTCAGGTTACGTCATCACTTAACCAAAACGTCGTCGCGTGACGTCACGTTTGATGTGGTGACGTCATCAGATTACGTCGTCACGTGATATCGGCACGCGACGATGCCGTTATTCTCGTACACTCGAATTACAGTCCGAAGCTACCATGTCTGCAGCTTGTGCGTGAGTCGTATACCGTACGACTTTTCTGACGCAGTTTACTTTGAGAAATTCAACTAGTTTAATAACGTGCTTGCACTTCGTGGAGCGCCTATAGGAGAATGAGGATATACGTTGCACTTCCGCACACGTGCGTGCGCGCGTGACGTATGTGTGCACACGTCATATCTGTCCTTGATGAGTGGGTGCTCTGGCCCGTTACATCTGCTGCACAGAGCGTGCTGCGACCGTAATCGACACAATAGCAAACACTGTTCAAGAACTGTACTTACACCTATAAGGGCCGCGGCCACTCAGACAGACCTCAAACGGCAGCTGGGAAAGGGCTTTGTCTTTGAGCTTCCGTGTGACAGAAGCACGTTTTCTCGCATATTCGAATTGCAATTCAAAGCTATCGTCTCTGCAGCTTGTGTGTGAGTCGTACTTTACGATTTCTCTGACGCAATTTACTTTGAAAAATTGCATTACTTTAATAAGGCAATTGCACTTGGCGGAGGACCTATAGGAATAAGCATGCATGCTGCAGCACTTCCGCATACGTGGTTGCGCGCGTGATGTATACGTCGCTTGTGGTGGTGCTGCTTGTGTAACGTCGGCAACAGCTCCGCTGTACATGCACTTTCACAGGTCGGAATGGAGGCGGATTTTTTTTTCTTAATCTCTGTCCTTTCGCGTTTTCATTTTCCCCCCACCTTTTTAATAAAGTGGGCGCGGTGTCCCTTTCAGAAGACAAGTGCAAGCCCTTTTGTCTTTGCAGTGTTTATAATGTATCGTAAAGGGCGCACTGTTTCAGCTGTCGCGCGCTTTGTCGTCAAACAAATTCAGTCGACAATCCCTAGAGCTACCCGCCGTGGTTGCTCAGTGGCTATGGTATTGGGCTGCTGAGCACGAGGTCACGGGATCGAATCCCGGCCACGGTGGCCGCATTTCGATGGGGGCGAAATGCGAAAACACCCGTGTGCTTAGATTCATGCGCACGTTAAAGAACCCCAGCTGGTCAAAATTTCCGGAGTCCTCCACTACGGCGTGCCTCATAATCAGAAAGTGGTTTTGGCACGTTATACCCCATAATTAATCCCTACAGCTTTTAAAAGACCTCGAATACAAGGTATTTACAGTCATGTAGGTGTCTCACCGAGACAAGAAATGAAAATTAGTCGCAGAATGGGTAAAATTAACGGCGCGGGCGTAAGTAGCACTAATGTAGTCGGATGTTAACAACATTACACGATTGCACTTTCTCCGGGATCGGTGACTTAACAGACAACGCCGAATTAAATTCGCGTAAAAAAAAGAAACAAAACGGAATAGAAGAAGTTTGCATGAATAAAAGAAAAAGAGAGTCCAAGAGAAAAATGTAAGGGCTGACAACGGAACGAATAAAAAGAATGCAAATGCTGCAACAATACGCAATCACGCAGAATTTTATTATCTTTGATGCCCCCAACTTCTGAACATCTAAATAAATGTGCCACGTACGCCGACCTTGTCTTTTCTCGCGTCGACTTTGGCTGGCACATTTTTTTTTTCTTTTTAGTTATGATCGGTGTGCCTTTTCGCGAAATTGCGTGTAACGTGCGATCAGCAATGGTGGACCACTAGCCACTTTTGACATAGTCAAGTGCGGCCAGTCGAGTTCCACGCGTACCGACCCGCCTGCACATGGAACGACTTAACATCGCTCCACATCTTGGTGTTACGAGAGATCCGCGCGCGGGAAACACCGAGCTCCCCTCGATTTCCGAGTGCCTTTCTATAAGCGTGGCACTCCCTTCCCCTCCCGCATGTCTTATTTTCATTCATGCTTCTGCGAGTTTGCCATGAAAGATGGGTCGTCGGCGCGCAAAGCAACTGCCTCGTCGAGTTTTCGAGGCGGTGAAAGCTTACCGTCTCCTGCCATTTCGGGAAGCTCCCACGCTGACAGGCTTGTCGTCGTGTTATACATAGAGCGAGTTATCGCAAGCGATTTACTGGCCTCCAGGAATCTGGTACTACGACGCGGCCTCTCCGTATAACATCGCTTCACGACCGAGTGGTACCGCGAAGTGAAATGAAGCGATCGTCACTACGCTGGAAGTTGGGCCTCAGTGCGGAAGACACGCGATCAATAGATTCGCCGCTGCGGAATTTCTTTCCGTATGGACTGCGGCTTCCGCTCAATTTGCATCGTGCCAATTCTGTGAAGCCTGGTCACACAGGCGAGCATGCGGGATCGACTTCGCGGCGATTTCAGGACAACACAACCTATCAATGGAGATATGGGTGACGCTTGTCGTCGAATTCGGTATCTCTGGCAGCGCAGCTTAAGGTGAGAGAGGAGAAACCGTGACGTGAAAGGTCGGGTAATAAAGGTCGGGAAAGACAGGGAGGTTAGCCTCCTAACTTTGTGGAAGCTTGGCAAGCAGAGCAGGTACTGCTTGTATCTTAAAGCACTACCGCTATCGCCGCTAACACCGTGAGTAGCAAGGTGGACACGAGTCGATTCGAGGCGGTCTGTACGACACGCAGTTAGCTGAAGTCTTCAGTTCAATTAACCTGGAAGTTCTGGAAAAAGAAAAACCGAGAGAAAGAAATTGAAGAGATATAATGTAAGGTTATCGAGGGTGAAAATGGGTGCTGATGTGACGAACGAAGAACAAGAAGCTAAAAAGGAAGCATTGCAGACGGAGGTATTCGATGGAGCTATCTGATGGCAGACTTTTGTTTCCGGTAGGAGGTAGCCCACAGCAGGGTTCACGCGAATTGCGCCACCACAGCACATCCTTTACGCGTGGGCTTCCTGTATGCAGGGTTCCCCCATTGTCATCCGTCTTCCTCTACTGTTTTTTTTTCTTGCTTCTTGTTTCCGTTATTTTTGGAAAATCATGAGCAAGAGGGGCAAGAAAGAAGCTCCTGCGTTAGATTTCTTAAGATCGTCTGCTATCTCTGTCTTTTGGAACTGTAATGCCACTGCAGCGGTAAAAGAACAGCAAAATAGGTCCGGTGTTCCGCACGTTACGCCATTGTCTTTTCGAAAGTTAGGGCTTCAGGGGCAGCCATCTGTCACCCTCTCTCGTCCTCTGGCCTTCGCCTCTCCTTTCCACACCACGACATAACTGCCACTGCAAACAATCGGCCAGACAGCTCAGTAGAGGGCAAGTGTGACAACTCCTTCTCTTTCTTCTCACAGCAACCTCAACCGCCGAGCAATCCCTATACACCGCGAGTAATAGTGGTTTTGTAAGATAGATGAGAAAATCATGCATGTTGGAAGACTATTTATGTGATTGTCGCTGATATTCATGCCCGCAAAATTTGTGCCCGAACATTAGTACGTACGAACCCGTGATAGGGCTCATAAATTAAATCTGTTATGGTACGTAAGCTGATCTATGGCAGTCAGAGAGGAGAACTGCTACCGATAATCTCCGTTTGCCAGAAGTCTTTCGGTTTTCTTCGCAAGAAGAGTCTCTTCTCGAGAAGAAGTAAAGGAAAAAGCGATTAAACAAGGCGCAGAAACTTCTAAAACGCCGCTGAAGTGTGTGAGGCCACGACATCACAAGCAGAAAACAGACGGAAGAGGACCGCTGTGCTTAGGATATGCTAGGTGCGGTAAATCTAGTTCAGAGACGTGTACAACAAGCTTTTTCTTTTCTTTTTTTTATTTAAGGAAGTTGACAGTTGAGGGAAAGGTCGAGTAATTACGCTTGCGTCACCTTCACGTTAGCATGTGCCTCTGCAGACAGAGCGTTGTTTACCCACGTCTGCCCCTGTTGTTGACCGTCTGCTGTCTGCAGTTCACTGCTCCTGCAGGTTTTCAGGTAACATCGACGCTGATCTCGCCTTGAAGCGAGAAGCTCGAACTTTTTTTTATAAATACGAGTGTTTAGTTGATGAAGGCGCAATAGTTGCTACAGGAAGAGAGGCATTGCGCACGTGTGTGTGTGGTTGGTTGCGATTTCCGCGCATCTCACGCTTTGTGAGAGGCGCGCTTTCCGCGTATACCGTCTGTACTTTGCCCCGTATACTACTAAAACGCGCTCGTGTACGAGCACTTTCGCGTCCGCAGCCGCTCCCGGTGGTTCACGCGGTGACGCAATGTTCCAACGGCGGCTTCCCTTTGCGAGACCAAGGTCGTCCCAGTCGTCGTCGTCGTCTCAGAAGCACCTCGTTCTCACGCGCAGTTGTTTCGACATTCGTTCGCTTCTTTGGTCGCTTCTGTCCACTTCTGTTTTCCTTCTCTTGTTCTCTTTCTCTTTTTTTCTCTCTTCATCTTTTTTTCAACGTCCTATTTCTGCGCACAAACGAACTCTTTCAGCACCGCACACTGTGTAATGGTGAAACGGCAGAGCGAGATTGTCTCCGCGCCATATCGAGCTTTTTTTGCACGCCGCACTATATGTTGCGGTCTTTCTTTCTTTCTTTCTTTCTTTCTTTCTTTCTTTCTTTCTTTCTTTCTTTCTTTCTTTCTTTCTTTCTTTCTTTCTTTCTTTCTTCGCACTTCAACAGTGGCCACGTCCTTTCGATTACTTAACGTCACTGTAAGGGCGCTCGTTTGTGGGTCAGCGTCGCAATTGAGGAGCGACGCTGTGGTTGGTTTTTTTGGGAGGCGAGAACGTGCGGGTCCCAATTGTCGAGCGCATTGAGAACAACGTAATGCGAGTCCGATGATTCGTTTTTGCTTTTAATCCGGAGGTTTAGATCAGACCTGAGCCAATACTAGCTCTTTTCCGTATGCGCATTTGTTTGAACTTAAGTCATTGAGTGCACCACCCCATTAGATCTACGAAACGCAAAAAAAGAAGCAAAAAAAAAAGAAACAAATATTGCGAGATAAACTGCAAGCGTTGAGAGTTCCTTTCTTTTTTTCGTTATTGTGCATGTCACGGAGTGCATGTACATGTATGACCATTTCTAACGTAGCTTAGTGGCAATGTTATTCTACTGCCGAGCACGAGGTTGCAGGTTCGAATCCCGACTGCAGCTCCCGCGTTCCGATGAAGGCTCACCTACTGCGCTTTGGGCGCAGGCCCTTGCAACTATACGGCGTGCCTGATAACGTAATTTTGCAGTTCCGGAACGTCGAGCCCCATAAGTTGATCCGTAAGTCGGCTAATGTGTAAAGGCGGCAGCGATCACAAGTGTTTCTTAGGCAGTTGACATTGTAACAATTTCTAACCAGGCCAAAAGAAAAATAAATGACGTTTTCGGACGGTAATCTAGGGTTCCCGAAAAAAAAAGTGAGCAACAAAAATCCAGGATTGCCAAAGCGGTTTGAATATCCGTTGGCTGAAAATTACCCACCACCAGGCCGGCACTTAGTACGATTCATTATTATACTCGAATAAACCAGATCTCTGATTTGTTTTTTTTTTTAGGTCCTTGGCCAATGTTATTCTATTTTACACTGAAAAGGGTTGGTCAAAAACTCCAAAATACCGCGTGAGTCAGTTATACGTATTTGCGCGCTCAAGGACTTAAAAAAACTCACATTGGCGAGCTGCACCGCATCACCTGCAGCTTTATTTTGCTGAAATACGCTACATCAGAAGTTGTGGATGCAGAACTTCTTCCGTGTCAAGAGTAATATTCGCTCTGTTCTTAAGATGCTCTCCCGAACTGTTGAATGCCTTGAACAGTTGCTTAAAATGCGTGTGCTCTACTTTGAGTCTAGGCATGACTCTATAGCAACAGTGTGACGACTACCATTCGTTAAAAATAAATGTCGTCTCGAGTTGAAACAGAAACGGAATAAAATCATCGTTAGAAAAATGTTTCGCCTGCAGCATTTGTACTCGATAAATGCTTATTACCACCGACCAGTCTGTTTTCTTTACCCTTAAATTTGACTTGATCTGATTTATTTGATAATGTCGTAAATATTGGCAACTTTCGTCGCTGGCTTTTCCACAACGTTTGATTGCCGTTTCCCTTCACTCACGATTGTTGTGATTGATATCGCACACAATTGTGCAGTCCGGCTAGACGCCACAGTAAATGTTTAATGCAACCGTAACACTTTTTTTTTTCACTGTGAAAATTTTTAAACCGAGGAATGAGGTGACAGAAGCGGTCTTATATTCACTTAGAGTGTTTATTCTTCAAGCCAAAGCGTCAGAATAGAAGTGCTTCCTGTTTTTCGCATGATAAAAATGTCATTTACATCATGTATTATGACACTGAATTTCGATACTGGCTTCGCCGTTCGTTAGCCTAGAAAGTGGCCTGAGTTTTTCTACTGCATCTGAAGGCGACACACCGCGCCTTGTCGGTTGTGTACGCGTGTTTGATCCGAGATCTTTTATTCTCTCTCTCTCTTTCAATTTCCCCTCCCCGCGTGTAGGGTTCGGACAAAGTTTAGTTAACCTCCCCGCACTTCCTTTCTTCCGTCTCTCTTGGACCAGGCTTGGAGAAGCCCTAGCACAATCACTTATGATTGTTGTTGTTTAACTTCTCACTGCAGCCAATGAGACACGCACGTAGCCCAGACTACGCGCAGGTAAGAGAGGTCCCACCTGCAGCCGTAGGAAGGACATTGCCGCGCTAACCAGCTCCAGGCGTTGACGTCACACAAGCTACACGCGTACGATACGTATACGCCCAGCATGCAAGAACGGTTAAACGTCGCGTGAACCGAGCCTCGCGTCCTGCCCCATACAGGGATACGTGCGCTCCTCGGTCTCATGTTACGAGGCCTTCGACCTCTCCGAAGTGTGAGTAGCCTCAAAAGTATTCGGCACAATGTGTTGGCGCTAATAAAAAAATGCCTTTAACGACGGCGCCGCTCCCCGAACGCGAAAGACGAGTGCGCGCTGGCGCTGTCGATGACGTCACCGCACGGGCAGCTTGAAATAAATCCCGAGCATTGCAGGCGTGCTTGCAACGTGCACGCCGCGCGAATGCACTTTTCCGGCGACCCACGAGGAAGCGCTGATTCTGTGCCACGTATTTGGCCGTAACGTTGTGCGACTGCGGCGTTCGAGGCGAGACGTTAACGTCAGTGCTATACACAGCATTAAAGAAGCACTACGTCGTTCTGTGCCACAGAAGTACAGTACTCGTAATCGCAGCGCACTTTTTCTTCTCCGAAGTGTCGTGCGTCCTGTCTTTGCCTCGGGGCAACGACGCGGGACAGAAAATTGTAGGCTACACGTGTGTCATATGTGAGTGTAGCACCACGTATATGGATCGGATGAATGAATTTTACGAGCATCCCATGGTGGAGGCTGATATCATAAAGCTCGTTCTTACATTTCTACGGCATCTATTCTCTGCGCAGTATAGGAAGCAAGTCTGCGGTTCGTATTAACAAGCAATTAGATCTCACGGTATTTAACTCCTCCAAAGTAAAGTTTTTTTTTTTCATTCTATTTTCCTGTCTTTACGCCACTAGTCCTTTACTATAGCCCCCTCACACCGTTCACTTCACCTCTCCTTCACTGCACACCTGCATGGCTTCTGGCGCAATGCGATATGGGCAACTCGGGGCCTCTCCCCGCTCAGCACGTTCAAAAGCCGTCGTAGTTGCTTCGACGAGACGTCCTGTCACATACCACCCTCGCCTCTCAAGGCTTCTGTGATGTCCAGTGTTGCCCTCCTACGATCCGCGGTGCACCGCAAATAGCTGATTACCTCCGCGTACGAGAGAACAAGCTGCAAAGAAAACGAGACAACATAAGGCACCACACTGCTGGCAAGACAGCGCAAAATTGTCTGCAGACGCAGGTCGCCTGTCACTTCACACCACGTGCCGCCGAAAGCGAGGGCCAGAGAGATCGAAGAAGGGGCGCAGAAACGACCCGAAACTCCCGATCGGGAAGAGCGGGGACAACGGGGAAGAGAGGCTGGCGCCACTAAGCGCTTGGGCGCGCACCGCACCGCTCAATCTGGGGCAGGGCGGCATTAATGGCTGCCGTGACCTTTCCCCCCTCCCCCTCGATGCACTGGTCCGAGTTCGGAAAGCCGGCGCCTCTGACAGTAGCAAGCCAACGGCCGGCGAAAAACGCAGCCTGCGATCACGTGATCGAGAAGTTTAATTGAATTACGAGTTCCAGCGCCCCAAAGAACTCGCGGGCTGCGAGAGACGGCGTACAGTGTTATCAGGAGGCTCCGGATCAAATTCACCCACCTATAGGGTTGTTTCGTGCGCACCACCTGAGCATTCTTGCGCACACCGCCTGCATAGGAATGCGGTTGCCGAGGCCGGGTATCGAGCCCGCTACCTCGAGTTCTGGCGGCACAATGCACCACATCCACTGAAACATATCACATATGAAACATGCTTCACACGAAAACGTCTGCCTATACACTATTCCACTCGACGCAATCAAGTATGCAACTCTAAACAGAGAACCACACAAGCATCGTCTCGGCTCTTTCACGGGTTCGCGTTGCTTACGTTGCGTCAAGTAGAATAACAAGCGTCATCGTCAGCCTATTTTTACGTCCACTGCAGGACGGAGGCCTCTCCCTGCGACCTCCGATTACCCCTGTCTTGCGCTAGCTGATTCTAACTTGCGCCTGCAAGATTTCCTAGTTTGATCACCCCACATAGTCGTCTGCCCTCGTCGACTGCGCTTCCCTTTCCTTGGCACCCATTCTGTAACTATAATGGTCCGCGAGTTACCTACCCTATGCACCACATGGACTGCCCAGCTGCATCTTTTTTTTTTCTATTAAAGTCAACCAGAATATCGGCCATCCACGTTTGATCTCTCATCCACACCGCTCTCTTTCTCTCTCTTAACGTTACGCTTAATATCTTTTTTGTTCCATCGCTATTTGCGTAGCCCTTAACTTGTTCTCGAGCTTTTTTGTTAACCTCCAAGTTGTTGCCCCGTATGCACCGGTAGAATGGAATGATTGTGCACTTTTCTTTTCAACGACAGTGGTAAGCTCCCAGTCAGGATTTGGGAATACCTGCCGTATGCACTCCGACTTCTGTAAATTTCCATCTCGTGATTAGGGTTCCCTGTGAGTAATTGACCTAGATAAACAAACCCCTGTACAGACTTCAGAGGATGACTGGCGATCCTGAATTCTTGTTCCCTTGTTGTGCTACTGAACGTTATCTTTCTTCGTCTTCTTCATATTAATCTTCAACTCCGCTCTTACACTTTCTCGGTTAAGGTCCTCAATCATTTGTTGTATTTCCTCCTGAGTCAGGTAGAATAGCGTACAGCAAACCTCAGCATCAAGCGGGAACTAAATTGCGCAAGCGCACGGAGAAAGGAAGGAAGACAAACCACGAACACCATGCACTTTCCCTGTGCTGTGCTTTCGCGCTGTTTCGACTCCGATACGCAACAACTAACCCTTGTCAACAACACCCTCGCTCAGTAACTTAGCACCAAGTTGGTCAAGAATGATTTCTTTCGAAATATCGCGCGCAAAGGGTTCGAAGAATGGGGATACACGACGGCTAACAGACGGCAGCGCGGTGTCTTGCATCACGATTGGTGACAAACAGACACCGTTCCACTGCCGGGAGACGAGAAGGGGAGGGGGGGGGGGGGGGGGACACACAGCACTTTCATCATGAGCCAAAGCACAGCGCGACTTCGGAAGTGTCGGTCAGCGCACAAATCATTGAGGCTGTGCGACGCAACAAAGCGGAAGCCGCGACGTAATAGCTCTACGCATCAAGAATGCGGAGAATGAAGATCCCGCGTGTATGTAATACGCTTGCTCAATTTTGTTGGAGTACGACAAACGTTGTGATCACCTTTACGTATACCCTGGGACATTATTAAATAAGTGTTTTGCGGTGTGGTTTCTCTCGCTCCTTTTCTTTTTTTTTTTTTGAGCACGGCATTGCGTTAGTGTCGAGAGAGCTTTGTTTAGCAGCGGGGGAAATCTGACCAAGCCCAGATGCAGGAAGAGGAGACTAGCCAATTCGAAATACTGTTGCGAGATGTGTCGTGTTGCCCTGCTATCGGACGCAGAGAGCGCAGACATTCTCTAATAACCATGGAACTCAAAGTGGCTTGGCTCTTCTTTCCAGCTATAGTGGTAGATAACCTGAAGTGAAGCTTCCGCGGTGACACAAATAACAACTTTTAATTCTCAGTCAAGAACGTCGCATGCACAGTACGTAAACGTCGTCGGCTCTGCTTACCGAGCCGTGTCATCTGGATCCTTACATGTTCAGGCGTCGTTAAATCCTGAAGAATTGAGGACTTCAGAAATGTCTCCATGAATATCGCAACTTCGGTTGCTGTAACCGCGAAATGGTTCGCGGCGATTGCGACTAGATCGTCTGTTCAGACAGGGACCTTGGTTACAAATTTAAGCGATCAATTAGGGCGTCAAATTAAGAGTTTCACCCTATGTTGTCAGTACTTTAGAGCAGAAACATTTGTCTATATTTTGTTCCAGCGATAGCATTGAAGCAATGTTTAGTAAAACGAAAATTTGTATACCCCTACCTATCGGCTTCTCGCACCAGCAGCTGATAAACTTGCACTTAGTATGCATAAAGGAAGTTCCTCTATAATTTACGCCTTAATGAATTTCTGCTGTACCTCTTGACAATATGCCTCGGTCGCAGAGTAAATGCGCTTAAAATATTGTCTCTATTTGCAATCTCACGTTTTATACAAACGGCACAAGATACGAGGCAGAGCAAGGCGCATGACAAATGCACTGAGCTATATACTACAGTTCCTTCGAACAGGCTAAAATACATAGCGAGTAACATTTTTTTTCATGCGTTTTATCACTATTAATGCGAGAAATGACAGAGATACGTGAAACGCGTTTGGCTAAGAGATCAAAAGGAACTTAAAGAAATGCCTTCAGTGCGTATTGTCCTGTATTTCGAGCTATTCATGCTATAATGCCATAACCGAACCAGCTCCATGCACTTAACTCCATGGAATTCACTCCGTGCATTCGTACACTCGTGCTGTATAGCCTACTGATCTTATAACCAAGCTCGCGTACAAACTACCCCCTCGATACTGTGTACGCATGCGTCAGGTGTGCCAAATCTGCGAACTATAACTGTGGTTTTCTCTTCGGCGAGAACATATTACGACGGAATTCTCAGCCACTTCGTGAAATCGGCAAAAATAACGCCACTCGCGACTCGGCCCACGGCACCAAAGGTGCGCGAATCTTCGAGCCTCGCATTTGACCACATTCACAACAGCGCGGAACTGCGCAACGTCCTTCAAGGTGTATGACGAACGCTCACTTGCGCGTGTGTGAGCGAGAGTCGTGCGTCGTCCTTTCTTCTCCTCCCTCAACGTTAAGTGTCTCCTTTCCCTGTAACCGCCGTATGGTAGCCGACCGCACGTAACATTAATCCCCAGATCCCTGCCTCTTTGTAACTTGTCTTTCCCTCGCGTGTTTGCGTTTACATTCAATTTTTGTTTATCGACGCAGTGCGTACGCATTCGTTGTTTTCCACGAATCATATCGCTATTATTTTTCTATTATTAAGACAGTTCTTGGTCTTCTGGTATCCACCAAAGGGTACGGGACAAAAGGTCATAATGGCACCTGACCAGGCTTCTGACTACTGCGCGAGATGTTCTGCGATCCGCTGCACGCTGCAGGGACCACATGAGCGTAGACCACCTATCATACTCTATGTTATTCTCACGTTGCACTCTAATCAAATCAGAAAGCAACAAAAGAAATATCATTTTAAAGTAAAACGCTATTAATTAATACACATTTGAACATTTACTTAACAACAAACAATGCGCGTTCGCAGAAGACTTCCGGTTCCACTTTACTGCGAACCTGTATCGCACCTGTTTCTCTTCGTTTTGAAGCGAATATTGTCACCTTTCATCAAAGCTGCACATTGCTTCAGATTTCACCTAAAACGCCACCAGATTTGCATCACTAAACTGACGACAGACGGCTTAGCGGTACGGCCTTCTTCGGGCAGGTCGTCTCAGGAGAATGTTTTTCTCGGCCACAATTCCTGCGGACAAGCGCGCGGAACTCTTCGGCGCGGGACCTTTGTTGGTAAACGACGTGAGTGTCTCGTGTTATACCGGCGCCTCATCTTCAGGCCGTTACACAGAGCGCGTCGCAGTCACGCTGACGGCCTCTTTCGCGACGATCGAGCCCCCGTCAGCCCAGGCGACAGGCACATCACACAAGCACAACGAAACCGATCGAGGCCGTCTGCTTTCCGCTCCAGTGGCGCACTGGGACGCGCATCCCTTCCGCTATTCTTTCTCTCCCTTTCAGTCTTTACTCTTTCCTTCCTTCCTTCGTGCTTTCTCTCGCCGACCTCCCTGCCCACTTCTTTCTTGACCAGCCGTCGGCCAAGCTTCATTGCACAGAAGACAGAGCGCTCGGAGGTTCCCGCTGTCGACTACAAAGAGGCACCTCCGAGTGGGTTCCGCAGTTGCGTGCAGCAGGTGTATTAGGTGCCTCTGCCCGCCGCCATAAGCTTTTATAAAAGGAGTTGCTCTGGCGTTCGAATGACCTCATAAAAGGGTTTGTTGAAAACTTGCTATGTATTGTGCTCTGCAGTCTGTTTCTTTTTTTTTTTCATAACTTCTTTTATGTAGGTGTTTATGTCTTCTTGATTTTTGTCTTTGTATTTGTTGTCCCTTTCAGGAAGAACAGCTGCTAGCCTGCTTATATTTCTCTAAGTTTTGTTTTACATTTGCATTATTTTCATAAACATTCGTACTACTTCTGCTGCTGTTGCTGCTGCTACTACTACTACTACTACTACTACTACCACTACTACTACTACTACTACTACTACTACTACTACTACTACTACTACTACTAATAATAATAATAATAATAATAATAATAATAATAATAATAATAATAATAATAATAATAATAATAATAATAATAATTTTCAGCCAGCGTTCATGCAGTCCGGAAAGAAATTTGGGACGCCTCAGCACCTATTCGAAGGCAGGGCTCTGTTGTCAAGCTACGCTATGATTACGTTTTTATCGACAAAGTGCGCTACAGTTGGGTTGGTGTGTCCAATGCCCTAAACAGAGACCTGAAATCCTTCGTTAACAGCTCATCTTGGTTAACACCGCCCGATTCATCGGCTGCAGCTAAACCTTCTGAATCACTACGTTCCACTTCTTCTGACTGACTGCCTCGTAATTCCAATTGTAACCTTTCAATTTTAAACCTCAATGCCAAGAGCATAACTAACAAGTCCGAAGACTTTTTGTCTTCTGCACACTCGCCTCATGTGGTTGGTATCACAGAGACTTGACTGCATGATGATATACTAGACTCTGAGTTCACTCCTCCTGGCTACGGTGCGGTTCGCGCAGATCGGCGTCACTTTAAAGGTGGCGGCGTTGCGTTGCTTTTTCGCTTGGATCTCAAGTATCCACGATTGTCACCACCAGGTGTCATAGAATCAGTCTGGTGTAATCTTTATCTATACAAAGCAGATGTCGGGATAGGCGTCGTTTACCGTCCACCAGGTTTCTCTGTAGACCACGTTCTAACTCTTAGTCGCTATATTAAAGAGCAGCAGCTAAATACGGGTAACCTCATTTGCATGATCGATTTTAATGCCCCCGGAGTTCATTGGCCTACTCTAACACTTGTGAAAGAGACTTCCATAAATATAGAACTAGTAGCCTTTTCTCGGACGGTCGGGAAAAAATTTAATGAGAAAAGAACCTGCGAGGTTGCCAGCCCGGGCTCAGGCCACCCGGGCATTATGTGCGGGGACGCATAGCCTTCCCACCACTGCGCGGGCCCGCTGGATATCCCATAGTTGGTCGTGCAGTTCCGAGCTAGTCAGAGCGCTTAGCCATCGCTGCTCGAGAAGGTCCGGTTCTATCTTGTCCTCTACATTTACTGATCTTATCTTTGTGCACTGCCATAAGATGTGTGCCATGTCTGCGTGTTCGTGCTTGCAGAGCTTGCAGCTCGTGTCTGGGTATTGTCTCTCTTTTATTCGACCTTGTCCAGATTACTAATAAACCTACACGATGCGATGCTCTGCTCGATTTGGTTTTCGTTAGTTCTAACATTGTTGCAAAGTGTTACAGAAGTGATGTCATTGAAGGAATTTCTGATCATCAGACCATTCTTGTCTCTTTAATTTTCTCGGTGAATAAGCAGAATTTTGTTTTCTCTACATTTCCTGATTTTAATCGCGCTGATGGTGTTTCAGTAATAGACACTCTGTATGGTTGCTTTGAAGACTTTGTAGCACCAAGTTCTACTTGTGATGTTAACGCATTGGTAACTTATCTTGTATGCTTGGTTAAAAAAGTATTCAGTGTTTGATTCCTTTCAAAATAAAGAAGAAAAATGTGAAAATTCCCTGGATGACGCGAGATATATTACATCTGACACGTCGTGTAAATAGACTAAGGTGTAAGAGGCGCTAAAATAATCAGGCAGCCATGATGAGTTTCATTAAAGCAAAAGAGGAGCCTAGACTGAAAATTACCTGAGCTAAGGATTTCTTCTTGGTTGTGCAGCTACAGGGCCTACGAAAAACCAACCCATGTAAATTTTTGTCGTCTGTTTTGTCACGTGATACGACGGCTACTTCTATGGTGATTAACAATGATTCTACCAATGATCCATTTCATACATCAAACGCATTTAATGAGTATTTCCAGTCCAATAAAACTTGGTGCGCTCTGTCAGTTTTAAAGAATTTCCAGTCCGTTTTCACTCGTGACAACAACATCATCCAACCAGACACCATTGCTCGTAGAGACGTATCCGTCAATGACATTAACATTACCGAAGAAGGTGTGTTGAACTTAATATTGGAAATCGATATTAAGAAGTCTGCTGGGCCATATGGCATTCCCAACTTGTTTTTGGTATGGTACTCATTATGGACCTGTCGCTACCTCACTGTCATATTTCGCAAGTCTCTGGCATCCTCTACAGTATACCCCATCCTGGAAAATGGCTAAAGTTCTTCCTTTATTCAAGACCGGTGAAAAACACATTTTATCTAATTACAGACCAATTTCTATAACCTCTGATTCGTGTAAAATGTTAGAGCACATTATGGAATACCTTGAGTCACAGAAATTACTAACTAATGTCCAGCACGGCTTCAGACGCGGGTTTAGCATGTTAACACAGCTAAGTGAATTTACTCATGACATTTGTATTAACCTCGACACGGGCAACCAAATTGACGCAATCTTCGTTGACTTTTCAAAGGCATTTGATACAGTGATTCATACGAAACTGATGCAGAAACTTGACGCCATCCTTAATAATTCCCGCCTTCTCAGCTGGATTTCTAGTTTTCTTTGCAACCAATCTCAATTTGTGTCCTTTAACAGAGCTAATTCCAGGGTGACAGAGGTGCCCTCAGGAGTGCCACAAGGTTTCGTGCTTGGTCCGTTGCTTTTCTTGAGCTTTATAAATGATTGGCCTCCTCAAATAACCTCAAATATACGTTTGTATGCTGATGACTGTGTATTATATAATAAGATTTCCTGCTTTCATGACCATTTACAGCTTCAAAAATCGTTTTCTATTTTTAGCTCTTGGTGCGCTACCTGGTAAATGACAATTAACATCGGTAAAACAGATGTTATGACTTTCACTAATAAAACGACGCCTTCTGCTTTTACTTACAAAGTTCATAATGCTCGAATTCAGAGCGTTAGTGAATATAAATACCTTGGTCTCGTTTGCACACCCAGTATATCTTGGTCGAAGCAAATGTATATGATAACCTCAAATGCATTGAAAACGTTAGGCTATCTGCGCCGCACATTGACCCCAGCCCCAAGGGATACTAAACTACTGATGTATAAATCGCTAATCCGGCCTGTACTAGTATATGTTTCTCCCGGCTGGAATCCGCACAGACAGTGCGACATCAATCAGATTGAGGCCATCCAGAAGAAAGCGCTCCGCTTCATATGCCGTAGGTACTATAGGGAAATTTCACCTTATGCAGCGCTTTCATCCCTAGGCTTACAACCGCTCTCAGATCGCCGACGCACGGAATCACTGAAGTTTTTGCACTGCACTATTAACTCCTCTTGCCGTATATCTTCGGATAATTACCTAACTCCTGCAAAACCGTCTAATACTAGAAGTCACCATCCCCTAAACATCGCACCTTATTTTGCCCGTACGGACCCTTTTAAATATGGTTTATTTCTCTGGGTAATCGAATACTGGAATTCTTTGCCTGATCCCTTCTAGTTCTCTTCCTTTAAACTTGTTCTTAGCAGCCATTGAATGGTTTTGGTTCGTATTGGTTTGTATTGTTCGTATTGCCCGTATTATTTATTATGTGTCATTGCTCTGCCTTTCACACCCACACCTGCCCGATCGGGCTGCAGTATGTACAAATAAATAGATTAATAATAATAATAATAATAATAATAATAATAATAATAATAATAATAATAATAATAATAATAATAATAATAATAATAATAATGCGTGTCTGAGAAGAAGAAGAAGCGAAAAAATTGCGTTATGATGATGATGTCACAAGCTATTTCCTTATTGTAATTCCATCCAACACATGTATCGTGAACGGCATCCTCTACGCTAGACATTGAGAGTGACAGTGCTACAGCTAGTTGAGAGCGCAAGTTTATTTCAAATGTTTCCGTATGCCTTGCAATCATTTGGAGCAGCGAGCCAAATAAACTGCAAGCCTCGGGCTAACATGACCATTTCGCGTTAAGAATAGTTCACTCCCCACGTCTAGCTCTTTTCACGCCCTTATCACGGGCACTTTTCAGTGTTCCTTTTCTTTCATTATGTAGCTGTTGATAGCTTACGCGTGCCGGAAGTTCGACAAACGCATTCTTCTCTGCGCTGTCGTACATCATCGCCATGACATGGCGTTGCACCGAACCTCACCGTAGCAAGAAGTCCTTATGACTTCACTTCTGAATCTGTGTAAACCGCGATAGTGACATTACAGAGCAAAATACAAGAAACGAACGCTACCCTCAGCTGTCCCTTTCTTTTTTTTCTCTCGAAGGTAATGCATTCTCGTGTATTGTAACAACAAATCAATGCCTCCTTTACTAGATGCCTGCCGCGTCGCTAGTCTTCCCATTGGAGCGGAGGTTCCCGTAGTTCAGGGTAGTCGCAGAGAGACGGTGCTCGCAGCCGACCCACATCCTGTTGCGGAGGAAATGACGATTACTAGGATGGCGCGCGCTCGACCAATCGCTTGACGAGAGATTGTGGGTCCTGCCTCCGGGATTGCAACAGACGCCGCTAAAATCTCGGAGGCTAGGCTACATGATTTAGGTTTTCAGCGGCCACCGCAGCTAGCGCTCGCAGCCGACCCGGGTTAACCCGCGTGGGGAAGAGTAAAGAGGAGAGGGGCAGGAACCAGCTTCTCGGGTCACGCGGCAGGCATCTAGTAAAGGAGGCATTGCAAGAAATAATCACATGCGTATATGGCTGCATGACACGGGACAACCTCAATACAAGCGAAACAAAAAGGACAACGAGGCCTCAAAGAGAAATCATGTCGTCGTAACGTACGCCCCGCATCAAGTCCTCTTAGAGCGTAAATATTTCTTGTCTCTCTCTTAATATTATTTTATTTGTGCTTTTGTTTTCGGCTCGGTAGTGAAGCCACGCGGCCACAACAACTCGAAGACGAAAAACAAGAAGACCGAATGGACAGTTTGTTTATGTCGTGAGTCGTTCCTTCCTTTTTCACCAGTATATACTACGCAACTAGCGTTTCGTTTGATTCTCATTTGCCTATTCTAAAGTGGTGATTGATTTCTTTTGCATCTTATTGCTTTCTCGTTTGTCATTCTGGGCTAGCCCATCCTTGGCCAGCCCCTTACAGAGTGGGTATCAGCCACTGCGACCATTAGACTTCTACATCTACACCCACAACATGGGCGCGCTGTGTGTGCCGAGCATCGGACGGTCGACAGGGAGAAATCGGTGTGACAGCCCCTGATCCGTCGCCTCGGTTTCGCTTCTTGCTGGCGCTCGAACAGTTCGGCTTTTCTGCAGTGCTTCGCTACAACGCTAAGAAGCCGTCCGGCTCGCGGCGCGGAGCGGCCGACTGGCGGAAGTCGGCCGTCGCCGATGCGCCAGAACGCGAGACCAGCCGTACACAACGATGCTTTCCCACGTGGCCCGTCGCGGCCCCTCGCCCGCCTTCCCTCGTCACTCCGTCTCCGCGCAGTTCCTCTCGGGCGGGCTAAGGGAAGGGTTAGCGTGGCTGGCCCAGAAATCTCTTCCATCAATGTATGCCCGACTGCAAACTTGGTGATGCGGCCCTCTTTCTTCTTTGTTTATCATTCTTTTGTGTGTCGATCCTTCCGGGAACCGAGGTTTCTTTAGGCACCGCTGCCGTCGCTTTGCATCGACTGCTGTGCGCCTTCCGTTTTTAAACCCCCTCTTCCTTCTTTCTCCTTCTTGCGTGTTGTCCCGTTCTACTCTTCTTTCTTCTTTCTCTCCGTCTTTCACTCTTGCCATCTTTAGGGTACATGACTTTGTCGTGGCGCTGCGCGTCGGTCGGCAGACGCTGCGTTCGTCTCCCATCGTGGGAATATACTTCACAGAAGTGGGAATTCGGACTCGTTAGTCTTGCATATTCGGTCAATGGCAGCGCATTAACACAAGAGACGATCGCAGAAAAAAAAAAAAGGACGCACGGCGCTCAGTTGTGTCACTCGTGGAGCAATACATGGGTTTGGATGGTTTGTGTCAACGTTAAGAAATGCGCTGTCTTGAAAGGTGAAACACGAATCGCAGAAACAGACCTGCAGGTCTACAGGACAGTCGTTAGTCACGCTTTGTCCTATAAACCTGTGTGCCTGATTCTGGTAAATCTAGTTTTCAGACCATCCAGGCCTTGGTAGAGTTTTTACAAAAGTACGGGTCTGGACGGCAGGCTTTGAGTAGACCTAACTGCTTGCTATATGTTTTACACGGTGTATCGGAAAGGAACGAAAACAAGGATAAGCATATCCAGTTCAGGTGGCTTAATAGTTATCGTATAGCAGCTTCATCGATGCAATGGTCAGGGTTCGCTAGGCTTGTATGCTATAAACGACATGCTCCCGAGTATGTAAGAGCATACCCGTACAAAGCAATTTTATTATCTTCAATAGTGTCATTCTCGTTTCTAGACCATAGCAAACGGGCTTGTGATCGTTAAAGTGAAGCGTAAAAATAAGACTACAAAAGGCTCGATGCATGTGTAAAGATTTAGAAAGAAGACTGTCTCCACGAGCTAGGCATATAAAGACACGAAATATGCAATGTCAGCGCATTCAGTACACTTGAGATGGTGGTGGTGGTGGTGGTGAATTGTAGCAACAGGCGGGTTTAGCCTGGCGAACAAGGCCGGCAATTGCTCCGCCCGAGCGTCTCGCACAATACCGCTGAAGGGTTTCACCATGTGTCCATCAAACCAGTCTCTCTTAAGAACTCGATGAGGAGACGTGAAGTTTCTTTTCGGGCTAGAACTGATCCCGCGGGAAATATAAGGTGTTGCAGGCGCGCATGCGGAAGGTTCTTGCTTTGCAGATTCTTCAGGAGAGTGTCTCTTTCATCTTGGAATTGCTGGCAGGACCACAAAAAGTGCTCAATGTCTCCTGTCTCGTTGCATGCCGAACAGTTCGGAGAATTGATCCGCCCCGTTTTAAATAACCAGGCCGGTGTATTAGCAGATCCTGTCCTTATTCGATATAGAAGTGTGGCTTCCTCTCGGTGCAATCGCTTGGTTATGGTACGCCCACACTAGCGACAAAAACGCGCGCGACACGCCGCACGCGGCAAGCGCCCGCGCGGCAGACGCGTGCGGGCAAGTCCACAGTCGCGTTTTGCGGCACGCGGCCAGGCCCCGTACACTCTCAAGTTCAACTAATGGCCACAGAGGGCGAAAAAATCGACCGCGCGCCGCTGCTAACAAAGCCGACCTAGTAGGATCACCTCGGGATTCGTTCGTTAGTTCCAACATTTCCCGGTAGAGGCGTCGTAATAAGCGCAATTTTATCTTACAAACTTTCTCTTACAATTACCGAAGCATTTTCTTTTACATAAAAACAGGGCAAAATTATCATTGCTAATTAGATATTGTACTCTTTGTTAGTAAGTTTATTGTTTCTTCGCCATTATGAACGCAAATAGCGTTCAGCATCATCGATCTTTCACGTGACCTCTGGCCTGGATTTAAAATTTTTACCGGTATTTCCGAGTGCACGGCGGCACGGATTCATTCGTTCGTACACTCAAGACTGGTTGCTTCTTTGTTTCTAAAACTAGTTTCTTGCGCTTCTATGTAACTTGGGGTGAAGTTACGTGTTTGCAAGCGGACATGTAAGCCCGGCAGTTGGGTTTCGGTCGTGAGCCATTCGGAACAGGTCTGCATCGAAACGGGAGCTGGATTTTGCTGCGGCTGACAACGGCAATAACGGTGAGTCGTTTAACACCGCTGCTTCAATCGTTATATAATATCTGTCTCATTACCTTCCAGGCGGGCACAAGTTAACGAACTAGATCTTGCATTACATATGGGCAGTGAGGATCTCAGTTGCTGTTTCCTAAATAAACCTTTACTTGCGAGGCTGTCGTTTGGTTTACACACACAACCAGGAAAGAAAGAGCGATATCGGAACGCGCGTCTCATTTTTCATGTTATTGTAGCCGTGGTTGTAGGTGACTGAGTAGCCTTATCAATATACAGATTAAACTTTTTTTCGAGTCGGCCGGCAACGTCTGTCGTCCACAAAACCGAATAATCCTTTGGTAAAATGAAGTGAAAGTACAGAATTTAATGTATTAAACAGTTGCAAGCATGATACCCATATTTCGTACTTGTTGGTTCCAAATGTTCTTGCTGTTCAGATTGGTTTACCGTAGGGCATTTATTTTTGCAGTAGTGAAGCGGTGCGTCACGTTCGTGGAGAAAAATAATGCATCAGTTCTAATAGCTTCATGACTTTCATGCATTTGCTTGAGTAACTAGCAGTGTGATCACTTCTAGAGCATAAATGAACCCACAAATGTTCTCATTTGTGATCTTAATAGTACTTGCGCTGTTGACATGCATTGTAGTTAGGCAGACATCAATTTTATGGGCAATAGCAATATTTATTTAACATGCTGCTTAAGCACCCTAGAATAGACAGTGTACATTTGCATGTGTTCTGTAGTCGCAAATCATTACAACATATATGTCACACCTTTTTGCATTTCATATTGCAAAACTTTGCTTTTTCAATTTCTGATTCAGTCAAAATTTCTGTTCCAGACATGCAGTAATGAGGACGGCACCAGTATAAAGCAACACACTCCACGCACTAAACAGAAGCTGCTGCCTGCTACGACAAGGTCATTGTGTGGACATTGGCTACTACTACAAGGTAAACAACATATGGTTCAGAAATAAATATGTTTGATCTATGCTGTATTGGCTTGCCGTTTGCAGCAGATATGAATGTTTGTTCATATATATGGTTCAGTATAATTGGTTCGAACATATAAAACCCACATAAATTTGGCTAATCTGTGCTATATCTCACGTGTCACCGTTTTGCCCCAACAGAGTCTATGCCAAGCACATCTTGGTCATCACAGGAGCTCCTATCTGCACCAACAGGAAGGGGCTGGAGCCGAATTTGCAAGGCTTTTACACCAAGAACAAAGAAGCACATGCACAAGAATATGGATGAGATATCAAGTCTGCAAAGGACTGTGTTAAGACTGCAAAGAGCTTCAGCCACCATTCCACCAGCACGGACATTTGGCTGAGTCATCCAAGTAACTCAAAAAGGACTTTCTAGAAATTCTTCGTCTTCAGATGCACCTGCAACATCTGACCAAGCACGGACGACGCTGGCCAAAAGATTGAGTTTCATCAGTTCGTCCTTAATCAGCTTCCAAGCCATGTTAATTCCGTTTGTGCGAAGTGTAATTTTTCTTCTATAAATGCAAGCTTTCTCATTGCCCATTTTTGTTAGAGGTTATTCATCCTCATCCAAATATAAAGGTCAACCTTTATATTTGGATATTTCGCTGATACTTAATACCAGTCACTGTCTAGCAGCCTAACATATCTGTAGCAGTATCTTCTAGTGTATGTTGTCATGCGCAATTACTCTCCTGAAATAGCTGATGCAGCATCGGCATGCGTCTTGCATTAACCTATGCACATGTGCTATGCACCATTTTACTTTTCTTGGTGTTTTTAGCCTTCAATGCTTGCAGAGCAGAGTGGCTTCTCTCTTGAATGCAAGCTTTCTCATTTTCCATATTCCTAGTCTCGTTGATGATTGCTCCTCTTCCTTGATAGCCTGGGTCTTTGTGCAAGCTACAGTGAAGTGATTGATTGCAGAATCTGGTTTTGCTGCCACACTTGGTTGTGGTAACTGTGTTACAGATGTGGGGGCCTGGTCAGTTGCATTGGTAAGCAGTCCCTCGAGGTAAGCATTTGCTCCTGCAGTCCGCAAAGCGACATAGACTCCCAGTATACACACACCGTAACTGGTGCGCCCCGTTCGTTCTGGCCTGCTGCAGCCATGGGCAAATTGTGCTTGTGGCCTACCTCGGCCATGATTTGCTCAAAACGGAGACCAGCATATGTGCTTACATGGTTCGAAGTGTATGAAGTTGATAGCCGTATGGGTGGAAAGGCCCGCAAGAATGGCTGCCGAAGGTGATGCCCACAAAAGCGACTTGTCCACATTGCGACAAAGTGGGACACAAAGTGTGAGCCACACATAGCGGCCCCCGAAAGAAAATAAATGTGCAGGTTGGAAAGGAGTTAACGCTAAAATGCCGGGTAGTCCATGTTGCTGTGTTGGTTGCGGCAGCAGATGCCTGCGTCACCTGATTGCTTCGCAATGGAAGTTGCTCATCTTCAACGGCAACTGTTGGTTCAAACAGGTGCAAGGCTCTGTCCAATCTGTTTGTACCGCAGGTTGTCGCTCGTTACCAGACCACCACATGTGACAAAGGCAAGCATTATGCCTGTAAGATGGTACGTAGCCAATGTATAATGTATTGTCAACCTCAAGCGGTGACTGATTGCCGTTTAATTTTGCTGTTATGTCACTTGGTTACGGTCGCAGTTTTATGTTTTTCGAATATTGCTGCCTGGTCGGTTGCACTGGGAAGCAGCCTCTCGAAGTAAGAATTTGATCCTGCAGTCTGCACAGCGACATAGACTCCCAATTTACGCACACCGTGATTCGTGCTCCCCGTTCACCCTTTCCTGCTGCAGCCATGGGCAAATTGTGCCTCTGGCCTTTCTCGGCCGCGATTAGGCATGAACGGAGACCAGCATAAGTGCTTACATGGTCGGACGTGTATGAAGTTGGGTGGAAAGGCCCGCAAAAGTGGCCGATGAAGGTGATGCCCACGAAAGCGACTTGTCCATATTGAGACAATGTGGGACACCAAGTGTGAGCCACACATTAGCGGCCTCCAAAAGAAAAGAAACATGCAGGCTGGAAAGGAGTCAATGCTAAAATGATGGGTAGTCCATGTCGCTGTGTAGGCTGCGGCAGCAGATGCCTGCGTCACCCGACTGCTTTGCACTGCAAGTTGCTCATCTTTAACAGCGACTGTCGCCGCAAACAGGTGGGACACTCTGTCCAATCTGTTTCTGCTGCTGGTTGTTGCTCGTTAGTAGACCACCACGTGCGACGAAGTCGGGCACTACGCCTGTAGGTAGGCAGCTCAATGTACCCTAAGAGACCCGTGTATGTGAATGCTCACTGTTGCCATATGGTTCGTCGCCAATGTATGATGTATTGTCTGAACCTCATGCGGTGACTGATTGCTGTTTAATTTTGCTGTTATGTCACTTGATTATGGTCGCAGTGTTATGTTTTTCGAATATTGCGGCCTGGTCGGTTGAACTGGGAAGCAGCCTCTCGAAGTAAGAATTTGATCCTGCAGTCTGCACAGCGACATAGACTCCCAATTTACGCATACCGTGATTCGTGCTCCCCATTCACCCTTTCCTGCTGCAGCCATGGGCAAATTGTGCCTCTGGCCTTTCTCGGCCGCGATGAGGCATGAACAGAGACCAGCATAAGTGCTTACATGGTCGGACCTGTATGAAGTTGGGTGGAAAGGCCCGCAAAAGTGGCTGATGAAGGTGATGCCCACGAAAGCGACTTGTCCATATTGAGACAATGTGGGACACCAAGTGTGAGCCACACATTAGCGGCCTCCAAAAGAAAGAAACATGCAGGCTGGAAAGGTGTCAATGCTAAAATGATGGGTAGTCCATGTCACTGTGTAGGCTGCGGCAGCAGATGCCTGCGTCACCCGACTGCTTTGCACTGCAAATTGCTCATCTTTAACAGCGACTGTCGCCGCAAACAGGTGGGACACTCTGTCCAATCTGTTTCTGCTGCTGGTTGTTGCTCGTTAGTAGACCACCACGTGCGACGAAGTCGGGCACTACGCCTGTAGGTAGGCAGCTCAATGTACCCTAAGAGACCCGTGTATGTGAATGCTCACTGTTGCCATATAGTTCGTCGCCAATGTATAACATATTGTCTGAACCTCATGCGGTGACTGATTGCTGTTTAATTTTGCTGTTATGTCACTTGGTTATGGTCGCAGTGTTATGTTTTTAGAATATTGCGGCCTGGTCGGTTGCACTGGGAAGCAGTCTCTCGAAGTAAGCATTCGCTCCTGCAGCCTGCACAGCGACATAGACTCCCAATTTTCATGCACCGTGATTCGTGCTCCCCGTTCGCGCTTTCTTGCTGCAGCAATGGGCATATTGTGCCTCTGGCCTTTCTCGGCCGCGATTAGGCATGAACGGAGACCAGCATACGTGCTTACATAGTCCGATGCGTATGAAGTTGATAGCTACATGGGTGGAAAGGCCCGCAAAAGTAGCTGATGGAGGCGATGCCCACGAAAGCGACTTGTCCATAGCGAGACAATGTGAGACACCAAGTGTGAGCCACACATTAGCGGCCCCCGAAAGAAAAGAAACGTGCAGGTTGGAAAGGAGTGAACGGCTAAAATCTGGGGTAGCCCATGTCGCTGTGTAGGCTGCGGCAGCAGATGCCTGCGTCTCCCGATTGCTTCGCAATGCAATTTGGGCATTTTTAACGGCGACTGTCGCTGCAAATAAGTGGCACACTCTGTCCAATATGTTTCCGCTGCTGGTTCTTGCTCGTTAACCTGACCACCACGTGCGACGACGACGGTGAGCCGTTTACGAGCTCGCGTCAATGATTCCAGCGTATCTCGACATGCAAATTTTATTTCTGCTATTGCACGAGGATGTACACTGCTTGTCTTCTGCCAATAAAGTCGCGCGTTCTGTTCACTCACTTGTGGCTTGTTTGTATGGGCGTCAGTAGAGGCTCTTGGCAATTAGAACGCACCAGCTAAGCGGCAGCGAAGGCATTGAGGCATGCCGCATAGCCTGCAGGGCAAGCACGGCACGTACCAGCGTACGCGACCGGCAAAAAACGGCCATATTGAATTTTGCGCTAAAAAAAAAAAGTTTGCACTTCCGCTTCCGGATTGAGCAACGTCATCTGGCGTCCCCGAAAGTTAGTTCCATGCGCTGCCGCTGCTTATTTTCGAACCACTGCCAAAGGTACAGTTCCCCTTCTCTAAAGTTGTTCTTTATTCTATGACGCGGCAGCGGCCCGTGGAGTCCCGCGTTGTCTCGTTCCATTCGATACTTCTCGCGACAACGCGCTCTCCGTTCTGCCCATTTCGTCTTCCATCGGAAGTGTCTGTGTTTTTTTGCGCCACTGCCGGCCACGCTCAGGCATGTCGGATACGGACGAGGAGCTACTGGTGACTGTGAACACTATAATACTTGTTTGTTCTTTACTCGTGCGACGCCGACGTGCCAGACAGCGGACGAGAAAGTTTTGAGTGCGGTACAGGGACACTGAGGGCCAGGCGCACACTCTGCTTCCCCACCTTCACCAATTACTCACCTGTCATGCCAAACTGCTGTCCATAATGTGCCAGCGGTTGGCGCGCAGCTCCTTGTCCGACGCTCGATTTATCATAGAGGTACGCATATCCGCGAACGGTTTCCAAAAACGCCTCCATTGCGAGGCGAATTCTTCGTCGACGCCTCAGTGGCGGTGTGGTAAGGCTTAACGAAAACAGCCCCCTTGACTGGAAATGGCCTCTGAGATTTTACGGCGCGCGTGTCACTGTTCAGTCTCAGAGCCCATAGATTATGATTCTTTGCTTATGCGACAGGTGGCGCCACAACAGCGCGGCTCGTAAAGCGGCTCGCTTCTGATTGGTGGACGTTTCGCGTCTGCCGCGAAAAATGGGTCTCGCACCCATTCGCGCGTTTGCCGCGCGTTGCTGCCGCTTTTCGTGAATCTTGCCGCGCGCGACAGCACCGCTCGCCGCGCGCGTTGTGTCGCGCGCGTTTTTGTCGCTAGTGTGGACGTACCATTACGCAGGGCATATGCGGTGGAACCCAAAGCGACGCAAAGTGATTTCGAATGTCAGATTTTTGCACTTGATTATTCTTTGGGGCCTTGATTTTGGGAGGATGATAGATCGCTGCGTATGCAAGCGCATCAGCTTTTTCGTTTCCTGAGATACCAATGTGGGAAGGAAGCTTTGGCCCTGGAGCTCCTATGTAAGCACACGAGAATGGAGAAATCGTTGTCTTTCGGCAACCAATGCACCGATCTCAATGAGGATCGTTTATATATATATATATATATATATATATACATATATTAACGTCGTCTGACTTCAGCCAGCAGACTTTTAATTTAGATCATCGTGTGGTTTAGAAAACTTTTCGAAAATTTCAAAATACAAGGCTCATCAGTTTTCCAACGCTGTAACTCCACAATAACACGCGATATCACAATTCTGCAAATTGTGTCTAATAGTGCATCTAAATCGGGGAAAATCGGTGTATTACACACTGCTCAGAAAGTTATCACTATTTTGTGAGTAGGATTTTTTCAAAACCTCCGTAAACGTAGTAACAATTTTGCGTAAGTTATAATTTCCTACATCAAATTTGTCCGCTTTTGCAGTGCAGTTCTTACGCAGTTTACAGTACAGCGTTATCTATTTCTTGTGGAATGTTACGGATTTATAAACTTCGTGCTTCAGTATGTTCAAAACTTGCTATTGCGAAACTTGCAAAAATGCTATTCCAAGTCATAAATTAATATTCTCCCCATCTCGAGTGCAACAAACATCATTAAAAATCGGTCTAGTGGTTGTTTCACAAAAAGCATCTCTTCGTTTTACGTGTACAGGAACAGGGAAATCACAGTTGGCCCCGAGCTAAAGCTTCCTTCTCAGGCTCGGTTTACATGATTGTGTAGAACTAATTGTTGCGTGTAAGCAATAAACACGCCACACGCCGAATAGTAGGTTTACGCTTCTCAATGGCATTTTGGAAGCAAACCTGAACGAATGCGATGAAACAACGGTTGTTTCCTCGTCACACAGCTGTAAGACTCTGCCTCCGACGAAGAGCTGTAACATTTTGTATTCGAAAGGACAGACGGCGTTTCAACAGCTTGCAGACGAAGTCTATACGTGGGCCAAGAGCAGCACCTTAATATTCATCGTGAGAACGGCACCGACTCGGCTGTCTTTTCCGCAGTTTCTTTTTTTTTTCACCCTCCTTCCGTAGAACGTGTTTAAGTTTACTAAGAAAGCAGCTATTCCTCTCCTGTTCCCTGCAGCTGATTCAGCTGCGTTTCCGCTGACCTAGTTTTCGTTTTACGATCGCTATGCTTGCGCGTGAAAGCTTCAGAGGCCGATCCTTGTAGCATGCGTACCACTCGCAATTGTCTCTTGTTTGACTCGTCTTCCATCGATAAATGCGTATAAAAAAAATCTGTGCACCCTAAAGACATCTTGCCCGTCGCGGGATGTGGGAAACGTGTTATTTGTGTACGTGTCGCGTCCTTAAAGGTCAACTTTGCGGTAAAATAACGACAGTGACCATTAGGATATCGGCCATCGGCAGCTATAGTTAGTAATTTATTCGAGTGAGGAACGACCTTGTTATTCATCTGTTTGATAACGTTAAGGCATAGGCTACGTCAAGGCATAGGCCACGGACACACGTACGTCCTAAGCCTACACAAAAAAAAACACGTCGATGCACAGAAAATAAGAAACCGAAACTGGCCGGAGAAAAGTCCCATTTGCGTAGATGTCAGCCATGCAATGTCAAAATTATGTTACGATAATTTTCACACCTCAACATTCTGATTTAAACACGGGAGTGTTAACGCATAGTAACCTATTTATAGAGCATATATCTTTTGTAATATGTTTGAGCAACTCTATAGTTGCGGATAGTTCACCAAGCCAATTAATAATTAGTAATTACTATAGTAGCGAACACTTAACTCATATAACATTTTATTATTTTTTTAAATTTATGAATGCACTGTCCATGGCCCGAAATAAATATGAACAAGTCTTTCTCATTTTCCTTGATGTGAAACTGTGTTTCAAATAGAATTTCGTATTCTATTCTCCTGATCACCTTATCAAACAAAATAAAAAGTGTTCTCATCCATCTTTCTTTCAGTTATTTTTGTTTCTACGAAAACAAACTTTGTTTCTCACGAAAGAAAAAGAAAACATTATACATCTTTTTGTTACGCTTTCGTGATTGCACGATTTTATCGCTCTAGATGCGATGATTTCGTTTTAGTTGCATCATTTCGCCGTCCTTTATTTATTACACCACAATCACAATTGCTTTATATGGTCACTGCAGTACCGGCATATATACGGTATTTCACGCATTCCTAGCGATTACGGGCAGGACGCCGGCCCCCGTGCTGGTCCCTGTCCAGTTGTCTTTTCTTACTTCCGGTTCTCCGGTTTCCCCTTAAGCGCTGAAAGTGCGCGAACTATCCCAGCTCTGTATGGCTTCCGCCTCAACCGCATTCGCAATATTCCATTTTCATTCCATTCCATTCCATTCTATTCCATTCGCAATGTTCTTGGCGCGCCCCGAATTTCGCGCCAATTGTCAATTTCGGGAAATGATTTTCGCGCCTGAGTTAGAAAACTCGCGTTTGGACTTTCCGCTGCTTTTCACCTCGGTACTCACTCTCTCCCTCTTTTCCTCTTTCGATTCCCCTTTCCCTTACCCCCAGCGTAGGGTAGCAAACCGAGCGCTCGTCTGGTTGGCCTGCCTTGCTATCTCTCTCTCTCTCTTAATCTTTTTTCTTGCTGTAAATTATATTTAATAGAGCCATCTTTATTGCGATAGCAATCCGCACTCTCGAGACGGGTTCGCGCCGCCGTCGCCGTCGTCGTCGTCGTGCTGTCACGGCATCGACGCGCATTCGTGACCCACGCGTGCAGGGTTAGAAAGGATATATATATATATATATATATATATATATATATATATATATATATATATATATATATATATATATATATATATGTATGTATGTATAAGTTTTTAGCAATGCTTTTTTGTTACTGCAATTCCAATGTAATGTCTTTGGGAGACATCACTTAATTAACATTTTTTTAGGCATTCGCGCAGAGTTTTTCCGGCGGGCCCGGACGAGCCTGGTCACGAAGCCACGGAATCGGGCTGGGCTTGGGCTTAGAGTCACGGGCGCGGGCTTTAAACGGCTGGCCCGGGCCGAAAAATTTGGCGCGTACAATGCTCCAACTCCAACTCAGAATGCGTTGCTGGCTGTTCTCTAACTGACATTAGGTAAGTTAGGTCTAAATGGATGCGGAAATCGTACCTGGACGGTTGTCGAAGTCAACAGCTCCTCTCCAAAGTAAGGTGCTCGTTTGCTCGGGTGTGGACCGGAAGTACGCCGCTTGCTACTGCGGTTTCACTAGTGTCGATGTTCATGGAGACATTAACGGTGACACAGGCGAATTTGGCAGCGTAGACGAGCACGGGTGCCTATATGTCGACGGCTGTGGGCGAATAAGGCCGTCGTTGTAGCAACGTTACCAACGTCCAAACGACTTCAACGGCACCACCATTTGAAGACTGACAAGGCGTTGTCTATTTATGTACACCGCATGACAGAACGCTCACCTGAATTGCAAGGATATCCCCTTGTCAGGATTGGGGCTCAATCCCATCGTCCGTGGTCCTTTGCCAAGATTGGAGTACGGCATGAATTCGAAGGTAGCTGGCCCATGCCGTCGTCCAACTTATTTACGCTGAGATCGTTGATGAAGTGAAGAACTATTTCTCATCGAGAACGAGGAAAATGGGTTTATTTACAGAAATTAACTCAGTCTAACATGACTGCTTGAGAAAAAGAGTATCAGTCCAACATGACTGCATGAGAGAAGTGACTCAGTCTAACATGACTGCTCAAGAGAAGTGTCCTCAGCATTCGCACAACCACAGTTTTTATACACTCGATCCGCCGGCCATACGAGGCGGCGACTGTTCGTTTACTCATCACCAACTCGCCGCTGCTCTGCAGATCAGTTTACCGACACAAAGACACACACATTCTGAAGCCCAAACGACGGCGTTGGAGGGGTGCCGTTCCGGGAACTATCGGTGCCGATCGAGGGTCGCTCGTTGTTTTGCGTCATGCCGAAGCGTGAGAAGCCCCAAAATACGCCTTCCCCACGGCAGCTTGTCCATGCGTGTCAAATCAGCTCCGCGTTGGGGAACTCCGGAATCATTGTTCACACACCGAACTAGTTCCGTCACAATGTCGATGGGGCTGGAGGAAGGAGGCAGTTTTCAGCACAAAGGCCGCTTCTTCGAACGCCTCCTAGCTGCAGCGACGGTGAGGGGGAGATGCGCGTCGTGTCGCCCTGTCGTAACTGTGTGGCAATCTTGTTTTGCAGCTCGCCATTCTTAACAGCGCAAAGGCCGCTTCTTCGAACGCCTCCTAGCTGTAGCGACGGGGAGTGCGGAATGCGCGTCTTGCCCCTGTGTCGTAATTGGGTGGCAATTTTGTCTTGTAGCTCGCCATTCTTAACACCCTGAAACGTACCTAGCGGGTGGTATTTCGGTAGCGTGGCCTAAGAAGATGAATAAATGAAGCTGAAATTTAAATGTCAGCTGTTCGTGGGGTGCTTTAGGCGAGTTTTTTCGCTATCGCCTTTGTTGAGACCTCTCTGCTAAACGTGACCTTCTACTTGCAGTCGACTTTCGGGTTCCACTGTTCGTTTGGCAGGATTTCTCGAGGATTAAACTCTTCCAGGGCTCTTGCTACGTTCGTAAGGTGAAATTAACTGTCTAAGCGCGAGGCGTTTGCCACTGCTCGTAGAAGAACGACCTAGGTGCGGAGCTGAACGGATGTTTATTTGCGTCCCTTTACGCTATTTTCGAGTACAGATTAGCAGCGATGGCTTCCCGGGCACCCGGTAGTGTCAGGCATGACGCAGGTCATGCGGCCATGTGGCGCGTATATTTCGCAATCTTACAGCAAAAGGTTAACGCTCCCGAAAACGTGGATTAACAATATTTCGGAGGTGCATATTGGGCATCCATACGAAACATTGCGGAATCGTATCTATCTATCTATCTATCTATCTATCTATCTATCTATCTATCTATCTATCTATCTATCTATCTATCTATCTATCTATCTATCTATCTATCTATCTATCTATCTATCTATCTATCTATCTATCTATCTATCTATCTATCTATCTATCTATCTATCTATCTATCTATCTCCTCCTCTCGTTTTTTTTCTTTTCTTTTTTCAACACGTCAACGAGTCATCGACAAGCAGCGTATGCACTAACGGTATTCGCGACAGGCGCACTTACCACATCTGCGACCACGCAATTCTAAGCGACAAACTCGCCACAAATGCTTGAAGGAAATTTCTGAGGCACTCTTCCTTTTTAATTCTTAATTATCCGAGTTATACGTTCGAAACCTCACACGCGTCCGAGGCAGACATCCCGATGGCTTTTTATATTTTCCTCAGTATAGAGCGTCTCGGTTGTGAAACGAGTTATTTTAATCAGTCATTTCTACCTGCTGCCACAGGCGATTAAAACATACTAATAACGCTGCTCTGGAGCGCAACCTCGCAGATATATATAAATTGGTTAATAACAATTTTAAATGTTAACTAGTGTACTAGAATTTTACTCTGCAATACGTTTTCATTCATTTTTTCCTGTTCTGACATTTTTCCCCCTGTATTTTGTTTTTGATACCCCTATGACTACACTATTGTTCAATAATGCTTTTTGCTCCCTCTCATGGCAGTAATATTTATAGGGCGTTTCAGGGTTACGTAATTTATGATAACGACTACATACTGGAGTTGCGCTGCGCTGTGTACGAGTGTTCACACTTTAAAGTATTTCTGTGCACTGCAAACGAATAATAAATTCGAGGACGAAGCACAGCGTCCTCACCATGTGCTTGGCGAAGAGGTTGTTCACTCGGGGTCCCACGTTTCTGGAAAAGCAGTGAAATATTTGCTCGCAGCTGCGCATCCCGACATTAGCTATGCGCAGACGCGGGTAAAGAGCTCCGCGCGCACCGAACGCAAAGCAAACCAACAAACCACGCTGTTGGACACGGCGAAATGAACGTGGCTATGCGGAAGAGAGTTGCAGCAAAACCGCACCGAATACGCTCTGATAAGATTGGGCAGCTGGTTTCGCCTCTGACGCAAACGCATCGCCTACGCAGCGGGGATTTGCGTTGGGCGGCGGACTTGTACTGAGCAAGCGAACACCCGAACAGTGTGTCGGTGGGGTGGGGGGGTATGGTTATTAGTAACGTCCCGCGCCCACTTCATGCATAACTTCGTTTGCGGCACAATTTGCGCGTAGCACTGTGTGTCACTTCGGCTGCTCTTCCTTCTGATTGCTCGTACGGCTGTCGACCCACGCTGCCGCAGAGTCCCAAGAAAACGCAATCGTCGACGCGCCCTTCCCGCTATTGCGCAACCTATCAGCCGAGCAGTCCATACGTATCTTTTTTTTCTATCTTTCTTTTTCTGTCCTCGAGTGTTTCCATATACGAGGAAATGTTGGGGGCCACGTAGAGGGTGGCCCGCTTCCGCCAAGGTCAAGCAGCTTCGGGAAGTAAAAGGCGGAAGCCGTGTCTGTTGCTACGCGGAACACTTTTGCATTAGCGTCTGCCACCCAGTCTCGGCACTTACCCCGACGCCCTGGTATAAAAGGAACAGTATAAAAAAATATTTTGACGCGAGTTTCAAAAAGAAAAAAGAAAGAAAGGAAGTGACGAACAGGAAGAACGTCACGCCACTCCCCACGCTCGCGGCGGTCACGCCGGCTTTCACCCACGCAATCTCTCGATATTACAACACCATACGATCGCGGTGTTAGGAAACGCTCGACGTCCGTCGTTAACGTTACGGCCTGCTCTCTCTCTCTCTCTCTCTCTCTCTCTCTCTCTCTCTCTCTCTCTCTCTCTCTCTCTCACTTTTTGGTTTTATGCCACCAATACCACCAAACTTCGCAGTTGTTCACTATACAGCCTTCAGTGTTATTTACTGTTATTCATTGTGTTTCGGGCTTTTAGTTTTTTCTGCCCTGCGAAGAGCTTGCCCTGCCACTAAAGGGCACCAACGTCCACACAAAAAAAAAGCTCTATCTCATTTTATTCTCCGCGGCAGATTCATCAATTTTTCCTCGACGTATAATTCTAAATGCCCAAAAATTGCTGACAGGGCTGCTACACGTCACCACTTATACTTCTGTACGGACAACAGCGACAAGCTGACAAAATCACGCTCTACGGCTTATGCGTTATTTTCACGCGCTACGCATGTACACTCGTCATAGGCAAATTTTCTCCTGCAAAATCGTGTTCTCAGACATCCTGATCTGGCTTATCAGTAGCGCATTGCTCTTTGAAATATCGTAAATATTTTCTGTCTTCAATTTATTAGCTCTTTCATATAGGTATAGTTTCGTCGCTGGCTTCTTTATCGTGCCTCTTGAACAAGCTATTTATGCTTCCCTGGCTTCTTTTTTTTTTTCTTCGTGCGACCAACACAGCGCGCCACACCTGCACGCGTCCCCCTTCATAACCTAAGCGTTACATTCAAGCGTTAAGCCCATCAACAAAATAGACGCTTCTGCATTATTGGTCTCTGCCTGCAAGAGTACACAGGTTCCTGGCTGAGAGAGTTGTCCAACATTCGTGTTGCTTACAGCGCAAGACGGATGTAAGCACAAGCAGAATACTGGACACAGGACAAGTTGTGGACAGCAGCACGCCGTTGCCCATTAGTCAGAAAACTCAGTGCCCACTCTTTTTCTTTTTACCTTTTTCATTTTTTTGTGCCTCTCTCCTTCTCTCTTTCCCTAATTCCCTTCCCCACGCAGAGTACCATGTCAGCGATATCTGTACGCCGGCTATCTGCCTTTCATTAAAGGTCTCTCTCTCTCTCTCTCTCTCTCTCTGTACAGTACAACACTTATTGCCTTGTTCCCTGCTTTCCGGCGCTTGTCCTAGATCATATTCTGCTCATGTTTACGTCCGTCTTTTGTAGTTTAAGCAATATCAGTATATAGGATAGCTTAACTTCACGTTATTTTTCGGTAGATACAACTTTTCTGTTGTTCGGCGCAACAACTTCAAGAACAACAGACAGCAGGCACAAAAGCGTTAATGTCCTACCGACAAGGTCTGAGCTGAAGGATTGTAATGTTCTCGGCAGAGACCTCGCGTATATAATTATATGCACAATTTGAATATAAGAACCACAATTCCTAGAAAGAAAAAAAGAAAGAAAAGAAACATGCAGATTGGACACACATGTTGGAATCTATGTAAAGGGAAGCTTTGATGATTGGTGATGGCCATTTGAGGCTATAAAAAAGACCGATTTGGTTTGCTCTTGTCTTGTTTGAGAAGTTTCGTGCAGGAATCGTCGGAGCACATTCCCAATCCGGATGACTCGCCCAGAACAGGCGCAAACCCAATGCCGAATACTGAGCGGTTCACAAAGTGAAATAATGCAAATCAAAGAATACGTTAAACATAATTCACCATTACACTATACAGATCGGTGTTCTTTAGAGATACCTGTGGGCCGGCCTTACGTGACCAATTTTTATGTAGGTTTTTCTTTAGCTTGGCAGGACAAAGATGGCCATACTTGGTCAGCATGCAACGCTTAGATAAGCCTCTTCGCGGGTACTTTCACATAACCTTTGTATTTATGTTTGCAAATATATCCGGCGGTATAGCGACCGACCCATCAGCCAGGCAACCGCGCCAAACCCGGAAAAGTAGACAAAGAAGGCTTCGCTTTTAAAGAAGAAATATTAAAAAATTAAAGAAATAGGCATAAGTGCTTCCATTGCATCAGTACACGCAGCGTTGGTAAAAAAAAGGACATCCGATAGAAAAGTGCTCGAGGGTTGCTCCTCTCGGCTTCGTTGACTCACTTTCAATCGATGTAGGTTGACCTGTCGCGCGGTTTCGACAAGCGCCAACTTAGCAGCCGCTTAACCCTCGCTTTATGGGATGTGGTGCTGGCTCGTTCTTTCGATCGATCCTTCGCCAAATGTGGCTTTTTTCGAAAGAATTTTGTTGCCGCGTGCCGCTACGGGTCCGCCAGCCACGGCTTCATTTCGCGTTTGCCGCCCACGGCGTCTTGTTACTCACCTCTGCCCTCCCGGCGCCGATTATGCTGTAGCCGCTCTTCAGTCTAGCCTTACTGCCTAGCCCCGCTGTTGGTAGCTTAGCAACAATCAAATCGCTAAGTTTAGCGAGTTCTTGGGCCGATATCCCACCGGGAATATCAGCTCCTCCGTTAGGCCGCTACTTTTAAATACATACCAAAGCGCTTAAATGTGAGCCCTCTGGCTGCATCAAAGCTGCTTTTGTAGGCAAAAGCAGAAAACGGGGCAAAAGAGCCCCGTTTTCTGCCACTCATTTTATTATCTCTTTCAAAGACACGATGGCCCACGACCACCAGCGAAGCAGGTAATAGAGGGATATTGTGCACATGGCCGTGTCACCTGCCTTGTGCATAGTACTCCTTTATCCTGAATGCTACACCCTCGCCGCTAGCACACCTTCGGTCGTTGTCGCCCCACCCACCTTACCCACTCTTCCCTTTAGAACTCTACCTATATACAGCGTTCCGAGGAAAGCATATGTCGCCTTGAGAAAGACAAGTCCACTTGTCGAAATGTTGGCTCCCGCTTTTACCTTGCTCTCGTTTTGATCATCTACTTTCTGAAATGTATGCCAGCGTCGTCTCGCCAGAAGCTTGCGTCACCATAAGCGAAAGCAACTTTGTATTTGTTTCTTAAAACCGCGCAATTAACTCAACCAATTGTTACATTGAATGACGTAGATTATAAAATGCGACCTTTCTGCGAAATTCGAGCAATAACAGCGAAAACAATCTTTTTTTTTTTCGAAGACTCTAAGCGAAATGTGCATGTCCATGTGTAGCTGCCATTAATACGTTGTCGCATACCACATTTAAGTATTTATTTACGCAGCGCTACTCTGGTACCCTCATCAATTTCTTCTTTTTGCTAAGAAAATTAGATCTTAGAAAGAAATATTATTTTTCGTTAACGATTTCTTATCTTACAAAAAATTGACCTTAGAAACACCACATCTTCATGGATTAGATTTGATTCCTATTAATTATGCTATCCTTGGGTTCCTTGGCACAGCGGCCGGAAGGTTTTCTTTGCCATCCAAGACTGTTTCTTTGGGTTCAGTGCGATTTGTTTGTTAAACAATGACCTTATTATTTATCTTTCTTTATTCTGCCCAGTTTAGTTGTGCTTTTTATTTTTATTTTGCAATTTTATCTATTCCTTCATTTTCGACTACGTTTCAGCCTGTTTCTTTGGATTATCACGTACCAGTTCACACCTTTCGTCTTACTTACTTTATATTTGCTATGTTATGTTGAGCTACCCGATGCTCGGCCGACACCCTGGGGTGGACATGTGCCACTACGCGCCAAGAATCAGCATTTATACACTTGCGAGGGACTGCTGCTGTCGCGTCAAATGGGTTTCGAGCCAAAATAACATCGCGGAAGCCTGCCCGATTTTGCGCGAGCTTTTAAGCTTAATCTTTACCGTTGCATCACAACGCGGACGCAGCCCGACGAAGTGTTACATCACCCGACAGGTTCGAAAAGGGAAAAAAACAAGGTGGCGTCGAGCTTTAAACAACAATGCTGCAGGATGTACGCTAGGCGAGTTGGTTCTGACGATTGCGTCGCCCACCGGTACTTTGATACTCAAGTCATGAATCTAATGCTTCTTTTTCTTCTTTTCTTAACCGGTTTTGTGAGAAGTCGTGGCCACATTGAAGTAGTCGCACGGTGAGAGGAAATGACGGGAGACGCGGGGCTCAGATACCATTAAGAGTCGGGTTCAATGCCTTGGCTCGCGAGACATCACCTATACTACGCGATTCATCGGCGCATGCGCAGTGTGCTTGTAGCGCAATCCAGACATAGATTAGATAAATGCGCGCGCTCTGGAACTTCCTTGTACGTGCCTATCCCCCATCTGCTGCGCTTTTAGGTGAACGTAACTGGTCCAACTGCGTTTCGTAGCCATTTCTTTTTGTTTTCTGTGTATCTCTTCTCAGAGCTGCCACTGCACTTTGCTAGTTGCGTACAAAACGCGAAAATAAAAAGAAAAGATTGCCGTACTTAAGAGTTAAGCTGTTAAAATAATTTTGCCTGTATAACACACGTTATACATACATGCAAATCAAGATCGTCCACGCGGCTTTCAAATGTTCGCGTTGCTAGCAGACGCATCATGCATGAACTCTAGATGAATGAGTTTTATCAAAACCACACGCGTCGCACATCTTAAAAAGCGAGACCTTTACTGCACATAAATAAAGCAGACACGCTATATTTGTTACTCGTTTCATTGTTCCCATTGTCTCCATTGCCTTCCTGTTCTGTGAAGCAAAAAGTTAAATAGAGGCAGACACTCGCCCCCCCAAAAAAGATGTGTGCTGCGATTGCGCGCAACATCTCGTGATGACGTATGTACAGTGTTAAGCATAAATCGTTCTCTATGTCTTTCCGCTACATGCGCAGGCATGTCTCGGTGAACATTAAGAAACTTTTCTTGCTTGCGACCAATAGTATTTAGGCTACAAAAGAGGACTGGAAAACGTAACGTATGCCTACTTTTGCAATATAACTGCGTCGAAAAGGCAGTGACAGATTATCAGAATGAATTTTTTTATCAATAAAAGAAAAGGAAAACCTAAAGGGAGATTGTAAAGGGGCCGGTGCAAATTTGAGAACAACCAAGAGCTTGTATGACGCAAGATATGTATAAAACATATATTACCGACTAACGGTGCTTAAGGGGCAAGCTTACATTCATCATCGGTAGCGGCTCTTCATATTTCAACTGCGGTTTATGCGCTGTTAGGGAATCAGTATTGCAAAAAGAAAGTAAAGAAGTTTCACAATCTCCGCTTGAGTGCGTGCAGGCAATAGCAGACTCTGCACAGAGTCTGTCGGAGAAGGCGACTTTACGGCGCCAATGTGGGCAGCGGGTAGCGTACATGAATATACGCAGTATTTCAACATAGCGTTGGCAGTGAAGATGTCGTTCAAGGCGAAAAGTCGGCCGTTATGTACAGTGTGCAACATGGCTGGACAAGGACAAATGGCACGGAATGCCGGTGGTTTCAGACCATCGTTGGGCGAAGTGTTCCCGTGGCCTAAGTCCTTGGAACATTGATGCTTTAAGCTGTGAAAGGACCCTTACGGCTTTCAAGAGAGAGAGAGACGAAGAAGGAAAAGCAGGAAGGTTAACCAAGTACGTGCCCAGTTTACTATCTTACACTTTCGTAAGGAGGAAAAAAACCAGACAAGAAAAGAAAGAAAATACAGTAAGTCATCGTGAACACAGTCGCAGAGGAATTTTCCACTGACAGGAGCAGGCAGCCACACAGTCCAGTCGCGTTCAAACGGTGTTTCATGAGGCTTTTGTGGCGCTTTGCATGCCAGAGTATTTCGGCCAATGTTGCAAGATCCCTTCTTTCGAGAGCGATCTGTCACCTAAGCGTTCTGGTTTAGACTATACTGCGCTCCTCTTCGATGCTCGGGTGCTTGCCGGCTTTCGAAGCATACACTGTCGCAGCCGAATACGCAGCAGTGCGCTGAGAAAAGCGCCAGAAACAAAAAAAAAAGTTGTTGAATAGTTTACTCCCTTATGGGAGCATTTTTTGCTCCCGTGTTGTAGTTTCAGGGAGTGTCTTAGAGTTGAAATGCTGTGATGCGGTTGTAAACTATCATAAAGCTACAAATAATCACGTCACATAGAGACGCACAGAACACACGAGAAGCGGCACGACACCAGGCACCACGTGACAGAACCAAGCAGAAATGTATACCAGTGTATGCTATAGCCATGTCCCGTCAGGTGAGCAGATTAATCTTTATTTTTCTCAGAAATTAAGAATAGCTGGCTCGAGCAATGGTGGTCTGTCTGCTTGCACTTACGTAAGTAGTGACGCTGCTCACAAATGTTAATTAAGGATAGTAAACAAGCGAACAAGACTCAATGAACTCGCACTAATCGCGACAAAACTTTCATTTTACCCTACAGGGGCCAATTCTGTTAACACAAACGCAGTTCCACATCAAGGAAAATTCTTGCTTGGAGCGCATCCTTCTGTTCTTTACTGGTTTGTCACCAATGCTGAGTGCATTACAAGATGAACTGGTTATCGGGCTATAGGTGACCCAACGTGAGAGTTTCTTGCCCGAAGCAACGCGAACATTTCGAAATCCTCGCTTTTTTCTTTCAGCGTAGTCTTGTATACAACAGCTAGCTGAAACCGCTATGACGTTCGCTATATAGTACACAGCCACCTAAGTACCGACTAGCCCAACAACAGGCTTTGTTAGGTTACATAATATATGCATATTATTACTGAGATAGAGTCCTTCATTTCCTCTGGTCGCTAGACGAGGTACTTCGAAACGATTCCGCCCTTTACTTGAGGAGACAGCACTGCATCTAACTATATTTGCTCGGATACAAACAAAGTTAACGCAAATTATTCGTTCTCTTTCGTGAACACAGGAGAACAGAAACACTAGCGCGATGGAGTGCGCAAAAATAATGAGCTCCACAATTTTTAAGGCGTCCAATATAGCACACATGCGGCCTTTGGCCATTGCCAAATAAAACCTCGCGGCAGTCGTGGAAGAACGAGTTACGATCGTTTTGAACCGAGAATGCCTCCAGCTCATCGTATCGCTTTTGCAGCAATTCGCCTTTCTTTTTTGGGGGGTTCGTATAGATGCGTCACGAAAAAAACCGTGTTTCGCAACAATGCAACCGTTGAAAATAATAAAAAAGCGATAAAATTAGAGGAACGTGCCCACTAGGCGCGGCTCACAGAAGAAGAAAACATTGGAAGCGGGACAGCATTGTCCCGTTTCTCGCGTTCATTTCCACTAACTCACGTATAGCATGTCGCAGAGTGGGGCCGTGTGACGCCATCGCAAGGAGCTGAGCTGGGAGGCGGCGCAGTCATAAGCTGTCAACCCGCGACGGGACATGTACTACTCCTCCGTGTCTGAAGGACTTGAGGGGGGACAACTTGGTCAATTGTTGTGCGCACGTTGGAGAAGAACGAAGGGCGCGCAACGGAAGATGAGACGGCACCGAAACCGAACAGAGGAACCCCCCCTTCCTTTCGACTTCTCTTCGTCTCGCGTCGCGCCGGAAGCTAGAGGGTGACACCGTAAAATAAAATTCTTTCCCAATGATGACGACTCGCCCCCTCCCCCTCCCCCCCCCCCTTCTATAAAACGATCGGAGCGTCGGGGGCTGGCTGGCTGGCCAGCCGCCCCAGGCCTTGTACGAAGATCTCATGGACGCGCGCGTCGGGGGGGGGGGGGGAGGGGGGGGAAGCGGTGCATTTACTTAATGCCTGCAGCAGCGCACGCCCGCGTCTCGTCTGGTCCGCGGACGGCGGACAAGCTTTCTTCTTTCCTTCCTTCTTTTCTTTGCGCTACGTTTGTTCATTCTCTCCTTTTTGTTGGGGGTGGGGAGGGGGCCTCCACCACACTTCTCTCTCCCGCCGGCAGTGAAGACATCGCGCGCTGGCGCGCATATTTCTTGCAGCGCAGAGATGTCTGGCGGATGAGAGAGAGCGAGTGGGGAGAAAGCGCGGTGCAACGCGCCGTGTAGGGGGGGGGGGGGGGTAGGGGGGCATGCCCTCCCTCTCCGCGCACTGTCACAACGCGACGGTCAGGCCAGCGCACTTTTACGACTAAACGCTGCCGCGCGAGTGTCGTTCGATCTGGCCCGCTTGTCTCGACGGCTGGCTTTGCCGGACGTCGGCAGCAGAAGAGAGGAGCAGCGTCGAGCGGGAGCCCTGCTGCCTTGCCAGACTCGGGTGCGTGGCAGCGGGACAAATGGCGTCGGCGGCGAAGGAGAATTCGTGACTCTGGCGGTCGACTGGCGGTCCCCTTCAAGGTCCTTCCGCTTATTAGCGACTCCCAGAACCAGTGCTGGCAAAGGGAGGGGGGGGGGGGGGGGGTAGGAATGCCGGCCAGACGGACGAAAAAGGAAAGAAAGCAAAGACGGCGTAGCGCGGTTGGGGAGCGTAGAGTTCAACGGCGTAGTGTGAAAGCGGTCTGCGCCTTTGATTCAATTTCAGCCATGAGACGATGGTGTAAATAGGGATGTATGAGCTTCCGCTTTTGGGCTTCAGCGAACCGGGAAGCCAAGCACGGCCGGGTGTACGTAGTAGAGTCGATTGGGTGATGTACCTCGCTTGGCGCTTAATCCTGTAAAGCATCTTCACTGTTTGAATTCGCCATTTTTCAGCCCGTCTGCGTTCCTTTCTTTCTTTCTTTCCTTTCTTTCTTTCTTTCTTTCTTTCTTTCTTTCTTTCTTTCTTTCTTTCTTTCTTTCTTTCTTTTATTTTCTGTTTTGTTTCATTTGTTTATTTATTTATGTATTCATTTATTTATTGCGGGATGGGGGGGAGGGGGCGAGCCGGGCATTTTAGGACGCTACCACAACTGGCGATATCATTTCGTTTTGCGATTTATATTGTTATTTATTATTGTTTCTGGTGTTGGTTATACACTACCTTGATCTTTCACGGAGGATGGATTCTAATCTACATCGTGACTTTTTTGAATTATTGCTTCAGTTCTTCTGAAGAACACAAAGAATGCCATATCTTGCGAGTTCCTTCCCAGAATCCCTGCCCAGTGCGTCGACAGCCACACGTTCGCGATTAACCGCAGTCAGACACGCACATTACGTGCTAATGCTAAACCTCCACGCGAAGATCACCGTGCTATAGCGCGGTGGATGTGTAGCTTGCATAGCTGTATCGACCGGTGGAGAAGGGAGGAGGGGCAGAGCAGAACATTTTTCCCGCACCCGACTTTTGAAAGCAGCCACTGCTGCACACTGGTACACATACGACAAAACAGCAGCTGATAACACGTTTTTTTTTTTTTTCAGAGAGAGAGAGAAAAAAGGATGCATAGAAAGGCAGGGAGGTTAACCAGAGGCAGTTCCGGTTGAATTGTGCGCGCCGAAGTATGCTTCGGCGCGCACAGTATCCTTCGGACGAACGCAGGATAGGGAACAGGGAACGGTGATAGCTTACCTCGTGTCACTTAATAGTTCGGGTGTCCGTAGACGGAGGTCTTTAGTTTTTGCTCTCGGAGGTCTTTAATTTTAATGCTCTCGCATTTTAATGCGAGAGCATCGATTTTCCTACCCTCACGTACTCTATTGAATATGGGTTTGTGACCTCTGTACGATGACAGGAGACTCCCTAGGTGGCGCCACAACGCTGTAAAACAGCCCTAGGGAATGTCCATCTAAGCGCTGGGGTTCAAAGCTGCTGGGTGCGTTAACTTGCTATAAGTGATGATTAGGAAGCGACGATAGGAGTATTATCGCTGGAAAAAAATTAGGGAAGAAATGAGGACGGGACCCCGCCGCTTCAAAAAGGACGCCATTAGCGGTCACCATCTGCAGCAGCATTATCGTCATCATCACCATCATTATGACGTGCACCTGCTGCATACGTCAGAACAACTGCGGTGACTTTCCGCTATAATGCCCGTGATGATAGTCTTATGTGCCATGGTAATGATGACAGTGATCACAATGATGATGAGCCTGATTACAATGACGTGTTCATGAGGCTGTGTTGTATGTGATGATGATAATAATAACGAGTCATCAGACTAGTGATTATGCATTCTGCATTTCTTAACCTGCGCTATTTCAATTCATTCTTTATGTAACATCTTTGACTTATGTATATCTATGACTCCCCCCCCCCCCCCTTATGTAATACCCTGTAAAGGGTCCTTAAGGGTCCAATAAATGATGATGATGATGATTCAAATGCTCTCGCACTAATGACCGAAGTCGCCCTGGCGACTATAGGGAAATTTTGTGCGGGATGTTTTCGTTTCACACCATGCCGACAACATCATTGAGGTGATAACACTCGTGTACCTAAAAGGGCCAGAACAGGCAAGAACGCCGCGAAGTAAGTGGCGTCGCGCTAACGCCATGCTGACGCCGTAACAGCGGCGGTTTCCGCGGCCGTTTTCGGTCTTGTGCATGTTCTTCTTCCCCGTAAGCACTTTCTAGCTGATCTCACAAGAAGTACAACATTTTGTGACGTCTTTCTACACTTAACTACCATTACCTCTATCCTCCTCTCCCCCCCCCATTCTTCCGCGGCTTCCCATTGACCCACTTCCAGCTAGCCCCTGCGTCAATGGTGCCGCTGTTCTGGCGCGAATTTCAAGATGGGAAGCTTGCCCTTCGTAACATCTGCTAAAAAAAAACAACTTTCCCTCAAAAGAAATGCGAATGGAGTTTCTGAAGAACTAACTTGCCGGAGTGTAGGCTGAATGAGCATTTTCTTCCTTAGTTTTCCTAAAACTTCGTGATTGGGTACTTCCCCTCGATCACGTGACGCGCCACGGGAGACGAGGGGAGCAGACGTTGACCACCCTTCCCTTCGTGCCTTTTCCTTCCCATTTGGTCGTTGCTTCCCTTGGCTCATTATCCCCAAAACCGGCTTGCCTGGGGAGAACCCATACAAACGATCCTTGCTAGTAAACTTTGGTCCAGACGTAGCAAGAAGAGAAGTAAAATTATTCCGTCTGGAGGGAGTCTGCGGAATCTATTCAGGGTCTTGCAGGCGCGTGCGAAGGGAGTTTTCTTTCTTTTTTTCTGTCTGCATTGCGGAACATCATTAGTGTCTCTGTTCACTTTGGTTCCACGTTTACATATAAGAAAGTATTATGACGGTTGCGCTAAAATAAAATTGACGACAGAAAAGAAAGAAACGTAAGCCGTGATGCGTGAGCCAGACCGGAAGGCGCAAATAGGCGGATGTACCCCAACCGCACGGGCAACAACTGATGCGGGCATCTTGCGCATCTAAGCCGCCAACGTTCTCTCGTTTTCTTCTATTCTACTTGCTGCGTTGTCGCCGCTATTAAACCTTGCCATTTCAATACGCGACCATCCCACATCTTCAGATTTGGGCAAAGAATACGCCCCCCCCCCTCCCTCTGCGGCTCTGTCTTCCCACCCCTTCTTTCTTTTTTTCTTTTTGAAAGAAAGAAAATAAATAAAGAAGCGGCGCCGAGACTTCCAGTATTGTGCTCTTCGGAAAGCGGGAGAAGAAGAAGATACCAGAAGAAAACATGAAGTGGAAAAGGAAGCCCTCGTCTCCCAGATGCAGCATCCGTCATACAAGAAGTTTTTCTCGCATATTTTGCGCATATACGTTCTAGGACGGTGGCGTTGCACTGTGATATATCCCTCGACGGCGCGCCTCGTAGCGTCTTCATTTCCGGCTTTCAAACAACAACAACAAAAAAGAAATACAAGAAAAAATGCTTTTCATGTTTGCTTTTGATGCGACGAGATTGCGCGGACAAAGTTTAGTAATACAGCGAGTCGCTCGGCGCTGGACGAAAATAAAGAGAAAATTTTCTTTTCTTTTCTTTTTTTTTTCAACAGAAAACGCAGGGAGGGACGGGTTCATGAGAGTGTAGAGACCGCGTGCTCGTGCTCACGTCGTTGACGCATGGCTGCTCGCGAGCGATTACCGCCCCTGTGTGAACCGAGGTCTCGCCGAGCGCGTCATTTCGAAGTCGCCGGCAGCGCACGTACTACGTTTTTGCCTGCGGGGTGCTTAAGAAGCAGCGTTCGATCGCCCTTACGGCGAAGACGCGCCGGTCATGACGGTCCCTAAAAACGCTCTCTCGTATGAACCTCTAGTGTGAGACGACGGCTAGCGCGAGGCCACCTTTTTTTTTTTTCCCTCGCGATCGCCATACGTCTCCCCTGACGAGCGAGTCTCGATTGCGGGTTTTTGCCCTAAAGTTTTGTATGTATGTACGTATATATATATATATATATATATATATATATATATATATATATATATATATATATATATATGGTAGCTCAATTGGTGGAGCAGCGCACGCGTATTGCGAAGGCGCGGGATTGTTCCCCAACAGCCGCAGGTAGTTTTCTCATCCACTTTAATTATCATTAACTTCTCGTTTCCTCAATTCAATTATTAGGTGCAAGTAGTTTCCATTATGTTGTCCTTGGTGTCTTTGTTTGTTGGCTACAGTAACTGCTTAAATATAAATATTTAAGCAGTTACCTCGAGAGCCGTTAGCGTTGCCTACTCGAAATAGAAGCAATGACGTCGAGGCACGTACCATTCACGTCCGCTTCGCACGTCGCTGAAAGCGACTCCACCGTGAGAATCGTGGAAGTCCGCAGGTTTTTCCACAAGTCAGAAAAAGACAGCAGACCCGTTCCACTTTACGGGATCACTGCCTGATCACCACCCAAGCTGTTTCTTTCGAGAAGTTGCATTACGATCTTCAGGTAATCGTAAATAAGCCGCACACTTCAAAGCGTTGCCCGCATGCGAATCTCACGTTTTCTTTGTTGCCCACATACATAACGCTTTCCAGCACTCGCTTACCTCTTGTTCCTTCTTTTTGCGTTCGTCTTTGTAGCTGTTTCGTTATGTTGCCGCAGCCAACCCACACGGCTGTTCTTACGCTTGCTTAAAATACTTTTAGCCAGAGTTGTACCAAGACCCACGCACTTCTAACTTCGCACGCACATCAGCCATAATGTTCCCCAACCGCCGAATTTGATTTCCAGAGCTTATAGATTTCCCAGGCAGGCGGGCTAAATTCTACACTGTAACTAAACGACACACAACTTTTTCCTGCACATCACCCATAATTTTCCCCTTATGCCGATGTAATATGAACAAAGTGACTCATTTCGTTCATCAAGGACACCGCAGGCGTGTGAGGTAACGCGTGAAAATATGGAGAAAACGACGATTCAGTAATTACTTGCAAATCGCCTTATTGATCCGGAAACGTTAACGTTTCGATCCACGCTGCACACGGCCCCAATTTTTATCACGTGCAAACGCGGTGTGTCGTATGGTTCTCTCTGGACATTCGGAAACTTAGCGGCTAACAGCCCTATAACGCATTCGAGCAATTAACAAACTTAATTTTTGAACCTGTAAATAACGCACACACATTTAAATCAGCGTTGGCTGTAATTTCGTCTCAATGACAGAGACAGTTCTACTAGAATTCAGCGCTTATAATCCGGCGCCGTTCGTAAAACTCCCTCATAACTTTCCAGTCCGCTTCCATGCGTAATGTACGTAATGTACATTCTGAACTTTGACTACACACATCCCCCTCCCTCCCCCATGATTTTCACCATATGTAAATCAAGTTCCTCGTTTAGTTCGCCGAGGCCATCTGGCAAACCTATCGTGGCCCGTAGGAACGCGTAAAACAAGAAAGAAAACGTGTATTCAGTAATAGATTGCAACGATCGCAACTGAGCCAGAAACGTTAAAGCATTCCATTTTTTTCCCCTCCTAAAATGGCCCCCATTTCCGATAAATGTCAACTTGGAGTCACGCACAATTATCCTAACATACTGGAAAACAGCGAGTATAGGACAACACACACTTTCAAGCACTTGCTGAAGCAATATTTACAACGGCTGTAACTTAACGACATGCATTTACCTTCGAGTGCTCATTGGCCGTATTGGCCTCATTGGTCATATTAGACGAAAATATACTCCAAGAGAATATAAAGCTGTGAGCAATTTCAGTATTAGGAGAGGTGAGAGCGATTTCTTGGTGTGCAGGGACTAATTAGTTTTTTTTTTTCTGGATATTGCTATTTTAGCTTTCCTTTATTTAATTTGCGTGCAGTTCGAGTCCGATCAGCCTTTTAGTAACCACATAGTTTCATCACACAGCGTTACTAAGTCCTCGACATCTGTTCCAGAAAAAGATATTATGGTATCATCTGCACAGATAACTAATTTTGCTTTGGAATTAATGTAGGTGTATATATTGCGAAGTTATAAGGTAAATAATAGAGGCCCCAAAACGCTACATTGAAGCACCCCACAAGAAACTGGTTCAACTCTGTAAATTGAGTTAGCTATTTGAACAATTTCTTTTCCGTTAGTTAGCTAAGGTTTTAATAAATCTAAAACCTGACCTCGAATGCCATATAATTGAATTTTCTGACGCAAGATATCACAGTCGACCAGATCGAAGGCGTGTGGAAAGGCAGCGAAAGTACCTATTACAAAGAACTTATTTTCAAACTGCTGAAGAATATATTCTTTTTGCTCCAGCAACGTTTACTCCGCTGATTTATTTTTAGTAAACCAATACTTGTCAGCAGTAAGTATTTGTGCCTATCAATAAATTTGGAAAAGCAACTGTGCGAAATTTTTTTTTTTTTGTCCAGAAATCTTTGAAAAGGTTGGTGGAATGGACGCTGCTCTACAATTTCACATGTCATTTCAACCTTCCTTTTTGTAAACAACGGATATTCGTGCTAGTTTCTTTTCCTATGAAAAATTCAATTCGTTATAGAAGTGTTAAAAATATCTGCGAGAACTGGAGCCATAATTTTAGCTGGATATTTAAAAGGTGTTATCTGGCGTCCCTAACTGTCCCTGCTAAGGTTCATTTTCAAATTTTGGATAACACATTCAACTTATTGTGATGCAGTTGTTCCTAGAAATATAAAGCTATCAGCGTGATCGAGAACATAATCAATTGCGTCATGAAAGCCACTAGTCGCTGGTTTACAGGTATAATAGTCGTTCAATGCTTCAGCCAATTCAATCCCCGATAGCTCCTTGCCCGCAACCAGCACGTTTAGTAGCTGAGTGAAAATTATCGCGATGTAATAACTTGTCAAGCCAGGACAACAATAGGTCGTGGCGACTGTGCGGCACATCTAGACAAGAAAAAAGAAAAACGATACTCTGTTCTCGGTCACAGTAGTTTTTCGATCAACTTATTGCGATACTGCGTAAAGACAACCCAGTCATCGGAAGAACGTGTATTAAGAAATTTTCTGCGCAGTTACTCTTTTGTTTTCATTTCAACCGCACAGTTCTGGTGCGACCCACGCTTCCCGTGCTCTGCCATGTCTTCTACGCGTTTTTGCGATAATATGAGACCAACACAGTCTTGTGAACGCGTCTCGTCGTTAGCGTCATCCTTCCGCGCCCAGTTCACAACCTTCCTTCTTGACGCCTCTGATTTCACCGTCTTGTCGGTTAGTGGTATTTTCAAACTCATCAAACTTTCGTGCCATATGTGTACTGTAAGGCCTGTTCCATGCTTTCAACTGTATCCTTTAGCGCAGGCAAGCTATCTAACTCTCGGCTGATAGATGAAAGAACGCTTTTGATTTCACCCTCAAACTTTGATCACGGCTATTTCGATATGGCCCGGTGCCCCTGCAGGTCCGGAATGGCCAAGCCTTCATTGCGAATTCATTTCTTTATTTGCCTGTGTAATATGTTTCATTTTATTTTACTCTTAGGACACATCGGAGCTCGGGAAAGTTGGGGGAGGGGAGAAAGTCCCTGGGGCCCGGGAACTCCCCCCCCCCCTTTAGTCAGCGCCCATGCATTTGCGGAGGAGCGTGGGTGGTGGGGAACCAGGTCAAGGGGGCATCTATTTCTTGTGGGTGACTGAGCGGTACAGGTCGAATAACACTGACCTATTCGAAAAACGCTTTCGTCGTCATTGCTGACTCATGCAACCCACGCGCGTCCACCCGCCAGATATCGAGGTATCTGCGGGAAAGGCATCTCTCACGGGCAACGCCACGTGCACGAAGAACAAGCCCTGACAGGCACACATGTGCAATAGAACACCAAACAGCAAAAAAAAAAAAAAGAATGGCGAGTCCCATTCCAAGTCCAAGTCTCGATCGCTTGTTTCTTCGTGTGACGTTCTTTTATTATGACCGGAATTGCCAGAAGTCCCGAACATGAAGTTTGTGGGCGCGAAGGGGACGATTACGCGTATTCTTTCTAAATGTTCTTGGTTTGGTGCGCGAAGGACAGGCGCTCTGCGCCACGCTCGGCAAACACGACAATCGTCTTCTTGAGGCTCACTTACACTAGGCCTACCCCACATTGATTTCGGTCTGCCGACTGTCGGCAGACGGAAATCGGTGTCGGGTAGGCGTAGTGTGAGGGCACCTTTACGAAAAATAGAATTCATGCGCCTTGGTCGCAGCCGACTTCAGCCGGAGTTAAGCATTGGTGTGTTTATATGTATCGGGACTTCAGCGAATTTGCGCGTACTTTCAAATCTCCTCTTCTGGTATTTCTCTGCTATTTCCCTCCTCCAGTGCCTCAATGCAGAGTAGCCAACCGGAGAGGTACTAGTTCTATTAATATGTCTGCCTTTCATCTATCTATCTATCTATCTATCTATCTATCTATCTATCTATCTATCTATCTATCTATCTATCTATCTATCTATCTATCTATCTATCTATCTATCTATCTATCTATCTATCTATCTATCTATCTATCTATCTATCTATCTATCTATCTATCTATCTATCTATCTATCTATCTATCTATCTATCTATCTATCTATCTATCTATCTATCTATCTATCTATCTATCTATCTATCCCTACCTCTTTCTCTCTTCTTTTTATTAGCCTTCGTCAAAACTAGCCGTCTACATCTTTGCAGGCGTAGAACTCCATCGACGCGCGGTGGTCTAGGTCGGTGTTGGTTACATCGCCCTCGCCTGGTGCCCAGCCGCAGCCTTAGCTTCTGCTATTCTGCTGCTATACCGTTGGCGTTCTGGGAAAGTCTGATCTTCGTCAGTGATGGCGATTACAGAATTGAGACTGCAACGTTAACCGGTAACTTGTACACGCGGGAAGCAGCTTGATGAGCCTACACATTTCGCAACTCCTGCGATACATAAGTCAACTAAAAAATAAAGAAAGAGAATGAACGCACAGATAGAAGAAGACTACGGGAAAATGGGTAGGCGGGTAAAGCGGGAGCCCTACTCTCTGAGAAAGTCACTTTGCCGAACGGAAACACGTTTGTCAGCGAGACCTTGAGATCGCTGGAGCACAATGCGTTTCAAAAAGGAGCTCCTTCGGAGGCCTATACTTGGCCGCGACCGTATTTCGAGCGAGAGATACGGCGACTTGAAAGCAGGACGCAACCTGTCGTACGGGGAGTAGTATTCGCGATGTAGGAAAGGCCGGATTTTTTTCGGCGCTCATGGAATATCGGTGCGTTGAAAGGGAAGGAGGAATGAATCCGAGGGATATGTTTTCAATATCGCCGGCGTAGAGTATATATGTACTAAAAAAAAAAGGAAGGAAGCGGGGGAAGGAGTAGCGTTGCGTCAGTACAGGCCCAAGAGCAAAGAAAGTAACGAAGGGAAGAAAAGAACGAAAGGGGCAAAGAACATGAGAAGAGGCAAAAATAGACGAGCCGCTCGCTTCGCTGGGTCTGAGACGGCGGCAAAGCCGACAGAACGCGGCCGAAAACGGGAGCAAGCGGAGAAAAAAACGGGGACTCGCGAGTCAGACAAATGGACACCGCGCGTCGGCATATCGGTCGCCGTTTCTCGCTCGGTCCTCTCGTTGTTGTTGCGCTTCTTCTTCTTCTTCTTCTTGCTACTTTCTCCGCGAAAATGTTTAGTCCATTAGGAGATTGAATGCACTGGCTGGCGGGCTGCAAGAGTCTCTCTCGTATTTATTCGGACCTTTTTTTTTTACTTCTACAAGAGACGGGCCCGCGCTCTTGGCGCTGTTTTGAGGCCGCATATAACGAGACGCTGGGATGCCCGTCGCTCGTCTGTGAATGCAAAGCGGCGCGCCGCGGGAGAAGAGGGAAAGGGTGTTGGCCCCGGGCAGAGCAACGTTGGCCGACGAGGGCTCGGCCGAGCCACGGTCATTGTTGAGGCCGAAGGCTGCACCTGTCTGCCTGCAGGTGGAAAGGAAAGTTGCAGTCGGTTACTGAGGGACGCGACTTGGGAGTTTAAGGCTCTCGATGGTGCGGCCTGGAGGAAGGGGAACGCAGCGGGAGGAGGCGGGCTTCGAAGTAACTACGCGTGGCGTTCGGCGACCGAACCGTACTTCATCGGCAGGAAGTTGGACTCTGCGCTTAAGCTGTGCGCGGGCGGACACTAGAATGGGCATGACTCAATGCGCGGCGCGATGGACGCGACGCGAAACGAAAGTAACAGCTAGACAACCAAAGCGCAACTCGATATAACTGGTATCGACTGAACGTGATGTAGTGTAGCGTGATACACGTGGCACGAGACGAAGGTAACACATCGCCTTGTGTCACGCCTGTCGCCGGTACAGTGTACAGCGGGTCCAGTCAATATCAACGAAGCCAATTCCCCGTTCTGCTAAGAAGCCGTGCACAGAATATGAAGACAGATAAGTCCTGTCCGGTGCAGCAGATAGGATAACCAAGACAGCGCCTATTTACCGTACCTAGCTATTACTAAATAACAGAACGTATCTGCATGTCATGAACTCGACTGGTCACCTGTGGAAAGCGACGCGGACTCTTCAGTGAGCTGCGACAGTCTCGTTGAAGCAGCACGCATCTATAGATTCTCGGTCAGTGAGCGTAACTGGGGGACCTCTTTCTTTGCGAATAAGTGGTGCAGTACCGTGTCTGAAACAAGTGGCATGGAACGGCTCAAGCCAGGACACCAGCGTGTTCACGTGATTGGTCCTAAATGGTGTACGCGTCGTCGTCGTTTGTGAATCACGTCTTGCAGCGAGCGCGGCTATGTTGAGACGCTGGCAAACACTTCTACATTTTAAAAAAATGTTTCGGAGGGATACGCGTCGTCTGGGAAGCTCTTTGCATACACGAAAGTACGTTACGTCCTCTCATTCCTCATTCATGTTCCTCACATTGATATTCCTCCTGAAAGCGATCTTTTCCAGTCCTGTTGTGTAGATCTAAAAAAAAAAAAATACAGAACGCTTCCAACGTCTGCAGATAGCTTCAAAACTTCCTTTTTTATTTTACGCTGCATTGGTTTGTGACTGTTCCTTTGTTTCTCTTGAATTCTTTTTATTTACACTAAAGACCCTTTCCGGGCGTTACATAAGAAAGGGGAGAGGGGGGTGGTCGAAGCCTAATCAGGCAAAACAGCAAATAATATTCGAAACTTACGAGAAGTGCAGAGTAACAGGAAGGTCGGTACAAACTAGTGCGAGGCAGACAAAAGGTATAAATCACTCGCAGTCGATGGTGAGCAGTTCAAACAAGAAAGCATTTGGCAACACAAGTAGCGCACACACAGATATGAGACGGTTAGCTGGTGGCTACAAGTGACACTTGTCAAAAATGAGACAAGAAAAAAATAATTAAAAAATTATAACGAAGAACAATTTCACAGATATAATATGGCGTTTAAATACGGGATCATGTGTTGTTCCTTTGTGCCCCACGTGTTTTGCGATTGTTGGCCATGCGTTCACGTATGTAGTGCATGTGAATCGGCGACCCTGAAAGTAAACCTGTGGTTCGAAGTCATCGCTTGCGTCCGTTCTTCCTTCGTCCGTCTCGTGCGCTTTATACATAGTCGCCTGAGTGTGGATTGCCAAAAAAATTAAATTATGGAGTTTTACGTGCCAAAACCACTTTCTGAATATGAGGCACGCCGTAGTGGAGGACTCCGGAAATTTCGACCACCTGGGGTTGTTTAACGTGCACCTAAATCTAAGTACATGGGTGTTTTCGCATTTCGCCCCCATCGAAATGCGGCCGCCGTGGCCGGGATTCGATCCCGCGACTTCGTGCTCAGCAGCCTAACACCATGGCCACTGAGCAACCACGGCGGGTGTGTGGATTGTCAAGTTGCCCGTTCTTGTCGTAGAGCGACCTTGCGAGAGCGAGCTTCTGGTGCGACGCAGGGCTGACGGTGAACGGCCACGTGCTGCTGGACTTCCACCAGAACCCCGACCGGCCCACGCACCGGCTTCGCGTGGTGTCGGCCTCGCTGTGGCTCTACGTGCGCAGCCGCGGCTCCTCCTCGGCCGGCAACCGGACGGCCACCCTGTACGTGTTCCGGGTGGCCGAGTCCAACAGCAGCAGCGCCCCGCTCAGCGGAGGCATGGACCTGCTGGCCGCGGTCGAGGTGGACGCCAGCGCCTCCTCGCACGGCTGGAGGCGCGTGGACCTGCGCGCGGCCGTCCAGCACTGGTTCGCCCCCGCGGCGGGCCACCACGGACACGACGCGCGCAAGAAGCTCACGCTGCTCGTCGACTGCGTGGGCTGCGGACCAGCTGGCATACAGGTGAGCGGACGAAGGTGTCGACGCTGGCGTCGCCGTCAGCGAACGGGCCTTGGCGATTTTCCCCGGGGACTCCAACCGAGTGAAATGCACGCTGAGCCACACCCCGACCGAAGCCGTCGCAACGCTTTCATAAAGTTCCGTCGCGCTATTACTGCGATGACTGGTTTCTTGAGAGACGCCTCTCCGTGTTACTTATTTAGGGTGTGTGTGCCGAAAGTGCTTAATTGCGAAATAATAGTTCAGCGATCGCCAGAGTTTCGGACGCGTTTTGACTGCGTCGGTCGAGGGGTAGTGTTGCTCTTCACGTGGTGTAGAGATTGGGGGTCAACAGTGGGTTACATCAATTCAGGCGGGGAGTGGGGACACCCTAGACAGGCAACCTACAAAAGTGGCGGTGAGGACACGAAGGAACGATCTCCATCGACCGATATCGTGAATACTGTCACCGTAGAGCGAGGTGCAGTCCAGCACGATGGCACATCCTGTCCGCTGGCACTTCCAGCAAGAATACGGCCCCTGTTCAGTCGCACGTAACTAGGTTTTGGATGTCACAGACGCTATACCGGAACAAACTTTATAGCTAACAACTGACGAAGGAGCGGATTATGCTGCGGCGCTACCAAGTTCTTCAACCATGTGGCTGCCTCAATGACGCAATCCGTATAGGAACGCGCAACAAGAGCTTATCTTGGGCCAGATTTGTGAGCTAGGTCACAGAGTCGCTCATCTGGAAATTTCAGGTGGCGCCAATGTAGTGGTTTAAGCGAATAGATAAGCTATCAATAGCTGGGCAAGGGAAAAAGAATTCATGGATGCCAGTCAGCCTCTATAGAGTCTATGCAGGTGTACGTTTATACAGGTCAATTACTTAGAGGGGACTCTGATCATGACAAGAAAATTTGCAGAAGAATAAAAATGGGTTGTAGTGCATTCAGCAGGCATTATCAAATCCTGGCTCGGAGATTACCACAATCGTTGACAACAATGGTGTACAATCAATGTATTCTACCGGTGCTAATATATGGGGCAGAAACTCGGAGGTTAACAAAGAAGCTCGAGAGCAAGTTATGGACAGCGCAAAGAGTGGTGGAACGGAAAATGTTAGGCGTAACGTTATGGGACAAAAAGAGAGCGATGTGGATCAGCGAGCAAACTGGGATAGCCGATATTCTAGTTCGATATTACGAGCAAAAAGAATGGAGCTGGGCAGGCCATGTAATGCGTAGGGTAGGAGACCGGTGCACCATTAGAGTTACAGAATGGATGCCACGGAAAGGGAAGCGCAGTCGAGGACGGGATGAAATTAAGTGGGATGATGAAATTGCGAAGTTTTCAGGTGCTAACTGGGATCAGCTGGCGCAATTGAGGCAAGGGTAATTGGATATCGCTGGGAGACCTTGTAGAGAGACCGTGTGGCTTTCGTCCTGCAGTGGATATAGAAACCGGATGATGATGATGATGATGAATGATGATGAATACGAACTGAAGTGGCGGCTGTGGTGCCGCGCCACGCGCACGGACTCCTGAAACGGCGCCGCCTCTCGCAGGTGGCGCAGTTCGAGCGGCGGCAGCGGCGGCGCCCCTTCCTGGCCGTGGCCACCGAGGCACTGGTGTCGCGGCGGCGCGGCCGGCGGTTCACCATCACGTGCGGCGAAGGGGTGACGCAGTGCTGCAAGCAGTCGCTGTACGTGAGCTTCGAGGACCTCGGCTGGGACGATTGGATCATCGCCCCCAAGGGCTACTTCGCCAACTACTGCATGGGCGAGTGCGCGGGCAGGCCCCGGACGCCCGACATGTTCCGCTACTTCCACGCACACGTGCTCGAGGAGTACCGGCTGCGCAACCCGTACGCCTCCGTGTCGCCCTGCTGCGCGCCCACCAAGCTGTCGCCCATGTCGCTCATCTACTTCGACCGAGACCACAACATCATCAAGTCGGACCTGCCCAAGATGATCGTCGACGACTGCGGCTGCACGTAGCGCTCGCCTGCGTAGGACTCCAAGAAATTCTTTCACGTCTCCTCCCACCGCGACGACCCCCTTCCCCCCGTCAACCTCGGTGTGGACGGCTCGCTCCCCCCTCCCCCCCCCCGAACCCCTGTGTCCCGGATTCTGTGATACGCTGCGGATGTCGCCTCCTCCTCGCCCTCCTTCCTCTGCAGGAGAAGGCGGAGAGGTGCGCTCGCTACGGTGCGTTCTTCTAGTCAGTCGTCTCCGCCGCCAGGTTGCGCTCTCCTCCCACCCACTTCAAGTGCGCCGCCGGAACACGCAAATACGTTGTCCTCGGTGCGGTGCTCATGCATACCTGTGCTCTCGACGTGGAGTGGCTACCGTCGCGTCCGGGCGGACGATGCCGCCGTCTCCCGCTGGGCGCCGACGACTCGGCGGCGAGACAGTTCGCCGCGCCGTCGCGGTGGTGGTTGTTGTCCGTATTGTGAGTGAGTGTTGTGAGGGCGCGCAGGCTCGTCGCCGTGCGGCCCGCTGTGTGTGTTCGGGGCCCTCCCTCCTGGTCCCCCAAAGGTTGTGCTCGCGACGAGGTCCAGACGGGCCGCCGCATTACGTGACCCCGCGTGCGTATTTGCGCGGGTTGCCCAAAACATGTTTTAGAGGACTGTTACGTATGTTCGCGTTGTTGTTGTTGTTCTTTTTTCCTCTCTCTCTCTCTCTCTTGCTCTTAGTCTTCTTTTTTGACCAATTGCTCGCAAATGTTGGAACACGAAGGACCAATATCAAAACGGGTTTCTGCTGTTTTCGGAGGTTATTTGAGTCGACGTAAACGGCGCGTCAGACCTGTAAGGGTCAGTTATTCCAGTAGCTAATCGGTTTTCGTGACGCACCGCTAGCGCATTACTATTCCTCCCTAAGCTATCTTTCGGGCACCAGGCCTCATTCCCAGTGTTTGCGCCCTGCAGGATATATGATAACTTATTTTGCATTATTTTTCCGCCGGGATTGTCCGCCTGCTTTTGTTTAGAACTCGGCGAAGTGCGATATCCGGTACACAGTCACTTTCTCCATAACATAATGCGAAATGATGTTACAGCACTCTGCGAAGCCGCACCTACTAACGGTCCCTTCTAGCCGAGGCAGCTGAGATTGCCTCTCTCATTTCCATCGTTAACAACGCGTGTTGGTTTGGTCCCGCGTGCGCCCAACAACTTGCAGTAGCAATGGTGAAGGAATCTCGTCGTCCTACATGTATACCGAGGTTGCTGCGCCGCGTTGTTATACGCGCAAGTTCATTCATTGCCGACCGCTGCTCGAACACGTTGTCCCCGCGGGTCGACGACGAGTCGATCACAATGCACCGCGGAGGAGGACGTACACGCTATGTAGGCACCCATGTCGATACTGCTCCCTCAACTTGTGCGCGCTACTATTATTATATGTCTACTCGCCCTATACATAGCCTGTTTCTATCATGCGCCAGCAGTATAAGCGGCGTTTCACCACCGCTGCCGATCTGCGAGGGGATGACTTTGTCAGTGAAAGGAGCGTCACAAGGCTGCATGATAACCATAGCATCTGATTGCGTGCGCGCTTTCTTCTCCTTCTTCTTCTTCTTCTCCTTCTCCTTCTTCTTTTTCTTCTTCTTCTCCTTCTTCTTCTTTATTTTGACCTCGGAATAACGTTTGAATTGGCGAGTGTTGCCGGTGTGGGCAAGCAAAATCACGGTTACGAAAACAAGCGCCGTGTGCACGCATTTATGTCTCGTATCTGTGTCCTCGCTAGAGACTGTAGAATACCTTTACGATGCGCCATACCAACAACCCCAAATGCCCAACCTGGAGTCGCAATGCCTCCAACTTCCAGGCTCGGCGCGATCGAAGCGCGAACCCGATGACCGACGCTGCAACGCATGCAAATCCACTCACTTTGCCCGTGAGAGCTGTCGGTCCAATCCAGCGACGTACGTCACACCTCGAGAGATCAAATAGCCCGTGGTACCTACGCGTATCGTTAAAAGTGGCCGTGCTGCAGCCTCTTCAGCACAGATGCCAGTGTGCGACGTGCCTTTCACTAGCAGAGCCTTTCCTCCCTCGCAGAGTTCGGTCCGTTCGTTGCATCCGCGTTTGGGCTCTCGCTGACAGCGCACTGCGTGGAGCAGGGTTTCTCTCTCCGGATGCGGAACATGCAACGGAGGTTGTCGTTGAGCGATTAATTTATACCGGTGAAAGTTTGTCGATTAAGTGTTCAAAGTAACGGTGTGTAAGGGAAGGTCTCGTGGGCTGCTCGCTGCGGTGCACAGCTCGTTTCCGTTCTTTAATGTCGTGTGCCTGAAATTTATGTTGAGGGTGAAAAAACAAGTGCCATATCGTAGTTAATGAGCTGAGTGACGGAGCGAGGGACACTACTACGAGAGAAGAAGGTGGTAGCCCATTTAATTATCGCGCGAATTCAAGGTGTCATTTTGTTGCCCGCCAGGCGCGATTAAATACTGAAGCAGTGCTCGCGGACATTGCAGCCAGAAAGAAGTCGGACACCAACCAGAAAAAAAAAAATCCGCACACACACACACAAAAAAAAAGAAACTAAGAGCTATTTTTGGTATGTCTCAAGAACCTCGCAGCATGGAGGACACAACAATTATATGATGAAGTGGAGATTAATAGCGAAAAGCAAACAACAGTCGGCTGTTGATCAGCCAAACAGGGGCTTAATTCTCAGGAAAGAAGTGATCTCGATAAAATTACGCTTTCCAGGCTGACAATGCGTGGCTTAAATTCACCTTTAGCAGCAGCGTACAGAAGGGTCAGCGGTGGCACTTCGTGCGCAATTAAAGCACGCGATGGCGCTGCTGAGAACATGTGCACAGACCTAGTGATCCTTGGAAAAGCTTACCAGAGCTCGCGCACTTGAGATTCTTCTTTTGTAACGCGCGCTATTCGTAGGAGACGCTGTCGTCAGGGGGCACGTTTTAAAGCGGTGAGTGATTCTTGCTGATAGCTATCGTTGAACGCCTCTTGTTCAACCATACCACGACAAAGAGCGTTCGCACGAGAACAAAAAAAAAAAAGATAGCCTTTTCGTCTACGCCTTTCAATTCGCCAAGAATTCTGACGCTGCGGATGTTTTAATGCTAGCGACAATTTGTCTTAGGCGCTGATAGGAATAAGGATTCTGGTAATGAACTGTAAATAAATGATTTTTTTTAGATATGCTGTAAACGGTTGTGCAGGATGTCCAAGTCGTCCCGCAAGCTAGGTTATGTCTTTCATCGTTATTTACGTTTCATCTCACAGCACCTTATTACTTGCGCTCGAAATAAGCTCATTTTCCTTTTTCTTTTTTTTTCTTTTATTCATCTATATCCACCAAGGTGCTGTCGTACTTTACTACTGTCATTCATAAGAACACCACCTCTTCGCAACTTACATATAATGTTGAGCTTTTTAGTCGCCCTCGGAAACATGCGTACCTGATGTTGCGAAGCTTCCTTTCTTTTTCTTTCTTTTTCTTTCTTTTTAGCTTTACGCCATGCATAGCGCCACTGTTTCATGACTCGCCATAGTTTCACCAGTCCACTATCCGCACTTAAGAACGCGACGCACCACACACGTGATACTGAGAGAGAGAGGAGAGATACAAAATGAGCGGCTGTCAAAGAGACGCGCGTCTGGTTGCACAGGGAAAGGGCGGTCGAAGGATGGAAAGAAGGAAGAGACAAGAGTGAGAACGCCGCTTCGTCCAGTAGTGCACGTCGATGTCGCAGCTTGCCACCGAGATCTGTAGGCTTCGTAAACCGGACCGATTCGCGTGTCGTTTTTCTCATCATCATCATCGACCTATTTTATGGCCACTGCAGGACGAAGGCCTCTCCCTGCCATCTCCGATTGCCCCTGTCCTGCGCCAACTGATTCCAACCAGCACCCGCAAATTTCCCAATTTAATCGCACTACCTAGTCTTCTGCCGTCCTCTACTGCGCTTCCCTTCTCTTGGTACAAATTCTGTCACCCTAATGGTTCAACGGTTATGTAATCTGCGCATTACATGACCTGCGCAGCGCCATTTTTTCTCTTACTGTCTATTAAAATATCGTCTATACCCGTTTGCTCTCTGATCCAAACCGCTCTCTTTCTCTTGAAGTTATGCCTAGCATTCTTCGTTCCATCCCTCTTTGTGCGGTCCTTAACTTGTTCTCAAGCTTTTTGTCAGTCTCCAAGTCTGCGCCATATGTCAGCACCGCTAAAATGCACTGATTGTATACTTTCCTATTGAATGATAACGGTAAGCTCCCAGTCAGGAGCTCACGATGTCTGCCGTATGCGATCCAACCCATTTTTATTCTTCTATGAATTTCCTTCTCATAATCAGGGTTCCCTGTGAATTATTGACCTAGTTAACCGTACTCCTTCACCGACTGTAGAGGCTGACTTGCGATCTTGAACTCGTGTTCCCTTGCCCGGTTATTTATCATGATCTTTGTCTTCTGCATATTAATCACCAACCCCACTCTTACACTCTCCCTGTTAAGGTCCTCAATCATTTGTTGTAACTCGTCCGCAGTGTTGCTGAATAGAACAATATCATCGGCAAACCGAAGGTTGCTGAGGCATTCGCCGTCGATCCTTACTCGTAAACCTTCCCAGTTTAATAGCTTGAATACTTCTTCCAAGCACGCAGTGAATAGCATTGGAGGGATTGTGTCTCCTTGTCTGACCTCTTTCTTTATAGGTATCTTCCTACTTTTCTAGTGTAGAATTAAGGCGGCTGTGGTGTATTTCAGCGTATTTAAGTAAGCGATCTGTACTCCTTGATTACGCAATGCCTCTATGACTGCTGGTATCTCTACTGAATCAAATGCTTTTTTTTGTAATCTATGAAAGCCATATAGAGAGGCTTATTGCATTCTGCGGATTTCTCGATAACGTGATAAATGACATGGATGTGATCCATTGTAGGGTATCCTTTCCTGAAGCCAGCCTGTTCCCTTGGTTTACTCAAGTCCAATGTTACCCTTATTCTATTGGAGATTATTTTGGTAAATATTTTATATAATACTGGGCGTAAGCTAATGGGCCTATAATGTTTCCGTTCTTTAACGTCGCGCTTTTTGTGGATTAGTATAATTTTTGCATTCTTCCAGTTTTCTGGGACCGTTGCAGTCGATAGACACTTCGTATAGAGAGCCGCCACTTTTCCTAGCGTTATTAAATCGACTGTTATTCCATCCTCTCTTGCCGCTTTTTCCCGTTTCATGCCTTGCAAGGCCCTTCTGACCTCTCTAGTTATAGGAGGAGTTTCTGCATAGTGTTCATTAATGGTCAGTATTGTTTCGAATAGAGTACTCCTGAATCCTCTGGGTACTGTACAGCTCAGTGTAGAATTCTTCCTCTGCTGTTATTATACCTTCGAGATTGCTGATGATATTACCCTGCTTCTTTTTCAGTGCATACACCTTGGTTTGTCCTACGCCAAGTTTCCTTCTCACTGATGTTAGTCTGCGTCCATTTTTACGGCTTCTTCAGTCTTTCTCACGTTATAAATTCTAATATCACTTATTTTCGCTTTGTGGACCAGTTTTGACAGTTCCGCGAATTCTATCTTATCTTTTGAGTTGGACACTTTCATTTTTTGTCGTTTTTTTTTTATTAGGTCCTTTGTTACTTGGGAGAGCTTGCCTACTTATTGCCTTGGTGCCTTGCCTCCCACTTCAATTGCTGCCTCTGAAGCCAGCCTCGTTACAGTTTCATTCATTACCTTTATGCCATCAGGATCATCTCTCTTCGCACGGGGAAACTGCGTGAGGTCCGTTCCTATGTAAATGACCACCAAGTTGTGCTCGTCGCACGTTGAAGAGTTGACGCAGTCGTAGTCAGATACCAGACACGACATCTGATGCTTCTATCATTCCGTTGGCACATCGACAAACTTTTGACTTTCTTTTTTTTTTCGAAATGACGATGTTGAAGCATCACTTATAAGGTTGTCGATGACAGAAGTGGAAATTACGAGGAGCGCGTTCCATAGATAATTGCCTTTCATTCTTTCATAGGAACCGGCCGTAATTCTGAACATATTTCTACCGAACGACAAGCTCTGCATGGCTATGCTCAAGATGTAGCTGTTTTTGTGAAAGTGAAAGGCTCCCAACAAAGTCGAGTACCACCCACCTCCTTTTCTTTCTTTCGAGGACGCACAAGCAGATAAATGACATATTTATCTCCTGTGTTAGCGTCGATGACGCCTCGCCCAGGGCACTAAAACGTACATCCTACAATCGTTTGCACCGATTATTCGCACTATCACGCTCATTAAAACCGTAAAAGGAAACGAAAAGAGCGAGCCGGGGAGAGGCAGAGGGCGAGAGAGTGAGACAGTAGACGCGAGACAGCGACCTAAAAAAAAAAAAGCTATGGTCATAACAAAGCATGCGTGCCCACCCCTTTTGAAATATACGTACCTCGCGGTCTCGTCTCGTCGACGGGGCGAGTGACCGTTGTGGTCGAGGACCTCGTCCTGCTGGGTCGCCTGCTTTCTTCTTCTCTTCCTACAGCTTTTTTTTTTTCTCGTTCGAAGCGCGCGTCTTATGAGGAGCGAAGAGAAGAGAGTTTGTTTTGACGGACAGTCCGAGCTTTTCGGTGCCCGCCGGTCGCGGTATTGGAGGCCACGCGTAAGAGGACGAGAACAGTGCAGAGAACAGAAACCTCCAGGCCCCCATAGCTGCGAGAGTTGTCATCCAATCACGCATCCTCGAGACACAGGGACAAGCCGACTTCGCGCCTGCATCCCGACTATGCGAATTTCGGTCTGTGCTTTTTTTCCTTCGCGCGTCTCGCCGCATGACCGCGAGATTACCCTCATTTATCTCTCTCCACAATACATATCTTTTCTAGACTTCCAATCCTGGCCTTCTTTCAATTTTCGTTGTTGTGTTTGTTGCTTGTTTCATCCTTTCTGTCCCGTTTTTTTTTTCCCCTGCATCTTTCGGCGCACTGCCAGTCCGAGACGCTGTAGCCCGAGGAGACAAAGTGGATTGCGCGCGTTCGTCGTCTCACGAGTGAAAGACGTCGGTTTACACTATACGCGGCGATTTGCATTGTGTGTGCAAGGCGCAGACTGACGCTGCCGCACTTCCCTCACGCTCCTAAATTAAAACCGAAAATACGAAACGGCTGGGTCTGAGCAGCGAGGGGTGAGAGCTATGTAGGGAAGCTGTTAACGCTTACACGCGCGTATACTTCGCTTCTCGCGATTTGATTTGAATCAGTTGTGTGTTTTCTTTCTCTCTCTCTCTCTCTCTCTCTCTCTCTCTCCTTCTCGCGCTATGCGCAAGCTGATGTCCTCATTTTTTTTTTTTTATAGCCTTCCCGCATCTACCAGGTTGTTTTATTTTGTCATCGTTACTCGTCGCTGCCGCCGCCGTCGCGTGGTGATCCGAGTGAAGAAACCATTTTTCTTCCAGGGCATTCTTGCGTCTGTGAGCGCGCCACTGAGTGAACAAGATATGAATAATGTACTCTGGCCGACGGCAAAAAAAAATTTATAAGCAAGAAAGAAAGAAAAAAAGGACCTCCCTCGAGCGCGTCGCGAGCGAGATACGCTTGAGTTGCACCACGGTCGTCGACAACTATCACACGCCGAGTTGGAGTGGCCTTTGCATGCGCCGAAAGAAAATGCGGACGACTATTATCGTTTCGAGTGCGCCGTCTTTAATCTCCTTTCTTTAGTCAAGCGGTATTCAAGCAATTCTCCGCTGAGTTTACGTGGTAGCCAGTTTGTGTGCTCTTGCTGAAGCTCGACGCGCTTTTTCCGAAGGCGCCGACGATACTCGCTTTGAGCTTGTCGTTTCGCTGAGGCGCAAGTTAGCGCACGCTACACAGCCTGCGCAAATAAAAAGGAGAAAGCGTTTCGGAAGCTGCGGAGCAGACGTCAGCTAGCAGACGGCATGCGAACACCCGGAAGTTGGCTCGCTAACACGGCCCGAGAACTCTCCGTTACAATGCGGAGTGCGCGTTCCGCGATCTGGTGACGCGCGACACTTTCTGGTAGACTGTGCAACCCGCGAAACGCGACTTAAATCCCTCGCCCGCACTTTTTTTGGTTTTGTTTTGCACCGGAGGTACTTCACGAGTGATTCCTCGGGGCAGCAGCCACAGAGTAGCGAGACGTGGAGCGCCGCAGCTACTTTTGCGCAGACCCTGGGTTCGGTGACCGAGTGCTGTTCTAGCGGGTTCATTGCGCACCACCGGCGCTGGTTGCAGACGAGATGACGTCAGGACGTGCGTCTAGCACTTCTGCGCTCGCTTCTCGCGCCCATGCGTGCTTACAAACCACGCACACATGCACGCAAAATCACGCGTGCATGCGACGCGGACCGCTTCTTGTTCCTCGTAGCGAAGCAAGCAGTGTATTGCCCCATACTTCCGGCATAAATTCCAACACTTTACTCCACGGAGGCGTTCTGCCAGTTTGAGGCAATCCGTGTACAGGTACAATTTCGTATTGATTAGTTCAGGGTAGTGCTCACAACGCTGCGCCCATGAATCAACCGTTCGCGACTACCTGGCCTTCTGGCCATCTCGATTGCCCCGCAAACGTCCTGTGGCCGGCCATGCACAGTTCGTGTGCGTTCGCGCGGCTTCGCAAATTCTTCCCGCGGCTGGCTCTTAATAATCGCAAAATGCTGCGCGATTTCCGCAAGACGGAATGGAGAACAAAATCGAAGGAGGGAGAACAAATTAGACTGAAGCGTTTTTCGGCACTGCGGGTAAGCGTAAAATGCTGCTATAGTAATCTTCAGATAGAGAGATGCAGAAGTGTGAAAAGATAAGTAGAAAGACTTGGAGCTTTACCCTGGAAACTGGGAGAGGATAACGAGAGAGAAAGACAGGAGCACAAACGACGCAAAGCCCGGGGTACAAAATACGGCGGCATTAGGCGGCGTTTTCAAAGGCTGCCCTCCTGCGCTGTAGGAGCAAATTACAGTACGCTTATGCGCATCGGCTTCGACAATGTCGAGTCGCTGCGGGGAGACAACGTTGTAAGTTTGTTCTTTTTTTGTTGCTTTTTCATCCCCTCGTCTACTCATCACTGTAGAGGAGATGTCCTCCTGCGCTGTAGGGACAAATCATAGTACGCTTATGTGCATCGGCTTCGACAATGTGGAGTCGGTGCGGGGAGACAACTTTGTAGGTTTTTTTTTCTTGCTTTTCCATCCCCTCGTCTACTCATCACTGTATAAGAGCCATCTTTGCCGCTCGGGCCTTCAAATTGCCACGTTGCAAGGGCTAGCAGAAACAAAAAATCTCAAAGACGTCGCGTCGGTCGTCTCCGCCGGTGATTCTCCGATCGAGGAGTTAAGAGATCCTCGATTCGCTTCCGCGGGCCAACGACGCCTCGAGCAGGCGGCGAACTTCGCGCGCTTGCCCTCTCGCCAGCTCGCGGGCAAGCACCGGCCATAGTCTCGAAACCTCTGACGCGCTGCGGCGGACACTGGCCGGGCACGGGCGACATGCACAAAGGAAGAAGGATTGTTTCCGGTGCACGGCCGATAGAACCAGCACTTTCGGGCCGATCCATGCGCCTTCTGCTTACGCTGCTCCCTTGCACTGCGGTACCCTCCGTCTCAACTCGCCCCCCCCCATCCCCCTTCCCCACGCTGCTCTCACAACCCAGGCTTTTCTCTACTCCATCTCCTCTCGCTCCTACCCTCCCTCATCACATGATTTGCTCTTACTATCAGCCACCCGCCCCTCTCTGCCCTACACGTTCGGCAACAAGAGCAATAGTGGTTCTAAACAAACGCGATAACAAATGCGCTGTGAGAATAAATATAATAAGAATGAAGGGTACGTAAAGAAAAAGAGCTTGGCAAAAAAAAAACGGTAAAGAGATTCAGATCAATCGCCAAGCGCACTCGTATGTCCTTCCGGGATACGGTCGATCACGGACAAAAAATAAAGGGCTGGGAAACGACGAAAAAGATAACACCTCGTCAATAGAGCAAAGAGAGGCGCGCTGTTGAGGGTTTGAAGCGACGTACGCTAACTTTAGCGAGAGCGTCCTTTGTCAAATCGTCGAGTCAATGGCGCTCTCGGAGAGTTCGATTTGTGCTTCTTTTGACTCGCTCGACGTGGCTATGACCGACCAGTGATCGCACTCCGGCGCCAGTAAATAGCAGTAAGAAAAAAAATGTAAAGAGAAAAACGAAAGAGAACGACATTTTGCTCCGTAGCCGTTACAAGTGCAAGGAGGTTGACTCGCCTCGCATATCTCACGACCTCTAGTATGACGCAACTCGCACCGCCCGCTTTTGGTTATTGCTGTGACGTCTTTTGTGACGTCCTTTTCTCTCTCTCTCTCTCTCGTCACCTCCTCCGCCTCGTGCAATCGACATGGGACTTCGCACTACGTGCGCGAGCAGTCAGTGCACAAGACTCTCGTAATCGCTGGCGCGTCTTCATTTCCCGAGGCCGTCTCCACCCAGCGCACATCTCGACGTCCCTAAATTATTTCACTTAATTTTCCCGCGCGATTTGATGCGCCCCGGCGCGTGGCCTTTCCAGTCAAACAGAAACGTACAAAGGAGAAGCCGCCGCCGTTTGTGCACTCGGTCGACACCCAGAAAAGCAGCGCAGTCGGAAAGAAAAAAAATAGAGAGAGAGAGAGCAACACGAAATACTAACAAGCAGAGCCGAGACGCTTGTCCGGCGGCACTGGTCTGGTCGTCGCGACGGACGCGCGCGCATACGCGTTCCTCGCGGGCCGTTTCCGTGCCGCGCTGTGATGCGGCCGCCGAGAGAAAACAAAACAAAAACAAAGAAAAAACGGCGGGAACGCTCCTCTCCCACCCCTCTCTCCACCTTGCCTCCGTTCTCGGTGCCTCCGCTTTCTCTCTCCAGAGGCGGGCGGCCCGTCGAATCGTTGTCGCGGCGCCGGCGCCGTGACAAACGTCCCCGCGACGCTGCCGAGTTCGCCCCGATCGCGAGACGGTCGCGCCTGGCCGCTCGGTTGGCCCCGCAGTCGCCCGCGCGGATGCGGCTTTCTCGCGTTCCAGCAGCGAAAGGGTTGTCAGCACTTGGGGACAGCCGCTACGGGGGGGCGAGGAGAGGCCGCGACAGCTTTCTGCCGGCGCCCGTGCGAGGAGCTGTCGTATTGCGTCGAGAGAGCGCCAAGGTGTGCAGAGATTAATGGATGTGGGTAACGGAGCGTGTGCGCTGTAGGGACAGGACGATGCGCCCAGAACAAGCTCTCCTGGGCGTAAGAAGGGTTTAAAAAGAAGAGGGAGGGGGAGGGGCAGAGGACGATCACTAGAGGAAGGCAGATGGAATAATAGAAGACGCAGCGGAGCGACGGTAACTTCTGTCATTGTTTCTTTATCTCTTTTCTTGCCTTTAAGGCACCGTCTATTAATTTATTTATTTGTTCAGCGCTTATGCGAGAGCGTTATGTAGCGGCGGGAAAAAGGGGTGGAGGTACAAACGGCAAGTGCAAAGAATTCAAACGTAAGGTTTTGTACGGTATAAAGCGCCTTCTCACGTGCTCGCAGCAGTGGTGGGTCAAAATTCCCAAAACTATAAAATGCATTTGTAGTCACCGTTGCCGGGAACGAACAGCCTGGGTTTTGAGTTTGAAACCTCCAAACTTGAGTTTGGAGGTTTCATGCTTTTTTTTCTTTGTTAATGTCTCCAGACATAAAGTGACGGCTTTCCTATCTCGAACTTAACAAACGCATACTCTTCCTTGCTCGTTTTACGTGAAAGCGCATGAGTAAAAAATATACGTTTAGCATCCTGCACCAGCTGACTACTGCTCTTCTTTCCGTCTTTACTTCCCCTTTGCCTTCCCCTTGTGCAGGGCAGCAAACCGGAGGTTTTAACTCTGGTTAACCTCCCTGCCTTTCTCTCATTTACATGTCTCTCTCTACTGCAGGTTGCATTTCTCTTTCTATCCCGCTAAATCTGACGCACTTTTCCCCCAAGGGGCGAAACCAACAGTCTCCTTGAGCCTGTGTTTGTAAACGGTGAAAACTCAGGGGCACCGGAACAACTCAAGAAAAAAACAAATTTGGTTCGCTGCTGAAAAAGAAACAAATTACAAATACTGACAGATAAAAAAAAACAATGGGCTACTGCGCACGAGGTCGCGGGATCGAATCCCGGCCACGGCGGCCGCATTTCGATGGGGGCGAAATGCGAAAACACCCGTGTACTTAGATTTAGGTGCACGTTAAAGAACCCCAGGCGGTCGAAATTTTCGGAGTCCCCCACTACGGCATGCCTCATAATCAGAAACTGGTTTTGGCGCGTAAAACCCCATCATTTAATTTTAAACAAATACAATTCATATAGGACCGGCAGACAGGCGCACAATCAGATATGAAAATGGCTCCAAGAGTTGATCACTCGCGAGAAGCTAGTTTCCCTTTGCCGGTCCAACCATGCGTGAAGAACGAAAGCACGTCTTCAGCGCTCTATAGACAATTTTTTTTTTTAATCGGCGCTTCAAGTGCAGCCATCTCACTGTCTCGAGTCGCGAAATCGTGGCTCACGGCGCAAGTCAACGTAAACTGCTACGCGGAGCGAAAATAGCTGATGTTGTGGCCATGATTCGCCGTCCGTCTAATTTCACGCATTCCAACGACCTCGCGGAAATGTTGGAGCAGCTTTCTTCTTAGTTCTGGCTTTGACGTAATTTACACGACTGACGTGGACAGAAGAGCAAAGTAATAATCACGCGAGCAGCTCCTTTTTCTTTTTTTCTTTTTTTCTACCTGCGGCGCTACTACTTTCTACTCGTTAAAGACGCTCACGTTCAGACTGCAAATGCATCTGCACCTTTCTCGACGGACGCTGCATTGCCAGTTAATACAGTCAAACAGATAGGCGCCAGAGAGTGTTCTACAACATGGCAGGGTGAGGCGGCAGTCGTGTGTGTGCGTTTTTCAGGGCTCGCATACGTGCATCAAACTGCGGTCGCTTTCACTGGAAGTATAGTTCTTCCGAGTCCATCTAGTGCGTGGCGAATCTCGACGACAGAAGAGCTGAATCTCGACAAACGAGCTAAACGAGTTGGTCTTGTAACTATTCCTAAGAAACAATTGCTTAGACCGCAATCTAGCGTTCCTGCTTAGCCAAACTTTATTCGCGAGGTAGGAGCCCATGTATGGCACATTTAATGCTCGAACTTTCATCACAGCACAGTAGCCTATCCGTGCGAGAAAATTAAATGTGAACGTGCGTCGGTGCAGTGTCTGGGCTCCGCGCGCATCGGTTACTCATTACTGCGCTCATTACTGTTACTCATTACTGCGCGCGCATCGGTACTCAGTACTCAATACGTACTGTCTACGCCCCCAACAAAAGCTCGAATGCGAACCTGCGGCAGCGAGGAACACACCGGCACTGGTCTGCTATGACATTCCGAAAACACGAGAGGCTCTACAGGCTTCCACGCAGTCGGAAAGCATCGCTACGTGACCTAATGCTTAGAGCCACAAGGACCAGCTTATATATAGGGGGGAGCTAAGTTGCTTTCTTGTTTTTATAATATAATATTACATATATCATTATTTATTTATTTATATTCATTTTTGTCTTGTATTCGAGTGGGTGGGACAGTCGCGTTCGCAGCTCAGATTGGTCGTTGACTGAAGTAAATGTACGAGCGCGTACGTTCGGAACAAAGCTTTAGCGAACTCGTAAGAACAACGGTGTGACCAAATGACATCAACATTTCTCAAAAATAATCGCAAGGAACAAAAAAATATATAGAGAGTAAACCTCCTGCTCTTCCTTCTTCACGTCCATTCTCCTAGTCCAGCCTTATTATAATTATTTTTTGGCAACTCAAAAAGAAGATTGGGGTGTCTGTTAGCACCATCCCTGTGCAGTTATGAATACCACCACATATTCTCTCTGCAAATTGCATTTTCAAGTTTCCAATGCGGTGACGAAACACGAGCTATGACGCGAATGCGCTTTTGCAAATAGGTTTTGCGAATGGTTAAGCGGGCTTTTAAACCAGCACTGTGTATTTAAGTGACGAACGCGCATGGAAACAAGTAGTCAGTGCAGATGAAGACGTAATATTTGGAACCCTACGGTATAATGTATGCGTTGAAAGAAAGGGTTTCTTTCTGTTCGCCTTTGCTAACCTCGCCTTTCTTTTGCCTTCGAATGTCGCTTCACCACAACATGAGTCTTGTTGCGGTGCAGTATCTTTGCAGAAAAGGCAGAATACGGTTTTCCTTCCTCAGCATATGCGCACTGCCATTTTCGAAATGCCGGTAACCACAGCTGGGGCACAGTAGCCACAACGTTCAGTTGAGCCAGAGATCGCGGGTTCGACTCCCTACAACTGCGGCCAAACTTAAATGGAGGCTGAAAGAAAAGTGCTCGTGTAGGATGTGTTTCGGCTACTCGTTAAAACAGCTCCAGGTGGTCAAATAATCCAGAGCCCCCACCGCAGCGCTCCTAATCGCCGGTGTGTTGTTTAGAAACGTTAAGCCCTATCAATAGAATCCAGATATCGGCGCAGCGGAGACGCAAATAGGATGAACAGATGGATGGATACTACGAGCGTCCCCTTTGAAACAGCGCGGTGGCGGATGACATCAAGTTCTTTATGTTTACCATTCTCCTGCTGTTATCATCGGTCCTTAAGACCGATGCTTCGTATTGACAAACGATCCGACCCGGTACAAATCTGTTACTCTAAAATCTACTCTTAATGTTCCGTGCTTGCGCGCCACATGTACGCCAGCCACGTTTTACTATTCTTCACCACAGGTTCATTAACATTTTTAATATTGTCCGCTAAGCCCGAGGCAATGTAACTGCGTCCTCATTAATCTCTGTACAAATACCGCGATATACTAACTAAAGATTACTTCTGGCTGCTGCGCTATTTCCAAACGCCACGAACGTACAGTCGTCAGTGGCAAATTTTCTAAAACCCCGCGTCCTCGGACATCCGGATCTGCCTTCGGACAGTAGTGCGGAGTCTTGCGAATTATCGCACAGGATTTCACTTCTGATTTTATTTTTCGTCGTTTTATGTGCTCTTTCCATCGTTGTTGGCGCCATCTTGTGGCCAATGCTATCACTGACATCTGCGCCTGAGATGCTCAGGCGGCCGGCCATTCTCGTTCTGTCGCGAAGGCGACACATTAAACGCTGACTGGGCACCCGTGGCACTTCTCGCGGAGCTGTTAGCTGATGTGCCCGCCGTGATGAAAGTACACGAAACCCGGCATAGAAAGATCATCGGCTGCTACGAAGGCACAAGGACCTCCTTATATACAGGGGTGCGCTAGGTTTCTTTCTTGTTTTTATGATCCAATATTATCACGCCTTTCCCATTGTATATTCTTGAAAATTCTGGAAGATCAGTGCGTTTCCTTATTTATTTTCTTAAAACGAAACCTTTTGCTGTGTTTTGGTAAGCGACTATTATATGAGCATCATAAACTCACCATATATTCGTTTTTTTACTAGTATTTAGTTCTCATAAACAACACAGCTTTATCTTTTTTAGCGATGTTACGTCGCACCCCTTGGCTTCAAGTGCTTGTGAACGTGCACAGGCACTAATGTTCAGCTCGCCAACTCTAGCTAATGCCCGGCAGGCCGTAGGCCGACATAGCCAGCAACAGTGTCCGAAATTCTGGCTTATTTATTTTTTTACAATAACGCATACAAATGTTAGTCAACATAACACGTTATGTAACTGAACTTATTTGTTTCAGTAGTGAGTGCATGGCTGTAGTCGGCGGGGGAAAAAAAAGACACGCGCAGACGATGGGTTACGTCGTTTCCGCCATATGCAACCACATGACGCATATGCAACCGACACAAGCGCCACATCATGCAGCTAAGAGAGTGGTTCCGAAAATGTGGACGTGAACGTCTCCGATTAGCGAAGAGTTAACTGAGGTAACGAATGCGGTCAATTGTTGAAGCAGGCGTCTCACGCAGGTGACCATTTGCGTGCTCTTACTTAGCCATTGAACTCAAGGTAACTTGAATTTCAGCCACTTTCATGCTGATCGAAAGTAATCGTACAAGCTTTCCCACATTATAATAATTATTTGCGTAATTTATGCAGCAATTTATCTATTTGTTGGTAATTAAAAAGAAACAAAGAGATATTATAATTTTTATGTCATAATGGCCTGTACGTTTCTTTTATTTTATTTTATTTATTTTTTGCGCTGGTTTGAAACAAAGTTTCTGAATCACGACTCCAAGGCAGCTTCCGCAACACAGCGTAAATCCACGGAAAGGGGGGCATCGAAAGCAAGGTCGCACTACGGTGTTGACAAGCTTAAACGAAGTGACGGGGGGTCAACGCGGACGTTCATAACCACCGCGATTACTCGCATCCGGGGCCCACGCACTGTCGACGCCCAGACGTAGAAAAACGAAGCCTCGCTTTGTTGCATTCACGCAGAATGCTAATTGTCCTCATTGCGCCAAAATTGCGGGCTTCTCTGGCGCCATGGTCATACAAACGAAACACGAGACGGCGTAATTTTAAGCGCAACCGCCGAGAGAGAGTGCGTGTGTGTCCCGTAATGCTTGAAGAAAGCGAATAACGAGTAAAACACCTCGCATGTGCGCTTAGTTGTTTTTTTTTTCTCTAGGGCAACGGTTTATGTCGCTGTTACCGCACATGGCTCAAACGGCCAGCTAATGGGCGGCAACTGTTTCGCACAAGGAGGGGTTTCGAGCGCCCCTGACATCGCGCCGCATTCGGGTCACATTCGATCGGGGCGTGCGGGGAGTGGGACATTCGAGGGGGAGAGAAAACAAAAAAACCTGGAACGTCGCTGTGTTTCCCGGCCGGTCAATACAAGTAGGCTTTCCCGAGGGCGTTTTTTTTTTTCTTTGGCGATGCTTTATCCTTGACCAGAATTGCTCCTTGCGCGCTCCCCTGCCTCTTACCTTTTTATCTTTGTTTTTGTTTTTCCTCCTTCCCGTTCACTGTCGTCGTGTCCTTGTCTTCTTTCTTAAAAGAAAAAGAAAGTACACACGTCAAAAATTTGTCAGCTCTTTCTTCGTGTTTACATCGTGCCCGTAAACAATAATGGCGACGCGGAATCGGGCGCCAGGCATTAGCTTAGTTAAAAACAGCGTCTTTTTTTAAAACGTAGTTCGGCTCCTTCGGAGTGTCAGACGCGGAGAAGAAAGCAAAGTATCGTCGTAGAACGAGTTCGCAAAATTTGCCGCGACCTCTTGCGTGGGGTGGCACGGAATGCCGCGCACACTGCCACGTGACCTCAAGGCTCAGACATGCCCCAATAGCGCGACAGTACGTGACGTCGTTTCGACGTGGCCACCAGCTTTGAAAAACTGTAATCGCTCACTGTTAGATTCATGTTTACAAAAATCATTTTAAATGGCAACTAGGCAGATACACTAAATCAATTTATACCTAAAAAAAGCATTCTTTCAAAACTTTATTGTGACTAATCGTGCGGAGCAGAAAATGACTACTAGAAGAGAAAATAAATGTCGAAGTTGCGTCTTTTGGGTTTCGCGCTAAGGCCTCAGCACCCGGACATCAGTGTGACGTCACGGATTTCAAAGTTGTTGTTTTTTCTGAGGTTTGTGCCGTTATGGCTCAGTTGAAGTTCTCGAAATCTGCCAATCTGTGGCTCTTTAACAATAGAAGCCTTACACTGACGTAATCCTAGGTTCCATATTGGAGAACCATCAAGGTCATAAGCTGCGTCCGTGACGTCAGGTGCAAGCTATTTATAAATTAGAGTCGACCTTTATTAAAGAAGACGTAACTAAGCCCGAGAAGACGTCGTCAAAATTCATGACGTCACTGTTAGTCGGCGCCAGAAGTTCAAGGTTAGCGTCGTCACCTGTCTGTCGTTTGTTGAGTCTTTACTGACCTAATCGGGCCTCTTTTCGCGATAAGAGTTTTTCGTTTTCCTTTCTTCTTTTGTGCGTGTCCCCTAAAAGCGTAATTCACCAATACAGCTGAAATATATATATATATATATATATATATATATATATATATATATATATATATATATATATATATATATATATATATATATATATGCCTTTCAAGATGCAGCACTTTCACTGCACTAAGTCGCTATTCGACTTCATTTAAAAGTATTCTCCTCTCTGTTTCTTTCTCATCAACTATGCCTTTTAATTCTTAGTGGTCTTAAGACGACCTGGATTTCCGCAATGACTAGCGGGTATACCGATAAGAAAGACAATTTCGATAAACATTTGCTACCGAACATTGTTGGTTCGAGTTTAACTTGCCGATTTTTGCTAAATAGTTGTCACAGTATGTAACTTTTGCCGTCACAATTTCGTTATTCTGAGGCTGAAGTGAGGAAAGTTAACCACCCTCAATGCAAGTCGACTATCCCTTTAATTAATATTTATTAAAATTCATTTAATATTATCTCCACCTGTACATTGGAAACATTGTGAGAATGTGGTCTTTCATTCTTCTTCTTTTTATTGAAAACGCCGCTACTCTTTTTGCATACTATAAGTCGTCGCTCGGAAAATACGATCGGTTAGCACTCTTCTTTTTTCGTGTGTTGTTGACTGACGTAATAATTGCGTCCGCGTGCGCTTACCACAAACCTCGTTTGGCACAGCCCAACTGTTTCGGAATACGTAATATAAAGACCTAAGGTCTATACCGTGGAATAGTCTTACTGCCGCACGGGACGCAGTGCTTAAAACACTCACCTCAAAAGCCACGAAAGATCGAGTCCACGTACCAAACGCGCCACGTTCTCTCTCTCTCTCTCTCTCTCTCTCTCTCTCTCTCTCTCTCTCTCTCTCTCTCTCTCTCTCTTTTATTTTTTTTTTTTGCCTTCTCAGTGTTTTGTGTCAAACTCACGTTTTGTACGCACGGGTAGCGTACCAAAGGTAGTCTACACATGCTCGTCCGCATGTCTTCCCGTAGTCCCGCACTGCCGTCGAGTGAAACTACATTGAGAGTCTGCCCCACGATTTCGCAGCGTGTGCTTCATGGCTAGCAGCGAGATTTCTACCGTACCCTAGGTTCAGTAGAGGCTTTGTGCGATTTAGTAATAATATTTTATCCAAATGCGAAGGTCTGGCGTCGGTATTACTCCAATTATTTGCAGCAATATGCCTGAATATATCGCAGTCGGGGTGCCCGACACTCATCACTCAAGTAGACCTCTCCAGAAGTTGTAAACATTTGGGCCGTTGGTGTGGCATAAAAAAAAAACTTGCTGCGCCCAAACGCGAAAAACAAGGGAGCACGCGTGACGACAACGGATAAAACAACGCACGCTTCTGTGTTCATGGTATAGCGAAGGCAGGCCTGTAAAAACGCGGACACGGAAAAAGAAGAGATTGAGTAAGACAACCCAAATGCCGACTATGTCAACTGAGAAGTCGCACGCGGGCTAGACTCTAGCATACTTTTCTATAGTGTAACTGCGATCGCCCATCTTCTTCTCGTCCCGCTTATCTCTACAATCCTTCAACTTTGACTCCGTTGTTAACTTCTGCCAACCTGTCGTGTTCTCTGTCGTTTTAAGTACTTTCGGGTTGTCGTCCTCACTTGTGTCTCACGCTGTCGTGGTGCGCTGCGAATTTCGCAAATCTCGATATCCTCGAGAAAGCGCGCGAGCATTCGCGTTAATGCGCGTTGCATTAGAAATTCAGGCAGACGACGATGAATGAAGAAACACGAAAAAAAAATATCCGCTAGGAAGCCGCAAAGAAAAGAGAGAGAGACAAGAAATATACACGATTCAAAGGACAAGCGCAAGACCACGTTGACAAATACTAACGGACGCGGAAGTGCACCGTGGAGCCGTGCGCAGTTGCGTATTCTTAGGATTGGTTGACCCAGCTTTCAAGCGAAATGTTCCCCCCTTTTACGTCTCCCCACCCGGTTTATCGCCACAACCTTCGCTGCTTCTTTTGTGACCGGCTGTGTGCGAGCGTGTTGCTGATAGACGTGAAAGGCTGCGCTCCGCGTACACGTGAAACCGATACGGCCGCGCCGTCGCCAAACAAGACCCGTTCTCCTCCTGTGCGAGAGATCCAAGCCAGCGGAACTTTCCCGAAGCTCCTTGTTGTGGCCTAGGTTTGGGCACTGTTTGCATGCAGCCGCGATATTGGTTTTTGTCTAACCAGCTCGACGATTCATAGCGTTATGAAGTGAAACAAAGGATAATAATAATAATAATAATAATAATAATAATAATAATAATAATAATAATAATAATAATAATAATAATATCACTTGAAGAAGCCATACCACGGCTCGCCATCGGGTATACGCTCAGCTCTTTCCGTGACTACATTATCGGTCTGCATAGCATTGAACAGTGTCGCCTGATGGTAAATATTCGCTTTCTTTCTTTCTTTCTTTCTTTCTTTCTTTCTTTCTTTCTTTCTTTCTTTCTTTCTTTCTTTCTTTCTTTCTTTCTTTCTTTCTTTCTTTCTTTCTTTCCTTCTTTTTAAGACTACTTGTACGTCTTTGCTCTAGAGGATCGGGAACAATTTATGCTAGGCGTTTGCGGCACAACTAGCTTGCGTGTAAACTTTGATGCCTCCCTTGCTGCTGTGATATTATTATATGACGATGACAGAAGTGACGCTTTTTCCTCTGTTTACTCTGCTGAGCATGGGCTTGAAATCTTTTATATGCGCTGGCTGTCGACGACAGGAACATTCCACTTTTCGTTTTTTTTTTCGCAGCGTCTGAAACTCTCTCTCTCTCTCTCTCTCTCTCTCTCTCTATATATATATATATATATATATATATATATATATATATATATATATATATATATATATGTGTGTGTGTGGGTTGTATGTATATGTTTATATATATATATATATATATATATATATATATATATATATATATATATATATATATATATATATATATATATATATATATATATATGGGTTGGTTTCGCTCACTCTAAATACTAACAGAGGCATAAATTTAACATCGCCTGTCTGATCATACGAACTACATCTGGCATTCACGTAGTGGACTGCTGAAATTAAGGTGTTGAAGTAGGGCGCCTTTTTTTTTCGTGTTCATTTCGTAATTACACATGTTAAAATGCAAGGTAAATATGCCTGAAGGACCATTTTTTTACCCAAGCATTCTGTTTAAAACGCTACAGGGCTAGCTTACGCAGTGCTAGGCGGAACATTATTGCTTGTAAACGCCAGTGCAAACTTTAAATTGACACTCAGCCAGTTCATTTTCACAACTTAATTAAGACACGAGTGCTTCTCGCCTCAGCATCTACTTTCATGATTTCTTCAATACGAGCATGTAACGACGAGCCTAAGTACGTACGAACAACGGATAGTCAGCGCATTCTCGTGCTTCGCCTACCTGTTCGCTTTGAGAGTATTGGAAGCTCACGCCACTGTTTCCGGGATATTTATGTTCAAGGGCTTCGTCGCCGGCGTGGAGGCTGCCAAGATTTGCCTGATCGCGTTCGTCTGAGTCACACGAGCCGCGATAACCGCCCAATTCCCAAACACGGAACCATTTTATAGCTCATCGGCACAAATTAAAAAAAAAGGGGGGGGCGACCGCAACTCTCGTAGTACAGTAACAAAGGCAGGATTGATGTTGGTACCCGCGGGATTGCGTTAGTCTCTCAGTACAGTGGCGAGAGTGTGCCGATTGAAGGCATGCCGCGAAAAGGAGCAGTATGGAATGGTTAGCACATGGTGACGACGGGTACTCGGCGTGGCTTCGTGCGACATTCTTGTTCATCCCGCTGCTCGCAAGCAGTGCGCCGCACCAAGCGTGTCGTCACTGACCCTTTCTATCTCCAAGGCTTGGTCGTACTCGCACGAACCATCTCGCACAGATCTTCTACAGCTGACACGCTAACCCTTCTTCTGCACGCGTCCGCCTTTTCGCCTCCTTCTGCGCCGAGCGCGCGTCCCAACATCACGTGTGTGCAGTGCTCCGATAAATGTGTCGCGTGTTTCTAAAATAACAATAGTAATAATAGCAATGCTCCTCTCTGGCGTAGCATGTTCGTGCTTCGCGCGTTCGTTCCAGCCCGCATCTTACGCGAGCGAGGCTGACCACGCCGCGTCACCTCGTCCTTTTTCTGTCTCCTCGTTGTGTGTACACGTGTCTTATCGTCTCGCGCTGGCTCCGGTTTGCCCTTAGCGCTCTCCGAGATGCTCTCTCGCGTTATGTGTGCGTATACGTGTGTGTGCGTGTGTGTGCGCGCGTGCGTGCGTGCGATTGAGCCGAGTGAGAACAACCCGTCTGCGGCGGGGGGAGGTGCCGGAGTCGTGACACGTAGGAAGGGGTTTCACGAAGCCGAGGATGCGTGCAGAAGGCTCGCCCCAGGGTCGTCTGCTGCTCTCCGTGTTGGACGAAGGGCCCGCGCGCTGTGTTCTCGCTCGTTTGTTGCGCATAGCCGCCGTGCGATGACGACTCGAGACACTCGGCGGTTGTCCCGACTTCTGCGCAGCTACCAGCGTGCTCCGGGAGTGGTGTTGTGCGCTGGGACTCACCTAAACGGTCGAGACGGTACTTGGCGAGTGTGCGCGTGTGGACGCGTGGTACAGTGCTGTGTGCCCCGGGCGACGATCTGTGTCGGTGACAGACGACCGGGGTTGCGTGCAGTGCGGCGGCCGTCGCCGCCGACTGCTGTGCCGGCCCTATAACTGTGATGATCGGTGACCTCCTGACCCCTCCCCCCCCCCACCCCCCGAGAAATCGACATAGCTGTGATGAAACGAGAAGGACTCTCCTTTCCACTCTCTCGCTCGCTTCTCGGCGAGCTAAGAACACGCACGGCGTGCTATTTCCGACAGCACCGCGCCGTGAAGGAGAAGTGACGTCTTCGTGTTTGTGCCACCAACCCAGGTGAAAGGCTACGCAGCGACGAAAAAAAAAAAAAGACGAGCATGACACGACAAACAAGAGAAGAGATATGAAGAAACAAAAATAAAGAAGCTGAATCGAATCTCAAAAGACAATAAGTCAAGTTTACCGCGTGGCATAGCTGTGATTCAACGGACCTCAATAACGATCGTCGGTGTGCGTGCGTGGCAATGTGTACGTGTGTGTGTGTGTGTGCCTGCGTGTGCTCGCGCGTGCGCGTGTGTGAATCCGCATGTGTTTCGTGATATCGGTCTGGCGAAAGAAGAATTCGGCAGCAGTGTTTAAGGACAGAAACATAATTACGAAAGTATAAAACGAAAAAGAAAGTTTATAGTATAGTCCGGCGAAAGGAGACGGGGGGTGATCTGAGAGTGTCTCGTTTTTCTGTCTGGTCGGCTCTTCGGAGCCGAAAGCGGAGCTTTATCACAATTTTCAAGCGGCGCAAGCACTGCGTGCAAGGTCTTTCCCATGCTCACGGTCATGAAAACCAGGCGAAGTCATTATGAATACTGAGGGGAGGGCACGCTCTGTCTTTAGCTGAGAGCAACGCCCTTCTCACCTAGCAAGCGACTGTGGCTTCATGCGTCAAGCAAAGTAGCATTCCTTCAATGAGTGCCCGAAAAGCGTATAGTGCGCATAAAGCACGTTACAGGTACAGAAGACACTGAAGATGCACTGAAGCCAACGGCAAAACCAAAATGTGATGATCTGTCCAGGCAACAAGCAAAGCTCCTCCAAATACTTGCAGAGGCGCGAAAGCAGCAGGTTCGGTAGTAGCTCACTGTTTACATCTCCTCGCTTCTGTGCTCGGTAGTGCCGTTTACCTATTTTCCATATCTTAGATTTCATTATTTTTTTCAACAGCGTGATTATTCCTAATTGGCTTTGCAAAACACGCACTGAAGACGAAACCTGAACACGTCCAAAGTTGCCTGCCGTGGTAAAAGTGCACAAGGCGTCTTGTTCTGAACTGCGATTACAAAATTGGGTCACAAAATTTTGTCTCGCTTCGTATGTCTTTGTGAAAGCAAACTAGCCGCGTAAATTGTGTGTTCATAGGCTGCAGCCACCGTAAAGTCAGCGTAGACGACATTAACATTTTCTCTTGCCATTTAAACGCCCCAGCAAAACGAATGAACTGCGCAGAAGCGTGAATACATTCACTCCTGCGCTGAACATGGATGCCACAGACGACTGCCAGAAAGAAAGAACAGTATTATTAACAAATAAATACAACTAGACACTGCCGATGTGTACTACACGTGAGTGTTCGCTAAGATTTTAAGACGTTCCGGACCAAAAATAAACTTAGCAGCCTTCGTTTTCCCTCAAGGGGAGTTGGGCCGTTGAATCATTACACAGAATCGCATTATCTGTGGTCAAATTACGGTTGCCTGGAATCGAGCAACAAAGCTTTCGTGCTGACCTCCCACCCCTCCTCTCTCCAAAAAGCAAAAAAAAAGAAGAAAAAATAACGGTGAAAGGTGGGGAAGCGTACAGGCTCAAAAAGTGATGTCACGACTTGTGTCTGTGACATCACTGACATATTTTTTTTTTCGCGAACATTAGGGAATGTTTCAAATATAGCGCCCAACGAAATTAAGTAACATTTATCGTTTCCGGAAACTCGCGGGTCCGTCCCGGGAGCCGGGTGTATACTGCCACTGTTTGCTGAAAGCTCCTTTATTTCTACTGCCGCGCTCATCGCCTTTCGATGAAAATGCAGCGACCTGCGTGTTTATCTAAACAACTTTTTAGAAACTGGTTTAGGTTCACCTCACTTTTGGTGGCGATCAATTTTGGCACCAAAACACCTACATTGCAAAAAAAAGGAAAGAGAAAGGAAGACAGTCGTGCCCGAATTCGGCCATCGGAAAGGGAAATTTATCGCTTTACCGGGCAAGTTGGCCATAGTGGCGTCACCTGGTGGCGGGGCCGTGCTCTGCCGCAACGTGCCGCCACTGCTGACACCCGCGCACACGGAGACACCAGTCCCTTTCTCTCTCGAAGGTATTTATTTATGCAAATCTTTGCCAGATGTCGAATGTGCAAGCGGCGGCGGCTTCCTTTTTCTCTCTTTGGTTGCGCGAAGCAAATATATCATTTTTGGGATGCGCTCGACTAACACGTCAACTAGACGTGGAGTCTAGACGCTAGGGAGGCAGCGGTAAATGAAGAACACGTTCTCGAAGTTGTTTAGATGACTGCGCAGGCCAGGTGCATATAATAGGTTGTCACTTCAGTCGACCTGAGGATCAGAATGACCGTGGAAGTACAAAGGGGCACAACGTAAGCATAAAATAATTAAGCTAGGACAGTTGCGGACATGTGAGTGGGGACGGAGTGAAAGAGAGTTGGTGCTATACATACTGACATTTGAGAGGATGACGAACGCTGTTTTGAGACCATTGTGCGAAGGAGGTTATTTAAGATATGTTTCAGTGCCATATGCTGTTTTGTGCGAACGGCGAAATAAAAACGTGAAAAAAATACACCGAAAAAACCCAGAATGCCTGCTTTTCTTTCTTTACTTCTCTCTAAACTAAATTTGCAGCGACTATCTGTTCATGGTTTGTTGAACAGAGGAAGAAGATGGCCGGTACTCCACTCACCCATTCCCACCCCCGCAGAGACTGCACGCACTATCGGTGAAGGAAACTGAAATGAAACAAAATCGGATGTTTAGTAAGTATTAAGAACAGTTCAGAAGCGATAGAGAAATTTTGTTCTTTGTTTCTGTGACCCTTTCCATCACACCGGCGAACATCAGCGACTGTGGTAAAGGATCCGCGAATAACTTCTTTTTGTTAACATTATAAAAAGGAGATGCTGGCTGATGAACGTGGTGGTAGCTGTTCGTTATCTCATGAAGAGTTAGTGCGTTTTTTTTCTGTTTCTTTATTCATATGGTACTACACACTCCTGCATCCTTGTACATGTGACATATACGCAGATATGACATACACACGCATAGTGTGCGTATATGACGTATAATATGTGCATAACATGCTACCTTGTACATAACAGCTAGTATAGGAACATAGAATTACTAAGAAACTCTCGATGCGACAGTGCACTTAACATGGAAGTGTGGAATGACAGTAAACATAACACATATAATAACTTGTTCATTAGCTGCACTAACTTTACCACTTAAATAATTTAGGGCACGTGTCAGAACTTCGAAAGGAAAGCCTTTCAGAGCTCTAAACATTCCTACATAGTAAGTGTGCCGAGGCTACGACCAGTTTAAAAATATTAGTTCCCCAAAATCAGCCACGAAATTCATTGGTGTATCTCATAATTTCGACTTTAGCAGTGCATCATGAAATGGTTTCTGGAAAAATGATGCGCGGAACGCCAATGCGTTTTGCTGCTTGTTTGCGGACGGGTATGTCGAAACTGGTGGTATACCCTGAGGACTCCCACCGCAGAGCTTCAGACGCCATCACCTAGAGGAAAATCTGGCGCCACCATCTATGCGATTTGTCTATGCTGGCGCTGAGCCTTAATGGGAATGCCGGGATATATGGGTATCGGAGGCTTGTGTCGAACATGGCTCGGCCAAAAAAATTGCTCATCGATGCACAAATAAACGAAATTTTCTTTTAAAAGTATTGGTTCAACCAACACTGCCTCGTTAAACAAAGTTTACTCTCGAGTACATAGTACAGAAAGTAAGCGGGGGAAAAAACGTACAGTTAAAGCTGACGGACGAGCGAAGAACGTCTCACTTTATTCCAACTTCATCGGCCCACCATATAAGGTTCACGCTTGACATTATTGCGCAGCAAAACACAAGTTCTTGTGCTTTAATGAAAAAGGTTCCATTACATAACAATACAGGAAAGAAAACATTTTATTACCTGTTTTGGTACAACTTCTATTATTTCGTAACGGACGACACGGTGTTCCCTTCAAGGCGAGCAGGTCGGCACTCCGACGAAGGTTCAAGTCCGAAGCCGCCATTTACCGGCGTTCCCACGCACACGACAGCATGACAACACGTCTTCTATTTTTCTACGTTCTTTTTTTTTTACGTCTGAGTAACTATAAGCAACTCGATGATTACCACCAAACGGACAAGCTTTGAGCGCAGACCGGCTTCAAGTCGTCAATTTCAACACGCTTCTAAAAGTAAGTAATTCGATTATATGCATGCAGGTCCAAAAGGCTTCAGACGAACATAAATAAAGTTCTCGATAGAGGTGGTGACAAAAGAGGCCTCAGCCGGGGAGCCTACGTTATGTACCTGGCCAAGGCAAGTTCACTCGTCGAAACGTTGGCTTCAGCCTGAGCCACCTTTCATCTGCCCACTGTTGGTTAATTACGAGATTATTAGCATATTATATTTTTATTTTTATTTCAGCGTTAATAAGCAACTTTTACGCTTGCCTGGTGTTCGCCAGAAAAATAACTTTGCAATGTATGCTGGACTACATCTGACAAATGAAAGCATTTGCTGATACAACTGTCGAGTTTATTGACTGCCGAACGTTTGCAGAGGCAGGTTTTAAAGCTTGTTACGCCTGACTTTTGCCAGAGAGAAAAGGCAGGTTAAATTAAATTAAAGGCCAGAATTAAAGGCAGGTAAGTTAACCAGGACTTAGCCTGGTTGGCTACCCTGCACTAGAGGAAGGGGAAAGGAGGTCCAAAGGTTAGGAGAAGAAGAGAAAGACGAGTGTCGATGCGGCGCTGGAGTCACCGACGTAATTGTTCTATTAGAATGAGTGTTTGCGGAGTCGTCTTGGATTTTACTCGCTTCAACTTATCCAGCACAATTATGGATTTCTAAGTTTATTCGCTTAGCACGTATGTCAGGTCTGCCTAGTCCCAGTGCGTGGATATGTGCCAAAGACTTTAAGGTCATCATCATCAGTATTGACGAAAGCGCAGTGATGGCGACGGTTCGGTTGCCTTCCGTGAATAGCAGAACCACCTTTGCGGCCTTCAGCAGCATGTGATACGCGGGACTACGATGTCACGTCTTACGAGACTGGGAGACAAACACGCAAATTCGCCGATCTCGATGAGTAGTCCTCAACCAACACGTCCTGGGTTTGCTGTATCAGTGTCATCAGAGGGCTCAGGACGTTGGGTGTACTCGCCGTGGTTGCTTAGTGGCTGTGGTGTTGGGCTGGTAAGCACGAGGTTGCGGGGTCGAATCCCGCGGCCACGGCGGCCGCATTTCGATGGGGGCGAAAACACCCGCGTACTTAGATTTGTGTGCGCGTTAAAAAAACTCCCAGCTTGACCAAATTTCCGGAATTCCTCACTACGGCGTGCCTCATAATCAGATCGTGGTTTTGGCGCGTAAAACTCCATGATCTAAGTTTTTTTAACGCCGAGTGTTTGTAGAGTCAGTCATGTCTAATCGCGAATGCAAGCCGATTGAAAGGGTTGCACGAGACACCAATTTCTCCCTAGCTGGCTTCACATGCCCTAGAGCCCGGATACGGCGAATCGTGGGTTTGGGCGAGTTACCGGTAAATCATGGTGAACGATTGACAGGCGCCAGCAAAAGACTACAGGACGAGCTATGTCACTCTCTTTGTCCGTCACCTTCCGCGTGCGTTGCCCGGGTAAGTTTACCCAGATACAGTTTTCTAAAAGGAACTATTCCTTGCAATGGAGTGCCCTGGCTTGTCGGAGACGCTTCGAACATAATCGAAGAGCAGTGAAGATAACAGAGAGTTGGGTTTGCAGCCGTCGAAGTCTGCTATTGTCTTTACGCCTAAGTATTGGCGACGGGGACAGCGGGGATCTAGAAGTGTTCCGAATCGAAGAGAGCGCAGATGAGCGGCCACTCTCCGTGTCCAGACGCACACACGTGTAGATTCGCTTCAAATCAGTCACGAACTTGAGAAATCAAGGAATATTCGAAATTCCACGAGCAAGTTTTACGGAAACGCAAAGAGGCACTACGCGAAATGATGCAGCTAATCCCCAAGCGCATATAAATATCTTCGCCACACGCGCTTTTCTCTGCAGAGTTAAGCTGCAGTCTTTACATAAAACGTATTCCCGCCTATATGATGAAAAAACAAAAACTAGAAAAAAAAAGAAACGGGTGATGAAAGAGCGGTTTTTCGCAATATTTTTTCCGGCACAGAGCTGCAATATCAGCAAGCTCAAGTTCAGGCACATTTGCAGCGTATTTTTGCCGCATTCTTGGCCTCACACAGCCGATAAAGTGTATCTTATATAGGCTGCGCAACGTCTATGGGCTGAAATCGTGACCGAAGCGCATTTCGTGTAGTGGCAAGGTCATACATGAAAACGAACTGGAAAGGTGCTGTCACGGCGTGCGAGCAACCGTTTCTCGTCGCGGTGGCTTGAACGCTATGGTAGCCTGTTGCTATCGTCTGCCAAGGCTGCGTTTTCGTGACGTCAGCGTTCGCACTACAGCGGCGCGAGTGGTCGGCAGGCAGCCGGCGTTGCGCACGCTTACGCGAAAGACAGCAATCGGCTAACGATGTGCCGACTGCCAAATTCCATGTCAACCCGTCGATACCTACCAAATCGGCGCACCACCTCTTGCGGCAGCCGCACAGGATGCACGGTCGGTCGACACAGACAGCACAACGTGACAAAGCACTGACACGTGCAGGTCACGACGGCATGCCTTGATGCGACGCTTGGTCATGGTTTTCCTAATATATCATATATGGCCTGTGAGTGAGTGCTTTCAGCGCGCTCAAGCAAAACGCGCACATACCCTGACCTAGCTTGGCCGATTCACCCAGCCGAGATGAAGACCTTGGATGCCGTGGGAAATAACGCCTGAAACTCGCCGACCAGTCACCGAGATCGGTAGGTCGGTCGGTTGATTGGTTGCTTATTAGTGGCGCTCCTTACGTCCGCTATGAGGGATTGGTCAAGAATCGGATGAGTTTGCAAAATAATTACCGAAATCTAAAGCGAAACATCTTTATTGTGCACATAGCGTCGTCTACAGCAGTACGCAACATTTCCTGCTTTGGCCTCCGTGCACCAACACCCCCCACTCCCCGAGTCAAAAAAAAAAAAGAAAATGCAGATCCAACGCACACGTCCGAACCTATGTGAATCGAAGTTTTCGTGAAGTAGTTAATGATCGAAATCCTGAGGCTTTTCGTGTCACGATCTTATTACGAAGGGTGCTGTACAGCGGGGAACTCCGGATTACTTTTTATCACCTGGCGCTCATTCACTTGCACCCGACGCACGATACACGTGCGGCTTTGCATCCCGCCCCCATCGGGGTGCAGCCGCCGCTGTCGGAATCGAACCCGCGAGCTCGTGCTCAATAGGGCGAAGCCATAACCACTGACCTACCGTGGCAGGTCCCCTCAGAGTCTGCGCGTCACCGAATATCCCGTACAAAATTTCCACGCAGCTTCGTGACAGCGCATTGCTTAGCGCGTCCGGCTCGGAGCTGTACGTTGCCGCAAGGGTTTCGGTTCGATCTGCATTGCTGCGGTGGACGAAGCTTTGTTCTCCTTCACCAAATGACAAAGGTAAAGATGAGGAGGGTATACCTGGCGATGGCAACTTGATGATGACTGCGTAACGGAAAGCGCGGCCGTACCCAGGTATCATTTTCGGGAGGGGGAGTGGGGAGTAGCGGAGACGGCAGAAACCACTGAGAAATAGTCACCTATTCTCGCACGCGAATCAAGCACATCGCTAACATACAATGGCGTAAACCTTTTATATAGTTTTGCACATCCATATAATTAAACATATGCAAGTTGTGCTAAACAGTATAACGCCGCAGCGAAAATTGCGGGGCTAGCTAGTCGGAACCCTCTAACCCTTTCCCCTGTCACGGATTTGACGGAATTAAAAGTTCATGCGTACCATCACCATGGTAGACCGCAATGCCCAAGTGGGTGATTGCAGATATTCATTAATCGACTTTCAATTATTCACTTAAGAGCACATGTCGCAATTGCGAAATTGAAGCCGATCAATAGGGATGTGAAGTCCGTTCGGAACAAATCCCAAGACTAAAGCGCCACTTTCAAAATATCCGGCCCAAAGGTGTGCTGCAAAACACATGAGTGTTCCGGTTTGTGTTCCGGTCGGGCAGTGCCGACCCCTCCGTCTCTTCCACCGCCAGCCTCCAGTCACGCTGTATGACCGCACTGCTCAGCTCTGACCTGACAGCACAACTCTGGGCCGTCCAGCGAGCCGAGGAAGCCGCTTCGAGACAAGGTCTCGGAACCGCGTCCGCGGCGGGTGCCCAGACCCACTAAAAGACGCCGGACTCAAATCTTGCTGATTTCAAATAAAAGTTTACGCTCTCTCTCCGGTTTGCGATATGATACTTTCCTAAAAGCGTGCGCAAAGCAGTCCAAGATTATCTTACCTGCAAAGCCAATGAAGTTCATTAGCAGGTTTTGGAGACGGATGTCGGGAAAATCGCGATATTCTTTCAATTTTCGCTATTCAGACAACGCTTCGCTACTGATCGGCTTCGATGTCGAAAATTGGAACATGCGCCCTGACGCGACTAATTGACAGATTAATCAACGAATCTTTTTTTAAAACAGAAAGCATCGCTTCAAAAGCGCGCGAATTCCCACAAATAGCTTGCGCTGTAATTGTATACAGGGTCTGGGTTCCGCGAAAAAAGTTGCTATTCTATACGTTTAGTGCCTCGAACCAGTAAAGCCGTTCAACGCTATGTTGTTCGCATATTACACAGACAGCCCGGATTAATAAACTACCGGACTGCGTCACTGCGTGTTCGGGCTGCGCAAACACTATGCTTTTCGTTTTTCTCAGATTCACCCTCCCCCCTCCCCCCCCCCCCCCATTACGTAAATGTTTGAGAACAATGGTAAGTCACGCGCGATTATGAGCGCTGTGCACGCACGTGCCTCTGCACATAACGCAAAACACAATTCGAAAAACAAGTTAAGCTAGCTACATAGCGCGTGCGGAAAACGCGATCAGAAACCCTAAAGGTATGAATCTCGTGGCTGAGTTGGTATTCAGCGATTCTATTGTCACGTGGTCAAGGACGCGTTGACGATCATTGACAGGACGCGTCAAGGACACGTGTGTTATACTATGAAAAACAAAAGTGCACACTCGCACGCAGAGCACAGTACGTGCGCCTATGCTTTCGACGGTGCTCGCTCAGTTGGCGTGTTCTTGTCGTTGTCACATTCTTGTTACATTCTGGTTCTACGTGCGTGCACCGACTTTGCTTGTACTCTCGTACAACGCAGGAATCTCACAAGAAGAAATTGTTTACTTGTTTTCCTTTCTTTCTTTCTTTCTTTCTTTCTTTCTTTCTTTCTTTCTTTCTTTCTTTCTTTCTTTCTTTCTTTCTTTCTTTCTTCAGCCAGGTTATTTGAATGCACGGCGGGGAACACTGTGGCGTATTGCTCATGAATGAACTTCTGCCTTCTAAAGGATGCTTTACCTTTGATATAAATATGACCACCAAGACGGTCGCGGGTTCGTTTCCCCACGAGAATGAGACGCGGCTCTGGCAAGGCATTAAACAGGCGAACCTAGTGTTCAGCAGAGGAACATGATAGTCATTTAGCCGACATGGAGCTCCATTTTATAAAAAACACGCTGTAGATATCACCAAGGATATCACCTATTCCTTGGCTTCGGCCGAATAGAGCATAAACATTAAGGGGTTTTACATGCCGAAACCACTTTCTGATTATGAGGCACACCGTAGTGGAGGACTCCGGAAATTTCGACCACCTGGGGTTCTATAACGTGCACCTAAATCTAAGCACACGGGTGTTTTCGCATTTCGCCCCCATCGAAATTCGGTCGCCGTGTCCGGGACTCGATCCCGCGACCTCGTGCTCAGCAGCCCAGCACCGTAGCCACTGAGCAACCACGGCGGGTCCGAATAGACCATGTGCTCCTTCGCAGGTACAGCTGTGACAGTCGCCCACAGCAAGCATCGCGGAATAAACTGGGCGCAGCAGTCGCTCGAACTCGACCTTTCCTCCGTGTCATAAGTGCCGAGAAGACAGCAATTTCCTTACAAATTGTACTGTTTGCGAAAGGTCACGTCGTGAATTTACCAACGCACTTGACTGCGTTTCAAGCACTGTCATCTTAGACACAGCGTCTAATTTTGCTTGAAACGCCCTAACAAATTTCTTTGCTTCCTGAACATTCGATGGATATACTTTCGCTATGAAGTCAGAAGTGGTGATCGTGTATTTTTAAATGTCGCGTTTCTTTTTTTTTTTTTGACGCCTTAGGGTTTGGTAGTGATACCTAAAAGCTGTTTCGCGAGCCTAACTCACAAGTGCTTATTCTGGAAGCGCAACAAACTTCATTAAAATCACTAGCTTGGTTGCCAAATGAGGGAAAGCAAATTTACTCGTGAATTCTGACGGATGCGACAGAAGCAAACGCTCGTTTGTTTGTTAGCTTGCTTGCTTATTCTTTGTCTGTTTTCTTTTTCTGCATTTTTTAAAACAATGATAAACAATTGTCTTGACAGCATCAATACCAAGGCAAAAGTAAATAATTGTAACCTACACCGGACATACCGCACTATTATCAGCAACACTTCATCTACCCGTGAGCGCAATAAGAAGCGCAAATAAAATGCTACGACATAAGAGACCTTGGCCCATAAACACAGATATTCGTTTGCAGCGACGCCTACACTGAGCTAGCTCTCCTTTCCTAAAGTGTTACTTAAGCAGCCTTCTTAAGTGAGGCCGTTCGAGAAAGAACGAGCCATGAGGATATGAAATTAAATAAATAAAGAGAGAGATACAAAAACAAAGACGATTTCTGAAGATAGAAAGTTCAGTATATTAAACGGAAAAGTGGGGAAATGGCCTCGGCCACCAAGACTACTCGGTGCTTCTACATAAAGCGCGCTATCAGTGCACCCACGATCCGGGCCGATTGCGGCAGTGCAAGAAAGCCGAAGAATCTGCTCGTTGAGCACGGATGGCAGACCGTGTTGTTGCGTGATGCGTTCGACATTTACGTACCGAGTGGCCCCGTGTACGCCGGAGCACGTTAAGACGCGCTGTGTTGTTCGATGACAGTTTCACGAGTGCGGAGGCGCGGAAGAAGAAAGCGTAAGCACTGTTCCAACACCTGATTCACTCTGGCATACGTATACATATATATAACGCTTCCTTCCGAGAACACGCCCTGCCTTGGTCTTCTTGATAAGATGGGCCACTTTAGTTGAGTGAGTGCTTCTTGACGTTCCGCTGGTTTAGCGCACCACTGGTTGTTTTTTTCGCAGCGGTAGCTTCTGGTTTAGATTTCATTGCGTCTGTCTCGTGCGTCATCGTCGAGTTTGTCATCACATCATAGTGTTTTCTTGGAAGAAGTCGACCACACACTCGATCGCGGGTCCGCAATGCTTCAGCCATTGTGCCATCGTTGTGATGTCATCCACGTCGTCTTCGTCCGCGGTCACTTGACAGCTGTGTTGGTGACACTTGTAGGTTTCCTTCGAGAGGCCATGCGGAACTATTTTTTTTTTCTCTTTTCGCTTCCCTCTGCTGTGAAAACAACCGCAAATACGTAGTCGACGTCCTAAGGTTCCTACTTAGAACTGAGGTGAAACAGCGCGAAAAAGACGAGGACACAAGGGAACAAATAACACAGACAAGCGCTGAACGAACGTTTGTTCGGTGAGATTAAAGTGTGCTCGGCAGCTTCTCACCGAACAAATGCACTTTAACGCACTTGAACGCACTTGAACAAACGCACTTGAACACTTGAAACTTGAGCACTTGAAACGCGCTTGAACAAACAATGTTCAAGTGCGTTCAATGCTTTTCGCTGTGCTATTTTCCATGGTCATGGGCCCAGCAATTTTGCGAGTGAGAAAGGCCGGTGAGGATCGATGGAGTGTAGCACTTGTTCTAGCTGCTGTCTTTGTATCTCGTATATGAGGCATTCGAGGAGTAGATGGCGAACATCCTCATCGTCGTGGCCACAGGAGCAAGCCGGGGAAGGAGCCCGTTTGATGCGGTGTAGGAAAAGTTTGGTGCATGCTGTCCGAAGGCGCAGTCAATGAATTAGTGTCTCGGTACTTTTATAAAGTTGTACATCCAGCTGGTATTTGGGTTCAGGGTCTACTTCGTAAAGGATTGATTCCTTAGTATTTTCATTAAACCATTTTGACATACACAAGTCTTTCTTTAGTACTCTCAGTGTTCGTTTTGTGTCCATTGGTGATAAAGGAATGAGTTGAAGTTCTGCATCGTTATGGGCCGATTTTACCAATGAGTCCGCTGGTTCATTGCCTGCTATACCAGCATGGACCGGGACCCACTGTAATATCACTTCGTGTTTGCTTTCATTAGCCTGAGTTAAACTGTTCAGTACTGCGTAAGTTATTCGTGCGTGTGGTTGGCTGTCATTAATATTTTCAAGACATGCTAAAGCCGATAAGGAGTCCATACAAATTACCCACTTTGTGGGTGTTTCATATCTTTTGATAATATGAGTGGCTTGGAGAATTGCCACTAATTCCGCTATTGTTGGTGACGACGTGTGTCCTAGTCGACAAGCGTACTCTACCTCTAAGGATGGTATGACATAAGCTGCAGTCGCACTTTCTTTGATTAGAGAACTGTCCGTGTAGACGTGAAAAGATTGCTGGTACATGTCAAATAGGTGATGTAACGCTAATTATTTTGCTGCTAATGTGGAAACCTCACTCTTATTTTTGAGCCCTTCGATGGACGTTTCTATTTTCGGCGCTTGCAGAAGCCATGGTGGGTAGCCGAGGTCTGAGTGCCAAAAAAGTGATCGCGGGAGTCGTGATTTATGCTCTTGAGACAAGGCGTGTATCTGTGAACCCGGACGGCTCTCTATTAGGGAGAGAAGGGGATGTGCAGAATGCTGAGTAGAAATTTTTCCAATGTCACAATAAATCAATCAATCACTAAAACAGCCTGGAAACTGACTGTTTTATGGATTGATTGATTGATTGATTGATTGATTGATTGATTGATTGATTGATTGATTGATTGATTGATTGATTGATTGATTGATTGATTGATTGATTGATTGATTGATTGATTGATTGATTGATTGTGGCATTGAAAAATATTGGCAACAAATGTCTATCCGTATTCTCCACAACGTTATATTGCACAATGTGTGAAAGGCTGCTGTGAGGTGAAGTGAATCCGTATATTTTGTTACCACACGCAAGGCCGTCATTTGCAGTAATAAAAGAAGCTTAAAGCTTTCGTTCAAGAGTCACATTGCATTGTTTTTTTTTCTTCTTTTAACTCCGCTTGCTGTGTAAACTCACAGGTCATCATCCTTCACCTAAGTGACTGCAATGCGATAGCATTATTAGATACTAACACTGGATTATTTATCTGTCGACATCCGCGTGAATTACCTTGCGTGATCGTCATCGGTGCAAGGATACCTGTGCAACATGTGTAAAGGCGTCTACCTTTGACAATATCATTTTTTTAGCATTTGACTTTTGGGGTGATGTGGGGGTGCTTGTACGCCAGATCATCAGCGTCGTTATTACCTGCGTTATTACCGCAATTAGGGTTCCACCAGTTGAGCCACTCATGATAAAAGCACTTACGCCGAGTTGAAGCCTAAGTATTGCATAAATTAAGAATACTGCGCCTGCATGTACGCCAGCGTAACACTTTTCGTCGTGCCGGGAGCTAGGCGAGATCAAATAATTTTTTTTTTTTTTTGACGCTGATTCTACAGAACTGAAAGAAAAACCCTTCTTGAGGACCTTCGGGAGAGACACCTCTCACATGCTTGTTAACAATACATGGTATATTCAGGAGGTTTGATCACAATTCGAGATGAAGTTTCACGCCTCCTCCTTGTGTTCCTTGATGACACTGGTCGGTTGAATATCTGGTGGCGTGCTTCAGTGGCAGTGAAAGAGGCGCTCGGATGAAGCAATTCGTGGCCTTGATCGCCAGGCTAAACCTGCCCCTGTAGCTGGTAAAGATACGGTACAGGCATGGTAAGGTTCAAAACACTACCATGACACCACCTCGTCCTGTTGAATAGCGAGTTTACTGATAATACACCTTGCGGACCATGCGGCTTCACTTTTTCGCGGCATCCCGATACATCTCCAGGCGCGAAATGCAGCGGTAAATTCCTAAAGTCCACGCGTTCTCACCTCCGCAGGTCCTTTCGGCCGAGTACTACGGCATCAAGATGTGGAGAAAATGTACCAGGTACAGGAAGCTGCGTACCTGGTAGTCTTACATGCAGCACTATAATAATAAATAATAATTTATAGATCGCTTTATCGAACACGTATAATCATATCATCAATCACATCGTGCTACAATTCTGATAAGATGCACAGCCGTTCGGAAAGTAACAAAATATATCACAGTTTCGTCATAAGGGAGAACCAATGAAAGCGATAGCAACATGTTAGAATATTACACGAAGTGTAATACTCGTAGCTGTAGTGACCGTATGAATTGAAGTAATCGTAAGCTGACTAAGTAAAAACGGGCTGTTGAACTGTTTGAATCCTGCCATCGGACAATTCCATCTATGCTTATTAGTTAAAGAGAACGTATTTCTTCGGGACTTTGCCACCACTTTTCCGCACCGGGTATGTTTAAAACCTCTATCCTGCGCCGATCACGGAGGTAGTGAACAGCCGCGTCAATAAAATTAAAGCATTTTCAGGCTTGAGCATCGTTATTGTTTCGCAGCTTTAATGTTTACGTCTGAGAAGACCTCAGATAACAAGCATGTAGTGTCTGTATTTTGTTTCATGTAATTTGTTTGTGGGCTGCCATTTTCAAAATACTGACGAATAATTTTGTTAGGAATGTGAGACCTGATATGAGCGACTTTAGCGATAGAATGGCGTGGCAATGTGCTCAGCATATACCGCATGTCATTTAGCATGGCATGGCATACAGCATTCACATACAAATATATAGGGAACCTCACAGCGATGCCGAAGACGGAGAAGACGGCGGAAAGAATTCGCTTGGTGCGTGTACATAATTGCCATCTCAATCAAAAGGAAACAGCACTGTTTGATTTCTGAACCAAACTAGGTTAGCGCAGAACCTGCGGCAGCCGAGTTCCATATGTATGAACAGTGAAAGTAATCAGAAATAGGTTTGGAAGTGTGTATATATCGTCTTAAAGCGCGTACTGCCCATGAAAGAAGACTGCATTTCGGCACCGCTCGACAAGAGACATGCGGTGGACTCAACAAAAAGCGCGCCGCGCAACAGGTGGTGGAGAAAGGCGCGACACAGCGCCTTCACTGATCGCAGCATCTAAATATCCTTCAGACGCCACACAGTTATCGCTCAACAGCGCGCCTCTGAAAGCTAGTTGGCGTACGGCGAAGAATGTGCCCAGCAAGTCGGTTGCGTGAGAGCAAGGGCCCTTAGCGAAGAAAGTCCGAGTGCCGATTACGGGCGAAAGAGTCAGATAATTCAATTCGCTTTATCAAATGAATAAGGTGCTCTTCGCGGCGTATATCTGTCGCAGTGAGGCTGTTTAGATAGCGTTTGTTGTTTAGTTGCGTAACGCCATAGAGAGCAGCCGTTAACCATCACATCTGTAGGCGTACGTAGTAACAGATGGGCCAACGTATACGTCGACTCGTTATATGCGCAGTAGTAACAGGGTTGCCAGGTTTTGCGAATTCTCGCCAAATTGGCCACATTTAATGCGAAACCATTACAGGGTGTCTACGAAGTTGACATTTCCAATTTCCCTGAGTTTTCCAGGTTTTCCCTGAGTGCCTTTGTCCATTTCCCTGAGGGATGCAGAACTATGTTTTACGTCAAGACGGGCTGAAACCATATCGTCTGATGATGTCACTCTCGAGTAAGCACATGAAAAAAATTAAAAAGCGACTTAATCCAATTTGAATACTAAGGAGTAGTGTTTATGTTATTCAAAAAGATAATAGAAGGCAGGGGTTAGTAAAATTCACAGCAAATAAGTGTCCTCGAAAAAAATTGCGAACAAGTCGGACATTCACAAATACGAATAAAAAGGAGACGCACATAGAAGCAAATATATTAGAATATGAGCTATTTCTATCAACTGATAGCAAGCTCAGTGGTATGAGGCCCGAACTCTGTCACAATTGAGATTCTCTCTCAACCGCTCGTAAGTCAACCTCAACTGTCCTGACATACTCTCAGCCCGCGCATGACGCCTGAGTGTTGTGTTTCACTGCTTTAAAAAGTTTATTTTGGTTTGGATGCGGGACACCTGCATCTCGGCATCAGCCAAAGCTCTGTTTTTTGAGCTCATCATCATCATCAGCCTAGTTACGCCCACTGCAGGGCAAAGGCCTCTCCAATACTTCTCCAACTACCCCGGTCATGTACTTGTGGCCATGTTGTCCCTGCAAACGTCTCAATGTCATCCGCCCACCTAACTTTCTGCTGCCCCCTACTACGCTTCCCTTCCCTTGGAATCCAGTCCGTAACCCTTAATGACCATCGGTTATCTTCCCTCCTCATTACATGTCCGGCCCATGCCCATTTCTTTTTCTTGATTTCAACTAAGATGTCATTTACCCGTGTTTGTTCCCTCACCCAATCTGATCTTTTCTTATCCCTTAATGTTACACCTATAATACTTCTTTCCATAGCTCGTTGCGTCGTCCTCAATTTCAGCACAACCCTTTTCGTAAGCCTCCAGGTTTCTGCCCCGTAGGTGAGTACTGGTAAGACACAGCTGTTATACACTTTCCTCTTGAGGGATAGTGGCAACCTGCTGTTCATGATTTGAGAATGCCTGCCAAATGCACCCCAGCCCATTCTTATTCTTCTGGTTATTTCAGTCTCATGATCCGGATCCGCCGTCACTACCTGCCCTAAGTAGATGTATTCCCTTACCACTTCCAGTGCCTCGCTACCTATCGCAAACTGCTGTTCTCTTCCGAGACTGTTAAACATTACTTTAGTTTTCTGTAGATTAATTTTCAGACCCACCCTTCTGCTTTGCCTCTCCAGGTCAGTGAGCATGCATTGCAATTGGTCTCCTGAGTTACTAAGCAAGGCGATATTATCAGCGAATCGCAAGTTGCTAAGGTATTCTCCATCAACTTTTATTCCCAATTCTTCCCACTCCAGGTCTCTGAATACCTCCTGTAAACATGCTGTGAATAGCATTGGAGAGATCGTATCTCCCTGTCTGACGCCTTTCTTTATTGGGATTTTGTTGCTTTCTTTGTGGAGGATTACGGTGGCTGTGGAACCGCTATAGATACCTTCCAGTATCTTTACATATGGCTCATCTACACCCTGATTCCGTAGCGCCTTCATGACTGCTGAGGTTTCGACTGAATCAAATGCTTTTTCGTAATCAATGAAGGCTATATATAAGGGTTGGTTATATTCCGCACATTTCTCTATCACCTGGTTGATAATGTGAATATGGTCTATTGTTGAGTAGCCTTTACGGAATCCTGCCTGGTCCTTTGGTTGACAGAAGTCTAAGGTATTCCTGATTCTATTTGCGATTACCTTAGTAAATAGTAATTTGAGCTCAAGCTCCTTCAAAACGGCGGCAGCATGCATCCTTTCCTGTTTATTCCTCAATGCGTACATCATTTCTGTTCTTGTCCTCCTTCTGCCACTCGTTCGCCCCAGTGATCATATGAAGCATCTTGGTCAGTTTCACAGTCCACGGCCGATTTTTAGAACTCCCTAGGGGTCGCGAAAACGTTCGAAAAATCGGCCAGTTGGAAAAAAATAAATGCGTGTCATTTACTGCCCTTAGGTGCTCAAACCGCCACAGGTACGTTCGAAAGCACTTTGAAGAACTGTCGGTACACATATTAGGCATATCGGCGCTCGTACTGTGACAGGAAATACCATGTGCACGCGTGTATAAATAAGGAATACATACTGTTTTCCGTGGCAATAGCCCCTTACCACGCTTGTTATGCTTCACTGCAATACTTTTGCGTATGCTTCACCATGTAACATTTCTGTACAAAGGCGAAGCTGATTTTCGGGACCCGGCATTATGCAACGCACCGTGTTTTCTAAGTTTCTAAGCCAATCGCGAGGACCACAAAAGCGGAGTCCGTGCCATTGCTGACAGCAGCTAATTCTTTCAATAAAAAACTCGGCACCCAACGGTAAGAAGCTTCATAGCGAACGTCGAAGCAGCTAGGCCTAGCGTTGCCGCAGTGGTGGCAACGGCTGCCAGCGGATCTGCGTGCGAGAGTGCCGCTTCGAGGTGGCGAAGTAATCAAAACGGCAGCGGTGGTGCCTTTGATTATTGCCGTTTCGAACCTGCGGTCACGGCAAAACGTCCGGAAAATCGGACGGCGAAGGGTTCTTGCGTCCGAAATTTCACACGCTCTGATACGTTGACTCTATGGGGTACGTGGCGGTGCCGCGAAGCCGTCCAAATTATCAGGAATCCGGAAAATCGGTCGTTGACTGCACACAGGCAACTCATCCAGCCGAAGACAGGGCGTCAAAGACGATTCAGTGCGATTCCTGTCTGTTGCTCGAGCCAGCATTACCGCGACTTTCGACCCTTCCAATAAAATTGCCGCTAATTTTCCCTGATAGAGGCCCAAATTCCCTGAGTTTTCCCTGACTTTTTCCAGACTACTCAAAATCCCTGAGAATTCCCGGTTTTCCCGGTTGGTAGACACCCTGCATTATATGCCCCACTGAGCGAAAATGGCCGACGGCGCAAAGCGTAAAAACACGTCAAAAATGCTCGGATTTACGACAAATTTCTCAAGGAGGTTCCTGTAGACAAAGTACATTATAACGGCTCTGAAAAGAAAGTTCGGTGAATATCGGTCTAGGCGGGAATCGAGCCCGGCCCTCCGGAGTTCGAGACGAGCACATTTACTCGACGCCAGTACGGCTCCACGGCTCTGGCTAGCTAAAGGTACGTCTAGTGCTTGCGTCATTGCACACGTCACATCGCAGCCATCTGGCTGACTAAAGTGTGGCCTAGAGTGTGCGTCATTGTACACGTGAGGGCGCAGCCAATGGGGATGAGGAGACGCGACGCCTTGAGTGTGTAAAAGGAGCGCCTTCATGATGCTCCGAGGTCTACAAATTGTATAATGCTTTCGCATGCCCATACGTAAGCAGTCTTAAATGTCTCTCCCGATCTCTTTTACAGGCTTCTGGCGATAGAAAGTACTGATTGGCAACTTGACTACTTCCTGGCTACTTTTGGCGGTGGTAATCAGTATTAGCCCCGAGAACGAACACGAGGGGCGCTGCGAGCGCCGCTCGCGTGACGTCAGGGCACGGAATCGCGCCTGTCGTCTGCTACAGTTCGGGCGTTGTCCGGGCGCTTTCTGCGGTGTTTTCGTTTGTTCGCCCTCGTTCTCTCTGCTTGTATACTTATGGTGGTCGTCTCAAATATATTTTTACGACGTCTTCCTTTGCGAACATTTATTCAAAGAGCTAATTTCTTAGACAACAATGCAGCTCTCGAAGGCAACGCTACAGTGCCAGCCGAAGCGACGCAGACCAGCCCATTGCGGGTTTTTCATGCGCGGATAGACAATCGCAAAAGCATAGCCTACAGGAATCCAGTTATGATACCATACCTGCCGCGGTGCAACAAGTATGTCACAAAGCTGGCTATATATGACTTCTACAGCAGTTACGTTGATTTTATTCCGCTAAAATAGGTTTGCTCACGACGAGCAGTTCATGGTATAATATCGAATTTTTGCATTTCCTCACAGAAACGCTCGGCAGTAGCACGGGGACTTAACTAATACTGGAGCTTAGATTCTACACGCCTCATTTGCTTCTTTAACTGCCTGTCAACATTAGGCGGTTCTTCACGTGTTCATTTTTTTTAAGCGGCGGAAATTTGAAGTAAAGTTAATGAAGGCTTACAGCTATTTACAATATATATTTCCTTTTCCGTGTTACACGTTCAACTCACCTCTTTAGGGCGCGTTTGTTAATGATTAATAATGTAAGTTATGTTCCTCTTTTTTTGTCTATATTACCAAGTGTATATCATTTATTTATTTCAATGCCGCAGTGTGTTTTGCATTGTTATTGTGGAAATATTTCACTGTTCTTTCATATATTGTATAACTGCCATGTTTTATGGCCACTATATAAATGTAATTTATATGGCGCTTGATGTGTTACCCCATGCAGCCATATTGTACCTAAGAGGGTGAGGTTACCTCAAGCCTCGTCTGTGCGACTTTTTTCCCTCATCCACCTCCACTTACCACTCCTCTGTACATGTGTGTGTGTAAATGGAAATTAATAAACTAAATCAAACTCACTTGAGAAATTTACTGGTGCTTGCTGCTTGAGGAATATACATGACGAATCTGTTTGGCGAACTGACACAGGCTGCTCGGCCCAATTTTTTTAGTGAAGTATGCCTGCTGGACCGCATAGCTGCAGCCAGAAAGAAGTCGAAGCGTCAATGATTAGTAGTATGGGACATATTGAAGATATCGAAATTCCCCCGGTGGAGGGTCAGAAATCAAGTGAAAGTATATGCAAGGCTTGTGGAGCTTTCTTTATGAATGTTTGCGATTGGATTGGAGCAAACTTAATTTGCCTGCAAGGTTCTCTTTTATGTACCGACGAAGCGAATAGTTATCCGTTTGTATAATTGAATAACGCTGGATTGAGACATGGTGAGACAGAATGTGCTTGAATTTTCCTTTTGTATACAGGAAATCTAAGCTGCGGTGTAGTAGCTCGAGAATACTTTAGCCATTCCAGTTGGCGCTGTAAAAAAACATGCTTTATGGTTTTAATTCGAAGTTGTAGTGAACTGATGGGTTTCGCGAACATAGCGTGCCTCGCCATACGGACAGTCGATTGCTACCGTTACGTGATCAGGGGTGTGCCATATTGTCGATAAAGACTACTGAGGGCCACTATGAAACATTTCATCACTTTCAATTGAGTGGCTCTCGATCTTAACAACGAAACTTTTCTCTCAGGTGATTGCTACTATGCTGTTTGTAAATTAACTATGTAAATACTCTGCATGACGCGCCGTCGTGTTAGCAGCCATGAGCAATTCGTTTTTTGGAGGCCTGTTTCAGAGGGGGATGAAAGTAGCAGCAAACTTTTTCATAAGAAATGCGCGCCTAACTATTTTTTTACGCATTAATGAATGGCCATATTTGAATAGAACAACACACCACAGTAATAGGAATCATGATGAGAGCTTCGCTGGGCAGTGTCTTTCTAAAATCAGATAACATGTTGACGCAAATTACCAAATTTTTCTTCCACGTAAAATGCAATGCCTCTCATAGCTAAATACTAAAGGAATGTTAAATGTTTAGCGAAGCATCATACACAACTTCGCGCGTTGAATTTGCAGATATTCTTTTTTAGTCAACATTTACCGATAGACACGGCGCATATATGCATTGCAAAACCTAGCAGACCCCTTTAACGCTACTTAGCTTGCGATATCCAAGCCGCAAAGTTTCTCGACTCACACGCTTTTGAAGAAGAAACTGTGGTTATAAGGTATGGCAGCTGAAAGAAGCCGACGTATTCTTCAATACGTACGGCTCGAGCCACCCATACCGCAAGCATACACGAAGGGAACGAGCGCGCGCGGCAGCCGAGCGAGACGGAGCGAGCGGCGTCCTGGCCGTGACGTCACTCGCGAGAGGGCGCCACTCCTAATTCTCGGGGCTAATAGGGAGGGTGGGTAGTATAGAAAGCGTCCAAATCACACTCCCTCTGACCGCTCTCTTGAAGCAACAGCCCCAAAACCCAGATCCACAAACCGAAAACATATCATATCCACTGTGTGTCTGATGGGCCTTTTCGACTTGTCCCGGAAAGTCCAGGAATGTCCGAGACCCGTCGTACGCAAGGCTCATTGGGTAAACTCACCACCTCGGGCTGTCAGGAACTGTCAAGGGCGGATAATTGAAACAGCTCTCTCTGAGTAACAGAGATTAATTAATATTAAAGGCAATAATTTTGGACCGAAGCGATAGGTGGTGTCCTAATCTCACACCCAGCAGCGGCTACATCGATAGCGAATCTCGATGACCATGCTTCTGGCGCCAGAAGCGACTGCAACAACCGAGAGGGCCTCTTGGAGGCTGTGACATCACAGGTGCCAGCGTCAATGCAAGTTATTTAAAGACGCTCGTGGCTGCATGGTCAGGAAGAGTAGAACGTATGTGACGTCGCACAGTTCGCATGGGAACGTTTGGAGGCATGTTAAGGTGGTGCAAGGATGGCGCGCAGCGAGTTTATTGCACTGAAACTGGCGACACCACTTCGGCTATGAGAAAACATGCAAGCGTGCGTCGTAATTTGTCAAAGAACGCCAGCTAGGCATTATGGTAAATTATGATGCAATGATATGTGGCAAGGTTTGTTTTGTTCTTTCATCCTCGCTTGCCATCAGTGCAGCAGAAAACTACAGGTCTTCTTTTTTTGCTTTTTCTTCTTTCTTCGATCGTCAGAAATCGACATTGGTTGATTTGTAGCACCGCGGCAACTTTTTGGCTATACCAAATGAAGCTTTTGCCAAATGTGGCGACTTTCTTGGCTACTTTTATGACTTATTCGACTAATTTTCTCCCGAAGACCTGGCAACGCTGATGCGTGCTGTCCTGCGTCGAGTCATGTCGGGTGATGACGTAGTTTCCGTGAAACGGCAGTCTGCAGAAGTCCTCGACAAGAAGCGCTTCCGTGGTGAGCAAAATTAGAGTTATGTGATTCTGGCGAACTACCTGTGTGTAACCATACTTGCCTATGTAAAAGAGAAACAGAACCAAAAAGAACACCAAGTTAACGCCTCAAATTTGCTGCCAACGTGAGACAAAGCGTAGCGAAAGTGTACAGTCGACCCAAAAAGTTTACGGACCAAGAGATCTGACGAAAAGCTGAATATCTCCTCACCCTGAAAACGCAGCTTGTTATTCCCATTTCCAGTCTTTAGTGGTAGGTGCGAACAACATTGTGGTGCATGGTTTTACTGGCTGATTTTAAAGGCTGCTCGTATATTTAGGATTTTCTAAGATCCTGTGGTCCGTAAACTTTTTTGGTCGACTGTACATTACTATTCACTTCCCGTGAAGGGGGGCAAAAGGGGTTAGAAACTGGTACCCGTCCGGCCTGAAGCGAGCACGCTGAGCACCGCCATGTCGAACGATAGCGTACTTTCGGTACCACTATGACGACCGAAGTCTGCGGGGAGACATACAGGCAAAAACCGTTTCGGTGGTAAAAAAGCAGTGAAGCGTCTGGACTCGTATATAGGCTGATCGCTGTTCTGCAACAGCGAGCAGCCGGTACCATACTACTCAGCAATCGTGAGCGGAATTCTTTTATTTCTCTTTTTTTTTATTTCGCAGAAACCCATAGTCCCGCAACCTTTCTTCTCGTGTGTAGGCGCACACTGATCGCCAAGTATGCCACGTGTTTTAGCGCTTCAGTGAGCAGCAAAATTTCGCAGCAGTAATTTTACGACCTCAAACACCGCCAATTTTCTCAGAAAACTTAAGATGACATTTGCTTTCGCTGTTTTAAATGCGTTGGATTATTGTCGTGCCTATATATAGCCTAGCGCAATCCGACTGAGTCACTTGCTATTCCAAAGGTCTTCTTGGCTATTCTGGGGCATCGCCACCCCCGCCCTTCTCGTTCATTTCTTTCTTTTTTCTTTCTTTCTTTCTTTCTTTCTCAATCAATTTCACGGGATAGGTCGAGAGATAGTCCGCCTCCGTAAAAGCCCACGGGAGCACCATCAGCGCCACTGTTCGCCCATTATGCGAATCCGCTTAAGGCGGCCGTAAGCGGTACTTTTGCGCTAAATTGCCTTTGTTTATTGCGAAAGCACACGGTCGCTCGCAAAGTATTTCTGCTTTTACATACCAATACGTCACCCGCCCAACGTGTATTAGCGAAAAACCCCAGCTATAGGTAGGAGGATAATTTTTTCTCTCTCTCTTCTGTCTTTACAGTTTTTTTTTCTTTTTATAGTAATCTCCACTATCGTATAACAATACAAAATATGGAAGAACATTCAATACTTACATGCACGACGTACAAGTGCTCTCTGGTCATTAACTGACATACCGATTAAGAAGGCCGTCAGACACTGAGAGAAGTATATCTCCAGTGACATTTGACCCCTGCATGGAAGATATATACCCAAATTTTTATATAGCTGTCCGTTTGTTTGTTTGTTTGTTTGTTTGTTTGTTTGTTTGTTTGTTTGTTTGTTTGTTTGTTTGTTTGTTTGTTTGTTTGTTTGTTTGTTTGTTTGTTCGTTCGTTCGTTTGTTGTAAACCCATAGTGAACTTCGCCCTAACTTATACTTGAACTTGTCTCAGGAGGGAGGTGTAAAGTTACTGGATGGGAATAGTGCACCATATAGAACAGTTGACAAACGGGTGATGCCAATGCTCCAGTTTATATTAAAGGGGCCCCTGCAACGCCTTTTCTTGAAATCTGAGAACACGCCGTATTGAGTGAGACTCACCTTCAATTAATACATTCCCGAAGAAATCTTTTACCTTGAGGAGGACCTACTCTGATAAAGGAGTCATCGCAGTGTTTACATTCCCCATTCTCCCTAAACTTAGCTTCCTTGCCGCTGGGGCGGCGCCGAAGCAATACACCACGCATTGCTCCCTTTCTTATATTTTTTCTTCCGGCATAACATTCCCAAAACGAGCGAAATAGCTATTTTAGGATTATAAATTTGCTTTTGCCGTCAAGACTCCGTGGCGAGCGCACTCTAGCATGATGAACCTGATTTTCTGGCGCGGCCTCAGACGATGCGGCGTTACCTTGTAGCTACCATGAAGCCAGCTCCAAGGAGAGTGCGCAATGGCGGGAGGTTTTACGGAGAAGCACCGCTCTCCCACGGAGACGCTGTGGAGGCTTTGCGGGGGGAAAACAGCCTGCCTGCGGGCCAGCCGTCAGCGGGCTGTCATCTGGCCGTGGGCCGGTTCGAAAGTTCCTCACAAAATTCAATCAATTTAATTGCCAAAGACATCCTTGTTCATCAGCGCGGAGACCGCAGAAAATGCCCGCCGCCTCACCGACAACTTAGCGAGGAAGAGGCCGCCGATTGGCGTAAAAGACAGACCGGGGTATTCCCCCATTTAAAATTGCTAAACGCCATGTATCCCACTCGTTATAGGGCCAACTGTCCTTGGTGCGGTTTCATACCTACCCTAATACATATAGCCTGGGAGTGCACTAAGCACCATCATAGGCCAAATACCAGTACGACAATGGAGCAGTGGGAGGCACAGCTCGCCCGCTCCGACCTGGCAGGACAAAAGTGCTTAATTAGCCAGGTCAGGCATGCGGGAGAGGCCAGCCATTCAACCAGGCCCGACCACAACCAGGCCCGATTACACAGCGCGAAAATTAACTACGCTAGGGCAACCTAGTGCAGAAGTCGATGCGGACAGCTATGGGATTGTTGGTATGGCATAGCTTATATTGTTGTAGCTCTGTTGTCCTTGCTCAGCTTGCGCTACAACAAAATAAGAAAACTTGTGCAGAAGCTCCAATGTGGTGTCGCCATCCGTCTTCCGCAATTGAGTTTTCTGCGGCTTACCGCGCTCCTTTCACATTATGATTACGTGCACGGATTTAGCATTGTGCAGGCGTAACTTACTGAAGCAGCTCGACTTTGGTCTTGTTTCTCTCTCTTTTTGTCGCTAGTTTCTCTTTAAAGTAACACTAAAAAAAATATTAGGTCGACCCATATGGATAGATTGTCTGTCTAGAAGTGCAACGTCGCTTTCTATGTGACAATGTGTCACTTTGTCGCATAGAAAATTGCCACCGTACGTCCCGCTGCTGCTCCTTAATTTGAATCGGCCGCGCCTAATGGACGAGTTGACGTGATCTCCCCGTGACCTCCTTTCATGGTGATACTTAACTGTAAATAAGCCAGTGGTGACATCACAGAAGAGGTAGCACATTCTACAACAGGTGCGGTGCCACTTCAATTTTCTATTTTCGTCATTTCTCGCTTATAGAAGCTCCGTTCTCGATGCGAATAACGAATTCGATATTACAGAAGCCTAGTCTTTCAATTTCAATCGACTTATCATTTCTTTTAGTATCCCTTTAACACCTCTCCCTTTCTTTTTTTTCCTCTTTTTTTGCTCCGTTGAGTATTCTGTGCTTGCAGATCGCACTGTATTAAGCCAACGATGCTAAACGCCCTCGGTTTCCTGCTCGGAGTTCCAGTCAAGACGCAACATTCCCTAAACATTCTATGGGGTCTTTCCCCACTTCCAGGAACGAGAGTTTTCGTATACGTCTCTATAAACGCGTTCGTATCTGCGAGAATATACCGCCACGGTGTCGTCACGGGGTGGCACTTAATACTGCGGTGCAAACACCGCGACAAGCGCTTGAGCAAGCGTTTATCGCGACTTTCGGTGGTGTGGCAGCGTCCGAACGAGGTTATTGCCACGCATGTTGACCGCACAGAACGCGGACGTTGCCGAAACCTACGGGGGTCATTGTGTGTGTGTGTGCATGCGTGTGTGTGTGCCTGTGTCAATTGGTTTAGCGAAGCCAAGTGAGGCGCTGGTCGTTCAATAACGTGCGCCGCGCAGGTCGCGACCCGGGCCTTCATTGACGCCAACTTGCGGCAACAAAACGGTTACGAATCTCTCTGTTGACGATCGGGATTGCCTTCGGTCACGCACGTGAGCGCTCTCGTGCACGCTTATAATGTAGAGGGCGAAGCAGTTTGCGCTCGAGTCAAGTGCAGAGACGAAAAAGCACTTGACAAATGAAGGGCGTCGTACCCACCTGTTGCGACACAATGACGCAAGCGTCGTGTTGCGGGCACTTACTAGAGCGAGGTAAACCGAAGGGAACGGAATAAATGCTGCATCATTCTTAGCAAGAAAGAAAAAGAAGAACGTCGACGGAGGGCTTTTTTTTTTACTCCCCCGAAATATCTAGCGAGACAACTTAGGCCAAACGCCTGCATACGTGAAGGCACGCAATAACGGCGACACACCAAGTGCAGATTCGTTTAAATGTTAGCGACCATTTTGCAGTTTCTTTAGTACTCGGTGTAGCCGATGACGCACCGATGTAAATGAGCACCACGCTCTATAGTGCGGCCGACAAGGCGTGGACCTGAGACACACAAGATGCGACAGCGATCATTCACGAAGAAAAGAATGAAGCACACTCAAGTCCAGTTGACATCCGTACGTAATGCGAAGCATGCTTGGTTAAGTAGGAAGTGGCTGTTACGAATTAATTGTACCAGGGTGTCCCAGCTAACTTTAGCCAGAATTTAAAAATATGCAAATGCAACGTAGCTGGACAGAACAAAGGTAATGTTGCTGGCCGTCGCTTGGAGATACTCAGATCATATTTTTCATTCCGCCTAATCAGATAAATAGTCTTAATTAATTGTTCAACTTCTCAAAAATAATAATTCGATGAAAAGTGTAAATGAAAAAAATTGTAGAGCGACGTGAAAAACTCCCGATGCAGTTCAATACTCAAAACGTGCTACATAAAAGTGTTTTTCCGAGCGTGAAAGAAGCCCGAAAATGCACGCAAAATTGCCGCGCGACTCGCCGCTCGAGGTACTTAGACCTCGAGGATCGCTGCTGCTCTGGCCTTGCGTCTGCCCTCGTTGCAGACGGGATGGACGTTTCGAGGCACTGGGGTCACTTCAAACTTGTCTCGAATGGGATCAGGGCACTGATGATCGAGAATCCTGCAGCGTGGTAACCCAGCGCTTCGAAGATGCGTTTAAATGGTCAGAAGAGCGAGTTGCGCGCGTTCTTGGGCTTCGGTGATCTCCTCGGCGGTGTCATGAACCCCCAACTTGAGGAGATCCTCGGTATGGATCCTGATGGGTAGCCCAGGAGCCCTTTTGACTACTCTGCGTATAAGAGCGTTTAGCTTGTCTCGTTCCGCTTCTCGCTCCGCTCTGCACCAGTTGTGCATAGAAATTGTGCACGTAAAGTGGCATAGTACGAATGCATTGATCAGCCTGATGATATTGTTTTCCTTTATGCCTCGGCGTCGGTTTGCGATTCTGCGAACGAGGCGGAAAGCATTGCCCGTCTTTGCGATGATCTTGTGGAGAGTCGTTCCGTTCCCGCCGTTGGATTCGACAAATATGCCCAGGACCCGAATGACGTCGACCCTGGGTATCTCCCCCTCCGTCGCAACTGGCGAAGACTGATGCTGCTTTCGGAGACTGGCTTCCAATCTTTGGGTCCGCCTCCCTTCTCTTTTTTGTAAAGTAGAAGCTGCGACTTGGCGGGGGGAGCATCGGATTCCGCTGGGGCGAAGGCACTCTTCGATCACGTCGATCGCCTACCCTGCATGGCTTCTTAGACTCTGTCCTCGTAACCGCCGGAGCACCAGATGGTGATGTCGCCGGCGTAGATGGTGTACTTGGCGTCCTCGACGTCTGCCAACTTCTCAGAAAGCCCAATCATACAGATGTTAAACAGTGTGGGGGAGATGACGGCGCCCCGCCCCCCGAGGGGCACATCTTCGGAGCGGAAGTCTGCAATGCGAAGCTTGGCCTTTCTGTCCGTTAGAAAAGGGCTAACGTAGCTGCGGAATTTGGAACGGAACCCCAGGTCCGGAATGGTCGTGACGATGAAGGTGTGGAGCACGTTGCCCGAAGCCTTCTCGAGGTTCGAGGTCCAGACCGAGCAGAGAGCCTTGACGTCTCTGGAACGGCTGTGCACGATCTGATGCTTGATTAGTTTCATGGCATCGTTCGTCCAAACTACGGCGTGGAGGCCAATCATCTTGTACGTGTAAACCTCGTTGTCTTCCAGTTACCGTTGAGCCTACGGAGGACGACGCGCTCCATGACCTTGCCGACGCAGGCCGTTAGAGAAATCGGCCGGAGGTTATCGATGTTCGGGGCCTTGCCAGGCTTGGGAATGAGCGCCGTGCAAGCTGCATTTCCATTTCGCAGAAACAACGCCGTTCTTCCAGGACTCGTTGCCCCTGTCAGACAGAAAGACGATCGACGGGTCGTCGATGTTAATTTGATCTGGGCAGAAGTCATTAACGAAGACCATACAAAACGCTTTTCTTTTGTGGCTGCCTTTTTTTTTTATACTGCGTTACTTTCGGTATGGGCCCATGAAAGCGACAAGGTAAATGACACAAACAGGGATGACTCGAATAAAAATCTTTAGGATTAAAAAACATATTGAAAAGTAGTGAGAAGGAGAGGAAGCATGAATGCACTAGTTCCACGCTGCGCTCGTGGTTTTCAGGGGTGCGTTCCGTGCTGGTCGCTCATTGATTCTCCTGCCTTTCCGTTCGACCCCAGAACAGCTGAAGAGAATCCCGTCGGCGGTGTGATCAAGTATCGGACGGCAGTAGTATACTGTTCGTTTCGCATTTTCATTGTCCTTTTGACTTGTATATCGTTTCTTTTTTTTTTTTACTTTTCCATATAGTGTGTCGCGAGTTTAGGGCAGTCAGACTAACCTGATGTCTCTTTTTTCTCCCAGTCAAGGGCTAGGTTCTATCCCTGCCCCAGAGTGGCCGATAGATACATTTTTACGCAGTGGCATCAATAATGTCCCTGCGGCCCTAGTGCCTGCTAATGGGGGATCCATACAGATGAGGAACCCAAAAACCATTCAGGTGGCGCTTCGGAAGGCCACTTCCTCATTCCAGCGGATCACCGAGGTCTGTAAATTTGGTCGCGGTGGTATTCTGTGCAGATATTCAATTCAATTCAATTCAATTTTTATTTTTCCAGAAATAATAGGTCCTGGAAAGGGTCAAGAGCTAAAAGCTGTCTCGACAGCTTGACTAGGTCCATGACCCCCTCTACAAGGCAGTATTGATGTACAGCAACAGGTAGTGTCCATGACATCAAGAAATGCGAAGAACAATGTATTATACAGTAGCATAAGGATAATTAAATAACAAATCTACAGCATATGATTTCAAAATGTGTGTAATAACTTTATAGTTGTGAACATATGACAATACAAACAAAAAGAAGTTTAAAACACCAGAGTATAAAGAAAATAGAATACATACATGTTCATGTGAAACAGTACTTGCAAAACAAAATGCAAACATACATAGCCATTCATTCTTTAGATACAAAATACATTCTCAGTCCTTTTACGCCGTAACTGATCACACATTTATGCTCATTTAGAATAAATGGAAGATTATGCTGTAATGACTGAAATTTATAATTATTTCGAAATTTCGGTCGGAACCAAACGTCATCATTACGTGTGGATAATGTAATATGTCTTTTTCTTAGCGATGCTAGATTTATTAGAAAATCTTTGGAAGCTACAGTGGAAAAGTAAAAGGAGCGGAGCAAGCGATACGGATACATATATTCCGCCCTGATTATATTGTAGTTTATAAAAGCACTTCGCGTGGGAGACTGGTGATCAAGGTTTGCAATATGTCGCACGATCCTCTTTTGCAGTGCACCTATCTTTGCAACGTTTCCCTTTGTCGTTGTAGCCCATACAAGACCACAGTAGTTAATATATGAAGCAAACAGTGCATGATAAATTTGGATTTTAGCCTGTGTTGGAAGAAGATGTCGGCAACGAGATAAGATTCCTGTCACTGCGGCGTAGTAGTGCTTCCTGTCAGTAGTGCGTTCAAGACCTCCTCAACTGCTCCGAGTTTGCATCGAATTCTGTTAGCCCGTTTGTTCCAGCGCACCTTGCTTGCTCGAAAGGCTTAGTTCGCGAGGTAGACGTGAGCCTGCTGGACCCCTCAGAAGTATTAGACTTGTTTTCATCCGCGGGTGCTGTTTCTGTATACCGATGTAGCCGAATTATTGAGAACAAGAAGTCATTTACGGAATAAGTGATTGTTATATTCACGGGAACAGTCCGTCCATGTGAAATCAAGGCATGGCCCCTGATATATAGGGTAGAGACACTTTCTCTACGACCCCTAGAGTGCTTGAAATGTTGACGTTACGGGCACAGCATCAAAGGCTGCAGGCCAGATGCTCGGTGCCGACTGTGCGGAGAAAACCATGACAGCACGGACTGTAAATTTCAGGAAGAGAAATATTTTCTGTGTAATGAAGCTCAGGCTGGAGACATTTCGAAGTGTTCTGCGAAAGAACGATAATTAATAATACTCGAAGCGGTGAAACGTAGGCGATGCTCACGTTGGGAAGTAGTGACTGAGATTCAAGAAAGAGCCCAGGGCTATGCAGGCGCAGCAGCTCGTCACACTGCTGGCGTAGATGTTTCTGCATCCTAAGTCATAGCAGACGCAGTAGAGAAAGCTACAGAAAAGGCTGTGGAACGTCTTGCGGCAACTATTTTTGGATGGATGGATGTGTATTGTTTAGTGGCGCAAGGGCCAGGTGTGGCCAAAGAGCGCCATGACTGATAATGATGTGTTAAACGCTGATTGGTGAGTTACGATGGTGGGATGTGACATGGCTGTAAAGTGGCCTAAAATCATTCCGTATCATAAAAGCGTAAAAATATATAATATAAAATTATGATAGTGATACATATAGTTGTCTATGGATCTAGTACGCGTGATAAGTGATCGTGGAGCTAAAATGCAAGAATGTGGAAATATCACCTAAGCCTCCGGGAGGCCTTTGAGCCCAAAGGCTGGGAGGCAGGTGCTTTGTTTTAGTGCAGTTATCGCAGCAGAAACCTCAGTTAAGAGGCCGTGCTACGTATTTCCTGGTGATATGACATGAAAACTATGTGCATCTTTTAAAAGTGCGAACACGGATTGATATTTAAAGAGCGGTTCCATACCTATGATCATAAGAGGATGAAGGGGAATTTGTTGACGGTGTGGTAATGGAAAATGCTTTTTCCTATTAGCGTCTAATTCACTGCATTGCAGCAGGATGTGAATCACGGTAAGTGGCTCACCACATTTATCGCACATGGGTGGATCGCCACCGGACAAGAGGTATGCGTGTGTGCTGTATGTGTGTCCTATCCTGAGTCTGCAAAGTGTTACTTCTGTGTGGCGGTTCTTTGATACCGGCGGCCAGTTGCCAAGATACGGCTTGATAACATGTTTATTTTCTGTTTGTTTGTCCCACAAGCACTGCCAGAAAGCCCTTAGCTTTTTTCTTATTGAGGGCTTGAGGTCCATTACAGGGACAGTCGTGGAAGTGCGGAACGGTCGATCTTGTTCTGTGGTTCTTCAAAGTTGTGCGCCTTCTACATATCAGGAGCTTCCCCGAAGACGTCGTCCTCCAGAATGGAGGACGGAGGACCTCCGCGCCCTCATGGCAAGGCGAGTCCCGCGGCGGTAGCCCTGTCCGTGGGAAACCGCGACATCACCGACTGTAGGCTTCCCGATTCATCTGACAGCTCAACAGCGGCAGACATGGACTCGGACAGTGATTACACGCTAGTCCAATCGCGCCACTTGAAGCGCAAGCTTCGCCGGACGTCAGCAGGCAGTGATTCTACTCATAACAGCAGATGTGACGAACGGGTCTTCTCCGTGGGCTACACCCCAACTACGGAAGGTACGAATATGAATTCGTTGAATAGACAATCACTGACCAAATACTTCGATCGAATAGCCTCAGGACATGTGAGAGAGATCCGCATTAATGCTCGGAAGAACATTCTGACGGTGGACGTGAATTCTCAGGCAGTATTGGAGGCTTTGAAAGGCATTCAAGTGGTTGGCAACATCCCAGTTCGCTCATTCCTAGCGTACGGCAAAGATACCTGCACTGGTGTGATATCGGATGTGGACATTGACATAAAGGATGACGACCTGCGATCTCTATTATCGTCGACAGTGCGAATCCTCGACATCCACCGATTCGGCCGCTCCCGGTGCATCAAGTTGGTGTTCGAGTCAGACTCTTTGCCAGCATCGGTCAAAGTAGGTTATGTGAGGCACTCAGTGCGTCCATATGTACCACGACCGTTACAGTGTCACAAGTGTTTCAAACTGGGCCACGTGAGTGCTGTGTGTAAGAATCCTACGTCGTGCCGAAGATGTGGTGGTGCTCATCAGGTAGACTCCTGTGAGACTGACGCCATGAAATGTGCAAATTGCTCCGGAGACCATGAAGCGACATCCAAGGACTGCCCCAAAATGGTAGAGGAGAGGCAAATTCTGAGAAAAATGGTGAGAGAGAACTCCACGCACAAGGAGGCTGCCGATTCCGTCCGCAAGAAAAGGCGCCGGTTGCGGCAAAGGCGTCGCCGCTCCCAGAGCAAGCCTCGGGGTAAAGAGGCACTTCCTTTGAGTACTTGGATGCAAACCGTGCCACAGAGAGAGCAAGGCCGGCACACACAAGATGCGCCTCCCCCAGTATCTCCGCGCCCGTCAAGGAATGAGGCGTCATCCAACGTGCGTCCAACCTCTTCGGCTATTGAGTGGCCTTCGCTACCACTGAGGGCTTCCGGAGGAGATACTCCTTCGGCGCTCCCCAAGTGCCGGGAGAGTACTGAAAGGCTTGGAAATGAAAAGGTGATAGACATGCTTAAACAGCTAGTAAACACTATGCGTATATTACTCTCCGGATTGGCAACGCCAACTGCACTGTCGGTCGTGAAGGCGTTAGATGCTATGGAGCCGCTATTAGCGGCTCTAAAATAAGGGTATTAATCATGGCTCTCACGATAAAACACTGGACATTGGAACAGAAGATGCATCATTCTGTTATAATGCAATGGAATGCTCGAGGTCTATGCGGCCGCATGTCTGACTTTAGGCAACGAGTATTCAAATACCGCTTCCCAGTGATCGTGATATGCGAGCCAAATCTCACGTCGGAATTTCGCCTTTCCGGATACGTTAAGCTCTGGTCACGTGAAGATGGACCCAAGAGCAAAGTGTTAATGTGTATACGCAGCGACATGACGTTTGTGCGGAACGCGATCACTCTACATGACAGCAATGAATATGTGTGTGTGACACTAAAACATAAACTACATGTGTTTTCGATCATCGGCGCCTACATACCTCCTAGACAAGGACTTGAACTATCTTATCTATCCACTGTATTACAAAGCTCCCCAGGCCCTCATGTTGTTATTGGAGACTTCAATGCTCATCATCCTTACTGGGGAAGTGCCGCAATGAACTGTCGGGGTAGGAACTTGATGGACTTCATAGACAGTGAAGGTCTGGCTGTCATCAACGATGGATCTCCAACTTACATCCGCGGCACTACCTACGGAAGTTGCTTAGACCTCACTATTGTATCTCGGAGCCTCCTGCCCTTAGTCAACTGGTGCTTGGACATAGAAACGCATGGGAGCGATCATATACCAACATATGTACAGATGAAGTGGTTTGTGCAATCAACTCCACCTGCTGTACGCTGCACTGATTGGTCCACATTCTCTACATCTGTCGAAGAGTACTGCGGAGACATCACTTCACCATCTGATATAGAAGACATTATTGTATCATCAATGCAGAAGACAACTAAGCTCATCTGTGCACCTACATCCAGAACGGCGATTGATATTGAATATGAACGACTCCGAGCGATCCGTCGTAGAGCGGAAAGGAAGGTTAGGCGAACTCAATCGTCATTAGACCTTGTCTTATGTCGACGAGCTCAACGAAAAATACGGCGTCAGCTTCAAAAATGGGAAAACAACGGTGGAGGACCTTCTGTTCGTCTCTGGATCCTCGAAAGCCACTTTCTAGGATCTGGCAGGTAGTACGAAGCCTTCGTGCCCCTCCTCAGCAAAAACATCCTTTCCGTGCTCTAGCACTTCACCAATGTCTGACGGAAGTGCAGGTTGCCGAAGACTTCTGTAAGAGAGTCACCCGTACTGATGTTACAGCATGTCCAACATTGGATCGACCCGTGCTACCTCCTAAAGATGACCGTCTTGACCTTCCTTTCACGATGCCGGAATTGGAAGCTGCACTAGCTGCGTCTAGACGATCTTCTGCCCCTGGACCTGACGGTATTTCGTATACTGCTCTGTGCCACCTTGGGATGGAAGGTCGGAAAGTCGTGCTGTCATACTATAACGCCACGTGGTCAACCAGTACAGTCCCGAAGCAGTGGAAAACCAGCCGTTTGGTGGCCCTCCTAAAGCCAGGAAAATCGCCTTACGAAATGTCATCTTACCGGCCAGTAGCTTTAGCTAGCTGTGTCGGTAAGGTGATGGAACGGATGGTACTCACTAGACTAGAATGGTTCATGGAAAAGAATGAGCTTTATCCTGAAATGATGACCGGATTTAGACGTGGCCGGTCTGCAATAGATGGGGTCATTGATCTCGTGTCCACGATCGAACAGGAAAAAAAGCGCCACCGACTTGTAGGAGCAGTTTTCTTAGACATAAAAGGAGCTTATGACAATGTACTGCACGAAGCCATTCTTGACGCCCTCAGTAATCTAGGCATCGGCGGCCGTCTCTACATGTGGATTGCAAATTACCTAGATGGTCGTACAGTCTTCATGTCCACGAATGCTGGCGAAACGACAAGACACGCTGTGGTCTGTGGAGTGCCTCAAGGAGGAGTTCTCAGCCCGACCCTTTTCAATGTTGCCCTTATTGGCCTTGCGGAAATAATTCCTGATACAGTACGCATCAGTACCTACGCAGACGACATATGCATATGGGCATCCGCAGTCACGCGACCACAAATTCGTGCCAGATTGCAGCGAGCTGTTTCTTTAACGTCTCAGTACCTGCAGTGCCAAGGACTGCAACTGGCCCCAGACAAGTGCGCTGCGATAGCGTTCACACGGAAGCTTATGTGTTCGTATCCAATTATGATCAATGGAAATGCCATCCCATATGTCACCCACCACAAATACCTCGGCGTTGTCATTGACCGCGGTGTTTCATGGTCGAAACATGTGGCAATGTTGAAGAAAAAATTAACTGGGCTTGCTCAAGTTTTTCGCTTTCTGGCCGGTATGAAATGGGGTCCATCTGAGCATTCGCTACTCCGGCTGTACCAGGCTCTCTACGTCGGATACATTCGGTATAGCCTGCCAGTTTTATCAAGTATGAGCCCGTCATGTTTGCGTACGCTGGAAAGTGCCCAGGCGCAGATGCTGAAAACATGTCTCGGTGTTCCACGTTGCACCTCAACCTACGGAACAATTGAGGAGGCTCGCGTCACCCCTTTACCTGTCTATCTACGATGCGAACCTCTTCGAGTATTCCTGCGACTGCTTTGCCGTCACGGACGTCATCCCTTATCGAAACTACCCGATACACGGCCGGACTCCACTTTTTCAAGAGCCGTTAAATGCCAAGCATCTGCCATACCAGCATACTTTGCACCGGCTGACCTTCCACATATGCCCCCATGGGTAATGTCCAAAATACCGGTACGTCTATCTATTCCCGGAATCTCTAAAAAATCGCGAATACCTACCGTCGGCCTCAGACATTTCTCACTTGAATATATGTCGAAAGAATATGACTCCGCGGTGAGCGTGTATACAGACGGCTCGGTCTCGTCGTATGCGTCTGGTGCGGCTTTCGTCGTGCCTGCGCATCAAGTCATTCGACGGTTTCGTCTGCATAACAAGACGACTTCAACATCTACGGAATTAGTGGCAATAAGAGAGGCCGTTAAATATATTGTGCGACAGCCTCCTCAAATATGGACAGTTTTCAGTGACGCAAAATCGGCTCTTCAACTACTTAGAGTGGCGTTGAAAGAAAGCGCTTATAGAGTGTTGGCTCTTCAAACTGCCGAGCTCTACACTTTAGCGCAAGAAAACGGCCACCACATCACATTTCAGTGGATCCCTAGTCACTGTGGTATACAGGGCAACGAACTGGCCGACGCCGAAGCGAAGAAAGCACTCGAAGAACGAGAGTCCCTGCTTTCAATTCCCTTTTCAAGAGCGGACGCCAACTGTCTCCTCTCCAGTGTCATCCGCAAATTGACAGCAAAGCACTGGGACAATCCAGATAATCGCCACAGACGACTCCAGAGATTGGACCCCACCATGAATTTTAGGCTACCACCGAAAATTCAACGAAGCGATGCCAGTCTTCTGCACAGACTAAGGCTGGGGGTAGCGTTTACGCGCGGATACGTGCACCTCATGCGACGCACCGAGTCTCCACACTGTGAGGTGTGCAATGTGACTGAAACTATAGGTCATGTGCTTTGTGACTGCCCTAAGTTCGTGGAAGAGCCTGATAGGTTGGTCAAGGACCTTACGCGTCTCGACAGTGCACCGTTGTCGGAGGATATTATTTTAGGCTCTTGGCCAGACGCTCAGTCGAGTTTTAAGGCCATCAAGGCATTACTGAACTTTTTAAAAATTACAGGCCTGGACTGCAGACTTTGAGCATGCCCAATTGCTTGCCATATTTTCTACATATTCCTTCTATCGTCATCGTCACCCATCATGCACCTCTTTCTTCCCTCTTTCTTTCCCACTTCCCCTTCCCCCAATGCCGAGTAGCTGGCTAGAGGAATATACCTCAGGCCGACCTCTCGGCATTTCGTGTCATTAAACTTCTTTCTCTCTCTCAGTCGTGGAAGTGTTGGAAGCGTTCGCGTTGACGGATGTGGCTAGCTCGTCAGCCAACACGTTTCCCTGTATCTCTCGGTGCCCCGGCACCCAGCATACGACGATATGCTGTTTGGACTGATAGGTTGTGCATAATGCTGAGTAAAGAGATAGAATTACAGGGTTTTTATATTTGCGGACAGTTTTCAAAGCATTTACAACACTCAAAGAGTCTGTGTATATAACTGCCTTTGGGATATGAAATTCATTAATGTGTTTAACGGCAGCCAATATCGCGTAGGCCTCTGCTGTGAAAATACTTGTGTTAGGGTGCAGAACACCGGCATCTGAAAAGGATGGACCGACCGCTGCGTAAGATACGCCAAATTTACACTTCGATGCGTCTGTAAAGAATTCAGGAGAGGAGTATTTGTGCTGTAATTCGAGGAAGTACATTCGTATATGCGCGACAGGCGCATGCTTTGTGACAGCTACGAAAGATGTATCACAATCTATTGGTTGCCACTGCCACGGCGGGGGCCGTATAGCAGGGGACATAAGGTGGTATTGAAGCAGTGGAACCCTTGTTTCTTCAGCCATGTCTCTAACACGCATGGAGAAAGGCTGTGCCACTCTGGGCCGGTTGCGGAAAAGTTGGCAACTGGACAAATCGTTTACGGTGTGATACGCGGGATGCTGACTGTTTCCGTTCACTCTAAGAAAATACATGAAAGACGAATATGTTCTCTGCAGATGCAGTGACCACTCATCCGATTCAACGTACAGGCTTTCTACTGGGCTTGTTCTAAAGGCGCCTGTGGACAGGCGAATTCCTAAGTGGTGGACGGGGTCAAGCATCTTTAGAGCAGTTGGAGTAGCCGACTGGTAAACTATGGCTCCATAGTCTAGTCGTGTGCGTATGAGGCTTTTGTACAAGTACAAGAGGCACTTTCTATCACTGCCCCAGGTTGTGCGTGAGAGCACCTTTAAGATATTCATTGTTTTCATGCACTTGTCTTTAAGATATTTTATGTGCTGTACAAAGGTTAGTTTCGCGTCTAAAATTATGCCTAAGAATTTATGTTCCCTGTTTACGGGCAGACGCTCACCATGCAACACAATTTCAGGATCAGGGTGCAGGCCTCTTTTTCTAGAGAAAGTGACACAGGTGCTTTTTTGTGGGTTCAGTCTGAACCCGTTCACATCAGCCCATTTGGAGACCCTGTTAAGACAAGGCTGGATCTGTCGCTCACAGACTGCAAGAGAACTTGATTGAAAACCTATCTGCACATCGTCAACATACGTCGAATAGAAGATGTTATGTGGTATGTGTAGACGAAGAGAATTCATTTTTACTATAAAGAGTGTGCAGCTGAGCACCCCGCCCTGCGGCACTCCAGTTTCCTGTACAAATTTCTGTGACAGAACAGTGCCCACTCGAACGCGGAATGTCCGATTCGACAGATAACTTTCGATAACATTGAACATATTTCCGTGTATACCTAACTGTGAGAGGTCTCTCAAAATCCCAAACCGCCACGTTGTATCATAGGCTTTCTCCATATCTAAGAATACTGATAAGAAAAACTGCTTATGGACAAAAGCTTCACGGATACGTGCCTCGATACGTATGAGATGGTCAGTGGTGGATCGACCCTCCCGAAACCCGCACTGGTATGGGTCCAGCAATTTGTTTGATTCTAGGAAGTGTAGTAGGCGACAGTTAATCATTTTTTCGAATACTTTACATAGGCAACTTGTTAATGCTATAGGCCTGTAACTCGATACAGAGGAAGGATCCTTTCCGTGTTTTAGGATTGGAATAACAATAGCCTCCTTCCAAACAGAGGGGATCTCGCCGGAAGACCAAATAACGTTGTATAGGTAAAGGAGGGTTTTCTGTGTTTCGGATGGTAGTTGTTTTAACATCTCATATATTACGCGGTCTGAACCTGGGGCGGATGTATTACAACAGTTTAGTGCTGCCTGCAGTTCTGCTATACGGAATGGATCGTTGTACGCAGCACTTTTAGCAGATTTTCTTTCTAATGTTTGCTGTTCTATTTGTGTTTTGTATTTTAGGAAGGTTTCTGAGTAGTGTGAAGAGCTCGATATGTATTCAAAATGTGCCCCGAGAAAGTTGGCTTGGTCTTCAAGGCTTTCTCCGTGGCTATTTACTAGAGGTAAGGAATACGTTTGTTGCCCATTAACTTTCTTCACTCTATTCCAGACTTTTGTCTCATCTGTGTACGAGTTGATGCTTGATATGAACTTCGTCCAACTCTCTCGTCTTGCTTGTCGGCGCGTTCTCCTTGCCTGGGATTTGACATGTTTAAAATTTTCCAGGTTTTCAGCAGTTGGAGAATCGCGAAATATCGCCCACGCTTTGTTCTGGTTCCTCCGTGCTTGCCTGCATGCATCGTTCCACCAGGGAACACGCCGTTTGGAACTCATGCCGCTCACTTGAGTGATACATTTGCATGCGGCATCAAGTATAAAAGCTGTAAAATATCTAACAGCGTCATCTATGGTTATACCGGACATCTCAGTCCAAGTCATATGTGTAATAGTTCGGTATTGTTCCCAATCGGCTGAGTCAACCTTCCACCGAGGAACCTGCGGGGGAAGTTGATCTTCTTTCGGGGTTGTTAGGATTATTGGGAAGTGGTCACTCCCATACGGGTTGTTAAGCACATTCCATTTAAAATAGGGTAAAAGCGTCGGCGATAAAATGCTAAGATCTATGGCAGAGTATGACTTGTTGGACCGGTTAAAATATGTGGGCTCCTTCGTGTTCAAGAGACATGTTCCAGAGGAAAAAAGCACCTGTTCAATGACGCGACCTCGCGCATCACAGCGTGAATCGCCCCACAAAGTACTGTGTGCATTAAAATCACCAAGAATAAAATAGGGGTCCGGGAGCTCATCTATTAATGACTCTAAGTCGCGTCTGTGAAGGTGATGATGTGGTGGTATATACAGAGAACAGATTGTAATGAGTTTATTTAAAAGTACGGCTCGAACGGCCACGGCCTCAAGGGCCGTTTGTAGCTTTAGATGCTGACACGCTACACTTTTGTCAGCAATAATAGCTACACCGCCAGATGCTGCGACAGCATCCTCGCGGTCTTTGCGAAACGTAACGTGCTTTCGGAGAAAGTTTGTGTGTGTGGATTTTAAGTGTGTCTCCTGTAAACACAGCACTTTTGGATTGTGTTTATGGATAAGTTCTTGAACATCATCAAGATTCCTAAGTAGACCTCTGACATTCCATTGAATGATTTGTGTATCCATATTTTAAATTTAATTGGTGCTGTGTTTACGGAAACGGAAGGGATGTCTTAGATTACAGAGCCCTTTCGAGGCCCTGTAACCGGGGTTTTGCTCTTTTTGAAGCGTTCGAGGGAACCTCGCCGCTCCTTAGGCGCCTGGGGCGCCTTGAGGATAGTTGTAGTGTCCATTGCCTCTTGTGAGGCGCCGGACACATGCTCTTGCGAGAGAGAAGTTACCAGGGAAGGTCCCGCCTTGGAGGGCAAGACCCCTGCGCCCACCAGCCCGGAGGTCGATGAGGTTCCCTGGGGGATTTGGCTGCGCTGGCCATTGCCAGCACTGGAAGGGACCTGGGAGGTTGAGGCAGCCTCGGCTGCGCCCACCTTCGGGGTCGATGGCCCCTTTTCCTCGGTTGGCGGAGCAGCGCTAGCTGCAACCACCGTGGGGGCAGATGGCGTAACTGCCGACTCACTGCGTGTGGGTCGGACAGTCGCCGGAAGCCGTTGTGACGCTGCCCCCTGACGCGCCACTTCGGCAAAGCTTTTCTTTGGCAGGTATGCAACCCGCCTGCGTGCCTCCTTGAATGATATATTCTCTTTTACTTTTATAGTTACTATTTCTTTTTCCTTCTTCCAGGAGGGGCACGACCGCGAGTACGCGGCGTGATCCCCGTCACAGTTCACACAGTGGAGAGAGTTATTACATGCTTCAGCGGCGTGTTCAAGGGCACTACATTTCGCACATGTCTGGCGGCCTCGGCAGCTCTGCGAGCTGTGGCCGAAACGCTGGCATTTGAAACATCTCAAGGGATTTGGCACGTACGGTCTTACACGAAGCTTGATATACCCGGCCTCGATTGACTCGGGCAGGACACTTGAATTGAAGGTGAGTATTATGTGTTTGGTCGCAATTTCTTTACCGTCTCGCCTCATCTTGATTCTTTTGACGTTTATGACATTTTGTTCACTGAAGCCCTCCAACAGTTCAGCCTCAGTGAGCTCTAGCAAATCATCATTAAAGACAACGCCACGGGAGGTATTCATCGTGCGGTGCGGGGTTACTACTACTTGCGTCTCCCCAAATGATACAAGTTTAGGCAGTTTCTCAAATTGTTTTAGGTCGCGGAGCTCCAAGAGGAGGTCACCGCTAGCCATCCTTGACACCTTATATCCTGGGCCAAAAACTTCGGTAAGAGACTTAGATACAAGGAACGGGGAGATTGTTCGCACTTGCTTAGCTGGTTTTTCTGCGTGGATCACATGAAAACGGGGAAAATTGTGGACTTGGCGTCCGAAAAACTGAAAAACTTCTTCGGTGCGCCCTCGTTTCTGAGGGCGATCAGGTAGTTTAGGAAAAGCATGTTCCATAAGTAATGTTGGGTTTTCGGCCGCGATGCCGACCACCCACCATGGAGCCCAACAGGGGGACGTGACAGAAGTTCCTGCTAGAGAAACCCTGCCAACGCCAGCCGTACATCGCTGCTATAACCAAATACAGCATAACCAAGGCTGGCTAGCTACACAAGGTTAACCCTTGCCGCCGGGAAACTAGGAAGTGAGGAGAAGTGATGAGAAGACAGGAAAGATGAAAAAGGTGAGAGAGAAAGACGAAGATTGGAGAGGAGGACAGGAAAAGGCGACTGCCGATTTCCCACGGGTGGGTCAGTCCGGGGGTGCCGTCTACGTGAAGCCGAGGCCGAAGGGGTGTGTTGCCGCCGCCGAGGGGCCGTAAAGGTACAAACACCCGGCATTGGCTCAACCCCCAGGATCCCCTTTTCCCCGGACACGGCTAAGCCGCGCACGGCTACACGCGGGAGGGTCCAACCCTCGTGTGCTCGGGTACGTGGTGTCGCAACACACCAAACGCCTGCTTACGCAGACGCCCCTGCGGGGCGGCAACTATTTTTGAGTCCTTAGCACAAATGCTGTCTAGTCAGGTGGCACAGCTCATTAGTGCTGCCTCTACCTAGGTTCATGCATCCCAAGTATGTAACGTTCTAAATCTAGCTCAAAAGCAAACATCGTCACCCAATCCGTTAGCTGACTCTCCTTGTGCAAGACCTTTCTAATCATGTAGAGCAGACGGAACAAAAGACACTAACGGATGATTCTGAAGATTTCCAGGATGTAGACATGGAACGTAAAAGTTCGAAACGCATCAGATCTCCTCCCCATATGATTTCCCCTAAGACAAAAGCTAAAGAATATGTAAAAGAGAACCTCACCAAGAAGGACTGTTTGAAAGAGAGTACTTTGGATAAGGCAGTTTCCGCTGCCGTTTTATCTTCAACATAGGCTCTGTAAATATATTACAATGGAATTGCCGTTCGATTGTTTCCGCTACTACAGATTTATCACATATTTCTTCTCAGTTTTCCCCAGATGTGATTGTCTTACAAGAAACATGGCTTCGTAATGGTCAAAGGGTTTTTCCTTAAAAATTACCAATTATTTCGTTTGGATCGACCTGTCAGAGGTGGTAGCGTTGCATTCTTGATTTCAACTAAATTTAGTCCCAAGGCCATAATTTCATATCATTGTATGTCTACTGAATGCGAAATTTTAGCATTAGGCATAATACTCCCAGGCTGTTCCTCTTTTATCTTAGTTAATTTATATTTCCTAGCAGGAGTACAAGATACCCGATCTCTAGACAGCGCATTAACTTCCTGCAGAAAAGCCTACTCACTGGTGACTTTAATTCTCACCATGTGCCTTGCGGTTTTAAAACTGACTTAGGTTAAAAACGCCTGTGGTACTCGACTCTTGATAACAGTAATATATCCTGTTTAAATTGAAAAGTTGCTACGTTTGTTCGCGGCCAGTCTCAATCGGCCATAGATCTCACTTTTTGCAGCTTGTCTCTAACTATACCCTCATGGAATACTGTAGACTGCGCTACAAACAGCAGTCACCTTACTATTATCTTTGAGATTAATTTTCCTGTGATTTCTTTGAGATTAAAAAAAATATCACATTTGTAAACTATGGCAAATTTCAAAAGGACTTGAAGTCTACGATGCTTTCCCATACGGACATGCAAGAAAATATTAGGGATATGAGCGTCTGTGCAGCTTTAAAACGTTGCTTGAGGAATACAGCTTTTAATTTAACACAGGTGAATCTTTCAGTCCGTGGTGTAATTTAGAATGCACGCGCGCTCACCGAAAACGAAAAGCTGCCTGGAAAAAACTTCTTTGTAATCAAGGTCCAAACAATTGGAGTGATTATCAATTCATTGCTGCATCTTTCAAGCGCGCACAATAACTAAAGCCAAAGATGAATGTAATATGAATAAATTTACTTATATGTCTAATCCTAAAAACAGAAAAAGCCCTCATTTAGATTTTTACGCTCTCGAAAGATGATTCCGATTCCAGCAAATATGACCTCTTTTGTCCTTTCACCACGTGAATTAAAAATTAAACTTTTTACGTGCCAAAACCACTTTATGATTATGAGGCACGCCGTAGTGGAGGAATCCGGAAATTTCGACCACCTGGGGTTCTTTGACGTGCACCTAAATCTGAGTACCACGGTTGTTTTCGCATTTCGCCCCCATGGACCACGGCGGGTCGCCACGTGAATTGTCGCAATTATTGGAAAATATTGGGAAGGGACTAGAAAACAGATTCACTTTGATAGTTCCACCGTACCTATTGAAACCATTACCACTGGAGGAATTTAGGGAAGTCACATTACAAGAACTTGCGGATATCGTTCACTCTCTGCCTTCTTCAGCGCCAGGTCCAGGTGGAGTTACCATAGCCGTGATAAAAATTCTGCATGAATTATCCCTGCAAGAAATTTTGAATATGGTAAATTACTCTCTAAAAAATACCTGGATACCTTCAGAATGGAAAATTAGTAAAGTAATTTCGATACTTAAAAACAGGGAGGTGGATATAATTTAGATAATGTTAGGCCAATTTCCCTCACATGTAATTTGGTTAAACTAATAGAAAGAATGTTTAATGGCTGAAGGACAACCTACATTTCGGAAAACGAAATACTTAGCCCCAGTAAAATTGGCTTTAGATCCGGGTGGTCGATATGGTGTGCGCACGTAGACTAGAGAGTCGCATACTACTTGCTCCTCGCGGAAGATAATTCAGCATTAGTGACCCTAGATCTAGCTAAAGCTTATGATTCTGTGGAGCATGAGAGAGAGAGAGTGAGATGCAAAGAAGAGAAAGGCAGAGAACGTGGCATACTGATAAAGCAACTAGAGAATTGCAAGCTTCTGAAATATATTACGGCATGGGTTTCAAAATTGTTAAGGAAAAGAGAATTCTACTGTTTTCATAGCGGATGTTCATCGTCTAGGTATAAGCAGAAACGCGGGTTCCACAAGGGTCAGTGTTATCTCCTGTTTTATTTAATATATTTTAACCTCCATCTCTTTGCTCCAGGACATTCAGGTATACGTTTATGCCGATGACATCGCTTTTCTTTTTTTCTTCATCAAATGATGATCTCTGTTTACTTTATCAATCGCTACAAAGTTACTTATGTACTCTTGACATTTCGATAGTGAACATACATATCTCTCTGAACGTCACTAAAAGTGCGCTTCTTCTCTTTCCTTTAGATGCTCCCGTTCACATTTCACTCATGTATCGTCAAGAGTTCAATCCCCCGGTAAATTATCTTAAATACCTGGGAATCACGTCTGGTGGGAGACTAAACTGGGACAGCCACATTGAAAAAGTCGCGTCTAAGGCAACTTGTGCCGTAGGATGGTTGCGTAAGATTAATAACCTACAATATGAGTTGCGAATACATACATTGATTATGATATATAAAATGTATGTCCGACCCATCATGGAATTTGGGTATGTCTTGTTTTTCGGCAGCCCAGCTTATAAAATGCAGCCTCTGATTTATTAGAAAGGGAAACTCTGCGATTAAGCGTTGGACTCCTTAAGTTTGTTGCAAATACCGTTCTGTATATGGAAGCGCAAATGCCATGTTTAATAAGTAGATTCAGGATCCTCACAGTCCAAACATACCTTAATATTTACGATTCTCCTCAAAGAAAATCACTGTACGGTTTTGTTAATGAACCAAGTTCATTTTTTTAATAATCATTGGCCGCGACTACGCACACCTCAGATTGTATTTGTACAAGCACAGCTAAAACCACTGAATATGCAAATTCAACATCTTCAGCCAAGAGGTCAATCCAAGATAAGTCTCCAGATAGACTTTGACGATATTTTCCCCTCAAATCCGCTCGACTAATGCCCTACCAATATTTAAATTACCAATTACTAGATTACGTTTCTCGCCTGGAAACAAGCAATATAATAGCCACTGATGTTTCACGCTCTGAAGAGAAGGCTGGCGTAGGCATTTTCTCTCCTTCTCTCTGTTGGTCCTTTTCTATGCGCCTTCCAGATTACGCGCCTTTTTACATAGAATAATTATTGGCTATTGTTCTAGCACTGCGCAAACTTCCCGCTAATCAATCGTCAACTGTCGTATAGTTACAGATCCTATATCTGTATGTATGTCGCTTTCCACGGCAACGAATACAGCTATCTTAAGTATGTTTGAAAATTTAGTCCCTACAACTTCACAAACAATTAATTTGCTGTGGGTTCCTGGCCACCGCGGTTTATACTTAAATGAAATGGCAGATGTATTAGCCAGAACGTCTATAAGTGGACCTTTGATTCCTGTTTTACTGGATACGGCTTACATCACTGCATCTAGAAACAGAAAATTTTGTTTGCAAAATGATTTATGTAAATTATCGCTGATACCATCTCCAGACTTTCAGCAATTCGGTTGTTGCTGGAATAAACAGTGGTGTCCTTCTCGGCATTTGGAAGTTAAATACACCGGACTACGCTGTCGCATCCCGCAATTGAATGTTTATTTACATAGAGCTGGTGTGACGATGTCCCCTCTCTGCCACAATTGTAACAAATTGAATTGATAGACCACTACTTTTCATCATATAGACGATATTCCCACCAGGGAAAGAAATTACTCGCAAAACTGGATTAGGGTCAAGTATACCAGTATTATTATCAATTGGGGCCTCGACCCTGGGCTATGGTCACCGAGACGTTTGTTACGCAGTATATGATTATTTAACTGAAACAAAACGATCGCCCTGCTAATTATTGTATATTTATTCTAGATATATCAAATCTGCATTCATTTCACCTAAATTGGTTTAGCTAAATTCTTTAGTACCATTAATTTCTCCTCGATTGTAGCATCCTTTAACATTCATCGCTAGTTAGTCTGACTGCTCGATCGCATAGTAGTCTAGTTATTGCATCATCTCCTTTTTTTTTATCTCTTTCACTTTGCGTTTCTCGTCTTCAAATAAGAATTTCCTTTAGCTACCTCCTGCCGCCCGATTCTTGGCCTTGGTGTGTGCGAACCATGGCAGAGGTTAATAATAATAATAATCATAATCATCATCATCGTCGTCGGCCTGTGTGTACACATACTACGTGACCGATGCAAGCGGGCCCCCCTTCTGACCATACGCAATCAAGACTTCCAAGCGTTGAGATCCAAGACATCGCTCGGGTCTCCCGATGTTTTCCTTCTACATTTTCTCCGAATTCACCCGGCCGTCACTTCAAAGTATCGGAAAAGAAGTTTCAAATGACAGCCTTGTTTCACGGAGCTATAAATATGAGTGTTCACTGTCTCTCTCCCTTTTTCTCGCACAACGACGACCGTACACTGCAGCCAACCGGCGATAAAACTGTCACAATGAATCCCAACTGTGAGTCGGTCAACTTAAACAACTTCATAAACGGCCACGCAAGTTTAGTGCCACATAACAACGCAGCGCAGTCTGGCGCATCGACGACTTGAGCTACGGGAATAAAAAAAAGAAAAAAAGCACAGAGAAGGTCACGTTCGGCACCGACGCTGATCCCGACGAGACTTGAACAACAGACGGCCTGTCCGAAACCGTCGGCGCGTCGTCTGCAAGGTCAGACGATGTGTCGCAAATCGGCGGCGGCGGCTGTGGGGCCAATGCTACCGTGAACTTCTCTTTAGTCGCCAGCTTTTGCTAATGCGCGGCGCTGGCGCGGTACAAATGCGTGCTCGTGTTTGAGGTCTCGCCTATAAGCCGCCGGCCACTCCTGGATGTGCTTGCACGCTTGATAGACGACTTCCAGAAGCTCGCTTCGCCGGGTCGCGCGTATGGCGGCCAAGTGCGAGTGGTTCAGTTGCGTCAGTTTTGCGAGAGGAAACCGACTGACACGCGCCCCGGCTAACTGTCGATCTGCACGAAAACAGTGGCAGACGCCGGCGTCTGTCCATTTCGCAAGTAGCGAAAGCAAGGGATGCACCGATGTAAAAGCAGGGGGAAGGAAGAGAGGGGAGCTGGGAAGCAGGGCGATGACTGACGCGGTCAGCACGGCTAGTCTGCCTACAGCCAGGGCCGTCTGGTCTGTAGTCTGTCCGGACGGCAGTTGCGGGTGTTTCGGGCGAAGGCCTTCTTACAAAATGGAACAGCTTAAGCAAGGGAGAAAGAAGGCGAGGATTTCTGAGAAGCGTTAGAAAGGGGGGGGGGGGGGGGAATCTGAAGGAAAATTCGGGGAAGGAGGAGAGCTGTTTGGAGGGCCGAGCGCGCTGTTCATAACTATTCCAACGATATAGCTCTTAACCGGCGGGTACTACATAAAGTGCCCGCCGGTTAAGAACTATATAGTTGGAATAGTTATGAACAGTGCGCAGCGGCGCTTCTTAACCAGGAGAAGCGAATCCTCTTTTGCGCTTTTCCTCGCTTTTTACTCTTACTTTGTTCACGTTAGGCCGACGCATTCAGCGCTTTGTCTCTCGCGAAATTGAATCTATACGCACAACGGAAAGAAATTTGTGCGTCCATTCATGTACTTTGAGCGGCGTAGCTGGTTGCTCGTATAAAGTGATGCGCGTTACATGCATTACGTGCAGAGACGCAAAGAAGATACCGAGACGGGTAAACAAAAACGAAAGGGGGGCGCAGGGGGACGAAAAACTACGAGACTGGAAATAACTCAATCTGCGGAATGGTCCGTTCAATGAACCCTACACGACCTGCATGCTCCGTGTATATCGTTCGTTGTCGTTGGGAGTTGTCTGCATTAAATTTGGCCAGCCCTTACCAAACCGCGGTCAAGCCATGGTGTGTATTTCAAACACGGACGACCCTTGAGGCAGTTTTGTTGACATGACGTTTTCACGTCGCGAGCGCGCCTAGACGGAGCAGAACGGGAGAAAGGGAACGCGGGACAGACGGGAAGGGGCCTATACGCGAGACTATACAGGAACACAATCAGAAATTACAAAAAGGGAGAGTGGGTGTCGTAGGAATTGATTGCTCCCCATGAAAATGTCATCCAATCTTTGAAAAAACAGAAATAATAGCAAGCCACGCGCAAGAAAACGCTTGACTCATCATTGAGGCAGCGGCTATCGCAGAAGGCAACTGCGTTAGCAAACCATCCCTAGCGTTGACCGTTAAAGAATTCGCATACTTGGGGTCTGCCTGTGGGAGGCCGCCTTAGATCATGGCGCGGCCTTGGTGCTTTCTTGTTTATTTGTGATGACCACGTCGACTTGCACGATTGGAACTGATTATGATCAAGTGCGCGAGAGCATATATAGACATACCTTTTTGTAATAAACACCAGTTGGAAGTTAGCGCTTGTCCTTGTCGCCTTGTTACAGTCCCGTGTCCACTCTTGCGCTAGTCACTTCAGCATGAAAAGGGAACACCTGCTGCCCTAGCGTCCCAAGTGTTGCGTGATGGGTGAGGGCTTCCCCGCGCTGGCATACGGTGTTGGCACCGCAGGCTGCTGCTGCTTGCTGGCTCGGGCAGCATGTACCGCTATGGTGCATTACTCGCAGCGTAAAATTCGAAGGACCGCTCAGCAGCGTTCAATTGGACATTAATTCTTTCGCATTCACAACTCATAAGTGCGCAGGTGTCCTCGCATTTCTTTATTTAACCCGCGAAAATCGTCAAACCACGCTGGGGTTAGCACAAGTCTACCGTGCACTTCCTGTCGACGCTAGATTTACGTCCTATTCATTTATGTTGTATGGCATTTACAACGCGATCCTTCGCGGCTTTGTTTTTTAATGTACACGCCGCCAAAGGCGACGCTCGTGTTCTCAATTCCAAAGCTTCGGCCGCGTGTCTAATGCGAAGCGCAATTTCACTTACAGAAGCTTTTGTTGAAAATCTGTCGTATTTCTGCTGACATTTCGTTGTGTTCAATAAACAGTCTGTAGAAATGCAACCGAATATCATTAATGAATTTTGCAAGATAATTGTACGGTGGTACTTAATTTGATTGGCTTTCAGTGAATCATTGATGTGGCAGTGAATCAGCTTTATTATTTCTAGCAAGCTAGATTATCGCCACCCGCCGCGGTTGTCTGTGGCATTGGTGTTAGGCTGCTGAGCATGAGGTCACGGGATTCGGCTGCATTTCGATGGGGGCGAAATGCGAAAGCACCCATGTGCTTAGATTTAGGCGCACGTTAAAGAACCGCAGGTGGTCGAAATTTCCTTAGCCCTCCACTACGGCGTGCCTCATAATCAGAAAGTGGTTTTGGCACGTAAAACCCCATAATTTAATTTTAGATTATCGCCTTTAGCTTTCACTGTAAAGGAGTACGTACAGATATGGAGGCAAGGGGAAGACAGCGCAGGAGGGAGACGGGGGGCGTGATTCGACTCCGCCAACAAGTGCATACTTTGCACGGTCGCGCGCGCCGTATCTCGAAAGGGGTCTGCACACGGCGCATACCTTTGCGCGCGTATGTGCGCTCGGTGTTTTCGCCGCTCTTGCGTTAAAGCGATCGACCGCACGAAGGTCACTTCGCTCGCTGCTGCTGCTGCCGCGCCTGCTCATACCAGCATTATGACAGCGAGTGTCCGCTTTCATCGAATGTGACGCGTTCGTGTTTGCCTGTGCGCGCTAACACCATGCTTGTTAATTCATTTAGTAAAGCTAGTGTTCCCAAATTTGATTCGAACATCTTGAGTAACAATGACAGCACGATAACACTTGAATGCTAGCGTGCATAATGCATTGAGCATTGTATATACGGCACGTTTTCACAGAAATGTCCGAGTCCACATGACCTCACGAACGTATTACCATTTAGACCAAAAGAAACACACTGTTGCATATATACGAATTGTCACATTGTACACAATGGTGTTGAATGTATGCAGCACATGAAGGTTATGTACAATGATGATGTGGCAGAGGCACTATACATAATTACATAGAGGTACTATGATCTGTATACACAAAAATTATCATGTATACGAAAGCACGCACACAATGAAGTCATGGGCACGTACGTACTATGTTCATTCAGTTAATATTTTTCATGGTCTGGCTACGACAACCAGGCTGGTCGAAAACCAAGCCATATCCGTTAGCCACCGACAGGAAGCGGCATGACTCCCCTTTCCCGAGGAAGAACAACTACTCTGACAGAAACCGACAGTAGCTCAGAGTACTTCTTCTCTGGAAGTGTAAACAGATCGTGGCGACGATGTCTCGCAGAAACTGCCTCGCACCAGTTACGCCAAAGACAAAAGGCCCCCATAGCGACTAAAAGTCGCGCGTAGCGGTCATGTGAACATGCGACCAGATGTGATAAAGCGGTTAACTCCCAAGCCACGGAAACCAGCATTCACGGCCCTCCAATATACCTTAGCAACGGCGCATTGCTGCAGCATATGTGTTCTTGGAATCTTGAAGGGGGCGACTGGGGACGAAGCGAACACATGGGACCGTGCCTCACCGCTCTATAGTCTGTCTCGCGTTGGGAGCACTTGTCACCCATGCAAGACGCCACAAGTGGCGTAGATGGCCAGGCAGAAATTATGCCGTTACCGCACCCAGCGACACATGTTAAGGCGAGAGCCTTGGATGGCTGCTCATGGATCGAAAAAAAATGATCGTCTGGCTTCATGGTGCCGAACCCGCCGTGGTTGCTCAGTGGCTATGGTGTTGGGCTGCTGAGCATACAGGTCGTGGGATCGAATCCTGGCGACGGCGGCCGCATTTCGGTGGGGGCGAAATGCGAAAACACCCGTGTGCTTAGATTTAGGTGCACGTTAAAGAACCCGATGTGGTCGAAATTTCCGGAGTCCTCCACTACGGCGTGCCTCATAATCAGAAAGTGGTTTTGGCACGTAAAAACCCATAATTTAATTTTTCCATGGTACCGAAATTCAAGCGCATTCTCCAGTATTTCTTTATCAATAAAAGAGCTCGATTATCTCTGTTGGCGTTGAACGGATACCCTTCTAAATAATCAGTGTCGCCATGAAAGTGTCCGCATGTGGTTTTCCTGGTTTTCTTCTTAGCCGATAAATGTACACGTGTCTTATGACATTTTGAGGAGTGTAAGTACGCACGCGAAAACTGGAAATAAATCTGTAGTTGAAAGTTAGCGCTGTGTTTGTATAAATTGCCTTTCCATGTCCCCCTCATTCTGCCTGCGCTGCAAAAAACTAGAAGGCACGCCATATACAAGCCCGTGCCGCTACCCTCGTCCCCTAAAGTGATAAAATACAAAAATCATTCAGTGAATCTGTGTATGCGTGTGTTAATGGTCTTCATAGGCTTTCCACGACCATAATAACGTACCATTAACTACGCAGAACGAGTGGCGATACCTAAGCGACCGAAAGAGAGAAAAAATAAAGGTAAAGAGAAAACAAGTAATAGGTACGTAGTAACGACGCATTCGAATGAGAATGTCAAAGTAATTTATTGAATGTCTCGTGAGCTCGCAGGCTTTCGCCTTCATCCTCTTTAGAGCGTGCTAAAATGTCTGTCAACTTTTTGGTACGTGCGCGGCGCGCTGGAGGAACCAGAGGAAGTGGTAAGGCTGCCAGTGTGTTCACAACGCGGTTTTCGAGGACGTCTAGAACAGGGCAGGCATTTTTTAACGTAGCAATGAAATGTCACTGTCGTAGAGTAAAATACAGGCGCTTTTAATAGTTGCCGGCCGCAAATTAAGTGTTCGCCCGGTAACGGGTAGCGAACCTTTGTGCCAATTGTAAATAGCAGGCGAGTTCAAGCGCTGGGTACTGATTACCGTGTGGAGCAGAAATCGCGGAGCAAGCAGTCGGCAGCGAACGAACACGGATGAAAACGCGAGCCCACTACGAGAGCGTGGTTGCCCAAGCGCCAGCTCTGTACTACCCGACCAGACGAAGGAACCAAGAAGGAAGGAATTGCAGTGACCTAGTAAACCGTAATGTTAGCTATACAACCTGACAGACGTACCACACACGGCAGCAAAATACAGACTGTGCTAAATACCTTCTTTTCTAATAGGGGTAAATCATTGAGGTTTCTGAATATTCCACCTTGCATCCTCTCAAGGCTTGAAAACAACGCAGAGTCAAAGGATTTTCAGTTCTTGTGAAAGGCGCTAAATATCGCTCTTCTGCCTTTTATAGCGTTACTGTAGACGTCGCTGCTGAACCTGATGGAACCTCGTGGCACGAGCTTCGTACCGCGGCTGTTATCAGCGCATCGTAAACCACGGTGCGCCGACGCAGCTGTCTACTGTGCTCGCTTATACAGACGGCGCTTGCGTCGACTTCTGGATCCCGTGATTCCTGATTCGGGACCGAGTGACGGCGATCAGCTGCAGAAGGCCCCGTGCACTGTGCGTCGTCGGGATTTACGGCGTTTATGAAAAACGCTAAGCATCGCTCTTCTGCCTTCTACAGGTGAATGCAGGTACCTCAGGGCATGCCGCCCATACCAAAACCAGTGCCTATGATTAAATGTGTACAGTATATCCAGTTGTCGCATATCGAGCGCGCATAGGTAGTCACAGCCAACGACTGCTTCGTACTAATAGTGAAAAGCTTCGTTTTCATGCATGCAGCTGCTGATTTCTTTGCTAAGGGGTGCCCGAGAGGGTTGTTCTTGTGTTTTGTGTGGCTCATCTCCTATCTGCTGCGCTGGCACTGAAGTCAATCCCGGCCCTGACAAATTAGACAAGGTCCTTGATCCCCTAAAGGATTCCGAAGTTGCGGCTGTGAAATTTCAAAAGGAAATCATCAGTAAGATGAAATGCATGTTTATATACTCTATGGCAACGTTCTGTGGCTATGAAGGGAACGCTATGGGCGCGTGGCTGCTGCACATGTGTCACCGCGCTAAGTAGTCCGGCAGCGTTTGACAGTGCTTTTGGTTGCTCGCCACAGATGCTGAATCGACGTAGCTTACACGTGCGACGGTTTCGCCTTTGCTTGCGTTATCCAGCGTTATCCGAAGTCAAAAAATGTGTCGGTGACATCAAAAGTGATCTTTCATCCTTGTCTGATAGGCGGAGCTCTTAGTCTAACATAGTTGCACTCGGTGATGATATAAACAATCGCATGCGTATAAAAAATTTGATGTTCAAAGGCTTGCCCGAAGCAGAGAAAGGGCACTACGAGGATTTCGGAGCCGTTATTGCAAACTTTTGCAAAGATCACCGTGGCCTCGACGTAACGGATACTGAACGTGCACATCGCTTTGCGTCTCGCAAGCAAGGGCACCACCGCTCATTATTAGCGCAGTTTCTAAATTACGAGACAAAATGCAGTATTCTAGCTAATTCCCACAAGCTAAAATATTTGAGATCCTTAAATGTTTGTACAGATGAAGAATTTTCACCTCGAATGCAGTTCGTGCGCAAGCAGCTTCGCGACTTTGCTCGAGCGAATTGTCAACCCGATGAAGTTCAAGATATGTCCCCGGTAGGCTAACGATAAGCAGGAAACTACATCGGTACCAGCATTCTGCGGGCAGGATCGTGGAATGCGTCCAGCAAAATGCACACCTTTGACGCAGTAGCCACGCGCAGTAAGACGTTAGGACATCTAACTAGGTGCTCGTCCTCTGAGTGAACAGACCATATTAGAGCACCGTCCCGACCGATCATCGGTTCAGAAGGCAGTGAAGGCACTTTTGTGTTTTCTCAGAACCTCTGGTTTGCTCGAGCGACTTTAACTGAAGTGCTGTCCGTACACGTATCTACACCTTCTCTCTCCCTTCTTTCTCTTCCCCTTCTCCCATCCCCCAGTGTAGGGTAGCCAACCAGACTATTGACTGGTTAACATCCCTGCCTTCCTGAATTACGACAGTTGGCGCTGCAGTTAACAAACGAGAGTACTGGGCCTTTCCCACTCGAGGTTAGTTTGATCTACAAGTTGTGGTTTTGAAGTAATCATTCGGTTTCACGGCTGGTTAACGTACGAACCAGAGCTGAACAGATCATGAAAATGATCCATGATGGCGCGGCCGCCGTTGCAGATAAATGCTAAGTTCCTCACGAGAAAGAGCCCACAAGAGCCCAGCCCTATCGCTATCTGCATTTGCCTGTCACTGTCACATATCATCGCAATTTCGCTGCATGTTGGGCTGCTGAGCGCGGGGTCGATGGATCAAATCCCGGTCATGGCGGCCGCATTTCGATTAGGGCGAAATGCGAAAGCACTCGTGTACTTGACTGACTGTACATGTCTTAGGTGCACGTTAAGAATCCCAAGTGGTCCAACTTATTCCGGAGTGCCCCAGTACGGCGTGCCTCATAATCAGATCGTGGTTTTCACGCGTAAAATCCCATAATTTCTTTTTCATTTCGCTGCCCCGATCGGCAGTCACTCTCCTTCCCATTGCCACAGCACGTGCAAAAGGAAGCTCTTGCACCGTAACAAGAGATGCCCAAACAAATATTCAAGATTCAGGGAAGCAGCCAGAGGGAGGGGCTTAATTTTTTTTTTTTTTTTGCGCTGTCATGCGCCGCCGACGAACACAACCCCCGGTGCCGGAAATCATGCTGGATTTTGACTAGAATGTTATTTTCATGCTCCAAAAGACATTTCAGCGCGAACATTGCGAAATCGGGCTAGATTATGCGGCAACGCCGATGCACCGGGAGTGGCATATCGTAACGCAAGGAGCCCCTGGATAAACTGTGCTCGGATGCCCCATCCGAGCACAGTTTCAAGGGCGTTTTGATGGCGAGCTGGCTCATCGCGACATCTCGTGGAGGCCGCGGAATCTACAGAGCGCATGGATTTCAATTCTGAAACTTTATGGGTGTAACGTTCTCAGACTTTTCATACGAAAGGTGCGTTGACATTTCCAAAGTCGTGCTTTACATTTTCAATTCCGGAACTTTGTGGGTGTAATTTAGTTATAAACATTTAACGCCAAAGGTGCATTGACTTCTCTAATGTCGTACATCGGACCATAGTACGAGACAAGTCAAATCAACACACTATCGGACATGTTCACAAAGCACGCATCGAGGTCCGATGAAACGAAGCGTTGTGGTCGTGGTTCATTTGTGCCGTCATGTCACAGAAAAGAATATCAATATTTTTTTTTTCACCTGCGCCAAAGCATCTATGTCAAGACACTAAAGCCAGGAAAGGTAACTACGTTTTTATTTATTATTCTACATTGACTTTTATTCGCGAGGACACATTCAGCCTCTTCAATTTTTTTTCTCGCTACCCGTGGGCTGCCGGAACCATCCCAGAGCGCAAGCGCTTTTCTCGTGTTGCCCCGACCACCGCGCGGCGCACTAATGCGCGTTAGTTTTTCTCTCGCCCAGTGGATTTTAGCCTGGCAGAGTTTACTACGATTTCTAGCTAGCAGGCAAGTGAACTTTGTTTCCAGTGACAGTTTTCTGCCCTTTATCAAGCTGTATCTTGGCATTTGTACATTCTGTTGTATCTTCGCATTTCAAATGTACGAGGGCGAGTCAAATGAAAGTGAGCCAACCCACCCCGCGCAATAATGGTTAGGTTCATTATGTGCGAAGCATGCGCGTAGCACAGAGGCATCTCTCATTTACAAAAATGACACGCAGGTGTGAGGATAAAGGTTGTTTAATGCTCTCGTACACTGGATTGAACATGGTTGCCTGGCATTAATGGACACTCCGAAAGTTGAACAGCATGGTGTCGTGATGTTTTCTACAGATGAAGATGTTTCCCAAAAAGAAATTAGTCGCCGTATGTCTGCCTTTTACGTTTACCATTGCATTTCATTGGTCACTGTGAAGCGTTGGAGAAAAGGGTTCAAAGAAGGACGTGAAAGTTGCAAAGACGATCTAAGACCGGGCCAAAGGCACCGCGAAATCACCCCCAACACAATTGCAAAGGTTGATGAGCTGATTATACAAGAACGGAGGAGAAGCATCGGTGAATTAGCAGGGCGTGTGAACATCAGTCATGGTTCGGGTCACACCACAATTCATGAACATTTCAGTTATCGGCTCCTGTGCGCAATGGATGCCCAAGGTTTTGAACCACCGCCAGAAGACGGAGAGGTTCGGTGCTGCCTTGACTCATCCAATCCGGTATCACAATGAGGGTGACGACTTTTTGTCTGCAATTGTGACCGGGGACGAATCATGCTGCCGCTATTACGAGCCTGAAACACGACGGCAAAGGTTACAGTGGAAACATTTGAATTTACCACTACAAGGAAAGGAAAGGCCGTCATTTCTGCCGGAAAGGTGTTGTTGACTTTTTTTTTCAATCGCCAGGGGCCATCATTGATCGAATTTGCTAAACCTGGTGAGACTACCGATCGTTTCCGATATTGTGAAACACCTGATAGGCTGCGTATCGTAAATCAAAAACAAACGACGTGGAAAATTGACGAATTGAGTCATCTTGCTCCACGACAATGCCCGTCCCCACGTCGCTGATGTGGTTGACACAAAACGGGCAAAGTTCGAGTGGCAAACGCTGCAACATCCGCCATACAGCCCATATTTGTCGCCTTGCGACTTCCACATTTCGGAGCATTTGAAAAAACAGCTCAAGGGAACCAGATTCGCGTCGGACGGTGACGTTAAAGAGTGAGTTACAGACTTTTTGAAGCGGCAACCTAAGGAGTTTTATCAGATGGGAATGACGCGACTCGTTAGTCAGTGGGACAAATTTCTAAATGCTCATGGATAGTACTTTTAAGTAAAGTACCCCATTTGTCATATATTCGCATTGGCTCACTTTTATTTGGCTCGCATATTTTGCAGAACTCCTGCTTTTTATGTGTGCTCTCTGTTGCGACTATAATTTTGGTGCAATTACAATACACGATAGGTGACAGCTGCTCCTGCGCAGTACATTGTAACAAAAGACAACGTCATTGAGATTTTTCTCTGGTCGTTCCATACGTACAAAAATGTAAGCAAGGTTCTTGAATGACAAAGAGAGAGAGAGAGATGCAAATGAGAGAAATGCAGGGAAGTTGACAAAGTTTCATTAATATATTTGTCCTCAACTTGTTCATTATCAGCGGCATGCACTGCTTTGCTGGTTTCAAACTGATGTAGTCCTAAAGTTCGTGTGATACCTTCTTTACTTAATAGACAAAAAACATGGAAGCATTGATATCAGTTATTTCGGGCACAGTTTTTGAGACATACTAGTGTATTCTTTCATTTAAAAAATACATATTTTACTTGTCTTCACAATGCGTAGCGTTCAAGGATTCGTTTGCAGCATCTTTGCCAATAGCAATGCAATTATTAGTAATCTGTTTGACCTCTCGACAAATTCTATAATGAGGAGGCCGATCTGCAAAGTGAGCCCTCCCCCCCCCCCCCCGTATAATAAGTATTATACCGTGGTATAATACTTATTGCCGATAATGTACAAATGAACACAGCCCCTCAAAATAATAATAATAGCAGAAACATATTGTAATGCGGCGTGGTAAACTACAACCAAGTAAAAAAAAATGCTTCCACATTTTCACACCAACACCTGAAAGCTTTATTAATAAAAAGAGAAAGCTTTTCGATACACTTTTCAATGTACTTTGTCAGGGCTAGTACATAAAAGATAGCAATCTGTCATCAGTGGCAAAAACAGATAGTCTAAAATATAGCTTCTTCAAAAATGAATAACACCAATATATAAGACTGTTAAAGAAAGTTGAGTGATGAAACGCAGACCAAAAACTAGTGGCACAGCAGATACCTCTATGTAACAGTCTTTCAGCGAACGCCGTATGGCTTTACTGCTTTACCAGTAATGTTAAAAGAAACTTCGTAGTTAGCAGCAACAGCAAACATTTACCTGCGTTGATGCCAGCAGCACTTATGGTTATTTTGTTCGGCATATGCGAACTTATCGTTTGTAAGATAAAGACCACAACAACGCAGACTGGGTGCTTCTATCTAGGGGAGTGCGAATATTCGAAACTTGCGAATAACGAACCTGATAGTGTCCTATTCGATTCGACCTTCGGATTGAACAGCCACTATTCGTAAACGCGAATGTTTTTCGAATACTTTGCCAATATTTCGAAACGTGAACTGCACCCGGTTAAACATATATTTAGAGCAAAAGTGTGGTAAGTTTTCACCCACGAGGGATTACGCTAGATTAAAAAAAACGTTAGAAATTGCGTAGCGAAGTACGCTATTATACCTCGCTTAGGTAGCTATACATTACAGGCTGTACAGCGATAATTCGAGCTCTCTCTCTGAATATGTGCACGCGAAGAAACTACTCATTTGCTCCCAATGCACCATTTGTGTTTTTTATAAACAACGCTTCGTAGCGCACTACGTAATGATAGGAACTTGCTAACTTTAAGAATACGAGAATATGAACATCGTTTTATATCAACTGTGGTATAACTAGTGTTCATTATTCGAAAAAAAAACTATTCGATATTCGATCAAATTCAACTGGCTTCTGCCACTATTCGATTGGCATTCGGTTCAGTCTCAAAAATCGCTATTCGCGCACACCTCTAATACTCTCAACTGAGTTCTATTTGAGCCTAAAGCATCATCTGGCTAGTACACCATCTGGCATGCAGTTCTAAATCTTCCAAAAAGACTAAAATACATAGTATCCGACACATACAGATGAAAAATGGATTTACAGACGAGCTAACGTCTGCACGATATACTTAAACTATAAGTGAGAGTATATGGAGATCGCCCAGTTTACGCCTAATTACGCCTACGCCTAACTACGCCTAATTTATATGGAATCCACACCAGACGCATCTCATTAACAAATTAGAATCTTTGCAGACTAAGGGAGCGCGATTTATGATAGGCAACAGTTCCCAACGTTCAAGCACCACCAAAATAAAACATGACCTAAGATTCATCCCAGTGCAGACTAAAAGAAACATATCTCAGTTAACTTTCTTCCATCAGCTTTTTCACCACCCAAATATCTTCTCTCACGCACACATATAAACCGCCAAAAGGAAATTCCGACGAATTAATCACGAATTTAAGGTCGAACAACCAATTGCATGTACCAACCTATTGCAGGTTTCATGCCTGCACTTAGCCATTTAGAAATGGAATCATCTTCCGAGTAATATAGCGGGGATAACTGACCATATTATATTTAAAAAACGCTTAATGAAACGTTCGCAAATTAGAAACACGGAACGTTGATATTTCTTTCATATTTCTTTTTATATTTCTAAAAAGTTACTGTTCTGATGTCAGCGGGCGTAACTTGCATGACGTAAGAATTATTCTTGTTTGATGTGGCCAGATGAGAAGTATATAGGTTGCACATGGCATGTAGGAATTCATATAGAATACTCGACTCACATGTATGTTCACTTACGCTTTTTTTTTGCATATAAATTGTGGTTCCCCTCCTCCCCTCCTATGTAATAACCATAGTGGGCCTTTAGGGTATATATATATATATATATATATATATATATATATATATATATATATACGTGCAATCAAAATCAAATCCTAAAATACCAATAGAATCACTCTTGTGAAAACGGAACAACGCGTCTTCGGCGTTTTGGAGAAGTAATGAACAAATAACGACATTTCGAAAAATGCAGCGCAGCGCCTGAAAGATTTCCTTAGTCATTGAAAATTCGAAGGACGCGCGATCAGCTGTCTTCGTTCCCGAGGTACATTTCGATGTCACCGGCGAAGGCTTTCGGCTTCACAACACTGCTACCAGGCAGTGGGAGGCAACGCACATAATGGTCTGCCCGTGCTGAGCGCTGAAATGGCTCAAGGCTGAGCACGAAGAGTACTGGGGATACCTTTGACGAGCACCACAAGTAACTGGAAGCTGTGCACTTTCACTCCCATCAAGAAACATTGTGCTACGAATATTTGAATAAGCATTCCTAAGAATCACAACAAAAATTTTCGAAAAGCCAAACGATGTCAGAACGCTAAGTACCGTATTTACTCGATTCTAAGCACCCCCTTTTTTCATGATCGCAATGCCCAAAGTGAGAGGGGGTGCTTAGATTCGAAAAATCTGGAATGACCCCCCCGTCCCCCTTTTCGCTTCGACATCACGACGAGACGGGTGCGAGAAATAACATTTTATTTTGGAAACATCCAAAAGAAAAAATGGTGCAGACAGTGAGCCCACCGCTTGAGTCGGATGCTTAGTCACTATCACTGCCACTCACGAGTCCGCGCGTCTCTGCAGTCCGGCTGTGCGGCAAGATCGCGCCGCGGACGCCGTTCCACCTCGGGACTCCGACGGCTCCGGCTCGTTGACAGAGCGAGCAAGCGCGCTTGGCGGTCTTGGATACGCGCTCTTCCTAACCAATAGGGGGGTGCTTAGATTCGCATGCAAACTTTTTTTTCCAAATTGTTTCGCGAAAGTAGAGGGGGTGCTTAGAATCGCGAAAATACGGTATGTAGCTATGTTCAAGACGATCGAATGCCTTTTCTTGATCTAGTGAAATCAAGAAAACACGTACTGGTCTGGTCAGCGTGTACGTCCTTATGTCAAGCGTAACGAACGAGAGACTATGTATCTCTCTGCCAGGTACCGAGCACGCCTTTTGATGGATTTAAGGAAAACGTCAGGCTTCCTAAGCATCGAGTGGCAACAAGTCTAAATGCGTTGTAGTCAACATTGAGAAGCGTGATTGGCCTCCATTCCTCTGCACGAACTGATAATGTATCGTAATTGGGTATTAGCACAATGCGGCCGTCACAAAAACAACATCCTCAAAGCAGCGGCAAATAACAGACATGATAATAGCACGCCCACCCTCCTCCCCCAAATATCTCACCAGAAGGATAAATAAAACTCAATGGGCAACCGTTCTATGAAGTGTGGCCAAGCCACCTTTAGAATATAATGTCGCCCATAAGATAATATCGCCTTCCCCTTTTCAGCTGATCCCGTGCACAAAGACGGTTTGCCAGCTCAGGTACAACCTGGGGCAACCCACTAAGCATTGTACGTATTGTGGGGATGCGTGACTCTCACGCGTCCCCTGATATGTTGTTTTCCTGCATAGCTCCCTTCTACTGTAATCCGGCTTCGCCCGGCTTGATGCCCGCGGCAGTCGGTGTGGTTGAAGCGCATCGCGAGAGATGGCGCGAGTGTGGCTCTGCTAACGCCATCTAACAGCGGTGTTACTTGGGCGCGGAAAGGAGAAGGAAAGGCGGGTTCGGCGAGCGGCGCGGGCGTTCCGCGCTTGCGCCGATCCATGCTTCGGCGAGACCGTCTCGCGAGGCCTCATTCGAACGCGCCACCGCTCGCGTGACCGTACGCGCGAACGACCAGGCGTTGGTGTCCAGCATGGGGCGAACATAATCGCTCGTTATCCGGTCGCGGTGAGTCGGACTTCCGCGATTTGTCGCGCGCCCATCGGCATGTTTGTGGTTAGCAACTTGGCTAGCAGGCATTAGTCTACGAAAGGTGCAATATATGCCCTTGTGATTGTTTGCCCTACTGCGTTGTCGTTCCTTTGTCCCAAGACCACGGGTGAGAACCCCACATCTGACTGGCCAATGTGGACCTCTTGGGGCATCGGACGACAGTTTTAAGTTCTGCTTCGTTCGAGACCTTTGTTTGAACCGAAGCGTAGGGCTAACGCGGATTTTGATCGCTAGCGTCGGCGGCGTGCTTTCTTGAGCGAGGCGGCGGAGGCCGTAGTGTGTTTGAACTTTTTAAAAAACATGCCAAGCCTTTTCGCAAGTGTTTTTTAATGACATTCGTCGGTACGAGAGCCACGTGGTCTGCATCCTGGGAGAACGAGGCTTCGCGCCCGCGGAGCATTGACAATCTTATGCAAACTTTTTAATCATTCATTAAAATGTGCAAAGTACCCCTCTGCACTAAAGATTGCCAAAGTTGTCCTGGTATACAAAGATGGAGACCGATCCAACCCGTCAAGCTACAGACCAATTTCTGTCCTAAGTGTTATTAATAATATTTACGAAAAGATTCTATCCAATAATATTTGCAAATTCTTAGAAAAATATACCTTGCTCTGTCAACAGCAACATGGATTTCGAAAACATAATTCAACGGCATCTGCAGTCCTAAGCCTGACTCAATTAATTAAAACAGGATTAAGTGAAAACAATCTGGCCACCGTTGTATTTGTTGATTTAAAGAAAGCGTTTGATACCATGGATCACGCTATTACGCTCAACAAATTAAACCACTATGGATTTCGCGGTGAAGTCTACAGCTTACTTTCCAGATACATCGAAAACCGTCAACAAGCTGTAGTTATCAATAACATCATATCATCACTTCAATATTTACAGACCGGGGTTCCTCAAGGATACGTTTTAGGGCCCATGTTATTTTCGTTATACTTGAATGATTTGCCGAAGGTTCTAAGTTGCTCTGATATTTTAATGTATGCAGATGACACTGCGATCATAGTAACAGCTGACAACCATGAGGATCTAGAAGCAAAGACAAACGCTGAATTGAAAAAAAATTACAAGCTGTTTTTTCACCAACAAGCTAACGATTAATTCAAGCAAAACCAAATATATAGTATTCAGCTCACGAGCAAAAGTCATTGACAGCTTCCAAAATAACATTTTCATTAACGACCACTCACTCGAACGAACACACTCATTTAAGTATCTTGGTGTCATTCTAGATGAACATCTTCACTGGAAAAATCAGATCAGCGCCGTCTGTTCGAAGTTGGCTTCTGGCTGTTATGCCTTATTACAGGCCTGCGATTGTTTTAACACACATACACCGCGTACCCTTCATTTTTTCCTTATAAACAGTCATTTAACATACTGTGTAGAATAATGGGGTTTGACATACAACACTTACCTTGATCCAATCCGGCGATTACAAAAACGGGCTATCCGAATTATAACACACAGCAAGTATACTGAACCAAGTAAACCAATTTTGCAGTTATTAAATATCCTTCCTTTTGACCTTTTGCGGTCTTTAAAGATAGCGGTGTGTGTAAACAACGTAGTAAAATATAACCGACCTTTCAATGCCTCCCTGTCTCACTCTCCTTCTCGACTCACGAGAAACCTCACACATTGTAACTTTAATCTGCCACCGAATAATAACATCTACAGTGAAAGATTGGTGCAGTTTTCAGGAGCTAAGGTTTGGAATGCTTTACCCCCAGAAATAAAACAGTCCCACGAAACAAATAAAACATTAAGAACATACTTTATGGGCCTTATTTGATCTATGTGACAGTCGTTTTCGGTTCGTGTTTGTTGTACCGTGTTGTTCATACCAGATCTTTATTCATTCTGCTGTAAAATGCACATTATTTTATTTTCTCCTCATTGTATGCTGTACTTGGCTTTTCATTTTACACAAGTGCTGTGTCATTGCCATTGTGTATTTTTGTTTCTGAACCCCACACTAGCCTCTGGCTATGGGTTCAGTCAGTGTTTTGATAATTTGTATGGCAAGAGTAGCAATAAAATGAAATGAAGCCTGAAGCGAGTGAGTACGGAAGCCTCGTGAGTGGTCCGAATTTCTTATGTAAATAGCTTCTTCTTTCTCTCTTACTCTGATGAAGTCGCGGCTCTGGTAGCCGGATGGCCGCGCGCCACGGGTGCCGCTACGGGCTGTCTGGTATTGCGGCCTGGCACCGGGCGGCGCTCCGACACCGTCTGGGATAGAGTTACTGTATATGCTACCGCAGGTAGCAGAGTTGCGCGTCTGTTTTATCACGCCGCTAGCGCACTTATTGGCAGAGCGTGATCACGTGGTAGTCAAGCAACCATGCATTGCGGAGAAGCAGATGCCCGGGCCAATTTTGTACTTCCCGACGCCGCCGCTGCAGCGAACTGGATTGAAACAAGTTATCGCCAGTCAAATTCAAAGCGAATCCGGCCGATCTTGGCGTTCGCTGTTCGCGTACGCGCTAGCTGCGGAACAACAACACAACGTGCGCAGCGCATCTCACAGTTGGTTCATCGCAGTGTCCACGCAGTGCCATCGGAATGATATAATGACCGGGTGCTCTGCTCCGGTCTGCACGAATCGCTCTGAAAGCGGAAAAGCTTTTTATTCGATCCCATTCAAACCCATGCACCACACTGCTTTCACAGAACTGTCATAAAAAAGCCAGCTCACATTTTCAGGATAATGCACTGCTTTGGTTGCTGTTTCTGAACATAAAAGAGGTTACACAACTAAGTAAAGATATTTCATCTACTACTGCTTATGTGAAGCAGGATGCAAGAGGAATTAATGTCGTTATTTACCATACGGTAAGGGCCTTTACTGTGTTTTGCATTATTACCCATATTTGTAGCTATGTCAATCCAGTGAGAGAAAAACTTTCACTACACTCCCACAGAAGGTTACTTTTCGAATCCCTGCAGTGAAAAGGCACATAATGAAGTAGCACTTGAAGGTGTGGCTGATATCCAGTGCCTGCTAGTAGGTGGGTACGTTTCTACAGCAAATTTAATGGGGTACCAGAGTCTAAATACTAATGGTTGGTCATTTATTCACCAGTAATATTTAAGACTGCCTGCACGTTGAGAGCTTTGGCACATTAGCAGGTATGCCTATTGCAAAACCCAGTATCCAGTGCAGCGCCGGATTATGGGCCCAGTGCCGCGCGCTGGATGCTGGGGTGCTGGGCAGGCGCGGCGTACCGGGAGGCACGGGGTACTGGTGCGAAAAACCGCTCTAGCGCGTTAAATACGCGGTGCCTGGACACCGTATATATATATATATATATATATATATATATATATATATATTGAGAATAGAAAGAAACAGAGAGCATTTTGGTGCAATAAAAAAAAAAGCTCCGACCAGGATTTGAACGCCGGACCTGCAAATCCTAAGACCGGTACTTTACCACTACGCCACGCCAGATTTTTTTTTTCTTTGTTTCCAGCTTGACTACAAGCCTCAAAAGTATTTGTGATCATAGATCACACTCGTTTTATGTGTCAAAGTATCAAGCATTGACACCACAGCTTCATCACAGTCATTCATCTTGTACACGTCACGTACCTTCACAACCATTTCCACAAAATATTCATACACAGTTCGGCCTTTAACATCGCAATGTCTATATGCCAACAGACTACGCCATACTGCGTGCAGTCCAAGTAAAAAGATAACATCCATCGTGCATGTGCGAAATACATCATACATACTACGCTACGCCAGAAGCCGGACATCAGCGCATAATTTTCTACGTCAAGGACCAAGAAGCAGCTTTAGTTTCACAGAGAGAAGCCTCGCTCAGTCATAGTAGATGCGCTATCGCCCAGCAACGAAAGCTCACGCCTGTACCACAAAGAAAATTTTGCTGTCCATATTCAGTAGCTTGCTCGGAAGTGCCAGAACACCGGTTTTCACTTCCGATTTGCATTTTAACTTTGAAAAAAGTCCTAAATGAACCACCGACCCGGGACGCTGTATGGGCTGTTACTACCGATTTGGATAGCCGTTTGTTGTTATTCATGCGAAGGATATGCAACGTTTTCTTAGTTCAGTGATGCCTTTCAGTCGACACGTCTGTCTATTCATATATCTTCGTCAGAGAAGCGCAGGCTAGGACTGTGATCCTTCGGCGACAGCACATATATACCTGTGTTCATGACGCGTCACATCGGCGCTCATCGCTACTTGTGCTGTTTGTGCGCTCATGCTACTTGTATTTATTTAAGGACACTGATGCGAAAGCTGAAATATGGTGATTTATCCTTGTTGGACTTCTTGATTCCTGAGCCTAAACGCTCCGAGAGCGTGCAGATGGACTCAGCGGATACGCTTGGCATAAGCTTCGGTGGGGACCGATCTCGGCGCCTTTTCTTGACGATCTTATTCAGTCAGCTGTTTCGATGCACTTTGTTTGCGATTAGGCGGAAAAGCAGTCCACAAGCGATGCAAAAGCGCCCATGGTCGATCGACAATATGGTAGGCAAGTCGCCTGCAAAAACGGAGTGCGGCTTCGCCGCATACATTTGGTTGCTTCCCAGGCAAGATGGCGGACCTACGCGCAACTCTGCTACCTGTGGTAGCATATACAGTAACTCTAGTCTGGGACGGTGGGCGCCGTCAACTCGGATGCTGTGTGCACCGAGTAGGGTAGGACCACCTAACAGAGCTGACGTCTCCTCGCGGCTGCCTGTTTTGCGAATATTTTGGGTGTTGTTGGGTTTTTTTTTTTTTTGATGCAGGTTGTTGTCAGGGTAGCAACGCTTTAGGCCTAAGGCTTTACGAAGCTGCCGGTCCCACGTGGAGAGACGCAACCTGGTGGACCGTGGCGTTGACGTGTTGCACTTTGCTTCCCTCATTCTAGTTAGCCTCGCACGAATTGAAATTACTCGTTCGACTCAAGGAAGCGAGTTTCGTTCACGTGAACTTAGCATCTGAGTAGCGCCGCCCGATCTTTTGCCGGCCTAGTTGAACATCGTACCACGTGGGCGATGCCCATGCAGAATTCCTCCCCCTTGCACTACTTTAGTGTTTGCCGAGTGTGTTGAGTGTACGCAACGTGAGAGGAATCACCCATGGTTTGCTGTCACCTGCACATCGACTGCGCTGCTGCCTCTGACTACGATCGAGCCATTTTAGGCAATGATGATGCTGTAGCCAGTTCGGCGCAGCGACTTCGGCGGCCGCCTGTATCCAACTCGCAACCCTCGGCGGCGGTCACCGACAGCTACCGCGGCTCTCGCCAGCAGGGCGCGTCGGCGCGGGCGACGCTTGCTCGTACCTGCTGCGTCGCCGTTTCCGGAGTCCTGGCCTGGAATCGTGCCGTCGAGTCTGCAAAGCTGCTGCTGTTACCAGCGGACGCCAGCGGTATACCTAAGGACAATGTCGGCTCGCATGTTATGGACAGCGTGTGGACATTTCCTCGGCGCGGCCACTGTTGCATGTACTACCTTGTTTGCGAAGCACGCGTTGATGTTAGACCGTGTGACATGCTTCGCCGGAATATGTAGCGATATAATGTTGGGGCGGATGTGGGGATGCGCGACTCTCACGCGTCCCCTGAAATGTTGTTTTCCCGCATAGCTCCCGTCTCCTCTAATCCGGCTTTGCCGCGTGGCTTGATGCCCGCGGCAGTCGGTGTGGCTGAAGCGCATCGCGAGAGATGGCGCGAGTGTGGCTCTGCTAACGCCACTAACAGCGAGGTTACTTGGCCGCGGAAAGGGGAAGGCTCTTCCTCTTTGGCTCGGGTTCGGAATGCGGCGCGGACGTCCCGCGCTTGCGCCGATCCATGCTTCTGCGAGACCGTCTCGCAAGGCCTCGTTCGAACGCGCCACCGTCCGCGTGACCGTATGCGCGAACGACCAGGCGTTGGGGTCCAGCATGGGGCGAACATATTCGCTCGTTATCCGGTCCCTAGATTTTTCACGCGCCCATCGACATGTTTTGTGGATAGCAACTCGGCTGGCAGGCATTGATCTATGAAAGGTGCAATAAATGCCCTTTTGATTGTTTCCACTACTGTGTTGTCGTTCCTTTGTCCCAAGAGCAAGGGGGAGAACCCCACAGTATGTACCCTTGAGTACATCATGATCCGTTTGAATAATCGTACGGGCCATGCTTTTAAAACATATTACACAGAGCAAGGAATCACACGCGGGTGGCGACATAACAGGAAGCGCTCTTGTGGCCGCAGAATGCAATGGATCTGGCTGTCTAAGAAGCGAGTTTCTTGCAAAGCGCAGAACTTCAGGGTACGCATGCGGATTACTACTGCATCACCAAGCAGCAGTTGTCAAAGACCATGAGGCGTTGGAAACGTCTCCATAGCTCACGATGCCATGCCCGAATCAGCAGAGTCAGTCAAGTGACCCGAAGGGCAACGCGGAGCCTCGTGGCACTATCCGCTATTTCTTGTGACATGCGACGTCTGAGCGCACGTCCTTCAACTAACCAATGTGCAGGCACCACTGTACCTTGAGTGCGTCGGACTCTGGGTCAGATCCAGAAAGAGATGCGCGCAAGACTTTAGACAAACTAGAGCATGAGCGCGCTTCATGTAGAATGCGGATGTCGAGGCGCCAAGGATTTACTTATGAGAAAGGAGGAAAGCAAACTTCAAGCATAACTGGTCCATTATCGGAAATATAAACAGGAGATGAAAGTAAAGCTATAACATCATAATGCGAGACATACGGAGCTTAAATGCATGGCACATTAGGCACGATCCAACTTGCTAGGCATCACCTCGCCCAGAAAAACGAACATCCATGTATAAGAGTCGATATGCATCCAGCAACGAAAAAGCTGTTCTAGATGACGCAACTCCCGTGCATTCCAGTCAGATCGACCCCAGCCCATGCCTTGCACATAAGCTTGTGTGTCTTAAAACAATTAAAATCCTCAACAAGCACCACGTGACGACCGTCAAGGGAATATACGTCCGGGTCACGAAGAAAATCATTAGACTTAATGACTTTCGCTGGTCTGCACACGCGCAAAGAGGTGTAACATAAATGAAGACAACACACAGTCAACAATATCTTCCCTCTCCCATCGGAAAGAACATGATGACATTGCAAGAGAGTTCAATTAAAAATAATGACACTGATCCCATCAGAACGTGATGTCACGGAAGAGAGAAAAAAAAAACAATGTATAGGTAGAACGCGCGTTTGAAAGCAAGAGCATATCCAATGGTCGAAACATTTTTTTGGTAACATCAAATTACGAAATTTTCAGTGCGGGCCACAGTTATAATTTCTGATTGATTTATATGATTGTGGAGCTCCTGTTAGTTTAGTTTAATAATATTCAGGGTGTCAGCAATATCAAAAGCGTCGCCAAATTCACGTGGTCGTGTTGCTCAAGTCGGCGGTAAACAAGATGTCCTGAGTACATGCACTAAACACATCACAAGGCCCACTTTGACCCTCCGAAATAAGGCCGACGTTTCTTCGATCGCTGTAAGCCGGTACGGCGATCTGAGGTGCCGTCCAAGCCAGAGGCTGACGTGTGGGCATGCTTTTCTTCTCGTGGGACCATTTCTATGTCGGATCCATTCAGGCTTCACGAGAGCCTAACGCTATGGGCAATTCCGAGGCTGAAACTGTTTTATGATGAAGACGATGCCGGTAGGGTTGAGCCATCGCCACTGACAATTTTGCTAGCCAGGGGCTCATTCAGATGCAACGCCGCAGCGGCTTTATTGCATAAGAGTCACAAATCGGATGCAGAGTTGGAAGCGACGCATTTGAGAGAGAGACAGAGAGAAAACACTTAATTCTGCGATTAAAAAAAGAAAAATGCATCGATGCCTTCAGTCTAGGGTGTCACTTGCGGCGGGCTTCAGCGCTAAGCCAATAAAGTCCGCGAGGAATCGTTGGTTGTGAAGGGTGCCTGCCGCTGTCAGCCACTCGGCAGAAGCGATAGGTAGGAGAGACGCTAGGTAGGTAGGAGTTTGGGTAAGGGGGTAAGTTTCGGATGGCATTGCCATAGCATCTGCGATGTGGTGGGAAGATAGACAACACACTGGCTACATCGAGGGAGATCTTGAATAAGTATAGGCCTTGGAGGAGGAGCTTCCGTGTTGGATTGAGCAGGGTGTTCGTCTGAGCTTGTCGGATGAGTCTGTCCTGTTGCCTATAGTAATGTCTTGGTGTAGGTTAGGGTATAGGATAGCATAGCATATACCTTGCGCTCGTCCCTAAATGGGTGTAATTGTGATGAAGGCACTGGCGAGACGATTATTTTGTGGGAGTATGTTGGGAGCCTGGAGTATCATATCGCAGGCAAGCTGATTACCTCGTTTATTCCCCAACATACCCTCAGGACCAGGAATCCACACAATCTCTACCTGTCGATGGAGACATTCTTGTAACAGTTCTGTAATATGCCTAGGTAAGTCGTCATGTACGAGTTTCCCACATGCCGACATTAAATCAGTAAATATGATGGGTGTAGTGATTAGCATTTCAGGGAGATGTATCGCTGCTACCTCTTGTAGTTCCGCTGTGGTCGTATCAACGTTTGAAATTAATTCACTGTGTATCATCCGAACAGTTTCCTCCACCACGGCTATAGCAGTGCCTTCTTCTTGGACGCTAGCATTTGTAGGGTGCCTCAACTATGATGCACCAAGATTTAAAAATGTCCAGATGCCAAGTAGCTGGGCCAAACCATGGTAATGTTGTTTGCCGTCGCTTGCAGATACTCAGATGATTTTTTGCATTCCGCCTAATTACATAATTAGTCTTATTGAATAACTTCTCAAATATAATAATTAGACGAAAAGTGTCAACGAGAAAATTGTATAGCAACTTGAAAAACTCCCGATGCAGCTTTCTGTTGGTCAATACGCGCTAATAAAAGTGTTTTTCAGAGTGTGAAAGAAACGGTGAGAGACCGGGCTAATGGGTATTTCATGCTGAAGTGACTAGCGCAAGAGTGGACACGGGACACTAAAAAGGCGACAGGGACAAGCTTTCAGTGTGAAAGAAACCCGTGAATACAAGCAAAGTACTTGTAACGCGGGAGCACCACAAAGGGGATCATAGGCGATCTTTGGTTATCAATGACTCCGCTTCTGCCAAACGCATTGAAGTGCTTATTGCGGCAAAATATTTCTGAAATAGTCTTAACTTCAAATAAGTTTCTCAATTTTGATAAAAAGTGGTTCACAGCCCCCTTGAAGCACGCTGTGCACTTTCGTCTCAAGGCTGTTGCACATTTCTACAGCGCAACGGATTAACTCCTTTAATCCGCACTAGTTAAACAAAGGACTCTAGAATAGAAAAAAACAGCATAGGTAGAAGGAACAGTTTTTGTCACTATGTCATCACATGCCATATTTGTTGCACTTAACAGTCGCAAAATATTTGACCATTGACCTTCATTGACTTTCAGCATCTAACAAATGCAAGTGACCATACAATGGAAGAACCAAACACTCACCACTTCAGCTCCGCATTCTCCTGTCATTTCTCTTTTCATGTGCCCTGTAGACATCTTTCAGGTTGGTTAACAAGAACATCTTGGTGCTACTATAGTGCACAGCTGCCATACTTCTGCTCAGTGACCTTAATTGGTGGCCTCAATAGTCCTCACCATCCGATTTTCTTTGTGGCTTCGGCAAGCATAGGATGGCTAAGGAAATTCTGCCCGTTTGCCAAGCTAGTTGGCAAAGCATTGGTATCCATAGACAATGGCAGGAATGTGTGGAAGGGTACTGTACAGGAATTTCCACAGTTGATACACAACTCTCCTTCCCATTGAGATCTGTAAAAGCCTGGTCAGCAATGCAAATATAACTAAAAGCAGGTATTCATTATTGAAAGTGAAGCATTAGAACAGTAACATTTAACCACACATGCACTCCCTTTTTACATCACAAAATAATCAAATCAGTGCTCCTAGTGTTATGTTTTGCATTTCTTCAGAGCTGCTCAAACAAGCAAAGTATCAGGGACAACCTTCAGATACATGTAACATTGCTCCCAATTTATAATAGCACCTTCTACAAGTGTAACAAAGCATCTGATTTCTTGTACAGTTCTTGTAAGGAAGTTTAAAATAGCTTAACAGAGCTTTCCATAACCCCAGTTATTGTGTGCATGCAGGCTTTAAATAAGGGCGCATCATTAGTTTTCAAAGTTTATTTGTTACGAGTTCCCCATTACGTATTAGCATCCAATTGGAAATGGTTGAGTCACATTTATGATTACTTGGCAAATCTTAATTTAGCTGCCAGCTAACACAACATAGTTTCCTTTGTCTCCCCTTGTTGCACATTTTGTCCTGGAAAGAGAAGTGTCACAAATCCCCCAAGAAAAATATTTATTTTCCCCATACACACTGCAATCAACTTCCAAAGAATTGCATGTCGACACTATTATCACTGACATACCATGACAAAATCGCACGAATGTTCAAAATAAATATGCAGAAAAGTATGTGCACACAAGTCCAGTGAACTTCAGAGCTCACAAAACAATGCATAGTTAAGTATAATGAGCATTACTTCTTGTAAAGACAGAGCGTGCATAATATTTTTCTTGGCTTGGGTGCACTTGCAGATCCTTTATGTAATCAGTCACATTGTAAACCGCATTATCCCTGTAGAAATAGAGCTTGACATGCAAAACACCTTCCGTGTAGCACACAGTTTCAACAAGAAGAATTTTATCAGCGACACATTGCAGGAAGCTTCTGAACATTTCTGCATCCCAGTCAGTCTCGTCGCTCAGGGAGCACAATTCACTGTCTACAAGGGAAGCCTGTTGTGACTGAATGGGCAGGTGCGTAAAGCGTGGGTCCAACGCTCTGACCTCATTCAACGACAACCGCTCAGAAAACCCGAAGTCTACATATGACACCTTGAGCCGCTCACCCTCGCCAAGGGAGGCAACCTGTGCTCGGTACCACAGACTGTCCTCACTGGACCTAGCAGCAACAAACTCGCCGACAGACTTCACAAAAAGCCTGTTTTCCAGGAAGCGGCTACGACGGCAAAAGACTTGGAGGTCTTTCATAAGGGTTTCCAATGTCTCCTCTGAGCTGAAATTCGTACTCTCTGAGAAAAGCCTATCAACAGGCTTTCTTCCATAAGGAAAAACTAAAGAGAAATGTTTTGGGCTGCCAAACGCTGACATCTGGCCCAACAGCCGACTTCCTGGTTCGGGTGGTGTCAGATGTCTAATGCACTCATTGACAGGCTCTTTTACATGCAAGATTGCTGAGTTGGCTTCTGCAGCAATGTGCTTGAAAACACACAGTGCACCTTGTCTGCAATAGCCTTGTGAGCTAAAGAACTTGCAGACGCGCTCTGTTTTGGCAACAAAGTTTGAAGCAGCCACTCCCGGATCATCAGTGTTCACATTGTAACTGTTGAGAGGGTTGTTGTAGTCATCCTGCATGGGATTGAAAGAAGAAAGTTCAAGATTTGCATTCGGAGCAACGGTCTGCTTTTTGTGTTTCACAGTCGGCATCCTTGCATAACCTTCCCTGCTCATACACTCGGCCACGTCTCCATAGGTCTCACTGAGCAGCTTTGCCAAGTAAATTTTGTCATTAAATTCATCATCGGAAGTTCTTGTTTCCACAATGACTGCTGTAAGTGAACTGTCACTGCATGTCAGTTCTTCAAACCGGATGACAGCCGCTTCTGTCCATTCTGCCCATGGCTGAATGTCAACTAGCTGGAACCTTAATGCAAGTGGACCAACGGAACAAAGTCTTGGGTCCATTCTGAACAAGCAGGAAGATTTCACAGCCTTTCTGTTGCCATAGTCAATCAGAAATATCCGGCATTTTCCAGCCCTCAGCAGTTCCTCAACACGGACTCTAGTTCCAGTTTCATGCGGCAAATCACGATAGATGTAGTATGACCCCTTCTTGATGTCCCGTTTTGCGCACAAGACTTGGCCACACGATTCAATGATGCGGTGCATTTCTGACAGTTCTTTCGCAGTGGAGGTTGGTCGTCCATACCAGTGGTCTGGTGTCAAGATAAATGTAACCTTAATGTCAACGGTGTTTTCGTTTGGTACAACTGGTGCTGGCAATTCTGAGCAGTGAGAAGAAGTGTCGCTCAGTGAATCGGTACAGGCCGAAAGAGTAGAAGGAGATCGGTCAGGTACGTCGGCGCGGATGATTCTACTCTCGGGCTGTGAATGTTCGCTTGCGCCCTCGCCGTCAGGCTGCAAATGACAGCTCGCATCGGATGCCAGTTGTACAGCCCCAAGAGGGGAATCGCCGAGACAATCCAGGAATTCGGCGTAACCGTTAAAGACAAGTAGTTCAGCAACATTCAGCCGCTTCGGCCCAGTGGGGGTTTCGGGACAGTTGATAAATAGGTCTATCTCATAAATACCTCTGTCAGAGCGGCCGTAGAAAATGGCTTCATAGTAGTAGAGCACGTCGTCGATAAGCCCGTGCAAGTCGTAGCACGAGCTTACCAATGTTGGCCTTATCCTGCGTATGCAGCAGGCCACCGCTTGGCAAGGGTCAAGCGCTTCGTTCTCGCTGATGGGGTAAACACGCTCGAGTCCGACAACGTCGGTACGGCCTTTGTCGACGTACAGGACATGGACCAGTATCTGACGGCCGTCGAAATCTCTGCGAACGTCCGTCACCAGCGCTCGCAGTGCCTGCCTGTTGCAGTTTTCGGGGCACACCATGCAGCACATGCCGACGAACGCTTCGCACACATGGTGCCTGTTTAGCTCGATGTAGCAGTAACCCTGGTCGACGGATTCGCTCGAGTCGGACAGGCCGTAACGCAGAAAAAGTTTGCTTGGCCGCTCGTAGTGCGTCAAGTCAACTGGAACGCGTGCTCGAAACGGCGGGTCCGATGGCTGCGGTATTACAGGACACTTCACTGACGCTACCGCCGCGTTACTTACTTCGGGATCCATCCGGAGTTCAACGGACGCGCTATGCTGTATTTTGCAGCGCGCACAGGCAGTCATTTAAAGCGGAACAATACCACAATGTCATCATCATTCAGGGCATCGGAAACGAGAAGCTGCACAAAGCACATATCCTTGATGGCGTATGGAATCCTTCAGTTCTCTGAGAACGCCGAACCGCAGACACCGGCTGGGAAAACGTGGCCTGGACGCTTGGACATAGAATAAAGAACAACTTTAGAGAAGGGGAACTGTACCTTTGGCAGTGGTTCGAAAATAAGCAGCGGCAGCGCATGGAACTAACTTTCGGGGACGCCAGATGACGTTGCTCAATCCGGAAGCGGAAGTGCAAACTTTTTTTTTTTAGCGCAAAATTCAATATGGCCGTTTTTTGCCGGTCGCGTACGCTGGTACGTGCCGTGCTTGCCCTGCAGGCTATGCGGCATGCCTCAATGCCTTCGCTGCCGCTTAGCTGGTGCGTTCTAATTGCCAAGAGCCTCTACTGACGCCCATACAAACAAGCCACAAGTGAGTGAACAGAACGCGCGACTTTATTGGCAGAAGACAAGCAGTGTACATCCTCGTGCAATAGCAGAAATAAAATTTGCATGTCGAGATACGCTGGAATCATTGACGCGAGCTCGTAAACGGCTCACCGTCGTCGTCGCACGTGGTGGTCAGGTTAACGAGCAAGAACCAGCAGCGGAAACATATTGGACAGAGTGTGCCACTTATTTGCAGCGACAGTCGCCGTTAAAAATGCCCAAATTGCATTGCGAAGCAATCGGGAGACGCAGGCATCTGCTGCCGCAGCCTACACAGCGACATGGGCTACCCCAGATTTTAGCCGTTCACTCCTTTCCAACCTGCACGTTTCTTTTCTTTCGGGGGCCGCTAATGTGTGGCTCACACTTGGTGTCTCACATTGTCTCGCTATGGACAAGTCGCTTTCGTGGGCATCGCCTCCATCAGCTACTTTTGCGGGCCTTTCCACCCATGTAGCTATCAACTTCATACGCATCGGACTATGTAAGCACGTATGCTGGTCTCCGTTCATGCCTAATCGCGGCCGAGAAAGGCCAGAGGCACAATATGCCCATTGCTGCAGCAAGAAAGCGCGAACGGGGAGCACGAATCACGGTGCATGAAAATTGGGAGTCTATGTCGCTGTGCAGGCTGCAGGAGCGAATGCTTACTTCGAGAGACTGCTTCCCAGTGCAACCGACCAGGCCGCAATATTCTAAAAACATAACACTGCGACCATAACCAAGTGACATAACAGCAAAATTAAACAGCAATCAGTCACCGCATGAGGTTCAGACAATATGTTATACATTGGCGACGAACTATATGGCAACAGTGAGCATTCACATACACGGGTCTCTTAGGGTACATTGAGCTGCCTACCTACAGGCGTAGTGCCCGACTTCGTCGCACGTGGTGGTCTACTAACGAGCAACAACCAGCAGCAGAAACAGATTGGACAGAGTGTCCCACCTGTTTGCGGCGACAGTCGCTGTTAAAGATGAGCAATTTGCAGTGCAAAGCAGTCGGGTGACGCAGGCATCTGCTGCCGCAGCCTACACAGTGACATGGACTACCCATCATTTTAGCATTGACACCTTTCCAGCCTGCATGTTTCTTTCTTTTGGAGGCCGCTAATGTGTGGCTCACACTTGGTGTCCCACATTGTCTCAATATGGACAAGTCGCTTTCGTGGGCATCACCTTCATCAGCCACTTTTGCGGGCCTTTCCACCCAACTTCATACAGGTCCGACCATGTAAGCACTTATGCTGGTCTCTGTTCATGCCTCATCGCGGCCGAGAAAGGCCAGAGGCACAATTTGCCCATGGCTGCAGCAGGAAAGGGTGAATGGGGAGCACGAATCACGGTATGCGTAAATTGGGAGTCTATGTCGCTGTGCAGACTGCAGGATCAAATTCTTACTTCGAGAGGCTGCTTCCCAGTTCAACCGACCAGGCCGCAATATTCGAAAAACATAACACTGCGACCATAATCAAGTGACATAACAGCAAAATTAAACAGCAATCAGTCACCGCATGAGGTTCAGACAATACATCATACATTGGCGACGAACCATATGGCAACAGTGAGCATTCACATACACGGGTCTCTTAGGGTACATTGAGCTGCCTACCTACAGGCGTAGTGCCCGACTTCGTCGCACGTGGTGGTCTACTAACGAGCAACAACCAGCAGCAGAAACAGATTGGACAGAGTGTCCCACCTGTTTGCGGCGACAGTCGCTGTTAAAGATGAGCAACTTGCAGTGCAAAGCAGTCGGGTGACGCAGGCATCTGCTGCCGCAGCCTACACAGCGACATGGACTACCCATCATTTTAGCATTGACTCCTTTCCAGCCTGCATGTTTCTTTTCTTTTGGAGGCCGCTAATGTGTGGCTCACACTTGGTGTCCCACATTGTCTCAATATGGACAAGTCGCTTTCGTGGGCATCACCTTCATCGGCCACTTTTGCGGGCCTTTCCACCCAACTTCATACACGTCCGACCATGTAAGCACTTATGCTGGTCTCCGTTCATGCCTAATCGCGGCCGAGAAAGGCCAGAGGCACAATTTGCCCATGGCTGCAGCAGGAAAGGGTGAACGGGGAGCACGAATCACGGTGTGCGTAAATTGGGAGTCTATGTCGCTGTGCAGACTGCAGGATCAAATTCTTACTTCGAGAGGCTGCTTCCCAGTGCAACCGACCAGGCAGCAATATTCGAAAAACATAAAACTGCGACCGTAACCAAGTGACATAACAGCAAAATTAAACGGCAATCAGTCACCGCTTGAGGTTGACAATACATTATACATTGGCTACGTACCATCTTACAGGCATAATGCTTGCCTTTGTCACATGTGGTGGTCTGGTAACGAGCGACAACCTGCGGTACAAACAGATTGGACAGAGCCTTGCACCTGTTTGAACCAACAGTTGCCGTTGAAGATGAGCAACTTCCATTGCGAAGCAATCAGGTGACGCAGGCATCTGCTGCCGCAACCAACACAGCAACATGGACTACCCGGCATTTTAGCGTTAACTCCTTTCCAACCTGCACATTTATTTTCTTTCGGGGGCCGCTATGTGTGGCTCACACTTTGTGTCCCACTTTGTCGCAATGTGGACAAGTCGCTTTTGTGGGCATCACCTTCGGCAGCCATTCTTGCGGGCCTTTCCACCCATACGGCTATCAACTTCATACACTTCGAACCATGTAAGCACATATGCTGGTCTCCGTTTTGAGCAAATCATGGCCGAGGTAGGCCACAAGCACAATTTGCCCATGGCTGCAGCAGGCCAGAACGAACGGGGCGCACCAGTTACGGTGTGTGTATACTGGGAGTCTATGTCGCTTTGCGGACTGCAGGAGCAAATGCTTACCTCGAGGGACTGCTTACCAATGCAACTGACCAGGCCCCCACATCTGTAACACAGTTACCACAACCAAGTGTGGCAGCAAAACCAGATTCTGCAATCAATCACTTCACTGTAGCTTGCACAAAGACCCAGGCTATCAAGGAAGAGGAGCAATCATCAACGAGACTAGGAATATGGAAAATGAGAAAGCTTGCATTCAAGAGAGAAGCCACTCTGCTCTGCAAGCATTGAAGGCTAAAAACACCAAGAAAAGTAAAATGGTGCATAGCACATGTGCATAGGTTAATGCAAGACGCATGCCGATGCTGCATCAGCTATTTCAGGAGAGTAATTGCGCATGACAACATACACTAGAAGATACTGCTACAGATATGTTAGGCTGCTAGACAGTGACTGGTATTAAGTATCAGCGAAATATCCAAATATAAAGGTTGACCTTTATATTTGGATGAGGATGAATAACCTCTAACAAAAATGGGCAATGAGAAAGCTTGCATTTATAGAAGAAAAATTACACTTCGCACAAACGGAATTAACATGGCTTGGAAGCTGATTAAGGACGAACTGATGAAACTCAATCTTTTGGCCAGCGTCGTCCGTGCTTGGTCAGATGTTGCAGGTGCATCTGAAGACGAAGAATTTCTAGAAAGTCCTTTTTGAGTTACTTGGATGACTCAGCCAAATGTCCGTGCTGGTGGAATGGTGGCTGAAGCTCTTTGCAGTCTTAACACAGTCCTTTGCAGACTTGATATCTCATCCATATTCTTGTGCATGTGCTTCTTTGTTCTTGGTGTAAAAGCCTTGCAAATTCGGCTCCAGCCCCTTCCTGTTGGTGCAGATAGGAGCTCCTGTGATGACCAAGATGTGCTTGGCATAGACTCTGTTGGGGCAAAACGGTGACACGTGAGATATAGCACAGATTAGCCAAATTTATGTGGGTTTTATATGTTCGAACCAATTATACTGAACCATATATATGAACAAACATTCATATCTGCTGCAAACGGCAAGCCAATACAGCATAGATCAAACATATTTATTTCTGAACCATATGTTGTTTACCTTGTAGTAGTAGCCAATGTCCACACAATGACCTTGTCGTAGCAGGCAGCAGCTTCTGTTTAGTGCGTGGAGTGTGTTGCTTTATACTGGTGCCGTCCTCATTACTGCATGTCTGGAACAGAAATTTTGACTGAATCAGAAATTGAAAAAGCAAAGTTTTGCAATATGAAATGCAAAAAGGTGTGACATATATGTTGTAATGATTTGCGACTACAGAACACATGCAAATGTACACTGTCTATTCTAGGGTGCTTAAGCAGCATGTTAAATAAATATTGCTATTGCCCATAAAATTGATGTCTGCCTAACTACAATGCATGTCAACAGCGCAAGTACTATTAAGATCACAAATGAGAACATTTGTGGGTTCATTTATGCTCTAGAAGTGATCACACTGCTAGTTACTCAAGCAAATGCATGAAAGTCATGAAGCTATTAGAACTGATGCATTATTTTTCTCCACGAACGTGACGCACCGCTTCACTACTGCAAAAATAAATGCCCTACGGTAAACCAATCTGAACAGCAAGAACATTTGGAACCAACAAGTACGAAATATGGGTATCATGCTTGCAACTGTTTAATACATTAAATTCTGTACTTTCACTTCATTTTACCAAAGGATTATTCGGTTTTGTGGACGACAGACGTTGCCGGCCGACTCGAAAAAAAGTTTAATCTGTATATTGATAAGGCTACTCAGTCACCTACAACCACGGCTACAATAACATGAAAAATGAGACGCGCGTTCCGATATCGCTCTTTCTTTCCTGGTTGTGTGTGTAAACCAAACGACAGCCTCGCAAGTAAAGGTTTATTTAGGAAACAGCAACTGAGATCCTCACTGCCCATATGTAATGCAAGATCTAGTTCGTTAACTTGTGCCCGCCTGGAAGGTAATGAGACAGATATTATATAACGATTGAAGCAGCGGTGTTAAACGACTCACCGTTATTGCCGTTGTCAGCCGCAGCAAAATCCAGCTCCCGTTTCGATGCAGACCTGTTCCGAATGGCTCACGACCGAAACCCAACTGCCGGGCTTACATGTCCGCTTGCAAACACGTAACTTCACCCCAAGTTACATAGAAGCGCAAGAAACTAGTTTTAGAAACAAAGAAGCAACCAGTCTTGAGTGTACGAACGAATGAATCCGTGCCGCCGTGCACTCGGAAATACCGGTAAAAATTTTAAATCCAGGCCAGAGGTCACGTGAAAGATCGATGATGCTGAACGCTATTTGCGTTCATAATGGCGAAGAAACAATAAACTTACTAACAAAGAGTACAATATCTAATTAGCAATGATAATTTTGCCCTGTTTTTATGTAAAAGAAAATGCTTCGGTAATTGTAAGAGAAAGTTTGTAAGATAAAATTGCGCTTATTACGACGCCTCTACCGGGAAATGTTGGAACTAACGAACGAATCCCGAGGTGATCCTACTAGGTCGGCTTTGTTAGCAGCGGCGCGCGGTCGATTTTTTCGCCCTCTGTGGCCATTAGTTGAACTTGAGAGTGTACGGGGCCTGGCTTGGACTGCACGCTGCACGTCGAGACGCCGATTAAAAGCAACGCAGAAAGACTTGGCTTGGCTATTGGCTTGGGAAGTGGTGAGTGGATATTTTGTTTTGAATGATGATCTTGCGCTTACTCCTGCACTGCTCTTGCTCAATTTTCTCTGAGAGCTCTCACTTTGGAATCTACGTCGTTCAGTGTAACACTCGGCATATTTAATTACCTGGTTTTTCAGACAAAAATGTAAATATGTCTTCGTCGTGGAAGAGCAAACTGCTGCCGAAACATCATTAGCATAAACTTGTCTCGCTGTCTACCTGCAGCTGCAGAAAGTAGTAGTGATGCGCCATGGCCTCCGAGATTCACCGCGGCGCGCGTTTCTCGAGAAACGCACGCGACCCAGCATAGAGTTAGATTATATGGAGTTCGTAGAACAACTACTGCCAGCATAGAGTTACTATACTGACTCTAGAGGACAAGCTACCCATAGGGCCCATGCATTAAAATCGGGAACCTCAAGAGCGCAGCCATGTTGCTACGCGCCGCGGTTGCCAGCCCCTGAGACGCTTGCTAGACTTGGCGACAGTAGTCAGTTTTAATCCGGCAACCGTAGCAGCGTAGCAGCATGGCGTCTCGCACGGAGGAATGACGTCTCGCTTGTAGTTTCTTTTGATGTGTGCGTGCAGCCGTGTGTTTGGGCTTTATAAGTTGGTTCTTTAATCTATGTTGCGGGACGGTGTGGGTGCGATCCATGTTGGCCGTACAGGTGGCAGTTATGCAACCGAGGGATGATCCTGTTGAAGTTTCCGGCCGTATGCGGTTTTCAGCGGTCACGCCTGTTGCAGGAGTGTCACTCGACGAGGTTACCATTCTCTATGAGGTTACCTTGAAGCTGTGGTCAGATTCCTCGTTGGCGTTCCGTAATTCTGTTCGCACGGACGCGGTATGCTTCAAAATCCGCTTTCGCGATCTATCGTCGCGACGATAGATCGCGTTTTTTTTTATTATTATAAGTACTGATCCAGCTGTAAGGCGCATGTAACCGACAAACGGAAGTCTCAGGAGAGCACCTGAGATTATAATAAAGCAGGCGGCGCAGGAACTCGAGGGCACCCAAGGGAGAAGTGGGGGGATCAAAGCTCGAAGCAGAACGGTACGTAGGTTGGGGCCGCCGAGTCAGGTGTGTGCCAGGGAGTGTTCGCACGGACAGCTCCCCTGGCACGCGCAGCAGTGCCTCGCAAGGTCGAGGTACTTTAAAGGCACCTGCGCCCATGATCTTTCTTTTGCCTCGGTGCAGTGAACACGATTAACGAGAATAATATGGAGGGCATCCGGTGCAGTCGCGAATGCGTCATGGCATGTAGCTCGCGTCGCCTGGCGTGTGTAGTAGTATCAGAGTTGGTTGTATGAACTTTATGCATAATACGCTTTGTTTCGGTACCTTAACAGAATGGGTCTAGACGGAGTTGGTACATTTTTTTCGTACCGCCCTAATCCTATACCCCCACTACAAACACACACATATCCCCCTTTTTTTTATGTATACATACAATTCCTTGCCATGACGGATCATAGCCTCCTTTATTTTTGAAAAATAGAGGAGGCTATGGACGGATTGACCAGTTCAAGTTGTCAACTTGTCAGTAACTGTCATAGGAATCACTGTAATAAACACAATTCCACAATCGGATTGCTTACTTTCATTTTTTGTTGTGACACTGAGGACTACATAGAACTTTATTGTGCATATGTGAGAGAAGTATGTGGATATCATGAGCTTTAGCCAATGTGCAATACACAGACAAAGCAGCTGCTACAACATGAACTGCATTGAGGGCCACACAACACATACGTAAGTAAATGTGCAAAATATAGGGGGAAGCTTCAAAATATGCTCTGTAGCGCTGCAAAGTATAACATATATTGTATGTGTACAATAAATGTTCAAAAAAACAATGCATCATTGTCCCATTTGCCTTCAAGTTTATTATGAGCATATGTACGACAGGAATCTACTGACACACCTGCAGTCAAGGTGGCTGTTCGAGGTGTGCTGGCTGCCTCAGTGTAAGTAAAAAAAATTGGGTGAATGTCGACACCAGTGTCACTGCTTCTTGCCTCTGACCTGCACGTGCCTCCGCGGCATCTTTGTGCACAAGTGTGCTGGCGTGGCGAGGCGTAGGAGTCATCCGAGAGAAAGAGTATTGTTTAGATGGAGAAGTGGCTGTTCACATTGCCTGTTGCTTTCCCTCAAATGTTTCCTTGGTGACTAGGGTGACACACCCACAGTCAAGGTGGCTGTTCGGGGTGTGCTGGCTGCCTAAACGAAAGAAAAAGAAAGAAATTAGATGAATGTCGAAACCAGTGCTATTGCTTCTTGCCTCTTACCTGCCTTTGCCTCCACGGCCTCTTGGCTTGCGGAGTCTGTATGAGGGAGCTGCTGTGGCTAGGCGTAGGCATTGTCTAAGCATAAAGAAAAGGCCATTCAAATGGGGAATTATGGAAATAAATGCAGTTATGTCTGCTTCTTGCACTCCTCTTGCCTAAATGTTTTCAAACATAGTGTCCAGTACACACCAGCACTTTGACTGCTTTTTGCTTTTACCTGCAGGTGTTGCTGCGAGATCCTTAGTATGGCTGCGTGCAGCATTGTAACACTTAGTGGAGGCATTTGAAGTGGTAGCCAAAAATATAAAGAATCATCCTTGTCTGCATGAATGCTTTCAATTTCTAAATGCAGTGGTAACTATCACTATTAGTGCAAGGCCACCCACATCTATGCGGCAAGTGCCATAGCTCGAAACTGAATTTTTCCTTTTGTGTTAAAGGCGTCTGATATGTCCACATTAGATGTGATGTGTTTGTTTGTATTTATCCCAGTGTGGAGAGAGCATCATTAAATTTGTTTTTTATTTTTGCGTGTCTTGTTTTTTGGTCTATTTCTGAATTTATCAAGCAGCAGCCTCATGACGCTAAAGTGACTTATGTAATGGCAATCAGCTTTTGTTTTGCAGAAAAACAACGCATTTCCTGACCCATAGTTTGACATCCCCTCTCTCGCATAATTTTGCAGAGTATTCTACCTATATTGACTTGCTTGACCTCCACTGAACAGTCTTGCATTTTCAAATACGACTCTTTCCTTAAAATCATTCGACACTTCTCATAATTTCTGTACCTTGGGCTTCTGATACTCTGCATTCACTATTTTTGCTTGTTTCTGACTTGAAATGTCTTCTTTAATTCAGAGCTCAAATTTTACCTTTGGAACACACGGAAGGGCTTGCCATTGCATGTCTGCATAAAATTTGGGAAACATGTTTCATTAAACATTTGCAAAATCCAATTGAAGATTGATGAATGCAGCTTGCAGTGTGATATGACTGAATGAGCCATAAAAGTAACTCATCTCACTTGGTAAATTAAAGCACATATTAGCGTGATGTACAAGATACGTTACACTAACGTGGTGGGTTCTCTTGCTTATACAGCAAAATAATCGGTGTGCGAGAAAAAAATTATTTTTGCATACCCCTTGTACACATTGATTTATGGAAAATGAGCTGGAGCTGTCCACATGATCTACTTATTTTACCTGCGAGTATGATCAACAAAAATGTGTCCCAACTGCTTAGTGGTATTTGAGATTATGTCAGTATTGTATATGTGCCTGTTGTCTATAATAAGTGAATTTTGAAAATGCTCGCAGGGATCTGATGTGCACATCTGCAGTTTATGGATACATGTAAAAGACTCAGCATCAAGTGCAAGTGAACGGTCCCACAGGCCCGGAGTCGATCATGCAAATAGATTCGCTGCACAAATTTGTGACCAGAAAAGATAATCCACATGAAATGGCATGCAAGGAAGTGTTGAAAATATTGCACAGTTAACAAAATGCCTACGCTATTAATATGTGGGTTGATGCACTTGTTATGCAAAACGGAGGTGAGGCGTGCAGACAGGACACAAGAGTAGAGTATTTAGTAAACAACACGAGCGCCGCCCACTTCTCTACTCTTGTGTCCTGTCTGCACGCCTCACATCTGTTTTGCATAATGAATCCTTACCAACTAGCTCAGCTTTCTGTCGTTCTAAGTCTCGATGAAAGAGCTCGATTTCGTAGGCACTCGCCTCTTGATTACTTCGTGGCACAGAAATACTCGGCATCAGGCTGTTTTTCTGCTGTGGCCTTTGTAGAAGCATGACTGTTCAAAGTGCAACAATTAAACAGATTCTTTGAGTTGCTTGTGGCTTCGCCAGTACAATTCCAGTGCGCTGGTCCGCCTGCAGCAATTTCCTACTGAAGGGAAACCTGCAAATAAAATCACCGCTCCGCATGTAGAAAAGTGACGCTTCTCAAACGATTGTGATGCACCACAAGAGCTCCCTACTCGCGTGATATTCTCAACAAGGAGATACATTCGTTTACTTACATGTGGAGGTATATGCCAGAGCACTTCGGGGCTTCGGTGGCACATAAGGCACGAGTGTGCCATCCGATGTCGACGCGCGATCGCATGTCAAACCTAAACTGTACGAAACTACTACGCATCCAAAAAACAGATTCGAAACCGAAATTCGCGTCATCCTTTATTGCATGAATGCGTACATCGTGATTTACACAAGTCACGGACTTAGCGATCGCTTTCTGTAAACTTAGTATTAACGCACCACCTTCATAAAGCCATCAAATATGCGTTTTAGATGACAAAGCATGAGGTGACCTGTACTTGTTTTCAGCTCTTTCAATAGTAATTGCGCTGGCCACATTGACCAGTAGCAACAGGGCGGCGCCCTAGAGGTTCCCACTTTTCCGGCCCAGCTTTTCCTCTAGAGTTGTTCTACTAACTCTATGACTGCCAGCAACGGTGGCCAGCACTTCCTAAGTAGCGAGCGCAACAACTTTCTGGCGGAGTATATCAATTTTCCTTCTTTTTTAGCCCTTCGTCATCGGCTCGGGCATGCCTCGCTCGCCGCCGCGCTGCCGCTATCGTTGCGATATGCACCACGGTGCGTCGCGTGATAGAAGCAATGGTATATGAAATCGAAGATAACGATATACGGGCCCTAGTGCATTGCCTGCGCGAAGTAAGGTCGAAGAGCGTGGTGCTGACTGTGCGCCCTGTACCGTGAAACTGAGGACGAAAGTGCGGCATTTCTGAACGGGCAAAACGGGCAGCCAAATATCAGGTCTCCACAATACATTCCTTCCCGTCCTGTCTGCAGTTTTATCAGTCGAATGAGGGAAGAGCTGGAGCAGCCTAGGTTGAGCACCCCGACTGTTGAATGGCGATCTGCGAGCTAGTCACGCTGGCGATAGCACGGGAAATTAGATCTCACCATGCAAATATATCCTTGGCGTTGGCTTTGACAGCGGAGGTCACTGGAAAGCTGACCCAGCCCTTCTACCGGCGAACACATTAATTGCGAGAGCAACTTCGAGGACAGGGTCGGCAGCATGAGCCCATCCCGATGAATACTTCGTAGAGTGTACTAGACAATGGTCTTCCAGTACACTTCATGTGTGGAAACCGCTTTCTTGTTGCGTCCAGGCAAAACGCGTGGTTGTAACACGTACTGTTTTAGAGAGCAGCAAAATGCATGCGCCAAGCCACATCAACGGAGCCCAAGCAGACTACCTCTTCGCCGGTTCCGCTCTTAGCCAACGACGGGTTCGCTTTGAAAAGACAGATGCGTCACGCATTCATAATTTGCGGTACCGCTCCGCTGTCTCTGACGGCCTCTGGCGCATGCAAAATTTTGACCAATCACGCACGTGAGGCCGAGCGAGCCGTTTGCCTTTCGAAGTGTTAAAACATTCCGCCCCAGAGAAGGTAACGCTTCGTCGTGCTCAGTAACGAACTGTGACGAAGGTTTTAATCTTGAAGCCTTGCTTACTGACAGGATCACCAGTTTTGCGCGTATCGACATGCATCAGCTCGTCACAGGCGAAAGCATTCAAAATTATGATGAAAGATTACAGAAATACTTTATGCTTGTGTACATATCTAGTGCCGGCTTTGTCTTTGTTATACGGGTGTCACACGTCGCACTTTCAATCGCGATCAAGCCCATTTCAAATTTCTTGGTCGCGACTGGTTTCATTGCGCAAGCTGCGCGAGGGAGCCACTCGCGGTCGATAATTTCGATCCGGAACAGGCATGATCACGATCAAAAGTGGCCGTGCGACACCGGTATCAGCAAAAGAACAAACATAACTCGCAGGATTAGGTATGCCCTGCTTGCGTTTGTCCACCTAATCAATACATGTGTGCGATTAAATCGTGATATGTGTCATGGGTAGAGGACCTGAGACAAAGCCTGCTAGCGTGCTCAATCTCAGATGCCATGTCGTCACAGAATAATGTCGTGCCTATTCAAGTTCATCCCATTTGCCGCTAGAGACAGAGCCGTGTCGTCGTTTTATACCTTCTTGTGTCCTTGTCTTGTAGTGCGTTGTAACGAACCTTACTATGAATCCCAACCAACTGGCCAAACTTGCCGTTTTGATGCAGAGACAGAGCGTACGAGCAGAGTGGCGCTAGTCAGAACCTGTTCGCTGTTATATACTCGTATCTGCTTCTGCTACCTGTTCCAGTGCAGGTGCCGCTTTTTGGCTGTCATAAAACGCTTATATTGTTTGTGAATCCATCAATTCATGAAAATAAAAAATGGCTGTGGCTTAGGTAAGGTTAAGCCCAGGATGCGAAGCATACTAGCCTTTATTTTAGTTGTTGAACCACTGTTTAGCCTGGTGAACTGCTGTTGCTTGGCTATATTTGGTTCGGCTAGACGAAGAAACAACTCATGCATTACTTCTTCGCCTTCAAGAGTGGAACGCGACAGCGTTCCCGTCGACCCGCCAAGGGGTGTAAGACAATGGGCTACAGGGCAGCGACTACGCGCCCCGCATTGGACGCGGTGAGCGTCGAGCAAAGCAGCGTTCGGCGCGGCAACGAAATGTGCGCCTGAGCAAGAGACGCACGCCTTAGAAACAGCGCGTTTCTAAGGCAACACCGCATTCACTAGAGGCGCTTTTGTACCGCTTTGAAGCGTTGTACTCGTGGCTCAGTGGTAGCGTCTCCGTCCCACACTCCGGAGACCCTGGTTCGATTCCCACCCAGCCCGTCTTGCAAGAGTTGAGCCAAAGCCACTTCTCCTCTGTCGTGACGTCACGGTGTCACGTGATTTCATGGTCACCGCCGCGCCTGAGGAGCTGGGTTGAGCCCTCGTAATATGCTTCGCATAAAAGAAAACAAAATTTGCAAACGAATGTTCTGAATTTTAATCATGAGATAAAGTAGGAGGAGCAGTGCAAGAAAGGAAAAGGAGTACTGCTGGTAGACGGCAACATTTAGAGCTTGGCTCTTTGGCGCCCGTTCCCGCGTTTCGCGTCGCCGTCGGCCTCGCCGTAACCAAGATCATCATCATCGCGCTGCTCTAGCTGCGCGCGCTCCTGCTGCCATCTCTCGCGCGCGGCGCGAGTCCCCTTGTCCTCCAAAGCTGGATCACGTGTTCTCGCCTATCCTCTCGTCCCCTTTCTCCACGCAGCGCCGTTATGGTGTACTGAAATAAGGCAGTCTGTCGTCCGGCGGCGAAAACGTGCCTCTTTTTGCGATGACGGCCGGGGTTGCTGGAGCACGCCGGTCTACTGCAGCGCCACCTGTCGCTGCAGCTTCGAGTCATTGCTGGCAAGAGGAAAAATAATGGTGCAGCACAGGGCCTCCGAGATTCGCCGTTATGATTGTCGCAGAGCTCATGCATGTAGTACGTACGAAACGGAGCTCGCTGATTGTTTGCTGTGGTTTTTCCTGCCGCGTTCGCACATTCTTTATGTGCACGGGAAGCGCTGTATTTGTAGATATCTTAGTGCGCGCGCGCGTCGGTGCGTGTTTGTTTTCTTCAGTGAAACCTGACGAACACCTTTCTTCGGAAGAGTATAGGCTTGGGCTGGTTGGTAATACATAGTTACACTGGAAGCATAGCGCGGGAAGGACGATCGACAGACTAGACAGGACAAGCGCTTGTCCTGTCTAGTCTTTGCCCTTCCCACGCTATGCTTCCAGTGTGACCGCCTTTCTGGCAGATGCAACATGAAAGGAATCTCGTGCAACCTACCAGGCACAGTGCAAGTGCTCCTTCCGGGCTTCTTGTCGTCGTATGTTTCGAAATACTAAAAACATGCGAGCTTACCGAACGGAATGAGTAGACGAGTGTTTGTTTGTCTTCTGCAACCGAAACGCTGAACAGACGATCAGGAACACTGCATGATCTGTGGTTGGAAACGTGCAAGCTTAGACGTCGGTATTGATGTATCCTAACAGTTTCTAGTGTTTATTTTTAGTGAATTATATTAATTTCAATTGTTTTGAAAGCGTTTTAGTTAGGAATGCAGAAAGTTTTGCAAAACGTTTTTAAATTTCGCGCGCTAGTCACGCCGGTCGATCGCAGCACTTTACTGGTGGCGTCATCCCGGAAGCATCCTGGGTTCTCCCATTGTTTTGCTGTACAGACAACACACTACCCCATTCCTGTGCGCCAATGCGGTGACTCTCGCCGCTACCGCCTACTCCGCCCTCACCGTCCCTTCTCCAGCTGTCGCGGCACTGCCGCTATGCTGGCGGCGGGTGCTCCTTGCCGCCTCGCGCGTGATCCACGACTCTCCGCGTCGCGTGGCTGTACGGCTCTCAGCCGTGTCTCTCGCTTCCCCGTTTGCGGGGCGCATTCCTCAGTAGCATTTGTCGTCTCTGGTTGTCCTTCTCCTGCCTCCACTCTTGTCCTGTATCTCCCCTTACCTGGCGCATTGCCGTTGCGGCGACTCGAAAGACAGTTATAGAGTTTCGTCCCCTTACTTCTACTTCCCAACCCAGCCTTGTGCGGCCACATTGAGGCCTGTCTGCGAGTGAATGAGTGTGTAACACATACTCGATACTCCTGTTTTCCACCCATTTCCTCATCCCACCTCAAGAGAAACATTAAATAATAAGTGCTAACCTCCCCCCATCTCCGCGGCGGTGACCCACTGTAATATGTTTTGTCGTTGGAGCGCCGGCTCGATAGCGGCGGATCGTGGGGTGTGCTGCCCGTTCCGAAACGCAGAACCGCCTCCGTTCGGCACTGCATGTTCTGTGTGTGGCTGCCTGTTGTTGAAATAAGGCAGCAGCTGCGCTCAAAGATCGCATTACCAAGCAGCGTAATCGTTGGCCAATTTTTTTTCTTTCCTTACCTCCATAGAAGGGAAAAATTTATTTGAAATATTCATAGGATAAGAGATGGATGGATGGATGGATAACTTTCTTGAGGGCCTTCGGTGTGCGCAATTAGCGTGCAGCGGGCCGCTCCCACGTCTGGACAGAGAGGCCATGTCCCTCCGCCGCGTCGCGGCCCCGATGGATATGATGCAATGGAATAATGATGAGATATATTTGATAATCTGATATATTTACTTCGAACGAGGAAAACTAATTGTGCTGACGACATACATATACACACTGAAAATTTGCATACAGTAGGTACCTTCATTCTTGGCTACTTGCTGTGTTTCTTTAGTTGACTACAGATAAGCTATTGTCAGAGATCCTATTATGTTTTACAGATGTGTGCCGTAACAGAAGCCTGAGGAAGGCAAGGGATTTGGAATAAATTTTCACATTTTGACCAGTTTCACTAGTAATTCCTGCGCCGGATGTGTGTGAGAAATATAGTGTGTGGCTGCCTCAAGGAATGGTGCATGAGCAGTGTTTTGCCAGTATCATTTCATGCCTGGGGAGAGTTGAAAGCTTGCAGCCTCAGGGCTTTAAAATGCTGCACTGCCTTGTGCCATATAAGTGATCTATAATACAGGTGACAGAACTCAAGTTTCATATTAGACTGCCATGGCAGCTTTCCCACCTGGCACGGGGGTTACATAGCAGTGGTGCAAAAGATATGATCACAGTAAAGGTGTATGCCAAGTTTTCTCCTTAAAGTCAAGGGCACCTTTAAAGGGTTAGAATGAGTGGTCATTTGTTTCATCCTTGAGTCTTAGTTACAGTGGTTTCTAGTTCTAAAATGCGGACCGAGCAGCAGACTTTCAAATTCCAAAAGGAAATTGTGATCTTTAAAAGCTCTGTAAACACTGCGACTTCATGTGTGGAAACTGTCCGATTTGTTGCTGCATCCAGGCAAAACGAGTGGTTAGATCACTATTTCAGAGAGCAGCAAACTGCATGCGCCAATATTTCTTGCTTCGGCCAGTCAGCTTGGGGAGCCAAGTGACCTTATGTCACCACAGCCAGTGTGTTTGCAAAAGTGATCAAATACGAGAGCAGTTCCCTACAGCAGAACAGGCAAACATTCTCATTCCAACACCACTCCAGCTGCCCACAGACTAGCAAACGAACAGGTCATAAAAACTGAACAACAGCTGAGCGGGAGTTGGCAGAGGCAGCTCCCATAGAAGCTGCTTATCTGTGCAAGTCTGGATTAAGTAGGCCGTGGTCGCCACCCCGAAATTACGGTCCCCTATGTCTCGCAATTGATGCCGTTCGCATCTGCTCGCACTGCCGCATAATATAGGCATCATATGGCGTCCATCACAGCATACGGACATCCTAGCTGCTCCTGCGCCGCTGATTGGTTCAACAGCTATGAGGCCAGCTTAAAGCAGGCGCTTTTCGACCAAAGCCCCAAAGCGATCAACTTAGTCGCCGGTGGGAATGAGTCCTAATGTATGAGATTGAGCATGGAGTGACACCTAATGGGCGGCAAGCAGGAAACCAATTTTCTGGAGCCTTGAATCTCCGTACAGAATCTCCAAAGATGAGGTGGCGATCCCAAAATTTTCCTTTCAGTAACATGTGTGGTTGTGATCTGACAGCTTAAACTTGGGGCATGGGCCAAGGGTTATCACCACGTACGGTGCTTGCCACATGTTGTGACAACTTATTTTTTACTTTATTAATTATTTTTGTATAAATATATGCATAGACCACGCAAAGCAGTATATATAGCCCGAGCTGGGCAGGTCATGTAATGCGCCAGTTAGATAACCGTTGGACCATTAGGATTACAGAATAGGTACCAAGAGAAGGGAAAAGCAATCGAGGACGACAGAAGACTAGGTGGAGCGAAGAAATTAGGAAATTCATGGGCGGTATTTGGAATCGGTTGGCGCAGGACAGGGGTAATTGGATATCACAAGGAGAGGCCTTCGTCCTGCAGTGGACATCAAACAGGCTGATGATGATGATATATACAAATACAAATATCAAGTATTGAATATCAAAATGTCAAATGAGGATGCATAATGTTACAACAGGAATATTTATTACAGTATAATTAGCCACCTTGCCTGTACTACTGCCAGTCTGAGTTTATTTTAAACTGCAAATAATTGTTTCTTTCAGAAATAAATGTCTAACTTGACACAGGCAGATGCTGCCAAAATTTGTGACGTCGTGAAGAGCTGGTGTGGGAAATTTCAGATGGTGTCACCAGGCACGTTTGGTTTTTGTGTTCCTTCTGCCAAGCTAAGCCTCTGCTCATGTTTGCAACTCACTTGTTAGCCTGTCAACATATTAAAGCGTAACTTAATATATTCCTCTCTACATGTCATTCTAAAGTATCTAAAACTATATCATGAGAAGCCAATAAAGACACCAAGGACAATATAGGGGAAGTTACTTGTACTTACTAATTGAATTAAAGAAATGATAAATTAATGGCAATTGAAGCGGATGAAAAAACAACTTGCCGCAGGTGGGGAATTATCCCACGTCTTCACACTACGCGTGCGATGCTCTGACCAATTGAGCTAGCGCGGCGCCGTTTCCCCATCCACCTTCTTGAGTATTTATGTGTTACTACTAGAGCTAACCTTGGAGGCCCGAGGGGCCAGATTTTTATTCGGGCCCCTCGGTTAACTCCCTTTCTTCTCGTAAAGTATGTAAAATATCACACATGCACGTATTTGACTAGGACTGCAGGAACTGGAATACACACAAATAGACGTTGTTGCTCTGCAGTAAAATTTATTGAAGTGTACTAAGAAAAATAAACAATGAACAAAAATATAACAAAACAATAAACAATCAATAAAATCACAGTAATATGGATGTAACAGCAACAAAGAAATGGTTTGATATAAAGCATAAGGCAACCATGCATCTATGCATGCAGTGTGCAAGCCTTGATGTGCCGTAGTTTGGCTGCAATAAACGGTGGACTACTAACACAGTGTTCCATTTCAGAGTGGACTACCTGCACACAACCAGTCATGTAACAGGTGATATAATATACAATTGCTGTCATTTGCATCTTCAGAATTACACAGGATGTCTACACTTATTCCAACACGAAGTATTAACAAGATGTTTCATTTCAGAGTGTACTGCAATGTAGACAGCCATTCAAATAACACATAATACACTATGTGGTTGTTGCCATTTCCATATTCAGAATGACACAGGATGCCCACGCTTATTCCACAAATTGGCTAATGTCTCGCTCTTATAACATCCATATTGCACATAACATTGGCCACGTAATAATCAGTGTTCGCATATCTTTCTGAATATGCAAAGGCACTTAACCCATCTTGTCTTACATAATGCAACAGAGGATTTGAAGTGAGGCCGAGAGGTCAGCCAGCATGCTGAAGTATACGTTTCCAACAACGTTTTCAGTGGCTTCTAGGATTTGTCACGTTCATAAATGAAATGTTAAATGTTTTCGAAATATTTAGACCAGTTCGATTCTGTTTAATATGTGCCTACCATTAGCCACTATCATAGTGATTGACTACCGCATTTTGTCACAACTAAAAAAAAAACTTTTTTATTGTGTATTATAACAAAGCCAGTCGCCTTACACTGGTGTAGAGTATTACACCACGAAAATACATTAACGTACATACGTGGCGTGGATGGTGGGAATAAAACTGAATAAATAAATAACCACTTATAGGAACTAGGAAACCACATCACAACATATGTACAATACAATATGTGGGATTATAGAACGAAATAATTACATATTACAACTTAGAAAATTGAGAAAAAGGTCAAGCACGGTATTTGACATTTTCCGACGCACTGGCGGATCCAAGAGGGAGCCCACCCCCTTCCCCTTTTCTTTTCAGAACATGCCGAATAACATTATTGAGCATGCATGCAGTGGGCCCGGCCAGAACCACGTAGACTAGGAGAAGGCATCCGCACTCGCCCGCACTTATCCTCTGAGGTCACCCCACTCTACCATAGCAGAACCACCTATACTCTAGGTGGTTCTGGCCCGGCCCCTCCCAACGCCTCTGCATGTTTTGATGACTACCTGGAGGACAGCGTAGATCCGTCCCTCGTGCGCCCTTTCGTGGAAGTATACGTATATACATCTAGGGGCCACAGACTGCAAATTATATAAATCCTACGCCTGGACCACTAGTGTATCAAAATTCGATTTCGCTCGGAGGTATTCTATCTCCGTTGCCTTGGCCGCACAAATGAAGTCGGCGGCCACGTCAACTTTCGCCAGCGTGCCGTCGCTATCTTCGCGTAGAGCAAACAGCCTCGTCTGGTACACACCTGCGTCCGAGACCCCGACGAAGACGGCCTCCAGCTCGGTGTTTGCTGGCAGGCGCCATTGCGGCGGTTGTCGAGTGCACGTCGCTACACGGTGAAGGCGGCACAGGATGGCGACACATGGTGTCCTTGCGTCTTCGACAAAGAGCGGGAAGAGCCTGTCGAGACCCAGGACGAGCGTCAGGCCGTAGTCGACGCACTGCACTTCGGCCGAGACGTGCACCCCCGCCGTATTGCGGAACACGTCGGTAACGAAGGCGCGGGCAAGGTCGACGACCGTATGCCTTGTGTCGGCGACGCAGTACTGCCCTATCTCAGCGCTGTACAGGTGCCTCTCGCAGCCCCGCACGAAGTGCTTTATGAACGGAGCCTTGCTGCAGGCAAGCCGCAACCAGAATCTGGTCGGGCTTTCGAAGTTGACCATACTGACGGAAAGAGGCACGTTGAGCGGAATGCTTGCGTGCTCGGGAACAACCGGCTCGTACATTGCGTTCAACGATAAGACGAGTATAGAGACGCTTAAACTAATTGGACAATAGCCAACTTATGCAGCGTGACATTCTAAACCATTCAATTTTCCCTCGCACTTTCTCTTTCTTTTTTTTGTCTTCCCAGTGTTGCGAATTGACACATGAAGTTTGTCTAATTACATAACCGGCAAATAATGATTTGCACAATTGATGTCGTTTGTACTCGCAAAGTAAGAAAATATTTAATTAAGCTCGTAAATGAGATCATAAATTGCTATTTGCCATCCCGAATTATAAAAATTGAGTTAACTATAAATTAATAAAATTTTCTTTACTTGTTATCCTCTGCTCTTCTTTTTTACTCGTTGGTTTCACTATAGTGCGAATTTATATAATTGCTTAAATTTGTTGCCGACTTTGATTAATGCTTTACTAAAATTTTAGGTCGTTCTTTGCGCTACTATCATCATTAAGAAAGCAGAAGCAAATATGGCGGCCGACAGCAAAAAAGACGCGCAGGTACGTTATGAATCAAGTTTCTACGCTTGTTTAAGCGATTTACTGATTTACGTGACGTGTTACCATCTGTATCTTCTATATCCGATATGCTTCTTTGCCTCAATGTATTTAACCCTCGTTACTTTTTGTCTGCGTAACGCTAATCACCGGCGTTCGTTCAGTTCAGTCACTGAACTGTCACATGTAATGTTACATTCCGGTTTCCTACAAGCTCATATCGCAGTCATTTGTCGGCAAGAATTAGCTGTATGCACTTGGTTGGTTTGAAGTTTGAATCTGACATGGACTGAATTCTTATTCTATTCATAACCAGCCTCCACTGCTTCGTTAACGCGACACATCTGGCATTGTTTCGGTTCTGCCAGTTGTGCGCAGGTTTTTTTGCGGTCCCGCTAATGGAAAGTTGGCTCAACATATTATAGCAGCATATTAGCACGCCGTGGAATATGTTAACGTGGTACTGTCAAACTGTCGACGTTGTTTTGTCGAGAGACGGTGTATCGAAACATCTAGTCAGTGAATGACCCTACCTTCCCTCCGTTTGGCTCAAACGGTGAATATTTCCAGCATCAAGTTAGGCATTCGCTTAAACAAACAAAAAAGTTTTTGTGTAAACAAAACAGATTGAGATGCGGTGCAGCGCGAAGCAGGACAGAGGGACACGGAAAGGACGAGGACAAGCGCGAAAAACCAACTAGTTGGGGAGCTAGGATACAAAAAAAAAAAAAAAAAAAACGTAATTTGGGGGAGGCAAGGAAATGCTATAACACGACAGCGCTTGCACTTGTGGTGAAACTGCATAAACCTAAGTTCAAGGTACGGTACAGTACGTGTCTGCTATTTCTGAAAAATAAACACCATGCACATATGTCAAGCGGACAACTTACGCAGGGCGTGCAGAAGCAGAGCTGCGTTAAAGCGCACCGCAGGATCCAGGCGACACTACAGAAGTGGTCGCATGTCAAATCGACACTTATGTGCCCGCCGTTTTAGCTTTACGGCTATAGTATTGCTATAGGTCGCGGATTTGATCCCAATCGCGGCAGCCGCATTTCGACGGGGGCGAAATAGAAAACGCACGTGCACTTCGATTTTGGGACACGTTAACGAACATCACGGTGTCAAAATTAATCCGGAGTCCGGCACTACGGCTTGCCTCACAATCTGAGTGTGGTTTTGGCATGTACAGCCCCATAATCCTATTCCTGTTTAATACTTCTGCCACAATGCGATGTGCCATGTGAGGAAATGACAATACTCAACCCTCTCAGAGGTTATGAAATATGGCGTACAACACCGCCTCAAGCAAACACCTCTACCTGTGTGTTCTTTGTACTGTGCAGACAAACAGCAATGGTGCATGCAAGGTAACGTTTAACATCAACTCGCCACTCTCGTTTTCGACTAAACATTGAAGAAAGTAAGATTTCGCCATCAACATCATTGCTAATTATCGTCAGGCAAAGCAACGAGCACAGAAAGCTTTGCTTACATAGATTCTCACAGTGCGTGGGATCTGCATAATTTTTTATGTTACGTAGAATAAATTGACTAGTGTTACCAGGCTGGTTTTTATTATGTCTAATAATCGTAGTGCCACGTTTACAACCCTGCAACAAAAACATATTGTCGATTGTGCAGTGCTCAGCGATTGAAACGTGATACTTGAATCACCTGGCTTTCTTGTGCCACCGCTGGACACTAAGGACACTGAGCCAATACATTTTTGTATCACATGAAGGCGAGAATGTTTGTGGTGCATTGTGGCATGCACTCAGCCCTTCGGCGATCACCCAGCGCTCAATGGTAACTCAAAAAGCGCTGCGCCAGCTGCAATGCGGTCAACTCGCGTTTTCCTCGCCGAGCACTGTACATGATGCATGAATGACTGATTTGAACAATGCCACAGCTTTTACAATGATTTTAGAGGTAAGGAAGCCGAATCACGGAGCAGGGTGTTGGCCTGTTATCAATTCTCCTAGATGATGGCTGCATTGATCCCAATGCACTTGCCAGTGTTTAAAGTGGTCAAAATAGTGGAGTTACAGATTACATGAAATTCTTATTTGCTTACGTACGCTGCTGCAACAATAAAAGCTAGGTTCTTTTTCTTGGTTTCCAAGCATATGGTGAACTATAATTAAGGCTTGCAATTTTCATGCAATGTCACTACAATAGAATTTGTAATGTTATTTAAATTAAAGATATCATTCAGTGCCCCTATTTCTAATGAGTACCTTGTCCTTATTCAGAGCTTAGACTCCTTGTGTAGAGCTTATCTTTATTAAAGTGAGCTTTCTCCATGTGTTTGCAAAAGTTCATAGAGCTTTGTGTTTTAACTTATATTAGGAATAATTTGATCTTTGTACATTTGAGGCATGTTGACAGTTGCTCCTCTAAATTAAGTTGAAAGATTCTCTGTTCTCTGGACTTAAGCCATACATGATGGGCCCCTTCTGGTCCGTCATAACGAGCACTGGGTAGATGCGCTTGCCCAGGGTGGGTGGGGGTGGGTGGAGAGGAGGTAGTGCCACAAGACAGTGAATGGGCTGCTATTGTAAGTTGGACGAAGACAGCAGTGGTGAAGTAGCCAGAGGCACACGAGAGCCTTGCATCTGTCGCTGCTAATTGTAGCTGCTGTAACCTTATACATAGCGATAATTTCTAACTACATGTTATCCCCGTAACAATATCTTACACCATTGAATTGTGCCTATGTGGCTTCAGTATTCAAGCTGCTCACCACAGAACCATTAGCGACTTATCTTGTAGTAATATAAATCACAGTTGTTGCTTCACATTAATTATTATTGTGATTTAGTGTGCGTGTGGTACATTTATGCAATGTAATGTAGCATTGTTCCATTATCAGCACACATGGGCCTTCAAAAGTGTAATGTCCAAACCATGTAGGCATTGAAAGTGCGTGAATGACACCAGTCACTTTGATATTATAAAATTTTGCTCTGTGAATACCTTAGTAAGTTTTAAGAATAACACCAACGTGTCAGTGAAGGACTAGAGGACGTTCAGGTGACGTGAAGTATTTTTTCCTAATCTGATGCGTGCACGCAATCACAAAATAAAAATTGGTGCTTTATTTTTATTTTTAGCTTTTTGGGAAGTGAGGGTTCTCTCTCTGGCTGTAATATGCTGCATAACTGACATTGTTTGACCTCATAGTGCCCAACATATAATTTTTGATATGCTAATTTTGATACCTCAAAATTCTAATTTAGGCATCGGAAACTTGACACAAACCCGTAGCTAGCATATCTTTTTTAATACCCCAGAATGAGTCTTCAGTTTTTGGATAGTCTACGAAACCAGTGACTAATTTAAATTACTTCCTGTACAAATTGTTTACTAAATTCACATCTCATTGTTTTTGCATAGTGGTATTTGTACCCAGATATAAAGTTGAACAAGTCATTATAATTGTCGTTGATGTGAAATGGTGTTCGGAGATTTGGGGTTAAGCTGCTTTTGTGAGGCTAGCTTTTTATGTAAAACTAACACCAAGTCTTGTACAGGTTATATCTTTTGTAATAATCATTTTATTTTAGGTCTCCACAGTGCTACCTCTGCATGACAGGGTGATGCAAGTTGTAGATAAGCAAGGTCAGCAAATTCAAGTTCCAGCTTTGGTACGTCTTTCTTCTGTTTCACACGTTTCTACCCTGTGGCACTTGAACTTGGTCATGCACTGTGAACTGCATAAAAGGAAAACTGGCTGGGCTGTGTGGATTTAGTAGCTGTAAATGTGCAGAAAAGAGTGTGCACCATAACCTCAGCATCTTTAGTTGTAGAAATACCATATTGTCCCATGAAATCGTATGTGCTTTTATGTTTGATCCCATGGGCTCATTGGGCACACGTGTTATGGGCTCGCAGAAGCTAGGCAAAAATCTTTGCAGTGAGATGCAATAATGCCATGCGATTATACAGTCTTAGATGGTCTTATGCACAATCAGATATGACAGTACATTCGAACTGCATTATAACAAATTTTCATCCATTGTGAAAATACCTTTGTTATATTTGTTATAAGTATACATTTGTTGCATGCTAATATCGGTAAGAAACATTTTAGATTTACTTTGTTCTGTCTGTTTTCATTATATAGAGGATTGACTGTATTTGTTTATTGGCTAGGAAAGGTATGGGGCATGTAAATTCCTTTAACTAGGGCTAGCCTTCAAAGGGACACTTGTACAAGCATGCCATTACTTTTTAACAGCTCAGGTTGCGGTATTGCCACAACAGTAAAAGTTGGGAAAACCGTTTAGACTGAGGCTAGCAAGATGTTTAATGAGACTAGCAGTGTCTTCATCAAGCCCCGCCGTGCACATATTATTTGCCTGTTAAGCTAGTGCACTTAATTTGCATGGAAGCAGTAACATTTACCAGCCCTTGTGCTGCCTCTTGATAATTGTAATTTATTTCACATGCTGCATTGCCCACAGAGTAAAGGTTTTGTGGAACCAGTCTACTGGCTCAAGTACAGACCTCCACGAGTAATCTTCAGCTTTGACGAGCTGATGTCCATCTGTGCCAACGAAGTCCAAGACCTGGCTGAAAAGCACAGTGCAGCAATCGAGGAGTGGTTGGAACGCATGGCGTACATTGAAGAAGACTTGACGAAGATGCTGCGGATACCTCATAATCGGTGAGTGCACAGCATGGAACTGCAAGAACAAGGGGGGGAAATGCTAGTGCCATATTTGTCAAAAAACGTTAGTCATCTTTCCGCATCAGTAAAGTGTGCTTGCCAGCTCAACTGAAATTTTCACACGAGTTCAGGCTTGTTTTACAATTTTCCAAATGTTTTGTCAATTTTTATGAAAATATATTGTCCTCACGAAAAAGCTTTGCCGTCCATCTGTCTCTGACCATACCACCTAGAAGTCTGATTATTTAAGGACACCAGAGGTTTACCTGCTTCAAGCAAGTTTATTCAGACAAGTTATCAAAACAGATGAAATTGACGACAGTGAAGTCACTGTGATCTGAATGCAATATTTTAATTGTCAGTTTGTGCTATTATAAGTTTTCTGCTACTTTTGTGCTTCGTCTAAAGTCACTGCTAGTAAAATCACTGTGTATCCCTCAAAAGGTGTGTGCTCAGTACAGTGTTTATGAAAAATGCATGCCATCCCACTCTCCTCCCCTCTTCCAGGATCAAGTCCACAGGATTTTTATAACTATTACAGTTCACAGGTTTTCAGGCATGACAAAGTGACCTCGCTTGACAAATAGCTTTTTTTTTTTTAATCGTTCTGATACCAGTGCTGGAGCATACACACATTTTGTGCCTTTATCTTGTATTTTTTTATATTGTATACATTTTTATTTCAACTGTAAAAAATCTCAGTTTAAATTCAGTGCTCATCCTGTCCACATTCTGGCACCGTCAAGTTCAGTTTGAAGTGGTAAAATCTCACTAAGCTTGAAAAGAATTTGTTCTTGGCCTAGATGATGTTTACCAAAGAACATACTTGCCACTATAAAGGCAAATGACCATTAAGGAGTGTAAGTGATGGCACAAGTGGTGTTTTGTCCATGTTGTTATTTGTTTTAATATATACATTTTTTTTTCTAGCAGCAAGTATCTTTCACTGTACTTTCAGTCCTCGCAGCAGAGTAACGGTTAGCATGTATTGAATTTGTGCACTGGCTGTCATGCTATGTATTCTGCAGCACCCATACATAATGTGCTATGCCTGCAGGTTCTGGTCTCATGCCATGTATGATGACGGTTTTCATCAGCTGCTTGAGTCGTACCTGCGGCTGGCGCCAAGGTAGGTCTTTTCATATTTGTTGTCTCGTAAAGCTAGGTCTGCTTTGTTGTGAGTGAAAGTTTCTGTCCACCTAACTGCAGTAGAAGCAAAGGAACCCGGTTTTGGGTCCTTGAAAAGCAAACTTTGCAGTTAAAGGTAACCTTGTACTGGTCTAGGAATCAAAGCTTGATATGCCTATACTTTTCTGTAGCAACCGCTCTACCATCTGAGCTACTATGAGGCTAGCAGATGTCAATGCAACATTAAGCTAACCAACAACTCAAACCACTAGAAGCTTGAACAAGTGAATTTTCGTATAAAGTTTTTTTCAAATTCACTAGGTAAAAGAAGTATCAAGTAATAAAAAAATTGAGACAGTACTCATCTCATGGAGCCTGTTGACGTTAATGCATTTGCATTGAATCACTATAGCGACACAACGTATTGCCATCATAGAACAGAGTTATGTACGAGTCATGTACTGCAGCAGGACTTTTCTTTCATACTTCCTTAATAACATTTGGCGCCATCTAGCGCCGCTGCCACGAAACCTGCGCATGGCCTCTAAAATGCATGTTACGCAAGTACTTGGTGAATGCTGAGGAATGCATCATGTAGTAACTGGGCTCTTCTTGCGCCCTTTTTTTCTTTCTTTTTTCTCTTTTTAAATTTTTTTGACACGCTGCGCCATTTAGTAGCACTGCTGAGTACACACGTGGCCTCCAAGAAAGAGGGGCATGGTGTGCCGGTGCCTGCGAGAACTGAGAATTGTTCCCTTGCTTGGCCGCACACTCAGTGACACACACATATTACTTTACTCGGCACCAAACGAGTGCAAGCGTTTCTGGCATTCTGTGAAGATAATGTGCTTGGTACGTGGCCTTGAACACTGTTAGCCAAAGATGCCAGTACATCTGGCCTGAGTCGTGTGACATGTCATGCAACTATTCATGTACCTCTAAAAGTGATTACATTAGAATGTTGCCCTGGCCCCAGTTAATATTGCACACAGACTGATGTGCAGGGGCCTATATATACACCTATATACACACCTATATATACACCTATATACACCAATGTTGCGGCACTGAAAGAGTTTCATTTTAACGATATTTCGCATGACTAGTACTGGATGGGCAACAGTGTTCTGCACAGTGATAAGGTAGCGTGCTTGACAATGGGCCAAGGATGATGTTGCTCGTAAGTGCTGACACGTCTTGCACTAGTCACGTGAAAAATGGCGTGCTTGGCATTGTGCTGAGAATGCCGTCGCTCTTAGACGGCAATGCATCTTGGGCTATAGTCATGCGAAATTGACGGTATCTCTGAATGTAATGATCAAAACATATGCCACACTTTTTTTGGCCACTTGTGGAATAAAGTCACTTATTTTTGTGTGAATCCAGTATGTATTTCAAGTTCCCAAATATTTTTGGCGTTATTTTGGTCCCCATAAAGTCCAAATTATCGGCCAGCGACTGTTTAAAGAGATGGTGTTGAACTGAACCCAGAGAACAAATTATACGTGGACCAAAATTTTCCTCAAAACTCAAATTGAACCAATATTTCTGAAATGTGTCTGCTACTAAACCCTATCTGGACCAGAAAAAGAAAGGGGGAGCTACCTGTTTGGAATTAAACATTTCAGTCTCATTTGAGTGATGCTTGGTAAAAAAATGCACTAGGCTAAACAAAACAGCCTGCTTTCTTTACTCAGCTCACCTACATGCAGTCTGTTGTGACTTGTAGGTTTGTATGCACAAGTCAGGGCAGGTGTACAGTGTAGCTTGCGTATAACATAAGTTGCCGGATCTGCACTGCACAAAACTAAACAGTACTACACTACAATGAAACCTCGTTAATACATAGTTGGCGGGGAACGTGGATCAGATATGCACTAAGCGATGTACTAATTAACTGACAATGGCAGATGAGCGATTAAAGACTTACCGGCCAAAAAAGTGTGTTCTCACTCATACACACAAGCAGACAAGTTTTATTTGCGAGCAGGCAGCAAAACTGCGATTTTCACTTACCGCCATGGTGGCCTTGTAGGGACAATAGCATCCTCAAACTCAGCGAATGCTCTCATGACGGTCAACGTACTAGGCGTGTTGCCTATGGAAGGCCAATAATCCATGTTGTCACCCATGATAGCAACATGGAAACACTAGAAATTATGGGAGCAGGATATACATCATGCCTACCAAGCTTTAGCGTCACTATAGGTGGCGACTGCAGTCCATGAAAGGTCCATACATTGCAATTTTGCAATGTATGGTCTGTGCACATGACATTTTGCTGATTCCACACTTATATGTGCCAAAAAATCAAGAAAATACTAGGTGCCAACCGTTTGGTGTGCGTTAAGCGGCTAGTGCTTAAGTGGTCATCCAATAATGCGTTGGGTTCAATGGCAGCTGGGCGGGGGATTCATCAGAACTATGTTTAAACAGAAATTACTTATTAAGCTAGTACGTATTAATGAGGCTTTACTGTGCAGTTGAACTCCTTTATAAGAGACACATACCAGGGAGCAGTTTAGATCTCTGATATGAGAGGTCTCTTATAAGCAGAATACCAAGTTCTCATTTTCTAACCAGCCCTTATTTCGACATTGCCGCCATACGATTAAAACAAGCACAAAAGACCTGTTGAAAGAGGTTTATTATGTCACATTTGTCGTTGCATTACGTTACTGGTGAAATAGTTCTCAAGCTTGGTTTGCTTCATGGCTGCATTGACAGTGTTCTTCAGCACAGCTTTTTCCAGCTTGGTCACAAGATCAAGAGTTCCTTCATGGTCAATGGTGCAAAGCTGTATGTGGTGACGAACTCGGCCAAGTACTGTCATGGCCTTCCCAGAACTCATTGGTGCTCCACAATCACTTTCATTGTCAGGCACATCTGTGGCACTGTCATCACTTTTCTCATTTTCCTGCAACGTCCTGATTATGTTCTCATCACAGAGATCTTTTGTAACAGCAGGATTGTCATCCACTTCAACAAAGCCCTGAGATGTGCCTGACTCATTGAAGTTCCTCTGAATGATTGGCCAAGATTCTAGCTCCTCATCCACATAATCGAAGCCTTCATCTTCAGTGTCCTCATCTGTGTTTACCTGCTGCAGATTAAAACCCGCTTTATGGAAGCACCCTCTCACAGTGCTCTTCGTAATATTGTTCCAGGAGCCAGTTAGCATTTCAACTGCTGTCCTCAGGTTGATTGTTGTTTCCCGCTTATGCAGCACATCAAACAGTAGCCGTTCAATAAGCTGTCCTTTGTACTTTGCTTTAACAGCTTTTATGACCCCTTGATCCAGAGACTGTAGCAAAGGCTGGCAGCCAGGTGGGAAATAGCTCGGTTCAACAGCTTTCAATGGCGGGGTTTTCGTGTGTACCGAATAGCTGTCTAGAAACATAATTTTTCCGTTTTTTAGTGCCATCTTCTGATCAGAACTGATCAGCCAGTTGTTAAAAATCTCAGCTGTCATCCATGCGGCCTTGTTTGCAGTGTACTCTACATTCATAGAGGTGTTCTTTAGGCAGCATGGGTTTTTGGACTTGCCAATAACCAGAACTTTTTCTTTTTCAGTTTCGTCCATATTAGTACAGAACATAGCTGTAATACGATCTTTGGACTTTTTGCCTTCACTGCTTCTTGGTTAACAATAGCAAACGTTTTTCCAGGGAGCATTTTGAAAAATATTGCGCACTCATCCAGGTTGGAGACATTGCAAGCCTTTCTTCCTCTGGGCAATGTTGGCAATATCTCGTCTTTCCACAGCCATACGGCATTTTTGACGGCAGCTTTGCTTTTGCCGCAAATAGCTTTGTAGCTGATTCCATGCCTACGCTTGAAGCTATTGAACTATCCTTGACTGGCCTCAAACTCAATGCCAAGGCCAAACGCAAGCTGCCTGGCTTTGGCTTGAACCAAGGGTCTACTGAGCGGTATGTTCTTGCTCCGCACATCCTGTATCCACGGAAGAAGCACTCATTTAAAGGCAGAATGGGATGACTTACGTACTTTCAATCTGCTTGCTCCCATTGGCGCTTCTTTTAACAGCTTCTCTCGTTGCGTCCAAATCCCGCTGATTGTCTTTCTAGACAACCCACATTTTCTGGTGGCGTCTGCTTGCTTCATTCCACACTTTATGTCTGCAATGAACTTTTTGGTGACACTCGGGAAAGTACGGCGCTTGACGGAGCTGTCCGCCATACTGGGGTGGTGAGACAGCCTGGCAACGACAGTGAATAGACAGCAGCTCACGGAGAAAGAAAATTGGAACAGTAGGGTGATGTCAATGGCGATTTGACTACACAGTGGACACGATTGGTCGGGTCATCTGCAGGCTTGCACGGCAAAGCCTAAGCAAAACTAAGACATTATAACAAAACTAAATAAAAAAATATACAGGGATGTATAAATGGTGAGAATTATGGGTAAAATAGATTATTTCTAAAAGCATAGCCTTAGAGAGTTGTAGCTAGGACTGTTGTCATCCATAACCACGACCGGCTTGTTTTGGTTTTGACTCAGATGTTGTCTCACTTTCTGCTGATTCTTAGCCCATTCAAGTGCGTGCATGCTTGATCGCGCTCGTGCCCTTAGCAGTAAGCTTGAAGTGCTTCTCTGTGAAGCATTCCCATTGTAGTGGCCTTTAATTGTTGCTTTTTTGCTGATTGATCCATTATGTGCATGTCTGTCGCGTCCCTTTGCTTCCGTAACGCATGTAACTGCAGTCAGTAGCTGACAGCACCGCATGTAAGGTTAGAATGTCTGTTACAAGGGAGGTTATTCACCAAAATTCACAGGCTTGTTCTTTACAACTGATTCTCTTCTATATCCGGTGTCTCTTACGAAAGAGGTCCAGTTAATGGGGAGATAGGGCGGCCAACCATGTGAGCGAATAGTGTCCATTATATCCGTGCCTCTTATAACAGGGTTCAACTGTCTAATGGAAATAACATTTTTTAAAGGCTGTACACCTGCAACGCATTTTGACCATACAATCGCATGTATCTGACAAGTGAAGTATGTGTCTGGAATGCTTGCGTGTGTCTCAAGTGCTTGCGTCAGCTTGCATTCGTTTAAATTTACAGACTTTAAAAGGTTAAAGTCTGAGGACTTGCACACTTCACATAAAGCAGGCAAATTAATGCAGAAAAAAAAAAGGGTAAGGAAACACTAAAGAAAAGCAAGTCGTCAACAAATTTTTCTGAAGCCTAATCTTTTTTCTGACCTGCTCAATTATTCAGACTTCCCCTTGGCACCTCAGCCAACTTTACAGAACCAATGTAGAATGGCGACTGAAATTCTGTACACAATTCGGTGCCGTGTTTGATTTTTTTACCGATCCGCATGTGCAATCTTGAAAACATCGCGACAGCAAACAGAGTTTCTGTCATTCAAGAGGGGCACATGCCACCCGTGCCCTCATCATTGCCAACGTAGTTCCTCTGCTTTTCAAGTGCTGTCCATAAAAAGCCACTCTGAAGGCTTTTGTTGACTTGGCACCAAGCCTTCGGTTGCCGACTACCGACTAGGCAGCGCTGTAGGCCTAGCCAATGGGAGGTTCAGCAGCATCCTGTTGCGAGATGCTCATGCTCCATATGTTTGTATCTATGGACAATTAGCGATCAGGCATGCCATCACGCTTATGGGCTAATCATGCTTATCAGGCTAAGGGCAGCATGCCCGAGTACAAGGAAGCGATTGATGGTATTGTTATGCTAGAGTGACAGCAAGGATGGAAGAAGAGGACAACAAAGTGTGCATGTCTTTGGAGCAGCTCACTGTCAATGCAGCAACCCATTTCCCCTTTTCATCAATTAATCTTTAAATAAACGCACCCCACCATAACAGTTCTGGTGGAGGTGCCAGGTAAAACAATTGCCCCGAAGAATGGAGACGAACTGACTGCAGAGGCGCAATCCGTGGAGCGTTGCTGAAGTCACCGAATTGCCGGTCTGCCACTAGAGATGGCTTCCGAGGGCAACAACCCGCCCCCTTCTTTCAGTGCCCCATGGCAGCCCTACATTGAGCCTCGAACCTTCGCCAGAAAAGCCAGGGATGGCTTGGATGGATCGCTCAGCTACCAACGAGAAAATCGGTTCAGTGGCTGGAATGCCACCACCCATCTTGACAATGTTGCTTTAGTAGTAATACAGTATTTACCTCTGCATATGAAGCCTTTCCGGATCACAGAAGCGGCGACGCCAGTTTTGGCAAGATCCAGAATTGCTGCGGTATACAGCGTCAGCATTTTTTTTTTTAGAAACGAAACACCGTAAATCTCGCTTACTGTACAAAAAGAAATAGCATATTATAAAGAAACCAGAGAAAAAAAATTATCTGAGAAAGGGAGAGAGAGAGAGTGGGGGGGGGTATTTTTTGAAGATATGTGCAAAAAATGGCGCTGTGCAAGAACTATCAACACACCTGATACTTGATTGACAGTAAAGTACCTTCCCAGGGTGCAGTTGCCATTCTCCAAACTATACTTAACAGATTTCACTTTGAAGCTGCTGATGTAGCTTCAAGCTCCATTGTAACACACACCGGCAGTCTGATCATTCCGTGCAAATGGAGGAATACGGAGAAAACGGAGGAATACCAGCTTTCTGCACACAGCACTATACTCTGTTTCAGTAGTTCCTCACAGCAGCGCCAAAGCTACGAGGCCTGCGTGCTAGTGCAGATTCCTGCACAGCAAAATTTAGGGCCATAGTTCAGAACCCCTTGCTTGGCTAAAGCCTTAACAAGTGGTCTCATTGGAAGGTATTTACTTGGAAATGCCTCTGCAGGTTGCAGCTGCAGCTCTTTGTGTGATTTTGCATTGCTTTGTACAATTCGATATCTAATAAAGCTTCATGATACTGAAAATATAGTTATCCAGTTGTTCAAGTGAAAATGTGAAATGAAAAAAAAATGAATGCAACATTGCCATAGACACATTAATTTGCATTTAAAAAATACAAACAGTTGCTTTGACACTGGCTACATTCATATGTGTATTCAGCTCAGTCACACTACCGCGAAGGGCTCCCTCCTGGGTCGTGCTCCATCCTTCGCGAAAATTGTCCACAGACTCACCCTGTGCAGTATCGTTCTGGGTTGCTCTTTTATGCAAAAGGAACGAAACAGCTGGCATTGAACTTGCTTGGAACAGTGTGGAAAGAATGCAGTAAAGGGGCAAGCATTTACTCTGTAACTATAAGAAAATGGCTGCACTTGCAAATCAGCAAGCGCATTCTGTGCAAGTGAATGTTGCAACAGGGATCGAAAGATGGCGATTCTATCTCGTGCTATGAGGGCAATACTACATGCTAGCCGAGCGTCTTTTGAATCTTCCATCTCCACAACCCTCCTCCTCTTCTGTATCTTGAATACATTATTGGTGTTGGAGTGAAATTCACTGCTGCTATTGCAACAACTGATCTCGCTGCTCAATTGCAGAGTATTGTGACGCAGCAGTAATCACGGCTTTTATTCCGCGTCAAAAGGTTAGGCGAACCGACCACGCCCACAGCACGGAGCACACTCGAGAGCCAGCCCCACAAGCGATGATGAAGAACCCCATATGAACCCTATATGATGATGATCGTGTACAGATGACAAAGAATAGCTTATAAATTCCCACACTAATGTCCCCTCGCGCGAGAGCGGCCATCCTGGCCGCAATTCAAAGGGGCGGTGAACGTCTCGTGAAAGGTTTCATACGGGAAACATGGACAATCTCAGCGGCGCGGCAGCGGCGGTCATTTGGAACAATAACTGGTTCCACGCGATAGTTCACTGGAGAAGTCTGCTCCAAGACTTTGTAGGGCCGATGAACCGAAGCTGAAACTTTTCACGCAAGCCAGGAGTACGAACTGGTGTCCGGAGTAGCACTTCCTCGCCAGGGCGGAAGCACACGACGCGATGAGAGGCGTCGTAATGCTGCTTGCGGTCCTGTTGCCGTGCTTCGGTGTTGATGCGGGCGAGCTGGCGACAACGCAGAATGCGGGACACATATTCTTCGCAGGAGGAAGGACATTGATGGACAGTTGGCGCGAAGAAAGAGACGTCAAGACAGGAAGAGGGCGATCGACCATAGACAAGGTAGAATGGCGAGTAACCGGTCGTGCGTTGAACGGCGGTATTATATGCAAAGGTCACGAATGGTAAAATTGCGTCCCAGTTTCTGTGATCCGGGTCAATGTACATGGCTAACATGTCTGACAGCGTGCAATGAAATCGCTCTGTGAGGCCGTTGCTTTGCGGATCGTAACTGCAGGTAGTCTTGTGGGTGGTTCCGGAGGCTCTGAGTACTTCGTCTAGTAGTTGCGAGAGGAATGCTTTTCCACGGTCGCTCAGGAGGACGCGAGGAGCACCATGACGCAGTATTAAGGATTGAAGTACAAATGCAGCAACTTCAGAGGCTGAGGCAGAACTCACACAAGTTGTTTCGGCGTAGCGTGTCAAGTGATCAACGGCTGTCACAATCCATCGTTTACCGGTGAGAGTCACAGGAAGTGGGCCATATAGGTCAACTCCAACGACCTCAAATGGTTGCGACGGACAAGGAACCGGTTGCAGTTGTCCGCTTGGAGCTGATGTAGGGAGCTTTCGACGCTGACATAGAGCGCAGGAAGCGACATACCTCGCTACACTGGCGGACCATCCAGGCCAGTAGAAGCGCCCTTTGATGCGGTCATAGGTTTTCTGGAAACCAAGGTGACCAGCAGTCATGTCGTCGTGAGAAGACCGCAGGACATGAGCACGTAGAGAGCGTGACAGAACAGGAACCCAGCGTTGACCGTCAGGGTGATAGACATGACGGTATAGGACGCGGTTGTCAATCTTAAATTGCGTCAGCTGCCGACGAAGGCGGGCGTTAGGCGGGCGCGAAGCTCCTTGAAGGTGGTCGATGATGCGCCGACAGTAAGAGTCGGCAAGTTGATGAAATTGGAAGGATTTGTTGTCGTGTGGAGGCATCTCGTCGACAGTGGCTAACAAGAAAGCATCTGAGGAGGGATCGAGCGAAAGCTTGTCACGGATGGTAGTTGGAGCTCCATTGCACGGTGTCGTAGGAAGCAGACAGCGAGAAAGCGCGTCTGCATCTTGGTGTTTTTTCCCGCACTGGTAGGTAATGGTAAAGTCGTATTCTTGCAAACGAAGAATCCACCGACCAAGTCGTCCAGACAAGTTCTTCAGCGTCGAAAGCCAGCATAATGCATGATGGTCTGTAACGATCGTAAAGTGGCAGCCGTGAAGATAAGGTCGAAACTTCTGCACAGACCAAATGATAGCTAGACATTCCTGCTCCGTGATGGTGTAATTCTTTTCGGCGTTTGTCAGAACGCGACTTGCGTATGCGATGACCCTCTCACCTAAAGTGTCGTCTCGCTGTAGGAGAATGCCACCAATTCCGTGACCACTAGCATCCGTATGCAGGAGGGTAGGAGCAGCTTCATCAAAATGGCGTAGTACTGGTTCAGATGTGAGAGCTTGCTTCAGATGGGTGAACGCAGATTCACATTCGGGAGACCACACAAAGGGAACATTAAAACCCAGTAATTTGTGCAGAGGTGACGCTATTGAGGCAAAGCCCCATATGAATCGCCGAAAATAAGAAGCGAGGCCTAAGAAACTATGCAAATCTTTGGTCTTTTCGGGACGAGGGAAGTGCTGAACTGCGGAAACCTTGTCAGGATCAGGACGAATGCCATCTTTGCTCACAATGTGACCTAGAACTTTGATCGTCTTGCTCCCAAAATGGCATTTCTTGGTGTTTAGCTGAAGTCCAGCGTCGGCAAGGCACGTGAGAACTTCATCCAGACGTTGCAGGTGCTGAGAAGGTTGACGAGAAAGCAACAATATCGTCGAGATAGCACAGGCAAGTCTTCCACTTTAGGCCACGAAGAACGGTGTCAATCATGCGCTCGAACGTTGCGGGCGCATTGCAAAGGCCGAATGGCATGACATTAAACTCGCAGAGCCCATCTGGTGTTGAAAACGCTGTTTTATCCTTATCGTCCTCATGCATAGGTATCTGCCAGTAGCCGGAACGCAGATCGATGCTGGAGAAGTACTCGGCACCCTGCAGGGAATCCAAGGCATCGTCTATTCGCGGCATAGGGTATACATCCTTGCGTGTGATCTTGTTAAGGGCTCGGTAGTCGACACCAAATCGAACAGAGCCGTCTTTTTTGCGAACCAAAACAACGGGGGAAGACCAAGGGCTAGCAGAGGGGCGTATTATGTTTCGTTGGAGCATGTCGGTGACGTTCTCGTCAATGACTTTCCTCTCGGCTAGCGATACGCGGTATGGTCTACGGCGCACGATGGATGTACCATCTGTCTCTATCCGATGCGTCGTAATCGAAGTCTTTCCCAACGAAGATGAATGCGCGTCAAAGGAAGCTTCATGTTTTTGGAGCAAAGCAAGCAATTGTTCTGACTGCGAAGGTGTCAGGTCGGAACTGATGGCAGCTGCAAGAGCTGAAGGAGATGTGGCCCGTCCGGTACAAGGACCTGCAGAGGAAGCTGGTTTAAAGGAAATAACAGATATAGACTCTGATGCAGTGGTGCAAGCCAATGTAGTGCCTTTAGGGATGAGAATCTTTTCGGATGTCGTGTTGGTAGCGTAGAGAAGTGCAGAGCCATGATCAAACCTAACGAGCCCTGATGCAATGGCTATCCCTCTTGCAAGACAGCGTGCAGATGGTAAGACGAGCACGTCGCCGCAGTCAATCACATCAGACGTGATAGTAACGATGCTTTGATGGCGAGGAGGTAACGCGGTATCGTCTTCAGCAAGGAAGTGAAGGGGTGTGTCATCTGCATGAAGTGAATAGGTCGTGTCGGTCATGTGGAGAATGCGTTGTCCACAGCAGATGGAGGCGGAGGCCGTAGAAAGAAAATCCCATCCCAATATGAGCTGCTGGGCACATGAACTGAGCACTGTAAATTGTACGTGGTGTAGAAGTCCATCGATGGAAATACGAGCTGTGCACATGGCGATAGGTCGAATGGGGGCCCCTTGAGCAGCGAGTAGTGTAGGTCCATCATAGGGAGTCGTAACTTTCCGAAGTCGCGAACACAAATCACGGTGAATGACTGAATGACCAGTGTCTATTAAAGCTTCTACTTGTACACCTTCTACTACAACCAATATCACATTGTACGGACGCGATGGAGGAATTTCTGTCCTGTCGTTCGATGCAGCTTTTCCTCCAAAAGCTGCATAATTTAGTTTTCCGGACAACGCTCGGCGAATTGAGAAGCAGGTCTCAGTGGGGACGTAGAGCGGCGAAGGGGTGACGGCGAGCGGCGTCTCGCAGGACGGTAAGCCGTCTCGGATGCTACAGTAGGCGATGGAGAGCGTCCGCGCGGTGGACCATAAGGACGGCGTTGGTCATGGAAGCTCCCTAGACGTCGGAAAGTAGCTCCGGGCGAAAAGTCATCCCGTTCGTATACGTCATATCCGCGACGCTCGTCTTGCTGGCGCTTGCGGCACAAACGCGCTATGTGGCCACGATAGCCGCAGTAGTAGCAGATGGGACGAGGAGGACGCCACTGCAGATAGCTGGTTTGGGTAGGTGCGCTGGTAGTCATGGAAGCGATGTGAGCCGGTGTTGGTTTTGGAGGCATCGGTGGGACGATGACTGGAGTAGCTGCGGCTACTTGTGCGTACGTCGATGGGGCCCTAGGTGTTAGAGGGTCCGTGTACGCTGCACCAGCCATGGATGCCAATTCCTCCTTGATGACATCTCGCAGATTTGTATCGGAGGCATGAGAAGGCATAGGTCCTGCTGCTAAGCCAAGATACTGGAGCTCTTCTCGAATTATTGCGCGTATCATTGCTCGTAACGTAGGGTCGTCGGCGCTAGTGTTTGCAGTGGTGTCCGGCTGCAACCGTACTGATTCGAGTTCGTCAAGGCGCTGGCAAGTAGCGACGATATCAGCGACGGTAGCGGGGTTCTGGATGGCTAAAGCATTGAAAGCAATAGCTCCGATGCCTTTGAGGATGTGGCGAACCCTGTCTGATTCGGTCATGGCCGTGTTCACGCGTCGACAAAGAGTAAGCACATCCTCGATGTACGACGTATAAGATTCACCGGGTTGTTGCTTGCGAGTGTCGAGCGTCTTTTTTGCGAGGGCAGAATGAACAACCGGTGTGCCGAAGATTTGGCGGAGCTGCTGTTTGAAAGCGCCCCAGTTCGTGAAATCAACCTCATGGTTGAAAAACCAAGTCTTCGCTACACCTGTCAGATAAAAGGCGACGTGACGTAGCTTGGACGCATCGTCCCAACGGTTAGCCAAACTCACTCGGTCATAGTCGTCCAGCCAATCCTCGACGTCTTCACCGCGAAGTCCAGCAAACAGATGGGGATCACGCTGGTGCCCACTGACAACCCAATACGGAGAGGCTGGGGTAGTCGAGGCCGAGATGGTGGAAGTAGAAGTGCCTGTTGGCTCGTCCTGCGACATGTTGGCGGACAGCTGGCACAATCGGCGACCCGATCGAAGCTCCAGGAGGTTGAGCGGGGAGTCAGAGGACGGGGGACCGAAGAGCCCACTCCACCACTTGTGACGCAGCAGTAATCACGGCTTTTATTCCGCGTCAAAAGGTTAGGTGAACCGACCACGCCCACAGCACGGAGCACACTCGAGAGCCAGCCCCACAAGCGATGATGAAGAACCCCATATGAACCCTATATGATGATGATCGTGTACAGATGACAAAGAATAGCTTATAAATTCCCACAGTATTTGTGGATGCCGCCGCTGCTTGTGCCGCAGTAGTCGCTGCTAGCAGACAAGGCATGAAAGGCACCCTTCAGGTGCGTTTGCTCTCCCAATTGGTCGAGGACACCTGTAGCTTCCACATTGCTGAGAGGAACTGCTAAATCTATAGGTCGCGCTAGAAAACGTCCGGCATCCGTGGTCGGCCGTCATTGTCAAAATCGAAGCCAGGCTACTACTTGGGGTGCCGAGTTGCAAGTGTGATCATTATGCGGGGGAAAAAAATGACAATATTTTAGTGACCATTAGGTGGAGGAGGTTGGCACGCATTCTTTATACAAGTGAATGCAGCAGTTCAGTAGAAATTGTCATGGACCAAAAACAGCGGCATTGCAAAATACATGGAATGAAACTTCTATGACTGCATTACTTGTATAGCTTTTTGCAGTGTTGCTTGCTAAGTATCAAATGGAGTGTAGTAGTTCTGTTCAGTGATGGCAAGGAAAGAGATCATGGACATTGAGCCTTGAGTCGATTGAACCCTCTGCTCCAGCAATATGACTTCCTTGTCCTGTAACCTGTAGCGTTTTGTTGCTTATGGCTACTTTACTGAAGGCATTACCATGTTTGACGGGCTATCTGACATGCTGCGTACCACCAGCAATAGAAAAGGAATAGCTTTTCATTCCTCGTAGTGCCTGCAGCTGAAAATTCGTTTGTGCGTGTGCTCTTAGCTCGAGGGGTATTCTGTAAGAGTCCACCTAGTGGACTGTGCATTTCGGCCGCTGGTCATTGGATGCTGCTGTACGAGCGAGGAGGAGACGAGCGGCCCGAGCCATTCAGCAGTGGCCGAAATGGACAGTCCACTAGGTGGACTCTTACAGAATACCCACCCTGGTAACTCAAATCACTCTACAAAAAAACGCAACATAACTACTGGCACACAAAACCAAGATTTAATTATCCTAATTACAAGGACTCACTAGAAAATGTACGATGGATCATTCTACAACCTTGACTTTCTTTTACTTGACTGGAATCTGCAGTGCCTTCAAATAAAATTATGCGGGTTCTAAACATTTATCAACAGTCCATCAGAATTTGTGACTGTGAATTTGTTTGCCATGTTAGCAGCACTCATTCATATGTATATAGTATGTGCACAGTTTGAAGCACATAAGAGCCATGCATGAGAGGTTACAACTAGAGTAAACAAATTAGCTTGTTGTAGCTGTGCTACTTAAAATTTTTATTCTTCAAACCACGTGAAACATCAAGTTCTGTCCCCACATGCCTGTGAGGCCATATTTGATTCCTCCAGGTAAAAACTTGTGCGCACACATGCATGCATGTGTGCATAATGCATATTTCAAGAAGGTTGTATAATGCTCTCAAACTTTAGAAGTGAGATGAAGGTGTGCAGTGGAGATTGTTTTGACTAAGTGTTGGTCACCAGCTATTGTGAAGACTGTGACTGCAATGTATGCTGCAGCAACTAGACATCAAAACAACATAACAGGCAGTATTATTGGTAGAAGGACATTTATTGGCATATGAATTGAAAGAAAGTAAAAGATGGGGTGTGTCTGTAACAGCGTCTCAACCCACAATGCTTGCATGTTGCAAAGTTTACTCCACAATAGGGCAACATGCAGTAAGCATAAATGAGACCGCAGTGAAAGAGCGTTATTTTAACACTTAGTTTGCTGCAATCACTAAGTTTAACCTCTTTTTTTTTTTGTAACCCAGGTACACAGGGCTGCACCGGTACACCATCACCAAGCAGATGCAGGAGGCCGACGAACGAGTGCATAAGTTGGTGTTCCGAGCCTACCTTCGTCTTTCCACGAATAAAGAGTCCAAGGTGAGCACTGCTAGCTGATGCAGAAAACTTAATGCTTCAAACTTGTTTGCTTTAAGAGGACACAAAAAGGAAACAGTAAGTTAGTTTAGAATAATAAAAGAATATCAGGAAAGGCACACCAGGACAAGCCGTCTACTCGTTCATTCTCCGGAACCAATCCGCCAGCCATGTCATGCTCCTGCACACACCAGGAACTGTGCATCATTATTTTCTTCATCCTCTTTTGGTGGCTAATCTGAAGGTCTCCTCAGCCTGCTGGAGGGGAGTGCTATAATACTTTTTCAGAACACCATTTCCATTAATTCTGTGGTAAAGGTTTGATTACTAAAAAGAAACAGAAGGACAAACGTCCACTTTTTGAATTTCCCGCTGAAATCCCAGTGCCCCGACAGCAGTGCGACATTACAGATTTCGAAGTATTTTCATGTATTTGGGCTGCTTTGGTGCAGTGAAAATTCCTTTACTTGTGGTTGAGGCGAAGGTCTGCTTAATATGTAAGAAAAGCGCACATTATCAAAGTAATTGAAAGTGGGCAGTGTTTGGAAAGAGAAATGTAGTAAAATACCAAATCTAACATCTAACTTAGTTTCACATTTTCCACTTTAAACAAAGAAAAAAAGGAGTAAGAGCACTAATAAAAATTCAGGAATTGTATTTTCCTAAATTAGCTTTTAATAAACAAAATAGATTCGATTTCAAGGCTGGTATGACATGCGGAGAAAAGGCATGCAGGCATTCATGCTCATGAATTATGTAAATAATGTGGTCCCACTGTACAAAAGTACTGTACATTTGCCATAGTGTTGGCAGTTATTAAGCACCAACCACAAAAAATACACGCATGCTTGTTAAAATGCAAATGAAAGTGATTGTGATAAGCACTTAATTTTGTGAAAAATTAGTGCAGTTGGAAAAAAAGTTGTTGGTGAAACTGAGGCGCACGGCGCATGGCCCACGGACAAGTTCTAGAACACAGTAATCAGAACTGTGTGCCTCAAAGAAAAAAATCTTTCAGGGAACGAGTTACAGTGTCAGATAGTTGGAATGATTAACTTCAAAAAAACCAAGACTCCTTGGCCCAGTACATAAACAATTTTTTGCACTTGCAGGTCAACTTCATTGACAAGGAAAAGTTTGCAGAGCTAATCTACGAAAACTTCATCTTTGACATTCCTAAGATCTTCGACATCTGTGTAATGTTTGAGAGAGCAAACCACGACTTGGTTTGCCGCATGGTGGAACACATCATGAACTGCCAGCCAAAGTACAGCTCAGACCTGAAGGACATCGAGGACACCATGCTCATGGTGAGTGCTGCAGCAGAATGAGCAAGCGAAGGGACAATACAGGGTGGTGGCAAAGCTGGACATGTTAGTCAAGGGTGAGGGTGTTGTACTTTGTGGTTGCTGGCTGGGAAGAGAAAGCTAATTAGGTGACTGCAGATTAATTACCAAGTCTGACCTATCGATACTCCGACGTCCACCAACACTTACAGCACGGCTCTGAAGAAACCATACTTTTATCTCGAAAAGCCTATTCACACACATTACCTAGAGTCTTCACTGAAGCACCTGGTAGTACAGTAAAACCTTGTCAACTTGACCTTCATTAATCCTGAAAATTGGATAATTTAGACTTCTCCTTTGGTCCTGGCAGGCATAAGCATTATGCAATGCAATCAAAGTTTGGATGCACAGTGCTCTTAGTTGAGTGAACTTCAACAGACCCAAGGGAATACATCACTTAACTGAAAGTTCACTAAACTGAATATTCACTAGACTATGGAACAGCATAGGGCACAGCAGACATCAAGTCAAAAGTGTACAGTTTATGTATTTGTGTACATAAATATATACGAAGTGCAAAACAGTTACATTGCTGCCTATCTCATTATGAAAAAAATATATAATTTTCATTTGCACTGCTGCTCTTCAAGCGCAAGAAGTAACAAAAGCTGTCCAGAGAGCCTATGTTTTTGTGCACTTCCTCTGGCACAGCTTTCAGCTGACACGCGAAGCCTTGCAACTTTCCAAGGCGTCCTACAGCCTCGGCTTGAATTACAAGATTTGAATTTGCCTCTGCCATTGCATCTTCCTCGTCCCACTCTTCTTGTTCGGGACAAACACTTGAAACAATTTCCAGTTCTGATAGTTCAGCACAGGTAACCAGCTCACTGTCACTCTGTACATAGCCGCCACTGGAGGGGTGATTTGGAGGCAGCGGGCGTCGGCTATGCCAGCACTGCAAAGCAGAGTACTTTGTTTAACTGAAATATTTGCTATTCATAAATTCGTCTAACTGAAGGATTTTTGCATTGTATGCATAGGAAAACTGCCGGGGATTTTCTAGAAGTTTGTTATTCTGAAATATTCGTTAAACCAACGTTTGTGCAACTGAGAGTTTACTGTATTTGCGAAACCGACGTTCGTACAACTGAGAGTTTACTGTATTTGGCCCCACATCGGTTGATTGGGACAACTCTTGGCGCTTCGCAAGTGTGGAGGGTTGCAAATGTGTGATGCAGAAGAGCTAAAACAATGCTAGCGTTGAACTGCAATGAAGTAGCGAAGTCCACTTCACTGTACTCATCAGCAGAAATAATATGTTAACAATAGGAATGCCAGAGCACTTCGTGCCTGTTTGTGCCTTTATAGCCTTTATACTTGCGTTTACCGCCATACTTAACAGCACTTTGGCTGCACGCCTTCATAACTGTGTAATCAGCATCCATGATTGTGTCTATAGCGACCAAGGTTTCATCCACATCGGTTGCAGCCAACAATAGTTTCATATTGACTTGGTGCAGGCACCAGCCACGCGTCTTGCGAAATGCGTGCTCACTATACGAGATTGTGTCAATAGCAATTGCACTTTCGTCCACAGCAGTTGCTTCAAAAAGTAGTTTTGTTTGGCTCGGTGCTCATGCTGGCCACATGCCTGCAGAACTGCTTGGTCGTTGTCCATAATTGCATCGATAGCAACCACGGTTTCATCAGCAGTGGTTGTGGCAAGCATGTACTAACCGTGCAATGGCTATTCACGATTCCAAGTAAATGCTTGCCACCTAGCGGCGGTGCCGAGAAACGGACAATCCAGGTTCATGCTTGAAGTGAAAGAGTGTGTCATATCACAGCATGCGGTGAATACCTCGTGGTTCTGAAATCGTTGTGATGCCGCCACACACAAGACTTAAAATGAAAAACGGACGGATATTGAAACTGTTTTGTTGTGTTGTGTGTGTGTTGTGTGTTGTGTGTGCGTGTCATTGCGATAGAAAGACAGCAATGTATGATTTCATCATTCCCACTAAGAAACAGACGACGCGCATCAGAGAGTGACTTAGATAAGAAACTTCCGTGTTGGAAAAAGATGACTGATACTATACTAGTTTGTTCGAAACACCTCAATCTGGACAACTTCTTTCTTCCCGGCAAGTGGGGTATTGCTGTCTTTTGATTTATTTTAAATACCTTGCTGGCGTTTCAAATTGCATTGTGTACTTTGTTTAGTCAGTCACTTAAAAAAATTAATAGCGATGCATGCTTAAGCTTCATTTGGTTTTGTTCGTTTATAGTTTTCTGCCTCCGCATTAATTTTACTTAGGCTTTAAGTAGCAGGAACATTATCGCTAATGTACTTTTGTCTGCAGACACAGTAGCTGGAACAATACCTTGTAATGTCTGAAGTTGATTATGTCGCATGTTATCCTGCGAGGTGACATATTGTTTCCATAGCATGCTTTAGTTTAGCGTTGCAAAGAGAAGATGCTGTTTTCTCATTCAACGCAGTAAGTTGTCAGTTTATTTGCTTGCCAGAAATTTAAAAGCAATCACAAGCAGCGCTCGTTACAGCTTTGGAGCATTTGATCTATGCACAGTGCCGCCAGTTTGCTTTCCAACACTGCAAACAGCTAAATTCCATTAAAATGGGTTCAATTCATTTCCAGGTCATGTATTTAGACTAATACAACTGACTTTGTCAAAAGAAAACCCTTGCTAAATTTTGGAAGCCTGTTGGAACAAACTTAACTTGGTCTGATTGCTTGTTATTCACTTCTCACATTTCGCTGAGTTTGAGAATTTCTATGAGGGGCACGTGTCTGCTGTATTCCCACGCTCAGGCCATACCTCGAACACTGAGTACATAGAGCATGAGCCGGAACTCTCATTTGTTTTTTATCCCAAGACACACTGACCAGGTAACATTACAGTTTTTAGCCTCGTCCTGTCAGTGCAGAATACCCGTATGTAGCTTCTGAAAGCACAACAGACGTTACTACCTATATATTAAGAGGTGCTATACGCGATATACTGCAACACGAGTCGCATTGCAGAGTTGCCCGAGAAGGTTAAAAACAGTCAAGTATCATACCAGTAGCAGTGTATCAACGCCGCAAACAAGTGCTTGCACCTTTTGGACACATTTTCTAAGTACAAACACTTCCTTTTTTTTAACCTCTGGCTCGCTTACAAGGCTTTTTGTCTTTAAAAGAAATCTGATGTGGCTCGCTAGGTAGGCCAGATGTTTGCACGCACAGTGCAACCATTTCCATAATTTTGTCACTGAAATTCTTGAGACCAATCTAAGTAAGGTGATCGGCAGCAAGCACCCTTTCAACTTCTATGAAACACCTTGCCACAACGCCACAAATAGAGACGTTGGGGCAGCACCAAGCAAAAGAGCTGACGTGAACCTGGATGTCATATACATCTTTGTTTACTTGGGCAATGTAGCCAAGCACAAGTAACCGATTCTGGAGTTGCCAAAAAAAAGGTATTCTCGTCTGAAGCAGCCTGGTGATCCTACTAAAGTACTGACACTCATAGTGGCCCAGCTTGCTTAGTTGAACTCATTAGCTGTTTTGATTTCACAGCACATAAAAAAGAAGAAAAAAAGATGTATGCATGCAGTTGGTTATGTAGTGCGCATTACCTTGCTTATTTGTCTGTATACAGGAAAGCAGTCATTTTAAACCAGTGCAAGATTTGCAGAGAATGCAGTAATTATCAACTTGTGCAAAAATATTAAGAGTAGAAGGAATGCAAGTGAAATTTATGCAAGAAGCCCCAAGAAAGCGCTGAAACAGAGGCTGAGTGGCTGAGTGCAAGTCCCCCCCGTTGAATGACAGTTTGCACTTCTTTCAAGTAAATAGAAATGCTCTGTGCATTTTGTGCAAAAATGTGGTACTGGAGAGCAATATAAGATCAGCTTAGTGAAGTTGATGCGTTTCGTTGCCAGAATATTGGGTCAAGTAGCTCACAGCAGAACGCCGCCGTGTGCTTGTCTAAATGATGGGGCTGTCACATGCAGTTCAATCTCGCCGCAAATGGCAACTACAGTTTCCTCGGAAGCAGCTGCGGCAAGCAGTAGTTTCACATTTACTTGGTGCATGCGCTGGCCGCGTGCCTTCTGAAATGCATGGTTGCCATCCATGATCACGTCGATAGCGATTGCAGTTTTGTCTGCAGCAGTTGCAGCAAACGCTAGTTTCATTTTTACTCAGTCACAAACACGGCAGAAACTATTGAGGATGAGGAGTGCCAACTTTTGATGTGCGCCACTAATTCCTGATTCGTCACTCGAACCAGCTCCGCTTCTGCAGTTTCCGCTTCCGGGATTTGTGGTTCCTGGATTCTCGCTTGTTGCGCGCACGCACGTCTACACAGCAATGACATTGGTACCGCTTAAAACCAGAGGTTGGGACTACATAAATTCCACTTGACACCACAAGCTGAGGCGGTGAGCGAGGGAGGAGTGTGGAGGAGGAGGGTAGGTTGGCGGTATTTAACCTGGTCGTCGAAAATGTGTATGGAGGGCCTTACATTGTCATAGATCAATGATCTGTTGGCGACCAGCTCACTGACGAAAAAGTAATCGGGATGTGCACATGATTGGAAAGTGTGTCTCGGATAAAAATGCATGCTGCAAAGGAAGTCAGAAGGCCTTTGCCGCTGTGAGCACTTATCAGTCAAAAAATGGCAAGAATTGCAACTTTCACGCTGCTTTTGTACAAAACAGAAATGGTATTTGCTGATTCATTCAGTAAATAAAAAAATGTTGACATGGTAAGCATTTGTTTATTGTATTTCTGATACTCTCGGTCATTCGACGTTCGGACATTTATTTTGGTCCCATAAAATCCAAATTAATGAGGTTTTACTGTACCCAATTATAAGCAATCTGGGTTAAGAGAAATTTATTTAATGTCTTTAAAAGCTGAATGATTCAGCTAAACCCCTTCTTAAAACCAACTCTGCTTAGTCAAACTGTCTGGCAAGTTTAGTGATTCGGAGACCTATGTGTAGTATTTCACCATAAATCCAATGTACTTGTATCATCGTACACATCAGGAGCTGCATTCTTTATTGACCACATTTGGGGTCAGCTTCACTTTACGTACATATAATGAAGGCGATAATAGAGACTTTTAGCAGTGCCGTATCACGGTACGGTAAGTGCGGTATACGGTACGGTATTACCGTTCCGTACTAACTTACCGCGATAAGCGAATACGTTTTAGCTGCGTGTGCCGCTCGATGCATACGGCAATGTGATAATGATGATAGCGGCTAACATTGGGGCTTTGCAGAATACAATAATTATGCGCTGAGCGCGAAATATTCAATTCGACGAATACTAGAACGCTTTAGCTTGTCTTTATTTACAGAACGGCCCGGCTACGGCAAACTTAGACGTCAGTCACAGGGCCGGTAGCGACATCTTGTGAGACTTCGTCCTGCAACACGTGAAACCTTTTGTTACATAAGTGTTCTTATCTAATCAATACATAAAAAAGGGTTTTTTTCTTGTAAATTGCACCGCTGCTGACAATTTGCACCAGCAGATAAGTAGAATATAGTTAGTTACTGCAATAAAAACTTTGCGTCCCCTCTAAGTAAACTCTACATCACTAGATGGCGCCACCTACCTGGTTTTTTTTATGCCACTGTTTACTTGTTGTCACTTCGTCGCTCCGCAGAAGGTTGTTTAAAAGTAACCTCTTGCCTTGGTATTATCATGGTAAAAAAAAAACACGCGAGACGTGGACTTTGTGGCCGACATCAGCTTCTCACTGTTTTGGCTTGGTGCAGCTCGGCTAGCGACACACGGTGCTAGCCGAGCCTTACCGACTCCTTACCGTCTAGTATGCCGTACGGAAAGTCATTCCGTACGGTAAAGTTCGCGCATGCGCAGTCCTCGACCGGTACGGTATTACGTACTTACCGTACCGTGTACCGTACTTTCCGTAGCACCGCTAAAAGTCCCTAATGCCAGAGCACTGGTGAATCCATCGAGAAGAACCTGCCCCCCCCCCCCACCCCCCTTGCTCCACTTTGTTAACAACCCTGTTTTGCTACCCTCCATCTGACCCCTGCCTCAAAAGTGATCTCCTAAGAATGCAGCCCCTTGTTAGACAAATAGTTTTCCATGGTTCTTTCACATTCATTATGGTGGAGTCAGTCTATTATATCTATGTATTTAATTAAACAAGCATGCATTATTACAGCATTAATATCAGTTTGGATAATGAAAGGCATCTGCTGCCGCATTTCGTGTACTTATCATGCAAACATTGCAGGCTTTTGAGAGGGCAGAGCAGTCCATTCAGTCCCAGGATGACAGTGACTTTGAGGCCATGCCACGGCGCCTGGACGAGGGCAAGGCAGAGTTTTCAGAGCTGTGCCTTATGCCTTTCTGGAAGCTGCTTGAACGTATCACATATACAGTGGACATTGCTGCTGCCTTGGCAACATTTCTCAACGTCTACCCGACAGCCGCCAAGATCTTCACCCTCGAAAATGTGGGGCCAAGGTGAGGAGCAGTTGTACTCTCACCATAAAACTTAAATGCAGTAAAGCCAAAAATTTGCCATATCTGCACAACATTGAGCAGAGATACTTTTTCCTAGTAGTCCTGTGCTGCATGACTAAGGCTGTCCGGCCTGTGAATGCAGATGCTTGCATGGGCAACATAGCATCGGACGTTGACAGCACGGGACGCCAACAGCACAAGACGACAAAGTGTTGACAGATACCTTCAAACCTTAGCGGTCATGTGTTGGACCTTGCCCAAAATATGAAAAATATTCGTTATGGTCAGATGTCAGGCAGCATGTGTCCTTGTGTTTGCCAGTTATTTGGGTTGGTTGCTTAGGTTTCGAAAACTTTTTTCTAAGTGCACTTTGCGCTGTGCTCAGAAAAGGGCAGCACTTTTTTGCACCCTTTCTTTATTTATAAAAGGATTTCTGCACAATTTGTTGTGTGAAGCGCCGACAGGATGGCGACGTTTTCTGTGCGCGCCTTTCCAAAATGAAATTCCAAAATGAAATTTGAACTGCGTGCTGCGGTGACATTTAGAAGGCGGATCGCTTTGGGTATGCCCCACTGCGCCATAGCCTTCGCAGTATGAGGCATTGCAGAAGGAACAGGAGCACAGCGGAGGCCATGTTTGAGTGCCAATAACTCTGCTTCTGCTGAACACGTTGAAGTACTTTCTTGCGGCAAAGTATTTCTGAAATATGTTATTTTGACTTCATATACCTTTCTCCACTTCGATAAAAAGTGGTTCAGGGCCCCTCTAATCCAACACACTACTAATGCTGGTTACATCATGCTACCACTTTGTACTTATGAATAACAATCTGTAGGTGGTTTCTAGTTTAAAAGAAAATTAAATTCTGGGAATGTACGTGCCAAAATGACTATATGATTATGAGGCACGCTGTAGTAAGAAAATTTCGACCACCTGGGGTTCTTTAATGTGCCATTGTAGTTTCTTCTGTTTTGCATTTAGATTTATAGTGATACAGGCACTTACATTAGCTTTTTGAGACAGAGAAGAAATTATCTTTCTGACTTGACACAGAGCCTCGAGATTTTATTTGGCCTACACAGTTCACACATAAAGGTGTGTATCCCCTGCTTCGCCTTGGTGTTGAACACCTGATGAACACCACTTGATGTTGAAACATCAAGCACTCATGCAGAGTTCAAGGTGTGAACAATCATGAAATTTGACATTCCTGAAGAGCGCAGGTAGCACTTGCTGCGCCTAACATTCTCTCTTGCAAACTTCGTACGTGTGCGCTAGAAATACTTCTTGTGTGCCTCAATCTACATGCCAGCTGGCTGTCTTGTCACAGTATCACACGTAATTCTGTTTGTTATAACCACACTGGCTCGATGACTGGGACGTTGTAAGTGGGTGGAGCTTCAGAGACTTCATGTGACACTTCTTAGTTATGGGATAGCAGTTTTACTAACTGAGAATGCCCTTTTATCAGGGTTTTAGTAGCTGTTGTGACTGTATTCTATAAACATCTGAGACAAGCAGCAGTCTTCCACTTTGTTCCGTGCCTCTGGAAAGTGGCTTCATTCACAAAGGAGGCAGCATGAAGCCAGCATGCATTTTAAAAAGGCACTGAAACACTTTTTAACATGGTAAAGAAACATTGGTGGTCTGCAGACAATGGTGCCGTGAATATCCGAGTTCAATATATTAAGAAAGTCGGTCATCCACTTGCCTTAGCACGAAGCTACAAAGGCAATGCGTATGAGTTTCTGCAGAACAGATTTTCCAGAACCAAATCTTGTTCTGCTGCATGCAGCAGGGAGCCCACAATCTCGCACAGCAGATTCCTTGCTCTCTCCTGCTTCTTTCGAGGCTTCCTATACTATGATGCTGGCACGACAACCCGTACACACTATTGTTCATCACCATGAGTTATTTTTGAGCACAAATCAAATCAAATCAAACAAGAACACGAATGCACACTCCTCCAATTTTCCAGCGAGCGGGAAAATGGCACATGTCACCACTCCTTTGTTGCTCTCTGGCACCTTTATCAGATGCCAATCTTGAAAAGTTAGCTTAAGTTCACCATGGAAAGATAAGAGCGGTAGACAGGGCGTTGCTGTCGATGTTGCCCCAGCTGGACAGAAACATTGTATTGAGAATGGATGAGGAAAGTAAACATTGCACTCTCTATATCTCCATTACCATTAGGTCCTTTGCAAAAATTTGTTGCGATGTATTCATTGAAGGCCATTGCACCAACTCCAGTGCATTCTCAGTCTTGAAGCAAAGGTGTTGCAGGGCCCCTTTAAGAGCATGCCAGTGGTTTCATTGCATTAACTGTGGTTGCAGAGCAGTGTGGAAATTTTGAGGATGGATGCTAGCTGATTGATTTGGCAGAGTTCCTTGCTTAGTATATTGCTGCAAATACTGAATAGAGAAAGGTGTTTTCCTTGTTTGAATTGTTGTCTTTTAACTTGCCTTAGAATTTGGATTAGCATGCATTACCACTGCATTGTGTAACTGAGCTGGTTCACTTTGTTTGCAGGTTAGCAAGGTTTTTTGATGCCACCTTTCCTGTACTGAAAGAGGAGCTTGTACGTCGGAACGGGTTGAAGTCTTTTGAACCGTAAGCAGTTCTTTTGATACTTTATCAGCATTATGTTTGCAACTAAACTTTGAGCTCTGGTGGTAGTGAAAGTGCCCAGCTGGAACTTTCTCGCATGTGTGTTTGTGCTTTTACAGTCAAACCTCATGAATATGTCCTCACTTCAAACACATTATCGGTTGAAACATTAGAGAAAATTCCTGACCAAGTCTTCATAAAGCCTAATGTATTGGCTGGCCATTTAAGCCATAGTATATGAACTTATGCCTCCTGGTTAGTGCGTACCATGGTCACTTTTTGTCCTGATGAGGCCAACTGCACCGCCATTTGCAGTTGGGCTGACAACACGCCGTGCTGCAAAAATTCTTGTGCCTTATCGTAGGCTGTTCTACCAATGAATTCTTCTTCAGCGCAGTTATCCTTATGCAAAAATAAAATAAAATTGAATAGTTTGTCTTTGAGCGACAATTCACTGTTTTGTCTGTGTGCGTGTGCGTGCAGGGTGTTCTCAATGATCAAGAAGCGGCTGTCATATGCCAAGTTGTGTGTGCTGAAAGTCTTCCGCTCCTTGCTTCAGCAATCCTGCCTGCAGCCACTCATTGAGATTGGGTAAGTCGGGATGTACCGTGCAGGCACTTTTGCGTGTCTTTACACAGGCAGTTTTCAACATACCTCCCATGTATTTTATATATTTTTGACATGACGTGGGCTCTGTTGGTGCATTGACTTTATGTTCTATAATGCTGGCCATATAGTCATGTTTAAGATGTATTCTGCATGTTTGTCACCTAACTACAAGTACCTCATTTATATGTTTCTCTGACAATAAGAGCCTTGTAGCATTAGGGCAAGACACGCACACTTGGGCGGCACCACACAAAAAATGTTGCATTGAAAATAGTTGGAGCTTTGTTATGGGTGTGTAAATATTAAACGTTCTGAATACGAGTCTGACACCTCTGTTTTAAATTGGAAGTACAGTTAAACCTCAATATAGCGAAATTCTCTATATAACGAAGTATGCTGCCTTTTATAACTCCTTCTCCCTAAAACGGGAACAAAACGGGATATGTCGAACTAAATGCAATTCCTCTTGAAATGCCGTAGAGATCAATGTATTTAAAACCTCATTGTAACAAAGTAAAATTTTCCAGGCAATGGATATAACAATCTAGATTTGTCTTCAACAGTGAAAAATATTGACTGTTGTGCACCACACATATTGCTTTCTGCCAGGTACGGCACTCATTAGGCTGAGCAGTTAAATTCCTGCGTCAAATATGGTGTAAAGCAACGCTGGCCTTTCTCACCACCACGCATAATCATGCACATGGTGGCCAAGCACAAACAGCACTTCTGTCTTGTCTTATCACACCTCTCCTTTGCTGTGGTGTGTAACTGGCAAAGCTAACTGTGCTGGCACACCCTCTGAGATTGCAATCTCGGAAGTGTCATGCTTGGCTGTGCTTATACTTATGTGCTGCTTGCGCGTGGCATGCAAAACACTAGTGCCTCCACTTCGCATTTTCACTGTGAAGCACTATGCTGGCTGGCGCAGCCAGGTGTGACCTACCCAGTTGGACAGTTAGCTTGTTCATAGAGGTAGGCCAAATCTGTTTATCATCGCTTTTGGGGAAAGTGAACTGAGAGGCTGTTTCACATGCAGTGACTGTAGCAGTAAAAATTTTGCTGCTGCTCACATTGCACAGCTTAGTTGGCAGCTGCTATTAATGAAATGTTCCGTGCGTAGGTCGGGGAGTAGCAAAAATAGCCAAGTCACTCAGTGAAGATCACTCAATGTGAAACAGAGTAAAGTGGAAGAGAAGACAACTTGGTTGTGGTTAAGGTGATTGGACCCTGTGGATGTGATGCCTCCAGCTTGACCACAAACTTTCTTCATTGGTCAGGCATAGGCAATTAAACAAATGCCACTGTAGCAGCCTTAGAAAATATTTTTTGTGTTAGCTGCAGTGAGAATACCTTGGTCACAAGGCTCAGTCTATTACTTGTTGTGATGTTTGTTCTTGCACATTTTCTTTTGCTTTATAGACAAGAGAAGCAGTCTGGAAAAGAGATTCCCTACATCGAGTCTTTCTTTGAAGTCATCTGTGACTGCTTGACGGAGAAACAGTGAGTGCTCGCTATAGCTGCCACAAAGTTTTCTTTATTTTTTTGCTATTGCTTATAAGCTACCGACTAACCCAAACCCACACTGTACTTATTTGCCATTTTATCATCTTCAGAGCATGTGATCAGCCCTATAAGCTTTCTTAGAAGCTAGCTGGAAACTTTAGCTTTAGCTTTAAAACGAGGAAAAGAGAAGGCTCAAATTTCTGAAGGGTATTGTAAATGCAGTGGATTTTCATTAATTTGACTTTAATTTGACTGAATTTTTTGGTTAATTTGCTGGTGATTACTGACTGACTCTGTCACTGCCAGGAGCCATCGGTCCATAAATGCAACAGTGTGGCACAAATTTTTTTAGTCCTGTCATGTCACAATTTACGTCAAGAAACGTGCAGTAGTAGCCTGGTTAAAGGCTATGTTAGCCTTTGTTACCATTATAGTTGAGGTACTGTGATTGGTTAGGGTCTACAACATAACTAGAACCATGACAAAAAACAAAACTACCTTTATGCTTATTACAGTGCAATAGAAGACAAAAGAGAGGACTATGCAACCGAGATGCCAGGCATTATAAAAAAGTAATTTGCAATCAAATGCACAAAGCTTTTCATTCGCAAGTGCTGTTTGTCATTGGTTGTGTGCTTTCGCTAATGATATGTTTAGCATTACTATTGGCTAGCATCTGTTCTTAAGAATAGTTCTGGCGCAAGAACTTTTTTGTGCATATGGGCCCCAATTTATTTATTGTTATTCAGTAGAGAAAAAGCAAAAATTGGCACATTTGGGCATCGCACCTGGGTCAAGTGAGAACATTTACTCAAGAGTCAGTACTGTCCATCAAAATTCGGGACAGTTGTCAACCCTATTCATCGCCCTTGCCATCACGATATGGTGACAGAGCAGGTTCTTGTTTAGGATGGCAAGGCCAATATTCCACCTTCACTCTTTGATTACAAAAGATAAATTGTTTTGCATGCTAAGCCAGCTGCAGCAAAGTCAAGTTTACTGTTTTCAGTGTTCCTGAGTATTGTATGCTTCAGAGGATGAACTAGCCAAGTGGTCAGTGTAAGGGCGGGCCACTATCTCATTTGCAAGTGTTGCAGAGTCAATAATTAATGCAGACCATATGGAAAGTGATATGTTGTAGTTCACAGACAGCAATAAACGGCTGTCTAAGAATGATGACAATGGACATGAGATGTAAACAAATTTAGATTCTGTGGAGGTATACTTATTTCGCTGGTACCATCCTTTTTTGATTGCCAGTATCGGAGGCATGCTAGATTTTTCTTGTCAAAGAATTGCGTGCGCATTAGATTTCTACTTTGTTCAGAAGCTCTAATATTGTTTCTAGATTAGTTTTCTACTTTGAACTCATAGAAATTGGGTGCATGCTTGTTCGAGGCATGCTATATTTGGGCAAAATACTGCCAAATATAGCAACGACGTGTGTGTGTTCTTTTTTTTTTCTCCATATTGTTTAAAGGGGCCCTGAACCACTTCTTATCAAAGTGGAGAAATGCATTTGAAGTTAAAATAGGCTATTTCAGAAATACGTTGCTCCAAAGTACTTCAATGCATTCAGCAGAAGTGGAGTTATCAGCAGTCAAACATTCCCATCACAGTGCTTCCTCTCCTCCTTCAATGCCTTGCATTGCGAAGGCTACGGTGGGGCGAGGCGGGCCCACCATGCTCTGCCTACTGAATGTCACCATGGCACACAGTTCAAACTTGATTTTGGATGTTAACTTAGATGCCGTTACATCCGATTTTGCTGCCTATGATGTGCCAAATGTAACACAAGTGCAGTTGTTCTCAGCGAGCCGCAGTGCGCTCAGCCAGTGGACTCGTCGCGGCACCCTGCGGCAGCCGTGGTACCTACGCTACACAGCAGACCCCAGCTACATACAACTGTAGTGCATATATGCAGCGTTTGCTTTGTGCATGACATTACTTGAGCTCCTGCTCGCGCTCGCGCTCGTATACTCCACTCTGACAATGCTGCGTGGTGCAGACTGGCTTTATCCTTCGCTAGCTTGACCGATGGATAGTAGCCACATCCAAATCACGCATTTTGAAGCGCTACCACTATCAATGGTCTGCCAAGGCGTCTAATCAGGAGCGGCCAGAAGTGAGCGTGCACTAGCAAACCTGCGTGTGTTCTGACCTTAAGCTTTGTGTGGTTCGAGGCTGGTCGAGCGCTCAAAACTAGTTGGAATTAGCACAACCCGATGGTTACGACACCGATAAGCAGGGTGTTGCCCATGCAAATTTTCAAAATCAGTAGGTTAGGCAACAACAGGAAATTAACTAGAAGTTTTTTAACAGTTTTATTACACAAAGCTCTTTACTGTTGTTTACATTATTCTGCTTGCTTCCTTACAGTTTTATAGTTTCCTACCAGCAGCGATACCCAGTCGAAGAAGATATTGGAATGTTTGAGCAGTACAACTTCTATGTGTATCCTTTTACAGACTTGCAGTTTTGTGTTCTTGCCTCCGCGATAGTCTAGTGATCGAATGAATTTGTTGTTTCAGTGTAGCAATAGAAACGAAAAATATTCAGCAGGTTTTTTTTTTTATCACTGGAAAACTATTTGTTTCACCTCTGCACAATCACTAGTGTGTAAAGTGTGCTGTTTGCAAAAAATTTTTTTTCAACACCTCCGTTAGCACTCTCACCAGCTACCTGTATTATGCAAGGCCTTAGTCAAACAGTGTGTGCTACTATGTTTATGCTCCCTGTGGGGATGCGCGACCCTCGCGCCTCCCCTGATGTTTTTCCCGCATAGCGCGTCTCCTGTAGTGCGGCTTCGCCGCACATGCGGCGGTCGGAATGGTACAGGCGCAGTCCGAGAGATGGCGCGAGTGTTGCGCGGCTAACGCCGCGAGGTTACTTGGGCGCCGAAAGGAAGGCGCTTGCTCTCTTGGGTTGGAGACAGCGAGCATCACGGACGTGCCGCGCGTGCAGCGCCCCTCTTTCCCGGCGGGTCGGCGCGCCGCGGGGACGTCTCCCGCGAGTGCGCGGCGACCCAGGCTTCTGCGAGACCGCCTCGCGTGGCCGCCTTCGAACACGCCACGATTCGTGTGACTATACACGCGAACGACCAGGCATTGGGATCCAGCATGGGGCGAACATATTCGCTCGCGAGGACGCGGTGAGTCGGACTTCTAGATTTGTCGCGCGCCCATCGGCATGTTTTGTGGATAGCAACTCGGCTAGCAGGCATTGATGTATGAAAGGTGCAATAAATGCCCTTGTGATTGTTTGCACTACTGTGTTGTCGTTCCTTTGTCCCAAGAGTACGGTGTGAGATATCCCACCTCAGACCCCACATCCCTTATGCTGCAAAGTTCTGAAAAAATGTTTAGCCACATTTCAAGGAAAAAATACGGAGGGGTGGTATTTCAGGATTAGACACTGGTGCGACAAAAATAAGTTGATGTCAGTGTTCATGTCAATGCAGCTTTTGCTTTCACTTTGTGTATAGAGTTTTAAAAGACATCACTCTGAACTTATTTACTGCTTTGCTTTAGAGACCCTTTGATTTAATTTTGATTTGAAATTGATATGTTAGGTTTTGCCGTAACCACACACCAAAATGTGTAGCGGGTGTAGAACTAAGTGTCTGTGCATGAATTGGGCTGTGTTACGCGCACTGGCGAATGCAGAGAGGGAAATGAATCTTCTGGTTTGTTTTCTTGTGTTTTCGTTTCATTCTGGCATAACAACAGAGGCACATTGTGCAACTGACTCGCATGTGAGGGTCATTCCTTGACTGCTATTTGCTGCTCAGAGACAACACGCGAACCCTCTACGTCCTTCAGAGCATCAGCGCCATCTACACTGAGCTGGGCAGTGCTCCGCCCAGCAACCTTTTGAATGCCCAGGTATGGTTGTCTCAATTGCGTGGTGGGAGCGGCTTACATTGTTTTGTGCTTTCAGCATGTCCGACAGCACCCCATTTGCTCTCTAGTTGTTCCTTGTTCTAGATGTCTCCCTCACTGGGTTTGGGCTGGGTGTTGCAAACAGCACTAGCTGAACTTTTTGTTGGGCTAGTTGGTGCATTACTGAAGTACTATAGCGCCAAACAGACGACACAAGAAGAAGAGACACGGACGAGCGCTCGTCCGTGTCTCTTCTTCTTGTGTCGTCTGTTTGGCGCTATAGTAGTTCAGCACTAGCTGTGCTAGCTGCAAGCAACAAACATGTGCAGTGGGTATCGCTTTTGGAGGAAACACATTTGTATCTGCAGAGTAATTGTATAGTACACTTTGTTTTTCGGTTTTCTTTGAAGGAAGCTTGCTGAACGTGGCACACACTTTAGGACTGAGCTTGACACCTAAGGCAATAAATGCACTAAGTACGTCCCGCCATAATCAACATCATAATGTGACGACCTGCTGTTCTGTTTGGTGGGGAGCTGCTTTGTTTTGCTCTGTAGTGATAAGAAAGCTTTGCAGACGTAATCCATGCCATAGCTTTTGTCTTTAGCAGGCCCATTTCATATATTCTACATGCACTGTGCACAACAATGAGACACAAAAGAAACAATGGCATGTACACACAGCGCTGCCATTCTTTCTTTTGTTTTTATGTGTTTTAGTGGTGGTAACAGTGTAAGGCCAGATTATGTTCTGGCAGTGGCCTCTTGAACGAACATGGAAATGGTAGCCACCAAGACACACCCTGTTTCTACTATGTGGCGCATGAAAAGTGATTCACTTGGAAGAAAAGTGCCTTTTACTCATTCCCTAAAGCTAGCGGAAATAGAAATTCATTGCATGTGTTTTGAACTGGACAGAGGTTCACGGGAAGGTGGAGACAGAAAGTGATCGCGATTCACGCTCTATGGTCACCCTGCTAAGTTGAAGGGATCAACAAGGCATGGATCCAATCTGACACGCCACTTGTTCAACTACTCTTGATCACTACATGTGTTAGGTTGCATGGATTTGGTTGCAAGGCATTTCTTGCAAGGATTAGACTCATTAGCAAAGGCATTTGAGCTGCTTGGCAAATGGAAGGTGGCAAGAGCGGGGAAAAGCAGTCGCTCTTCTGCAACTGATTTGTCCTGCTAGCATCTGCATAAAATAGTCATTAGGTCCTTGCATCCCACCTAGCTACCTGTTATTAGTAGGTGTTTTATGTCATGCTTTCATTCTCATTATTCTGTGTTTTCTGCCAGTACATTTATTGGCTTGATTGGAGTCAGTTGAGCTCCTTGGTACACAGCTAAAGTGAGTTTAACAGCTGAACTGCAGAAAAGTGATAAAAAAAGATCACAAGGACACAGCTTAACTATGAACTGACTATCAAATAGACAGCTGAACACCCATCTGTGTCTTTGTCTTGTCGTCCTTTTGCCCTTTGACATCAGTTCAACTGACCACTTGAAGGGTCAGTGGCATCCTTCTCTAGCCTTCATTTTGTACCTCATTTGCTACTCACATCAGCTCTGTTATATGGATGACTTACCAGCCCTAGGCTTGGAACTGACTTGAGCTCCTTGCCTACTGCTTGTTGTGCATTCAGTGCACAGACACGTTACATCTTCATTTTGGTTGAATTGTCTCGCATTCTACCAACATTTGGGCATTGTTTTCTTTTCCATTGTGCCACGAGCAGGATGCGGCGACCAACCCAAGGCAAACAGCCAAAGTTCCTGCATTCCAAACCACTAATGGGGCCATGGCAGCAGCTGCTGAGCCCAGCAAGGCTGGTCCAGCAGAAGAAGAGCTAGGGGCTTGTGGTGGGGAACCACCAGCAGTACTATCATCGGAAATGCTAAACCTGACAGAACTCTTCCCAGATCTCTCACCGGCATTCCTAAAGGTTTGAGAGACACCACATATTTCTTGTTGCTTTTTTTTTCTCTTGCCTCTGACAGCATGTTTGTCTCAACTATTCTGTTCTGTTACGAATGAATACACCAGAAGTTAGTCCAAACAATGTGAATTTTTCCTGCTATATTCATATGCTGGGTGTGTAAGACATCGGAGAATCCAGCTTCCAATTGCAATAGACAATAACATAGCCATTTTATCTGTCTAAGAGCTTAAATCTTTAAGGACGCGACATATAAATACAGAGAAAAAAACTGCTTATTTTCTATCTAAATGTGCAAAACTCATTGAGAATAAGCATAATCAACAAAAAATACGGTAATCCTTCATTTTGACGAAGTCAGCAGGACAGCAAAAAAAAAATTCATTATCAGCGGGTAATTCATTATAGGCGACCACTCGAGAAAAGCTAAAGCAGTCGAGCTTTAATTGTGCCACAACTGCAAGGAAGTCAAAATACAACGTATTCACTGAAACGACACTTTATTCAGGTGTAAAAAAGGCAGTGAGCTTTGGCTGTTTCAAGTTTTTACAGAGCGCAAGCAACCCTTGCTCTAATTTGTCAAGCATTGCACAAGGTGGGGGTCGCCACCCTGGTATTCAACTTTATTTTGCAGCAGGCGTAGGTACTCCCGCATTTGCACCATAGTTGGCCCTTTATGTGGCTTGTCATCTGCCATCTCTTCATCCTCGTTGGGGCCACCAACAGTGTCAATTTTTTCCGAATCCTTCGTGGGGGTGACGACGGGAGCAGCAGCATCAGCCAATGCGAATGTCCAGCGTCCGTCCGTGTCTAACACCTCTTCCTTGCGTGCGCATCCTTTGTGTTTCGCTGGTACTCCCTTTTTCAAGTTCATCATGCACCAACTGGCCCAAAAGCTTGCGCTAATGTGAATGCCTCGAAGTCGTTTTAAACCTCTTGGCCAGCAATTTTATCAACAGCCTCGTACAGATTGCAGCAAGTCCGGTCATCGTCAGGCTGGTCATTGTCAGGGTAACTGACAACAGTGCGGTAAAAGCTGGCGTGCTCAAAGCAGTTGGCGACTTTCAAAGGTGCAATTGCGTTCTCTCTGTGAAAAGTTCAGCAAATGGATCGCACCAAGCTAGTCAATGTTCTGCCTCTTACTGGCGTCATACGCTGTGACTATGCGCTGCAAAAGAGCTTTGCGATACAGCTTCCAGGTGGTCTCAGCGATGCTCTGATCCATTAGTTGCAGTACCGCGGTTGTGTTTGCAGGCAAAAATTCCACAGCAATTGCCTTGAGTTTGTCGATCTTCCTGTCGTGCGGACAATTGTCAATTATGAAAAGCACTTGCCAATTCTTTGTGTCGAATCGTCTATCCAGAAGGTGTGTATAGTCTTCAAAAATAGAAGCAGTCATCCATGCTCGCTTGTTACTTCTGTAGATGCATTCCTTGGGAATAGTTGCATTTCAGAAGCACCGCAGCTTTTCTGCCTTCCCCGGTATCAACAAGTGAAACTTGTCCTTGCCTGTTGCATTGGCTTTAAACAGCACCGTGACACGCTCCTTGCTATGTTTTCCTCCGGATCAGGATCCGCCAGTAGTGAATGTGCAATTTGGTAGCATCTTGTAGAAAAATGCAGCCTCATCTAGGTTTTAGGTGTCTTTGTCTTCATACTAAGTAGAGCTTGGAGCCGATGTTGGCACCATACGTCTACAGTGTCACGGTTCATGGCTGCGCTTTCGCCAACGATCTACTTTGAGGTCACACCAAGTCGTTTCTTGCACTGCTCAAGCCAGCCGCTGCTGCACTTGAAGTCCTTATGGCCCATTTGGAGGGTGAGGGCTTCAGCTTTTACAGTAAGTGCTGGTACATGTACGGGGAAATTTGCATTCCTGGCATTCTTCAGCCACTGTAGAAGTGCACCTCCCACCTCAGGGTATTTCGAATCGCGATTCCTCTTTCTCTTCGCCAAAAAGCTCTTTTCACAGCCATCCAGCACAGATTCCTTGTTTTTCAATACAATTGATAAAGTAGATGGTGGTATGCCGAATTCCTTCGCAATGTCAGTTTTCTGCCGGCTGCCTTCTTCCACTTCTTTTATCAGCAGAAATTTCTGCTCCAATGTCAAGACAGTTTCGCCCAGAGACTGATGGAGCCATTTATCACTGTAGACCACAAAAGCACATGCGAGTCACGCCTAACAAAGCACTCCAAATAACACACAATCATATGGCCCGCAGCACGGATCCAAACGCACGCGCCGTCGGTGCCAAAGTGACTGAATGCGGTGTGTGACGCAGAAGGCAAAAGCTTCAAGATGTTGTCAGGGCATCTCACTTTCCTCGTCAGTGCGTTCTTGCAATGGTGGGCTTGGCTTCACGTGTAGGAGAAGGAAGGCAATCGGAGTTATGGAGACCAAGAAACAGGAACCGTGGAAGGGCACCCGTTGGTGGAAGATTGTGCTTGGGAGGGAAGGCCAAAAGGGCAGCTGTGGAGGAGCAGTGACGTCGAAACTGGTAGTGAAGAGGCAAGGATTTGTCATGAAGGCAAGTGAGAGGAGTGACTGGCGTCCAAATGGCTTGCAGACTGGATAGTGAATGAGCACAGGAAGGCAGTGGCTGCTATTATAGGGGGGATGCGGAGGTCACGGAAGTCTACTGGAAAGCACTGAAAATGCCATGGCTGAGGCTGTGTTTGTTGTGCTCAAAAAACGATTAGTCCCTCATTTGGGGTATGCAGCACAATCTTGAACACTGAACAATTTTGCAGTAGGGGCTTTGCATGGTCACAGCAATTTTTTCCCGAGGTGTGAAGCCATGAAGTTTGCAAAACAGGAGTTTTTTGACGGACCGTTGTCGACGACACTGTGCTAATTCTACGGTTTGAGTGTTGGTGTTCGCGCACTGTCACGTCTGCGCCATTGACAAATGTCTAGGAACAAAATTCAGTGACGCTACCACGCATTTAGACCGTTTGTCTAAAGTCAGGTGGAGCGAATCGAGCTTGACCAGCTCGAAAAAATCGCTGGGGAAACACCAACTTACGTTGGCCTGCCATGTTGACAGCCTCATTCGCCGCTGGCGACGCTCGTATTTTTCATGTTTTTGGCAAGTTATCGGTCGATTTGCACTGCCCAAAGTGCAACGAAGCTAAGGGCGGTGTTTTATTACGATGCAACCGATTATGGCAAGCAGTGAGCAAATTTCTAGACCAGCTTCCCCAAAGTCGTCTTCCCAGTTAATGTAGCTCTTCATGTCGAACATGGCACTTATAATCAGAGGGACACTTCTTTTGTGCTTTTCGGCACGTTTCAGTACCTGAACTGCTCTTTGAGCGGTAAAACTGCTCATCGAGCACACCCCATGGAATGCTACGAGGCAAGTCTGCCCGCAGTCTTTTGGTCACTTCTCGGCATCCAAGATACTGGTTTTCTGGCATCGCAAAGCATCGGGAAAACTTTATTTTCATGTGGATTTTATCACGGGTGACACCAGTGATGTGATTGAGACCGAGATTAACGATTCAGGCACGCTACACCATGGAGTTTGGCAGCTTCCGTTTGCACTGCAGTAAACAGCTGGGAGCGCTCGGCACTCGTTTGGTACCCATTACTAGGCGATCATCGGTCCTGGTTTCAGTACTTTTGTGGCCTGTTCTGTGCCCGCATGAGACTTAAGTCGTCAGCGGTATTAATTTGAGACTGCATGCGCAAGAGGGTCACTGCCGCCAAGCGGCAGCAATGCCTTCGCTTGTCACTTTGCTCTAAGCGGGTCAAGCTCTTCGTGCGCTTCGAGTAATGTGGCTTAAAATGCATACATTCGGGTCGAGTCCAGAAGAAATTCTGAATAGAATATTTCGAGTAAAGTGATTTCGTTATTGGGGGAATAGAGATTACTGTATATATATTTTGCAGGAATTTTTTTCAGCAATAGGGGGAAAACCGCAGGCAGGAAACTGGGAAGTGGTATTCACTGCAAGCCATGTAAGGCTTCATTTGGAATTTGTATAGGCAGCTCTCATCATATGTGAACCATAGGTGCGCATTTCATTTGGTTTACATCACGTGTGCGACACCACTGCAGCCGGAGATCTGACATTGGTCTGTCTCCTGTAAGAGTGCTTTCAGAAGAAAGCGAGTCACATGCCAGACTTCTTCTTCGTCCCGTATTTCTGCTCCAAACTGACAAATGACGCTTGATGCCTGTAAGTTGGTGTTGGCAGAAGACGTTTAACCAAAAACGTTGTACTCAGTACTGAAACTCGCCAAGAAAGAATTTTTCTTTTTTTGTATGTTGCCTGTAAGCAACACTCGTCAATAAAGGGTTAACTTGTTCAGCAACACCTCTATCACCTATCCAGCTCGCTTATTCGAGGTTATCAGCTGCCAGGCGACCAGGAGATGAAACCGTGCGCTGACCTAGTTGTCTTGAATGTTGCCCAAGCCTTTATCCCGCTGTGGTAGATTAGCGGCTATGGCATTGGGCTGCAGAGCTTGAGGTTGCGGGTTGAATGCCGGCTTTGGCGACTGCGTGCAAAAACTCCTGTGTACTTCGCTTGTGTAATCATTTGTGTACTGAGCTATCCTGTTTGATTCTGTCGCAGACAATAATGCGCACATTAACATCCCAGATATTTGAACCTGTGGGTGCTATCAGTCTTATAAATAATTAATTAAATGATCTGTGCATTCTGGAGTCAGCACTTTAACTTCAATATAATGTCCATTCACTCTTGTTTTCCCTGCACTTTGAAGGAATGCCTGAAGTACTACAGCAACAACCATGATGAAGTGGTGATGGCACTGCTGGACAATAACCTGCCACCTAGTCTTAGTCTACCTACTGCTTCCACATCTGCACCTGCGTAAGTCATACTGCTTTTGGTAATCTTGATTGCTGGCTGTATACAGTAAAAGCTTGTTAATTCGAATTCCGCGGGGATGCTACAAAAATTCAAATTATACAAAATTCGAACAAATGAAAGTCTGAGAAAAAAATTGCTCAGATAAGGTGTGTACATAGCCCGAAGTAGCGTGAGCATGTGCGCACGCTGCGTCACGTTGGCATGAACAGCAACGTCCATAGTTCTAAGCATTTGCCAGTGCTCCGAATTATCGTCGGTGCATTCGGCACGCCGAGTGGCGCGGAGAAAAAAATGTGTCACAGTTTCGCCTGAAAAGCGAAGCATTGATTACAATAGCAAATTAGTAGATAGCTATGCGAAATAAGGATAGTAGTTTTTTTTTGGCTGTATAAACTTGTAAACAATCGCTTACTAACTTAACAAGTACGATGTCACGCATGCATAGGTAAGCATGAACACATCTTGCTCAATGACCACAGAAACTCGCTGAAAAACGCTAAAGTGAGGAATCGTGTCAGTAGCAGCAAGCCAATTGACCTTCGTACAGCTATCGCTTCAACGCAAACAAAATGTAGAAAGCTCATCGCATACATAGCTACCGGCACTATGCGTACTATGCGAACATTTCAGATTGCTTTGAAGATGAGGCCCACGCAGGCGCGCACTTTGGCCACGTCGCAAATCGCTTTCAAGATACGGCGCCCGCATGGCTGCGCCATAAGCAGCAGCCGCTGGAGAAAAACATCCTCCCTCCCTCCCCCCCTCCCTCCCTTAGACCTCACCCACGTGCCTTGCATGCGACAGAAGAGGGTGTGCATCCGGCCCGCCTTCCTCACTCGCCTCACGCACACGAGATTGAGCCGCGTGTGCCGGCTCACCCTGTTGCGCTGTCACTCGCATATGCAGCATACGGCGCACGGCGACGATTTTATTGCCCTTGAGCTTTGTACGAAACCTCACGGGAGAGAAGCGACTAGCAGAAGAGGCATTGACCATGCCTGGCCAGGCGCAGCCCGCGTGGCCACACTAACATGCTCCCCCGCACTAGCACTCTCCCCATCCACGATGGCGCGGAGTTCAAATTATTGATGACGGTTTGGATTTCAGTGTGAATTAGCAGGATGTGTTACATATTGCTTTCAATACATTTGAAACGGCCCATGGTAGCTACTTCGAATTATCCAAAATTTCGAATTAACGAGTTATGAATTAATGAGCTTTTACTGTAAGTGGTTTGTTTTGAAAGCATTGGATGCAATCACAATTTTTAACTGAAGCTGTGCCTGTGATTGCATTATATGCAGTATAACCTCATTGATACGATCTCATTTTGTATGATTTTCCGGTGCCATCGTTCACAATTGAGAATGCGAAAAATTACCTAATACAGTTATGCTTCTTCTTTACCAGTTAATATGTATCCAGAAAACATGGTCTTTCGGCACCAGTGTCCATTATATCACTAAAATGCAATAATGATATGTTTTCCGGTCGCTGGATACTATGTAAACAAGAAAAGGTGCGAGGCACACGCAGTTGCGAGCACTGGTACCCGCAACAGCAGCTTCCCCACAGTGCTTGTCCGCCTGTGTCGCATGAAAATGCCGCCATGCACTTGGTTTTCTATTCTGGTATCGGCTAATTTTCTCGCAGGTTGTCGAACGTCGTCATTCACAGCTATCACCACCATGTAGGGTTACCAACTGTCGAGTGGACAAAGTTGGGACGGGGGGGGGGGGGGTGTAGGACAAGGCAGCAGAACGAGGGCTGGCAGTAACGGAACCCATCAGTGCATGGTGATGCCAGTCTGAAAGTGTAGCAAAGTTGAACAAATTTTTTCTAGCCAAATATTTTTAGTCACTGTTTACAGCAAGGTGTAATTTGGCTGCCAGACTAACACAACTACCAGTACGGATAGAGGCACTGTGAAAGGTTAGGGACTGCAACAGAACTAGGGCCATCACAAAAATGAAACCGCCTTTACAGTCACCGACCAGCAATTTAACTCGACCAGCAATTTAATTCAGCCAGGAAGGCCTAAACGTCCAAATAATCAAGAATCCAAAATACCAGATTCACCCAAAAATAGGCCTAAGAAAGGTCTGCCATATTTTCAGCTTTAAATTTTACGTGACTGTAGCTTAATATGCATCAGCATCTAGGAATGAAGACATTCTTAGCACAGTGCCAAGCACGTTGACTTTCGTGTGAGTAGTGCAACACGCGTTGGCATCTGCAAGCGACATCATTCTTGGCACATTATCTTAAGGCTGTGCATAAATGCAGCTACCTGCCAATGGTTGACACGCAAAATATTGCAAAAATAGAAGTCTCCTTTGAAAGTGATTGTTCGTGAATATGGCCCAAGGTTGCTGCATCTTGCCCCACGTATGCTTGCCCTTAGCCTAACGTTCTGGGGCCATCATTTCCTAGCAATGCCTTTTATCCTATTTCTTTTCAGGTTTCTCGCGCTTTGTCGCTGGTCATAGCGACACACACCCACATTATCAACGAGATCACTTGGCCATGAACAGTAAATTAGTGGCATGGAATCGAGCTGAAAGTGTTGCTACAAGACTGCGGCTTGTATCTCGACCATTGTCATGCTGTCACTCGGATAGACAAAAGTACAGTCAATGCATGCAGCCAAATTCTCATCGGCGACTGCTAGATTGACTAGGCTTCACTAGCTTAGGTTCAACAGAGTGCTGGCGACTTGGCCGACAAGGTCTCATAACGAAAACATCGCTGTTTCTGCTCGATTCAGTGGCCATATTAGTGCCGGTCGTGCAGTTGTAGTGCAAGTTTTCACAAGACGCGCTGTAAGGTGTCCGCAATTTTAGTCAGCCTTATACATTAAGTCTGTCACGCTGGTGGCAGTCCCGCGAGACTGTCCAAATAATATAAGCCTGTCCGAATTATCGGTGTCCGAATAATCTGTCATTGACTGCATGTTTAAATATGACAGTGCAACAGGACGCACAAAAAAGAAAGAATGTGCGAATGAGCTGCCAGGCATTATAAAGTGAAAATCTGTTTTATTTATTGTAATCCAGTTGCAAACAAAGCAAAAATCCAAACATTAGGCCATGGGCACTGGACATTTACTCAACACTCTGGACTAATAAAGGGAAATTCAGACATCCACTCGTTTGTAGCAATTGCTACAAAGGAAACATATGAAGGTTTCCTTTGTAGCAATTCCTACGAACGGGTGGATGTCTGATTTTCGCTTTATTATTTACTTCTCATCATCTTGTGGGTTTCCGCAGAACTATTACGTCAAAAGTCAGGACTATTATGCTAAATTTGGAACGGTTGATAACCCTACCACCAACGCATTGCAATAAGCGAGAAATCCCTTGCTCTCACTTCTGCAATGCCATCTTGTAATGCCATCGAAAGCAGCTGGACCCGCCAACCTTGTTGGCCGATTTCATGATTGCAAAAGCATTCTCATTAACGCTTTCAGGGTTGCTTTTCTTTGCCGTATGCAACTGCCCAGGGTCGATATTTTTTTATTGCAGATTCCAATTCTTCTGACGGACATATTTCAAAAAAAATTTACAGTAATTTTTCTAGTGACCGTAAAGTGAGAAAAAAATATTTTGTGTTGGTATATATGTACTGTTTATTCATGAAAAGGAAATAAAGAAAAAGGAAATAAACTTATAAGAATTAAAATTTGATGCATTGTTATACACATAGTTCAAGGCTTAGAAAATGTGCACATGAGAATATTTCACAAGTCTCAAATGTTCCTGCTCTTACACTAATATTTACATCCATAGCTTAATCGAACTATGCAAGTGAGCATAGTCAAAGAAACTGTGTGGTTGTGTGCCCGTCAAAAAAGCGATACATGTGACAAACTTCTGCTAATCTTCATCTTATCGCCAACCAAAGGCAATTAGATTTCGCGAGTTTCCAAGAAAAAAAGAAAAGAAAACACATGCACTGCGGCATCCTTCCTATGCGCACCCCTGTGAGCACTAAACGAGCTAGAAACAGGCAGGTGCCCTTTCAGCGATTAGTAACGAGATAACCATAAGTTTTGCGAGTGCAAGAAGCCGAAACCGCTCGCGAAACAAAACCCAAACCCCACCGCCCGCCCACCCGCGTGCCAATGCGCAAGCGGTAGTATTGAGGTGCACCGGAACAAACTAGCTCTAAAACAAACCATGCAACGAAAACCAAGAGAGGAAGGTATGAGAAAAAAAAAGTTCCCTGTATTCCCACATTGTGAATGGCAGCACATGACAGGAAAGAAAAAAGTAGGAAATTGGCGCGCTTTTTAAACGTACGGGTGGCACCATAAATATATGACATTGGCCATTTTGGACGTTCGCAGCACTGTATATTTACGTCATTGACCCTGAAAGGGTTAATACATACTTAGTAGTTTTGAGTTAAATAAATGAAAAGTATATATACGTTGTTGTTTCCGTTGCACCAATTGCGCCGTACTGTGCCGAGAGGTGAACCTTCCTACGTCCTGCTATATTTCAGCAAAATGTGAGAAATGTGGGCCCACCATGCACCGAAGGGGTTTCTCGTGCTTTCGGAAATGGAACTAGTCGAAACTAGAACCAGCGGCTGCGTTAGCTCCACGGTGCACCTAATCGAGCCTCTACAATTATGTCTGTTTCTTCTGTGAGCTTTCGTTTATTTTCAATACCTTCCATCCCACCGCGGGTACGTTGCTTAGGCAACGGAATAGCATCACTTTTCAAGCAGCAGCGAGTGGCCATGCTTGTGTCGAGCCAGACCCTGCGCTCCACTCCTGTGTGACCAATTTGAAACAGTGACCAAAGGTTCAGATGCTGTATAGTGTCTTGCTTGATTTTTTTAACGTAACGCGCACAATTTCGTTGATACGGTGGCCATGAACAATTTTTTCGCTATTCAATTTGTCACCTATCCCCCACTCTGGCTGGTGAGGTGATTTCACAGCTTTAAAAATTATATACGACCGCTAGTTAGATTTCGGTAACTCTGCGCTTAACAGCAACTTTCGCCGCTGGATGCTGAGAAATTGCCTTTGGTTAGGCTTGGCTGCATCGTACGGTCATCACAAAAATTAGGTGCGAGCCGTTGTGGTGGTGGGCAGCAAGCAGGTCATTGTAACAAGGTGGCCTCCAGTATGTTCGAACCAGTAAACCACCTTGGTGTTTGGGTATGTAATCATGCGTTAGACTAGTCGCTGAAAGCCAAGATTGGTTCCATGGGCAACATGCCAGCAACTGCCCCCGAACACTTTTGCAAAGTTTGTTTTTGCGCTTATTGGACGGAATGGTGAAAGCTCGCGTATAGGCAGAAAGCTTCAAACTCAGTTCCTGCATCGCATCCTAATCTGGATGGGATGCAGGAGATTCCTGCCTTTAATGCGAAATTATCATTTGGAGTGTCAAATTGAACTATGAATAGCTGGAACAGAACCATTCTTGAAGAATCAAACAAAATAAAGTTATCTTTGAATTGATCACTCAAGTTTTTAATATAAAAATAATACCATAAATCATGAAATAAAAAAAAAATATATGCTGGGTCTACTTGTTCACAAGAACTTTGTCTGTCAAAGCAAATAAACTACCTGTGTAAGCAATTATTTGCAAAGATAGCACTAGTTTCATCAAGATTACCTTTACTTTAACTTTAGAGGAATTGTATAATCTGGAGATAATGCCATTGCAAGAACATTGCAAAAATAAAAAATGTAGACTTGAAAATTACATTAAGAAAAGTAGACAAGGAGTGTCCACCTATTACATTAAGTTCTGCTGTATTATCAACATACCTTCCTTTTCACAGAGCGCTCATTCTTGAAGGATACATCTATAGCAGCAAGACCTTCAAAGGGACCTATTTCGAAAAAGATATTACCGAATTTTTTTTTTCGGTATGACTATAATGTGACAAAAAATTATTTTCTGTAGCTAAACATGTTGTTTGTTCATAAATACAGATGGGCCTGCATAAATAAATACAATAAGAATAAAAAACTAGATACACTAAAATAGATATATTCCGATTTGGCACTTGGGCATTGGGCAACAGAGAGTTGAAAAATTGGCGTGTTTATCAAACATACAGATGGCTTCGTAAATATACAACCTCAACCATTTCTGTTTTGTTCGGGGTGCCCTATTAGTTGTGAAGTTGTGAAGGCATTTCGTTAATGCTTTCAGTTACATGATCAGTGCTGAAGCTTTAGCTGATTTCTTCTTTAGCGGTAAAATGCAGCTTTTTCACATGTGTGAGTAGTCCGCATCGAAGGAATCTCTGCTCGACTCGGTTGCTGAAGAGAAACCGGCACTCACGTTCATAGCATAATCAAGCTGTTTATATAAGCGCATGCAATAAAACTCAATGATGATGTGTGGTGTTTTATGGCGCAAGGGCCAGGTATGGCCAAAGAGCGCCATAAAACTCAATGGTAGTGCGCTTGTCAGAAAAACCAAACAACTCAGAAACTTGCACTAATCCTTTGTCGCAAACCCAACAGAGGGCAATCGGTTTTCTTGAGTCTCAAGAAAAGAAACGCAGGCATTGCAGCATCGTTCGTATATGGCCTCATCATTTGTGATACCAGTGGCTGCTTGTGAACAGATGTACTGTGAGAAATAATCGACCAAGCATCTAGTGGTGAACCTTTCAGAAATGAGAAACCAGGTAGGCATCAGTTTTTGCGAGCGCAACAAACAGAAACGGCCGGCGAGACAAAACCAAAACTAACCATTGTGTGCCCATGCACATGCAGATACGCGAGCAGTCCTCGACGTGTCGGCATAAACAAACCTGTGAATTATATCCGAGAGTCTATTGAGCGAAAAGAAAAAAACATTGCTTGCATTGACACAGGGTGGCAGCATTTGCTTGGGCAACAATAGTTGAAAAATTGGCGTGTTTATCAAACATACAGATGGCTTTGTAAATATACACCCTCAACCATTTCGGTCTTGTTCGGGGTGCCCTATTAGTTACCTTTCTGACCCTCAAAAGGTTAAGTTGTGAAGGCATTTCGTTGATGCTTTCAGTTACATGATCAGTGTGCTGAAGCTTTAGCTCATTGCTTCTTTAGCGGTAAAATGCAGCTTTTTCACATGTGTGAGTAGCTCTCAGGGATTCATTTCATATTTGCACTGCACTGAACATATGAACATGTGCTTGAATTGTCTGCTGAAGAGATACAAGCTAAAGGGATATTTAAATGCTCCAAATTGAACAACTACATGACCAGCTCTAATGTTCTGCCGCAATTTCTTATGTGACGTGTACTGCACATATTGTCGCGTACGAGTTTGTGCCACTGTAGACAAAAGGACGTTGGGAGGACAAGAGGAGGTTGAAGTGCCTCGATTATCGGTAGATGTTGTTACCCTCACTACTGAGCTATAACATTGTAACTGTATGTATTGTAAATACATATATTTCCTCTCCGTAACATTTTGGTGGACATGTGAGGTACTCTCGTCACAAGCCGGCCCTGGATCTTCGCAACGGGCGTCACATCGGTTCCGCTAATATGGCTACTGACGCTGCCTCTGCATCACAGACACCAACGGAAGTAGTGCTAACCCATCTATGCCACCCAGGAATCTTCATTGGCACTGGCAAGGTCGACGTCGAAGACTGGCTGACGTCGTATGAACACGTCGGTAAGCACAAGTGGGATGCCACACTTTTGCTGGCCAACGTGATCTTTTACTTGGGAGGAACTGCGAAGGTATGGTTCGAGACGCACGAAGCCGACATTAGAAGCTGGGACTCCTGTAAGGAAAAGCTACGCAATCTTTTCGGAAGACCTGTGGGACGTCAAATAGAGGCCAAGCAAGAGTTAGCGTCTCGTGCCCAGACATCAACCGAATTGTACATCGCATATATTCAAGAAGTTCTGGCTCTCTGCTGTAAAGCGGACGCAGACATGCTGGAGGCCGATAAGGTTGGACGCATATTGAAGGGCATGACGGACAATGCGTTCAACCTCCTGCTTTGCAGGAACTGCTCAACGCTTGAGTCCATCATTAAGGAATGCTGGAATTTTGAGCAAAGGAAGAGCAAACGCATCATACAACGCTTCGACCGACTTCGGAAAACGGCTGCCACTTCCTCCTGCAACAACCCTCCGACATCACATCCTTCTACAGCGCCAAGCTTGACACTGGTCATCCGTCATGAACTTGAGGCTATGGCTCGAAGTTCTCACTGCCCCTATATGCATGACATGACCATTTCGCTCATTCGAGGTGTTGTCCGGCAAGAAATTGCAAACATGGACAACCAGTCTGCTGTCCGTCCACATCCCAGCCCTACGGCTCGTGTCATTGCCTCTGCTGCACCTTGACAGTCGTTCCCGAATCGATATCGGAACCCCTCTGAGTGGCAAACACCGGATGACAGGCCAATTTGCTTTGCTTGCTCCTGGGTCGGTCACATTTCCCGCCAGTGCCATAGTAGCCACAGGTACTCCTCGCCTCAACGATATGCTGATCGCCACGACCAAGACCTTTGGCCTTTGTCGCCCCTCTCTGAACCATATCATGCCAGCCTTCCCTCTCGGGGACACACCACTAGCGCCTCGTCCCCATCCTACACGGGCCACCTCTTCAGAAACTAAGCAATGCAGCCGTCGGAGGTGAGGCTGCATTGACGACTCAGGACTGCAAAACCTCTGCTGACCCCTGCTGCTCAACCGAGCCTCGTTGAAATTTTTGTTGCTAATGTGCTCGTTCAAACCCTCATCGATACTGGCGCTCAGGTGTCGGTTATGCAATCAGATCTTCGTAGCCGTCTCCATAAAGTCCTGACACCTGCCGAGTTGCCTGCCGTCCGAGTAGCTAGTAGCAGTACAACAGCCGTGATGGGAATGTGCACCGCCCGTGCTACCACTGCCGGTCGTCCAGTGCTAGTCCTGTTCACCTTAATGGCCGAGTGTCCCCATGAAGTGATTCTTGGAATCAACTTTCTGACTGCCCATTCAGCACTTATTGACTGTGCAACTGGCACCCTTTTCCTTGAATTGCCCCATTACTTTGCCGACCCGACTTCGGTCTACTGAATTTGTTCGACTGCAACCTGATGCTGCGACTTATGTCCTCATGTCTCCTTCTCCACCACTTCGAGATGGTCCTTACATGGTGTCCCCACTTTGCGACGTCCTCCTGGCCCGTCAAATAGCACTACCAAACTCGATTACCTGCCATGGTTGCTCAGTGGCTATGGTGTTGGGCTGCTGAGCACGAGGTCACGGGATTCGGCTGCATTTCGATGGGGGTGAAATGCGAAAACACCCATGTACTTAGATTTAGGTGCACGAAATTTCCGAAGTCCTCCACTACATGTGCCTCATAATCAGAAAGTGGTTATGGCACATAAAATGCAATTTCTTTTTCTTTTTTTTCTTTACCTAGCTCAAATAATAAGTACTCGGATATCTTGGCGCACTACAGGAAGCAGAGGCGTCGCTACCCGCCCGCGCATAAGACGATGAGTAGGGACCAAGCGGTAACCTGGAGAAGACTACAGGCTGGAACGTACCCACACGGAACACTGCTGCACGCCATGTACCCGGGCATCTACGGGCGAGACTGCAAGTTCTGCCCGCCGGACACGCCGAACACCTTGCGCCATATGGTGCTGGAGTGCAGAAATAACCGCGAAGTACCACCGTCATCATCGCCACCAAGCGATAACAACCAGGAAGAAGCGGATATGGAGGAAGAATCGAAAGACCAGTGGGAGGCTCTGCTGGTGACGCAAGACCTTGACAGCCAGCTGCGGTTGGTGAACAGGGCTCGGGCGGCGGCAGCGAGCCATGGCTACCTGGACTGAGGAGGCCACCCACCTTTGGGCTCAAGAAGCCTGGTCTCAAAATAAAGTTTATTTCTCTCTCTTACCTAGCTCAATTGTAACTCTTGTCAACAATCAAGCGTGACTTCCTCTTCTAAACTTTTGTTCGTGTCTGCAAGTGCTTCCTCAGGGTGTATCTCTCGCTGTGCTGTCCCCTTTGGAAGACTGTAAGATAGCTGCTCTTACAGCCGAACCACAATTCAACACTGCTGCAGCTTCTCTCCCTCCTACTTCACACAACGACAAGTTTACGCCAATGATAGCTACTGATTTACGACCTGCTTACGCCGACACCCTTTGCCGCATTCTGATGTCCTGCGAAGACATCTTTGATTTTGGCAATTGCCCACTACATCGAACTCATGTCATCACCCATCCAATCCACACTGGTGAAGCTCCTCCTATACACCGGTGGCCCTACCGTGTGTCCGCAACTGAACGCCAGGTGATCCAAACAGAGGTGGACAAAATGCTCTCCAAAGATATTATCGAGCCTTCCTGCAGTCCGTGGGCGTCACCTGTCATTTTGGTCAAAAAGGACAGTACCTGGAGATTTTGTATCCATTACTATCACCTCAATAAGATTACCAAAAAAGGATGTCTATCCGCTTCCGCGTATTGATGAGGTGCTGGACTGCTTACATGGTGCCAGTTATTTTTCGTCGATTTATTTGCGCTCTGGCTACGAGCAAATCGCAGGGGATGAAAGAGATCGCGAAAAGACCACCTTCATCACCCCAGATGGTCTCTACCAATTTAAAGTGATGCCTTTCCGACTGTGCAATGCCCCTGCTACCTTCGAGCGCATGACTGACTCTCTTCTGCACGGATTCAAATGGACCAGATGACTTTGCTACCTTGATGATGTCATTGGTTTTTTCACCAACGTTTGAGAGCCACCTCCACCAACTCTCAGCTCTTTGCTGTTTTTCGATGAGCTGGCCTACTACTCAATTCTGCAAAATGCCATTTTGGCCACCGCCAAATACGAGTACTTGGTCATTTTGACGCTGCTGGCGTTTAGCCTGATCCTGATAAAGTTTGTGCCGTTGGTGAGTTTCGACTTCCGCATTCTTCTACTAATGTCTGAGGTTTCCTAGGCCTGTGTTCCTATTTTCAGGGATTTATCCAGAACTTTGCTGAAATCCCTCGTCCTTGCACGGACCTCCTCAAAAAGGACACCACTTTTCATTGGGGACCTGACCAGGCTGCGGCATTTTCAACGCTTATCAGTCGCCTTATCAATCCACCCGTGTTGGGTCATTTTGATCTTCATGCCTACACAGAAGTTCGCACTGATGCCAGTGGCCATGGCATTGGCACTATCTTGTCCCAACGACAGTGGCACAACAATTGCGTGAATGCGTATGCTAGCCGTCTTCTTTCAGCACCAGAGTGCAACTACTCCACAATAGAACATGAATGCTTGGCCCTTGTTTGGTCCATTGCTAAGTTCCACCCTTACCTGTTCAGTCGGCATTTCACCGTCGTGACAGATGCCTTATCATCGTGCCTTATGTTGGCTATCCTCACTCAGAGACCCGACTGGCCTTCTTGGCCGCTGGGCTTTACGCCTGCAAGAGTACACCTTTTCGGTGTCCTACAAATCTGGGCAGCTACATAAGGACGCTGACTGCCTCTCCCGCTATCCTGTCGACCCTCCCGATGGCACCAAAACCGGTACAGATACCTGCGTTTTGTCGATCTCCGACTTCTCACGCATCGCCAACGAGCAGCGTCATGACCCATATTCGCAATCCATCATCGAACGCCTTACCTCGGAGCAGCAAGTCGTTTCCCTCTGTATATTTGTTCTCCAGGACAGGACCTTATACCGATGCAATATGAATCCACATGGTGCTGAACTGCTTCTCGTCGTTCCCCAGCATCTGTGCTCAACAATTCTCTCGCAGTTACATGATGTGCCCACTGCTGGTCATTTGGGTGTCTCCTGTATGCACTACCGTGTGCGCAGGCGATTTTTCTGGCCTGAGCTATATCGCTCTGTTCGAAGTTACGTCACTGCCTGCAAACTCTGCCAATGCCACAAGAAGCCTCCATTGTCTCCTGTTCGGCACCTTCAGCCTATAGATATCCCCAGTGAGCCATTTTACCGCGTCGGCCTGAACCTCCTTGGCCTATTTCCAACTTCATCCTCAGGCAACAAGTGGGTGGCCGTTGCGACGGACTATACCATGCCTTATGCCATAATGTGGGCCCTCCCTACGAGTTGCACTACTGATGCGGCTGATTTTCTCCTTCAGGAAGTGATCCTACATCATGGTGTCCCATGTCAGCTACTCACTGATAGAGGCCACTGTTTTCTTTCTAAGGTTGTTGACGAACTACTTTGCTCTTGCTCCACGTCCCACAAGTTCACGACGGCTTATCACCCACAGACAAACGGACTTACCAAACGTCTCAACCGTACACTCATGGATGTGCTCTCCATGTACGTGTCTGATGATCACCGGGATTGGGACTGCACCTTACCCTTCGTGGCGTTTGCATACAATTCGTCACATCATGATATTACTGGTTATTCTCCGATCTATCTACTATATGACCGTGATCCACACCTGCCTCTTGACTCGCTGCTCCCTTCCGATGCCATCACTACCACGTTCTATGCTCATGACGCCATTCTTCGCACGGCCACAGCACGTCGCATTGCCCGTGGCCGTCTACTGGAATATCAGACTAACCAAAAGCACTGATACGACAGTCGTCATCGAGACATTCATTTCAGCCCTGGGTCATTTGTCCTGCTTTGGTTACCCTCCTGTCGCATCGGCCTTTGCGAAAAACTACTGCTGCGATACGTTGGGCCATACCGAGTTCTTCGCCTAGTCACCAGCCTCACATATGAGATATCATCTGTGACTTCGACGCCTTCTACCCCACCAATATCTGATATCGTGCATGTTTCGTGACTGAAACCCTGTAACTCGCACACTGATTCGACACCCTAGGAAGCATCAAAACGATGCTTCTGCCGCCAGGGGTTAATGTCACGTACGAGTTTGTGCTGCTGTAGACAAAAGGACGTTGAGAGAAAAAGAGGAGGTTGAAGTGCCTCGACGATTGGTAGATAGTGTTACCCTCCCTACTTAGCTACAACATTGTAACTGTATATATTGTAAATACATATGTTTTCTCCCCATAACAATATGTTACAAATTTAGCTGAAGTGAACTTTCAGTGCATTTGGTGAGGTTTTATGGTGTGTGTAAATAAGAGCTGCTTTCATATGGCATCAGGTATCGATGTGTCAAATAATTGGGAGGTTTATGTGGAAATTGTTTAATTTATATAACCATAGCTCTGTCACAGTGGTCGTCAACAAGTTGTCATTATGTGCTGGTTATGGTCATGGCTTTGACTGAGAAGTATAACTGATTGATGCTTCTTTACTTTCATTTCATCTAGGCCACTGGAACTTGAGCCTAGAAGTATTTATGACAATGATGAGTTTGACATCTTGAGAAGAAATGACGTGGACATGTCAAAAGTTCACATCGGGAAGAAGTGAGTATTGCTTTCCTCAAAGGCATCTTGCATGTTTTGAGTAAACAATGCAAAATTCACTTCGTTGCCTGTTTTCCCATCATATTCTCACAGTGTTATTGTGTGACTATAACATAGTAGGTGGATCGTGAAGGAGCCACGCTTTATTTTGATGTGGCATTTTTCTCTGGTACAGGAGCAAGACACCTAAGTCATTAGATGATAAAGGCCACGACAAGGTGTTAAAGGAGGTGTACGAGAAGTACAGCATAGTTCAAGATGTAGTGGATGGCGAAGGTGTCTACGAAGATGAATATGATGACACCTACGACAGCAACGACGTGGGTCTCGAGGAGCCAGCACCCGAAGGCGAGCTGTCCTCACGCAGGTGACATGTCCCTCTCATTATGCTTTTTTGAGGGCTTGATTGAGTATGCCATTGAGTGAGGGCATAGGCATGTTCTATTTTATTTTATTTATTTTATTTTATTTAGAAATACTGTCAACCCTCAGTTGAGGGTCATAACAGGGAGGGATGTTACATATACGTTCATACAAAACAGCCAAATACAAAAGAAATATGCACATACACTACAGTGTCCTACGGATACAATACAAGATACTATATACAGACTGTAAGGCATGTATTCAAATGTTCAACCAGCTGCCAGTACAGTACAGAGCAGGACAGAGCAGAGTACAGAGTAGGACAGTACAGAGCAGGTGGGTGCGTGTTGGTATCACAACCAAAACAAAAGCGCACTTCCTTTATTGGGCAGCTACCAGGGGCGTAGCCTGTGGGGGGGGGCTTAAGCCCCCACTCCCGTAAAACTTTTTCGCGCTGTCATGCATCGCTGACCAAAACAACCTCCAGCGCCAGACATCATTCTGGATTTTGTTCACGCTCGAAAAAACATTTCAGCACGAACATTCCGAACTAGGGCTGGATTTCGTGACAGTGCCCAGGCATTGAGCACAAAGTTTCAAGGGCATTTTGGTGGCAAGCGGGCTCGTGGTAGCATCACGCCTAGGTCGCGAAATCTACGAAGCGCATGGATTTCAATTCCGAAACTTTGTGGGTATGAAGTTCTCATAAACTTTTGATGCGAAAGGTGCGTTGACATTTCCAAAGTCGTGCTATAGATTTTCAATTCCGGAAATATGTAGGTTTAATGTTCTTAAAACATTTGACGCCAAAAATGCATTGACTTTTCTAAAGTCGTACATCGGACCGTACAATGAGACAAACCAAATCTGCACTCTATCAAACAAGTTGACCAAGCACGCAGCGAGGTCCGATGAGACAAAGCTTTGTGGTTGTTCATTTGTGCTGTTATGTCACAGGAAAGAATATCCACATTTTTTTCACCTGTGCCAAAGCATCCATGTAAAGACACTGAAGCCAGCAAAGATAACTACGTTATCTTTTTATTTTTTAAAGCAAAGCTTTCTTTGCCTCTTCCTTCGACTTTCCCACTGCTGCTGCTGCTGTGGGCTGCTATCACACGCATTGCCTCGGGGGGTGGTTCAGAGCGCCTATACAGATGACAAGCATAAGTAAGAGAGGAAAGGCGTCAAAAGAAACTCGCTTTCACTCCACCGTGTCATTGCATAGACTGCAGCGCTTCCCTTTCTACTAACCTGGGAGGCCAGAGCGGACCCAGAATGAACTGTGGAGAAGAAGGATAGAGGGAAGAGGCAGTTCCCATATAAGAGAGGGGGGAGATGATGTGAGAAGGCAAGGAAACCCCACTACTATATGACAGCAGTTGCGGGGAAACTGGACAAGCTTAAGTTCAAGGTACGGTACAGTATGTGTCTGCTATTTCTGAAAAATAAACGCCATGCACATATGTCAAGCGGGCAACTTACGCAGGGTGTGCAGAAGCAGAGCTGCATTAATTAAAGCGCACCGCAGGATCCAGGCGACACTACAGAAGCGGTCGCATGTCGAATCGACACTTCTGTACCCGCCGTTCTAGCTTTACGACTATAGTATTGCTAGAGGTCGCGGATTTGATCCCAATCGCGGCAGCCGCATTTCGACGGAAGCGAAATAGAAAACGCATGTGCACTTAGATTTTGGATCACGTTAAAGAACATAACGGTGTCAAAATTAATCCGGAGTCCGCCACTACGGCTTGCCTCATAATCTGAGTGTGGTTTTGGCACGTCCAGCCCCATAATCCTATTCCAGTTTAATACTTCTGTCAGAATGCAATGTGCCATGTGAGGAAATGACAATGCTCAACCCTCTCAGAGGTTATAAAATATGGCGCACAACAACGCCTCAAGCAAACACCTCTCCCTGTGTGTTCTGTGTACTACGCAGACAAACAGCAGTGGTGCATGCAAGGTAACGTTTAACATCAACTCACCACTCTCGTGTTAGCCTAAACGTTGAAGAAATTAAGCTTTAGCCGTCAACATCCCCGCTAATTATCGTCTCAAAGCGTCCAGCACGGAAAGCTTCGCTTACATCGATTGTCACCGTGCGTGGGATCTGCATATTTTTTCTACTTTGACTTTTATTTGCGAGGACACATTGAGCCTCTTCAATTTTCTTGTCCTCGTCGCCCGCAGGCTGCCAGAGCCAGCCATAGCCCATGCGTTTTTCTCGTGTTGCCCTGACCACCACGCGGCACACTTCAGTGTGTGTTCGTTTTTCTCTGGCCGAGTAGATTTTGGTCTGGCAGAGTTTTGGACGCTTTCTGGCTAGCAGACGCGAAAAAGGAATAGTGGTTGCTTGCCGCCAACACGGTGTTGACTCGACGGATTGCAACGCGTTTGCAGGCATTGCCTTCACTTCGACATTATTGCAACTTTGCCAGAAAGACTTGTTTGCCAGTGTAGGATACTGAGCAATATGTGTATGGTTGTGTGTGTACCAAGCGTCTCACGTTTGCTTCGTTATTCCTTCAGTAGCCACATTAGGTGCTCAAAGTAGGCATTCGATTGTGGCCAACGTGCTTTCCTTTGCATTTCTTTTATTTTTCATTTCGGTGTCCCCGCCACACACACAAAAAAAGAAAAGAATGACATTGTTGCAGCGCAGCAAATTGTTGCATCGTGAAAGTTCGATTTTGTTACTTCTTCTTTTGCGGAAAGTAATGGGCCATTGGACTCTTAAGTTGCCGCATACTCTTGTTATTGCGATAGCAATTAAATGGACACTCCAGGCGCATTCCTGCCATCGCCATCATGTTCTGTATAAGGTCCAAGGGCGATAGCATAGACACAGCACGCACCACATGCGGTATGTATAAGTGAAAGCGTAGGAACGAGGAGGGGCTGACAATGGTAGCTCAGTCTTGTGTGCACAAGGGAGAAAAGCGGGGAGAAAGCGCACTGCCTTCCATCGTGCACGATGCATAAGGAGGAGTGGAAGGAGGCAAGGCCCTTAGCATTCTGTGATCTGTGAACCTGTGATTACGCAACATGTTTATTTGCCTTGTTTGATGCATTATATACATTGAATTTTGCTTAGATATGTAGATTTATTGAAGACATCTGTATACCTAAATATCTTGTTCCGAGGTTCTATGTATACAGTAAAACTTCATTGTACCCGCTTAAACAGTAGTTTCATTTTAAATGTAGTAAATTCAAATCTCCGAATCAGCGGCCATTGAACATAATGTGTTTTGTAGCCGCATAAACCGTACCAGCTTATTGCATACGTATCGGTTAACACATTTCATCGCACGAACACGGCGGTGTGTAGTCTCCATTGGGCGGCCCGACAGGACAACAAGCCTCAGTGATCAGAACAACAGCCTCCACGTGCCCTGTGCGTTTGTGCGTGAAGCCACATCAATATCAACATCATTTCGGCGCTGTGTCAGAGAGCGTTGTAGCATCGTGCAAACAAGGACTCGTGTCTTGCTGTAGTTCGGATAAAAAAGACACCGGTTGCTCGGCATAGAAGAAAAATTAGACATAGTTCGTGCTAGCCAACGTGGCACGAAGAAGTCAGTGCTGGCACGCGACAGGGATCTGCTATTGACTACGGTGTGTGACATTTGGAATGCAAAGAAGTTGCTCGGCAGCGCTGCTGCGACCGCGAGGACATGTCAGCTACGAGGTTCGACTTTTCGCCATTGTTGCCTCTGTTGTTGCCGAAGTGTCGACTAGCGACAGTGATGAGGACGACGCGGAAACCGACAGCACAGGCGATTCAGGCCCGACAGTGGCAGAAGCTGTGTGTTACGTCAGCCTCGTGAATCAAATCGTTGTGACGAGAACAGCATCTCGCAATGGAAAAGGCGCCCCGCGACTCCTGCAGCGCTACCACCCATGTGCATGGAGAACATGCAACGCCAACAAGGAATCTGCCATGCGAGTGTTTGCCGAGAAGTGTGGGCTGGCTGAAAAGCTGGCTCACAGCTTCAGTAAGTTTGAGGCCGCTGTCGTTGCTGCTAGGCCGCCGCGGCATCAAACGAAAATAACACTTCTGTCGCGCGAAGTGAATAAATACTTAGTGTTTCTTTTTTCCCCATTTCATTGCACTCTCTCTGAGTTCCATTTATGACAGTGAATGGATGATCTCATGCTATTTCGGTTAAGCACTACTACCGTTTAGTACATACTTTTTCCGAGCTCCGGCCAACTACAGTTTAACAAGGTTTCACTGTACATGCAGTGAACTCGGTTTCCAGTGGCACTTCTTTGCCTTTATCAAGCTGTATCTTCGCATTTGTATATTCCATTCTATCGTCACATTTCTAATGTATATTTTGCAGAAGTCCTGCTTTGTATATGTTCTCTCCGTTGCGACTATAATTCCCGTAGAATTACTTGCAATACACTACCGGTGTCAGCTGCTCCTGCACAAACTAAGGACAGCATCATTGAGGTTTTTCCCTAGCCATTGCATGTGTAAAAATATGCAAAGAAGATTCTTCAATGAGTTTCATTAAAATGTTTGTCCTCATGTTCACTTCATGGCCTTTACATTTTTCACATCAGCAGCATGCACTGCTTTGTTGGATTCGAACTGATATAGTTCTAATGTTTCTGTGATATTTTCTTTACTTATTAAATAGACAAGAAACATGGAAGCATTGACATTAGTTATTTGTGGCACAATTTTTGGGACATATGAATACATTCTTTTATGATACAATACATATGTTACTTGTCTTGACAGTGCATCGTGTGCAAGAATTAGTTCGCAGAATTTTTGGCAGTGGCAATGCAGTTATTATTCGTGTATTTGATCCCTCAACAAATTCTGTGAGGAGGATGCCAAGCTGCTACGTGAGCCGCCCGAACAAAATTTGTGACTGTGCCACTGGCAAATTTTTGTACCTCGAAGGGGCCACAAGAATGTGTGAATAATTGGGCTTTCCAAAAAATAAACGATTTTTGTTTTTTGTTTATTTCTATACACTGAGGGTTGTGTCTCAGTGAGACAATATCTGCTTTAAGTTTTGTTATGGTTAAAGATGCAAACCATTTAATGCTTGCCCCTTCACTCCACTGGTGGATCCTGCCTTTGAGAATGCCGGTGCTTCGGCGCTGACAGTACTCGGCGCACAGTGAGCCCCCACTTCCCTTCTGTGTATATTTTGACAGCCTGAATGGCGCCGTTTTTCTTCGCCGCCACTGTATTTATGACTTCACGCATGGGTATCGTCCTAAAAAATCAAGCAGGTCTGAAGAATCGGTTGTGTAATGCAAGATGCCGCCAACATGTAGTAACACGAATGTCTAGATCACAATGACCTCTACATCTCTCCCACTGTACGGCTGAAGAAGGTGAAAGAGGCCACTGCTACTGCACGTCGCAAATTCAAGTGGCCCCATAGAATCACATGCCTGCTGCGGCAAGTTCACGCAATGCCATCACTGTTGTACCATGTAGATTGTCCAGACACAGTTCTCACTGAAAAATTTACATCTCGAGACTATCAGCACAGCTGGTTCTCTTGTGTAGACTTCTGCTATGTAGATTACCAGAGTTAATAAGTCATTTCAAAAATGACTTACCTGACTAGTCGATCGTTATATTGAACAAGATGACAACACAGGCATTAATTGGTGCTAGCGGGTCTTACAAATTAAAATCCCTGAGTATGCAGCATTGAAGTTGATTCAGCTTTGTAATAAAGGATTTAGGCATACAGTCTGTTTGCAGTGTGTAATCTTTGTTTCTCTCTCTCCTTTTCTTTTATTTCAAAGGGCGTTCACTACTCCGAGAGTATTGGAGCAAAAATCAGGCAGAAGGCACAAAGAAAATCGATATGAAGACAAAGAGCCAGACAGCGTAAGTGTTGTCAGAAGACAGTATTGTCAATTCCATTTATCATGCATGACATTCAAATATGAAGGGTACAGTAAAAGGGGCATTGAGGAAAGTAGTCTTGAATTTAAGAGTTTGCCACAATCGAATTACGAAGACACCTTGTGTAACAATATATGTTATAACATTCAGGCACTCCAGAAAACAACTTCTGCATTAGCAGATGCAAAAAATGAACTATGCATAGTAGTGTGTTTATTGTTGCAATTAGATACAATGAGGAAATGTCTGCCTTAAAAATTTTTTTTTATGGGCTAGTTAGGTATTTGGGTAATTGAGTAAAAACTAGTATTACGCCTAACAAATTATGGCATGTGATAGTCACGATTGTGCATGGTGCGCTCCACTACTCAAGTGCATGCCAAATTTTCCTAGAGTACTTTGTGCACTTCAGCGGGCCACAGCCGGGATACAACACGAAGCTAATAACATGTGATACACTGTGCTGTTGTCAAGCCTAACCTTTCACCTATGCAAACACATACTGTGGCCCTCGTTAAACTGCTTAGCACTTGTGCCACTTCATATAGACATTTTTTTAATGCTGAAATCATAGTTACAGTATCTCTTTCTGAACTCAGCTGCACTGTGCAGCAGCTTTAGCACTCAATATGGAAGGTGAAAGTTCAATAAAGCACACCTCGTTCACTCAAATTCTCCGATAATTTGGGCCAACTGCCACTGTCCATACCGAATGCATAGGTTTCTATGCAGGGAACAACCTGTTAATTTGGGCACTATTGGTTTCCACTACAAATAATTCTGACTGCAAGATTGCTCGCTGGTGGTTAGTTCTGCAATACTGTGATAAGTGACGCATCTTTCGAGTGAATTTTGCCAAGTTTATTTTACAAGTGACAAGGCCAGGGCTACCAAGGCTCTTTCTCATCCAGCTATTTTTGACTACATTATGGAAGGCCAGAACCAGAATATGCTGCAGAGGCTTGACAGTCACGGCTGCCAGCACAGTGCTCTTCAGGGAGTGCTCCCAGAAGCAATATAATAGGTTAGAAAACACATCTTTTATATGCAAAGCTACTCTTTGCAAACCTCGCCGAGTTTCATGATTGTGGGTGCTACGGCCTGGCTGTTCTCTTGCCACATGGGCTAACCAGTCACAGTGGGGTATGTACACCACTGGGTTTCTCGCACCACCACCAGATGGTGCCCACATCCACGGCAGCAGTTGCGCTTAGCCGTGTGAGGGGAAGAGAGGAAACGGAAAGCTCGCCTTTGTGGATCGGCGGCAGCGGTGGCTGCATTGCATTAGCCTCTCCACAATGCCTGAATAAAGCCTTCCACGTCACTTTGTGCGGACATTCAATAAACACAAACGCAAGTTTCGACTCTTTATGCGCTCACACAAAGCTTCACTGTATGTAGATACCAATTGGGTCTGCTGCATTTTTCAGTCTTGACTCTCAAGTGAGCTAGCTCGCACTAGCGTGCATAGTCATCAGTGCTGGTTTGTGCTTACCTGTCAGCGACTGGTTCACTTCAGTGATGTCATCAGATCAGTGGTTAGAAGAGATGTTTCACTTTAAATCAGGCCTAAAGTATACGAGCCCTTTTACTTGTTTCAGGGGAATCTATAGTGTGGACGGTGAAATCTCACTGGAATTGCTCATCAAGTTCATCTTAATGTCATTTCCAAACGTCTTCTTCAATTTTAATTCAGGAGAAAGAGGAGGCTGCACCACGTGACCAGTTTGTTGCGAACCCAGCGGAAATTCGGGCTCAGAGGGAGAGGCGGTATCAAGAGAAGATGGAGCGCTCAGGTCATGCGCCTCGCAGAAGGGATGTAAAAGGTGTGTTTGTGTTCGTGTGCTTTGCTCTTGCCGCAGCAGCAATATTCTTCCTGCTGTTACTTCTAGTCATGTTTTCCACGAGTATACCATGTTTCCACACGTATTACCTGTGCCAAAAATTTGATAACTGTTAATGCTGAGATTTGAACATAGTCTTATGCAGCTATTTGTGGTACGTGTAAAAGTGCAATTATTTTTCCTTTTTTTTTTCTAGATGTTTGTCATTGTTACTGGAGTTTTGGTTTATATCTAATTCAAGATCCGGCAAATTCTGTCTGTCAGTAGTTTAGCTTGCACCCTGACCATCATTAAAAATGTGCATTACTTCTAGAAGATATAAAAAAAATCTAAATAAAACCTAAAGTTCTGCGAAGCACAGTGGTGTGATAGACACGGGACATCTTGGACGATGGTTGCTCTCATCATTTTCATGCACATCTTGTACGACAGGTGGACCAAAGGGCCAGGGCCAGTCCCGAGATGTGGTCCAGGACAGACAGTTCAAGGAGAGGCACAAGTCATCCTTTACGCACAACCAGAGGTCTCAAGCTGACTACAAGCGCAGCCGGGGCATGTACTCCTAGCACCCACCGGCGAGCTGTACGCAGACCTCACAGCCACTGGCAACAATGCGCAAGCGTGTGGCACCGATACCTGCAGCGCCACATCGCGACCACTTCCAGAGTCATGTTGGTGATGTTTGTGCACGCACACAACTGCCAGACACAGCATACGTGCACGGCCCAGCAGATGATGTTGGTGGTTATAACAAGGTGGCACTGCTAGTGCCCGTTTGTTGAGTTGGTAAAGGCAGCCAATATAAGTGGCTCTTCCAACTAAACACCACTGGCTTGTTTGCTTGCACAGAAATTTTGCACAGAAGCTGGACTCTGTGGTGGGCTTTATAAAATGCCGCACTCGGATGTACTACTTTCCACATTCATCTAGAAAAAAATATAAAGGATACATCGTGTGCAGTGATGCTGGATGCGAAAAGTCGTTTTTGCAGCGCGAGGAAAGGTGGCATGGTCTGTACTAAGGAGGCGCAGTGTGTACCACTTAAGTGACAGGAAACAAAGCAGTTTCGCTCTCCAGGTGACAGATGGCTCCACCGAGCCCCCTCCCCCCCCCCCTTTTTCTTTAAATATGCATTGTTTATTTTGTCTGGCATCATCATAGACAATCTGTACTTCTGATCTTTTCTTGCTGAAACAAAAATGTGTTCATGCATGGTAATAAACAAAGCCCACCTTCAAGTTCGATTTCTGCACGAAATGTGATTGCAAGCAAGCCACTGATTCAGATGGAAGAAAGGTATATAAGGCTCCTTTATCAACACAACCTTCTGTGGCACTCAAAGCCACGCATTCGAGTGTTGGTGCCAACATTTGGGGCTCTTCACGATCAGCAAAGTTGTACAGACATAGGAACAGTTGACTACACTGTAAAATGCAGATTGTTTTATTTTTTGTGATTCTTTATTTGCCTGGTGCAGGCATTCTAATTTATGTGCAAATAGTTTGACCTGACCATGATGCATGTACTCTTGATTAGTTCAAATGGCAGTGAATGCCTTGAAACTGTAAGAGCCAACATGTATGTACTTTTCGTGGGTGCTTGTCAAGTGATGACTGCTGGATGTGCCTTATGGAGCGAATATTTGTCACTCTGGGAGCATTTCTTACTGTGTGTCCCTTTGATGCGGTCGGGCGTTTCTGTGTTTTATTAACTGTCTTATTTTGTGTACAGAAGCAACTGTTTTGTAAGCAGAGATGCCTTTTTTGTTGATTAGCTAAACAGCTTTACTACTGCATCATGCTACATCAGCAGCAGAAGTCGCATTTTAGCCATTGTTGAAGGCAACTCGTCTATATGTGAAGCCTTGTTCATATGCAAAATAAATGTTTGTGCTGCGACTGCTAAGTTAGAAGTAGTACCTTTAATAATCAGCCTGTTTCCCATTGTAAGCAAAGTGCTCAGATTTCTGGTTCTTCCTTTTCTTTCTTTCCTTTTTTTGTTCAATTCATTTGCACTGCTGCCTTCTAGCGAATCAGTTAAAATCCACTTAACAGCATCTTATTTGCATCTGTTAGTTCTCTTTCCTGCATTAAATTAATTTTATTCCTGTGAGAGGCTTTCTTTGAGGGGAGAGAAAGTTCTTTCACCATGAGGGGTCCCAAGAAAAAAATTTAGTTTTTTTGCAGCTTACCTGCGCAGTTAGAAGGCAGTTGTCGCAGTTGCAGCAGAGAAGCCCATGTTTAGTGTTTTATTTTCAGACAGCCCCACTTAGAGTTTCATAAAAATTTTCTATTACCTCTTTTTCTTATATAAAATTCAAATACATATAAAATTTATACATATAAAATTTCAAATTTTTGTCCCACTGTAAGACAAAAGCAGGCTAAGAGTTTGCCTCAGTAGTAGTAGTACCACATGTGGAAGGATAGGTTAAATACAATTTCCCCACAAACACACTGGCGCTCTGTAGAGCACCAGTGCAACTGCGCAAGCCATGTATCGAAGCAGATCTGCACAGGCACGGTGACGCCTAGATTTACGTTCTTGCGTTGTCTGCAACAATGTCTGGGCATGCCAATGGAAAGGCTTACTGGAGTCGAAGCAGTGCACTGAGCCTGAGGTGGTGAAACCGCCGTCTGTTCGTGTGCAGCACACAGACTCAAGTCGGCTTGCTGCAAAGGCAGTACTGTTATATCCCGAGAGAAGCCCCATCCCCGACAGAAACACCATCCCTGTTTTCGTCACGGCAGAACGTCGTGAATGTTGTGTCGAAGTCCTGGGCGTCCGTGTCTGAGGAAGTTGTGGCCCAATCGTTCAAGCGCTTGGTAATATCCATAGCGTCCTTTGTTCTCTGGCTTTATATTTATTTAAATTCAGCGTGTTAAAAGTCATATATTACTTTTAAAGATGAAAACCTGGAATAAATCGGGTGTTTTCCAGTCTGGTGGCCCAAAGTTCGAGATTCCTCTGGTAAGCTTTACAAAATATTAGCAAAATAATAGCAATAAAATTCATTCATTCAATTCATTAAAGGGGCTCTGAATCACCCTTCGGGCTTGGTCAAGTAACATAGTCAGCGGATAGCATACACTGCTGTGAACATCTTAGCCAAGTTTTTCTGTCGTATGCGGTGCGTGGAGCTTGCAGGAGGATCGCAAAGTCGCCTTTCTCTCAAACGCTCTCTTTCTACAGAAGGCGCTGTCTTCATTCTCTTCTAGACACACTATTTCATCATTCCCTAAGACGGCTGCTATCGGCCGATAGCCGACAATAGGCTGCGGTTGGCTACATCGCGTAGATACCACGGTTGCCGTGGGGTGCCGCCATGAGTCCACTGACCAAGTGCACTGCGACTCGCTGAGGACAGCTGCATTTGGCTTATGTTTAGCATGTTGTAGGCACCAAAGAAAGAAGTCGTGGCATCTACGTTAGCATCCAAAATGAAATTTGAACTGCGCGCCACCTTGACGTTTAGAAGGCGGAGCATTGTGGGCACCACAGGCGGAAGTCGTGGCTTGTACATTAACATCCAAAATGAAATTTGAACTGCGCGCCATGGCGATATTTAGAAGGCAGAGCAGTGTGGCCAGGTTTCACTGCGCTGTAGCCTTCACAGTGCAAGGCATTCAAGAAGGAACGGGAGCACAGCGGAGGCTGTGCTTGATTGCCAAAAACTCCGCTTCTGCTGGACGCATTGAAGTACTTCTTGCAAAGTATTTCTGAAATAGCCCATCTTCACTTCAAATGCCTTTCTCCACTTCAATAAGTAGTAGTTCAGGGCCCATTTAAAAAGAAGCAGTTGTCTCTAGGTACATGCAAATACCAAATAGTAGATTTCAAATTGAATATCGAATTTAATTACAAGAAAAGCTGAATACTAAATATCCTGTGTCCGAAAATTTAACACAAACTATTAGGCTTCCAAATTTCATGCAAAAAACACAGCCCTGCACATGCTCGCGAGGCTAATCACATTGTTTAACAATAATGTTGCTAGCTATCAGTAACTTGGGTACCTATAAATCGAGATACATAGTAGGCTCTACTCTTATCAAAGGGGACACCAAATTAGTATGCCAACACTGATGAAACTGATGAGAATGTCACTACCTCCCAGCTTCTGTTCACTATGCCAGAACAACATCAATTCTTTGTTAATTCGCTTCCTAGTACATAACTACAATTCACATGTATGCAACGTGCAGGGAGTACAATGTCCTGTTGTCGTATTTTTGTAAATGCTGCTACCAAAAAAAAAAGCAACGAGCTCTTGTTCACTCAGTGCTGGCTGGTACTGATTAACTGTTTATATATGCCACATTAATTTATTAATAATATATCTTGACCACTTGCTCATAAAAGGTGGGCAGCATGCATTTGTTTTGTAACAGCTGCATTTAATATTTACTAAAGAGCAAACGTGGAAAACTCTGGTTTAACCCAATTTTCTTAAATTTGTTCAGTTGAGAAAATTAGTAATTATGGGGTTTTACCCAAAACAAGCACGCTAATTATCTACCACCCCTGATAGGTCCAAAGACAGTGAGCTCCCCAGGTGACTGGCATCAGCAGTTCCCCCTTCCGCTTCTCTGCTCACCATGCCGTAGCACGTGCGTGACGAGGACATCCATATTTTGCTCGACAGTGATAGCGCCTGTTCTATTATAAGCTTTGCAGAAAACTGACCAAGGCCATATAGACAAACCCTCACCACCTTTGGCTACGATGTTTCTCTTTTTTTTCTTTCCCCAACTTTTCTGGACTGTACATCGAAAGTTAGCCCGCTCCCTTTTTTCATGCAATACACTCTAAATTTCAGCTGGGCTCTCGAAATATTACAGTATGCTACTGAAAGCAAAATTCCCTCCACCTCGCAAGATGCAGGCTTAGAAGGCTGCCACAAGGACTCACTGCGCTTGTACAGATTTGATTCGATGTGCAGCCACAGCAGCTGCACTGGTAGAGTGCATAGCGCAGCCATGCATTCACATGCCTCGCAATATTTTAATGGCCGACAGTGAATGTAACCATTTGTTTATATGTAGCACACACAGGAGCACTGTAATGACATAATTTGATACTGCATCTTGTTTTTTTGTTTTATTAAATACAGCTGCCAACCAATTTTTCGACCTGCGCAATCATTGTTACTTTCCTGTGGCACGGCAACCCATGGCTGCAACTCGTATATAACATCGGCTAAAATTTCAAACACCTGTGTGGTGTTGTTGGATTTTTCAGGTGCGGACTGCATGTACAATATTGTAGGTATGATGATTGTTAACAAACCTGCCATTATTCAGGCTGCTTTTAGTGGTGAGAGGATTTCTTGCCTTTCGTGTGCTGTTCAGCCTCTGAGAAGAGATCAACATATTTTCCGCACCAAAGCGTTATCATCAGTCGGAAACTCGCCAATGAAACAGCCAGGGCATCGCCTAGCTACCTGGTCAGCGTGGTTGTGATGTGAAGAAAGTTGTCACTGGCTGGCATGCCAGCAGGTGGCAAATGTTCTTGGAAAATTTGCCATTAATACATTAATACCAGTTGTCATTATCAGTGATTAGGCTAAAGTTAATGTGTGCAAACTGTACTGGCAGGTCTCGCTAAGCAATGGAAGTTGCATTTGGGGTCTCTGAGCAGTAGGCTTTGACAACTACTGCAAATGCTTGCCACAGTTTGTGCATTGCTGGAAAGACAAAACGTTGATAGCTTGTGTGTAGGCAGTAAAATTTGCGCAGCAGGGCCTAAATTGTCTGTGTTGTGATAACACACAATTATACATTATGCTTTGCTACAGGTTTAATTCTGAGCAAAAGTGCAGTCTCTATAAGTATTATCACTCCGAAATGCAACAGCAGATAAAAGGTTATAAAAACAATTTTACAATCTTTTTTTTCCTCGCTTCATTATTTAAGTTTTCACAGCCCATATCGCATCTGAAAAATAGGTCGGCAGCAGTACACGAATTCAGTTTGTGAGTGTTGGTTAAGTACCTGTTCTCTTGTGATAAATAAATTATATAAAAGCATAAAATTTTTTTCAGTAACAGTTTGTGTTGTCAAATAGCAACTCGTGACATCTTTCTGTCCTGTTCTCAATATGAAAAAAATTGTGTTCCTTATTTACTTCTCGAATGTGTGTGACATGGCATATGCATCTTGGTAGCAAGCAGAAGAATACTGTTTAATGGGTTTGTGTGACTGCAGGGGAATGGTATAAGGTTGGAGTCAGCACTTAGTCTTTGAAAAGAAATAACTACAAAGACATTTCAGATGTGCACTTTCAAGCATAAGCGTAGTGCTTGTCATGGCTATTATTTTAGCAAGAAATGTTGGCCAATACTCTGAGGCCCGCGCTCGGGCAACTTGTTTTTTGTGCACAAGTAGTTTTATGCATAATATGCATGGGATTCTGTGATATAGTGTCACACCTGACAAAATGTGTATGGAAGAAGACATGTTTTACAATGAAACAATTTGCTCTCAGTGCAAGTGTACAAGCTTTTTTTTTTCCAATGGCTATGTGTGCAAACTTACGAGAGCCATTGGTTTGTGGGTGCATTAAGAAAGTATAATGGTCATCTTAAGTTAATTCGACCCTTAAAGGACCGACAAAATTGGTCAAATCATTTGGCCTGTCGAATGAAACAAGAGGCAGAAAAAACATAAAAACACACTGCTCATTAAACAGCATTTGCCCAGATTCTGACACATCTCTTGAACAGGTGCCCACTTTTTGTGTGTTCAAAGTGGAGAACTAACACAGAAATGACATTAGAGCTCCTAAACAAAGTTGAAATCGAACATACACTCACTATTTTAGCAAATAAAAGATAGCATGCATCCAATTATGGCAATAAGGAAAAGATGAAACCAGCAAACTTCACACATACCTTTACAGAATTGAATTATGCTTACTTAATGTCCATCGTCATTACTATTGAACAGCTCTCTATCGCTGTCTACGAATAACCGCAACACATTGTCCTTTGTACGGTTCATGGCATGTTTGATATTCTGCATTTATCAAACGACTTCACAAAAGTTGGAAACCGGATGGTGGCCCAAGCTTACAATAACCGCCTTGCTAGCTCGTTCTGTGCAGAATACAATTCTCTGGAATGCCAAGAATACGGGAAATGAGTAGCCGCTAGCTTTGCATGTTATGCAGGGTGATCATATTTAAGTTTTATTGAATTTTTTTAAAAATTGCCTGTTGCAGGTAACATAATTCTTGTCCTTCAGCTGAATTATTCAGAGGCAGACATTACTAGCATGAGAAATCGAAGCACATAATCAAATAATTAACACACTCACTAATTAACTTCATGATAATTTATTCTATGGCACATATTGCAATTTACAAGCCAAAGAGCTTGTAAGACTTATCTACTAAATGAATTTGCAGAATGACGCAAGCTTCGAGACATTATTTACCGAAGTGTGGGACAAAATACATGGGTGTTCCAGTTACTTGTGAGCTTCAATGCATATAAGAGCATTTTCTTTAAAAAGTAAGTTGAGCAACTGTATTTTTACAGCGACTTTGAGGTCGCACGTCTCCAAACTGGCGTCATTCTGGAAATTCACCCTAAGCAGGTAAGTTCACCCTGGAATTCACCCTAAGCCTTGCAAGTTTACTGGCTACAATTCGTAAATTGCAATATGTGCCATGAGGTAATCAATTCAGGAAATAATTAGTGAGCTTTTGTTAATTCATTGAGTATGTGTTTCTGTTTCTCGAGCATGTAATGCCTGCCTCTCCGAATGATCCAGCTCAAGGACTAGAATAATGTTAACCCGCCTCGGTTGCTTAGTCGCTATGGTGTTGGGCTGCTAAGCACAAAGTCGTGGGATTGAATCCCGGCCACGACGGCCGCATTTCGATGAGGGCGAAATGCGAAAACACCAGCGTACTTAGATTGAGGTGCACATTAAAGAACCTCAGGTGATTCGAATTTCAGGAGTCCCCCTCTATGGCACGCACGCCTCAGTCAAATTGGGATTATGGTACATAAAACCCCATATTTTAATTGAATTTTTATTATGTTATCTGCAACAGGCGATTTTTAAAAATTCTGTAAAACTTAAAAGTGATAACCTAGTATAACTTATCGTATGAATCTGCTGTTGTAATAAGACTAAAAGCGGCGCGCCGTCGTTGTCATGCTATGCGAGAAAAACTTGTTCTTTGGCCATCCATAGTCGGTATCTTATGGCAATGCGCTGGCTAGACCATAGAATAAAGAACAACGGCTAGACTGGCTCTGACAGTAGACTGTTAACACAGTTTTGAGATTTATGTCAGTTTATGGTGCCCAAGCAATTTTCAGACGAATTTTCATTAAAAAAAAAGTGCGTTAGGGTCGGGCAAGTGCTGTTATAATCCATTTTGAGATGCCATTTTTTTCGCTCGAGATCTTCTTGGGACAAGCCAAAAATGTCCGTTTTTTTTTTCCACGGGAGATGATATATGTTCAATGAATTCACTGTACCTGTAAACTAGAATACTGGTAGTATTCTAGTTCACTATAACTGTACCCTAAGAGCCGCCAAGGCTTCCAGTAGTGGACTCGCCATTGGAGTTGGGCGTGTGCATGATGACCAGTCAAGTTCGGATTATCTGGTAAAAGCCACTTCCAAGATCAAAATGACGAAAGTTCGGTCCCGTAGAAATGTGCGGGAGCAGCCAGAACTTTCTGTTGGGATCGACTTAAACAGAGTTGAATTAATGGAAGCCTACTAGTAAAGTATGACATTATTCTCTATTCATTCTTACATGAAATGATCTCCTTTATACAATATTGTTGCCCTTTGTTTTTCGTTCCATCTTAGTGATCGTTAGCTTTTGCTGCATGAAAGGATGGCACCAGTGAAATCTCGTTACAACAATGTCGCATCCAAGACAAAAATACTTTAATTACATCCGATATTGCTTATAAGCATACACAGTGCTATCGGCAATATATATATGGCAATCGTGCCTGCGAAAGCTTCCAATGGCGCCACCAAAGGGTATCCTGCCAATTTTGACGGCACGTTGACGATTCAATTTGCCTATCATAGGCGCCGACTACGGTGGGGGGGGGGAGGGGGGGGGCTGCGGGACCCGGGTTCCCTCCAAAGTTTTCCAAAGGGGGGGGGTTACTAAGCAAGGCGATATCATTAGTGAATCGCAAGTTACTAAGGTATTCTCCATTAACTCTTATCCCCACTTCTTCCCACTCCAGGTCTCTGAATACCTCCTGTAAACATGCTGTGAATAGCATTGGAGAGATCGTATCTCCCTGTCTGACGCCTTTCTTTATTGGGATTTTGTTGCTTTCTTTGTGGAGGGCTGCGGTGGCTGTGGAGCCGCTATAGATATATTTCAGTATATTTACATACGGCTCGTCTACACCATGATTCCGTAATGCTTCCATGACTGCTGAGGTTTCGACTGAATCAAACGCGTTCTCGTAATCAATGAAAGCTATATCTAAGGGTTGGTTATATTCCGCACATTTATCTATCACCTGATTGATAGTGTGAATATGGTCTACTGTTGAGTAGCCTTTACGGAATCCTGCCTGGTCCTTTGGTTGACGGAAGTCTAAGGTGTTCCTGATTCTATTTGCAATTACCTTAGTAAATAAATACTTTTAGGCAACGGACAGTAAGCTGATCGGTCTATGATTTTTCAAGTCTTTGGCGTCCCCTTTCTTATGGATTAGGATTATGTTAGCGTTCTTCCAAGGTTCCGGTACACTCGATGTTATGAGGCATTGCGTATACAGGGTGGCCAGTTTTTCTAGAACAATGTGCCCACCATCCTTCAACAAATCTGCTGTTACCTGATCCTCGCCAGCTGCCTTCCCCCTTTGCATAGCTCCCAAGGCTTTATTTACTTCTTCCGGCGTTACTTGTGGGATTTCAAATTCCTCTAGACTATTCTCTTTTCCATTATTGTCGTGGGTGCCACTGGTACTGCATAAATCTCTATAGAACTCCTCAGCCACGTGAACGATCTCATCCATATTAGTAATGATATTGCCGGCTTTTTCTCTTAACGCATACATCTGATTCTTGCCTATTCCTAGTTTCTTCTTCACTGCTTTCAGGCTTCCTCCGTTCCTGAGAGCATGTTCAATTCTATCCATATTATACCTCCTTATGTCAGCTGTCTTACGCTTGTTGATTAACTTCGAAAGTTCCGCCAGTTCTATTCTAGCTGTAGGGTTAGAGGCTTTCATACATTGGCGTTTCTTGATCAGATCTTTCGTCTCCTGCGATAGCTTACTGGCTTCCTGTCTAACGGAGTTACCAACGACTTCTATTGCTGTTACTGTATAGAGTTACCGTATATGCTACCAAAGGTAGCATATACAGTTGCTCTAACCCGCATCATAAAGCAGCGCCCTCAAACAAGCTCCCTCTGAGTTAGCCAGCAGGAAATAAAGGAAATAAATCTGCCGCGCCCCGGCTAAAATAACGCATCGCGTTTGGTATTAGTTGGAAACAAATGTGATAGCTGTTGTCTTAGCGTAATTAAAGTGCACGGATGTCTTTTTTTTTCCACAATACCCATCGCCACAAAAGTGAATTGACAACGTCAGTGCAAAGGTTTAAAGGTGCGTTTCGTTTCGTCCCAGTCGCCATGTCTTTCTCTAATGAGAAGGGAAACATGATCCTTGCCTTGGGACCTGCAAATGGCAACAAAAGCAAGACCGCAATTATATATCGTTCACGGAAGTGAGGCGGTAGACCAAACGCGTCGACCATCATCAGAAATGAAAACCTGAGACAAACGGGCAGCTTCCAGAGGAAGCGGTGGAAGACTCGATCTTGAGAGTCCTATAGCCTACGCGTGGATGTTCTAGCATTTATGGCATCAAACCCTCATGCTAGCGTGCGGGACGGGGCTGCCCAGGTATCAGTTTCCAAGTCATCAGTTTGAAGGATTTTAAATCACTCGGCCTTGCACCCGTCCCATCTTAACCTGCACAAATGCTTGGAAGATAGGGACCTGTAGAATCGCCTAGATTTCTCGAATTAGGTCCTCACAAAAGTCGACGACTCACCGGACTTTTTGAGCAACATCATGTGCGCAGATGAAGCCAATTTTTGCAGAAACGGCCAGGTAAATTTGCATAATGCACACTAGTGGAGTGATTCCAATCCAAAATTGGTAAAGCACAGTCGGCACCAGTACCAGTGGTCGTTCAATGTGGGGCTCGGAATTTACGCCGGTGCTATAATCGGTTCCATCTTCATCCATCGCACACTGACTGGACAGCGTTACGTGGACAAAATCCTTGAAGGAGTGGTGAACGAGTTTCTCAGCGAAGTCCCGCTGTCACATCTTCCACTTATGTAGTATCAGCAAGACGGGACGCCAGCATACAGCAGCAGCCGAGCACGGAACTGGCTGGATGCGACTTTTCATCTGCAGTAGGTTGGGAGCCACGGGCCTGCGAATTGGCCGGCTAGGTCACCTGACCTCTCTCCACTGGATTTCTTTCTTTGGGGTTATGTGAAAGATTGTGTTCACGTGATCGAGACGGACGTCAGATGAGATCATGGTAAGGATAATGGTTGTCTGCCGTAGAATTTCAGCGTCGGTCATTAAGAAAGCCACAGAAGCTGTGACACAGCGGACTCGGTACTGCATAGCTGCAGAAGGAGACCTATTCGAACACGTCCGCTAGGTAGCAGCTGGCGCTCAACGGTGCTTACGAATTCATAGATAACCAGGGCACACTGAAACCTGGTGGTTTTAAATGCTTGAGCATTTCTGTCCTTATCGAACGGAAAAACCGTCGCTCCGTCGGTCTCGTAAGACGACCGCTTTCAACACAGCGCCTGCAGCAGCGAGCGAATTCGCCTGCGTGCTGCCTCTCACTTCAACGCGAGCGAAGCGGCCAGAACACAGCGCTCCACGAGCTCTCAGCACATTCCGCCCTCTGCTGCTTTCGCAGATCTCTTTCAAGATAAGGGCCGCGCCGCCGTGCCAGACAGCCACCGCCGGAGCATGGTTGCTCGCGGTTCATAATGGTTCAGTGTATCTCATAAATGTTGCGTACGTTTCCTTCATTTGCTACATCTCCCTGGTCATTTCATCCCACGTCCACATCGCTGCAGGCTATCTATGTATTACAACGGTGAACATTGCTTCTACTCGCCTCTTCCACGTCGCCTCGTGCAGGTCTCACTTTAAAATTCGGTGTTGCAACCGTGCTTCTCCGTTTCACGGTTCTTTTTCGGTCGTTCCCGCAATTATACGAAACACACCAAGCATCCTACCACGAAACACCACGTCAGTACTACGAAATGCTTACGCGTCATTCAGATAAACCCCAGAAAAGATTCTGCTTAATTATTTTTCTTTTTTTTCTTTTGTGTGTGTGTGTGTGTGTGTGTGTGTGTGTGTGTTAGGATTGGGGGCTCAATCCCATCGCTCGTAACCCGTTGTCAAGGTCAAGGTCCAATTTATTCACGCTGAGGACGTTGATGAAGGGAAGGACTGCTTCTCATCGAGAACGAGGAATATGGGTTTATTAACAGTCTGCATGCAGTTCATCAGTCTAGCATGACTGCGAGAGAAAAGTACATCAGTCTAACATGACTGCTTGAGAGAGTGTCCCGAGCATCCGCACAACAGCGGTTTATAAACACTCAGTCCCCCCCTCGATTCCAAGGTGACGGAAACGTTCGCCCAGTCATCGTAAACAAGCCGCCTCTCCGCGGGACGACTTACACACACACACAGCGCTCGCGGCACACTTCCCCGCTCGCGGCAGACCAGGGCGGCGGTGGCGAGTGCAGGCACAAAGCCTGCGTCGTCGAACTCGGCTCCAGCGACGGAGGGTTGAGGACGCGCGCATTGTTCTCGACACACAGTCGACTTAGTCACGCCGTGGCTAGAGGTTTGCGGCGACGCTCCAGGATAAGTTGCCGCCCGCGGTCACAACTGGTTGGCAAAACTTGCACGTCAGCGGGCCGTTCTTAACTGTGCAGACTTCCCGATTGCCAATTCGGCTCATTTCGAAGCGGTACATTTACTTTCTTCAACGCATCGGTTTTGCTTTTCTCTGCACGTGAGTCGCCTCCCGGTCTGTTTATTTCGATTTTATTTTTATGCGAAGCATATTACTAGAGCTCAACCCATCTCCTCAGGCGCGGCGGTGTCGCCTTCAATGACCTTTGACCCCATGCCATACCACGTGACACCGTGACGTCACGACAGAGGAGAAACGGGGCTCTAACTCGCGCCGTCGCTCGCGGCGTCGCGGCGGTACATAAGCAGCTGCGCTTGTTTCTAGGTGGCTTTGGCTCAACTCTTGCAAGATGGGCTGGGTGGGAATCGAACCAGGGTCTCCGGAGTGTGAGATGGAGACGCTACCACTGAGCCACGAGTACGATGCTTCAAAGCGGTACAAAAGCGCCTCTAGTGAATGCGGTGTTGCCTTAGAAACGAGCTGTTTCTAAGGCTCAGGCGTGCGTCGCTTGCTCAGGCGCACATTTCGTTGCCGCGCCGAACGCTGCGTTGCTCGACGCTCACCGCGTCCAATGCGGGGCGCGTCGTCGCTGCGCCGTAGCCCATTGTCTTACACCCCTTGGCGGGTCGACGGGAACGCTGTCGCGTTCCACTCTTGAAGGCGAAGCAGAGTAACACATGAGTTGTTTCTTCGTCTAGCCGAACCAAATATAGCCAAGCAACAGCAGTTCACCAGGCTAAACAATGGTTCAACAACTAAAATAAAGGCTAGTATACTTCGCATCCTGCGCTTAACCTTAGTTAAGCCACAGCCATTTTTTTGCCATGAACCTGTTTTTGCAGCACGTATGCAGTCTCATGAAAACTAATGCCGTCACTTTAATTTGGCTTTTGTGCGAAGCGAGTTTCATGCGTGAAAAATAGCTGCGCGCGCACTCTTTCGACGTGGTTCGAGCAGAGCCAGGATTTTGAAGCATTATGTGCCCATTCCATTGCTTTTCGCGTTTCGTACGTGGTCACAGCGGCGCTTCGGACGCATTATCAAAAGTATTTTGTTATCAATGTGATAAGCCTGCCTCCAGAGACGGATAATAAGTGCAACGTAGAGGTGAGAGGACCGAATAGCTGCGAAACTGCGAAACCTGCTGTTGGCGGTTGCTGCTCCTTCGGTACCATTATTAAGGCGATGCGCTGTCCCTTCCGGTTTGCAATAGACAAAGCAGTTGCTTTCAGTCAGCTATTTGAGGGCGCTACATTATAATGCGTGTGGGAGCGCAGTCACGTGGTATTTTTCATATTTCGTGAGGTTTCTTTGCCAGTCGGAAAAAATTGTACGCAATTAGTACGTCGCTGAAAACACCGCATTTAGATGTCATTTGGCAGTGCCTACAAATGCCTCATTGACACTTTCATAATAAGGAAAGTACTTCTCGAGTTTATAATTAATCGCAATTACCTAATCAAAAATCTCAGTAACGAAAATTTACTGGCGGCTACTCCACTGTATTGGAAACAATATGCACTAGGTTTTCTTCGAGTAACGCGATTGCTATTTTTTTTTAAGTATTGGGGCATGATATTTGGGATACCCTGTATAGTTCACTCAGTCACCGAAATGAGGCCAAGCCGGATTCACTCGAAATCAGAATCAACAGCATTCATGCGCAGCAGCGGTTATACTAGGACTCACAAAGAGAGAGAGAGAGAGAAAGAAAGATGCTGCAGTTTCTCAGGAAAGCCGAAGCGGTATTAGTGATAGCAAAACATAGAACAATTTCACGAAGGAAGATTCGAGAGGCGCCAGGTTCTTGACAGTACGAGAGGACTCAGGCTGTGAAATTGAACTCTCCTACTATGGGGTCTTGTATATACTCATATAATGCCGTCACTTTAGTGAACTATTCTTCTACGCCACGCAGTTTTTTTTTTTTCAAGTGCAACGGTCACTAAAGGGTGTTGCATGTAATTTGAGCCAAACATTAAAAAATATACATATACCACGTAGTTTGATAGAACCAAGGCAATGTTGGCCGTCGCTTGGAGATACTCAGATTATTTTTTTAATTACGCCTTATTAGATCATTAGTCTTAATCAACCTCTCAAATATTATAATTAGATGAAAAGCACCAATGAGAAAATTGTAAAGCGTGCATTCGCGGTCATCTTTCACGCTCGGAAAAACACTTATGTAGCACGTATCGAGCAACAGAAAGCTGTGTCGGGAGTTTTTCACGTTGCTCTACAATTTTCTCATTGACACTTTTCATCTAATTATGATATTTGAGCAGTTGATTCATTAATCAAGACTAATTTTCTAATTAGTCGAAATGAAGAAATAATAAGAGTACCTTAAAGCGACGGCAAACAACATTACCTTGGTTCTGTCCAGCTACGTGGCATTTTTATATTATTAATGTTTGATTCAAGTTACGTGGGACGCCCTGTATAATATATATATATATATATATATATATATATATATATATATATATATATATATATATATATATATATATATATATATATATATATATATGAGGTTCGGGAAGCTAATAGCCCCCCCCCCCCCCCGTAAAGAATTAAAACTTTCCGCTTTTGGTGCCGATAATTGCACAAACGTGTTGCACCATCCTAGTCGTGTGATCGACATGTAGGTTATGGGACAATAAAGCCAAACTGCGGGCCAAAACACGGAAGCGCGTCTGGAAGGTCCCGTTCCAAGCTTCTCTTGCTGAGTACTGGACGTTTTGCTGGCATAATTGTACATAATTGAGCTGCGAGCAAAGAAATATTTGCTTTTCTGTAAATGACATTGTCTCAAATCTTATCATAAGAAGCCAACAAACACTGACACCAAGGACAACATAGGTTAAATTACTTGTGCTTAATAAATGAAATAAAGAAATGATATATAAATGGAAATGAAAGTGGATGAAAAAACTTTAACGTAAAATGCGAAGGTTGTGGGATCGTTCCCCACCTGCTGGAAGTTGTCTTTTCATCCACTTTTGTTTCGTTTTCTTTATCATTTCTTTATTTCAATTATTAAGCACAAGTAATTTCCCCTATGTTGTCCATGGTGTCAGTGTTTGTTGGCTTCTTATGACATGACTAATAAAAATCGTGCACCTCAGTGAAACCCCTTTCTTCTCATTATTGTCTCAAATCTTGAATTTTCACTTTCCTTAATTATTGACCCTTTTCGCGGCGATCCCGTGCGATGTCATGTCTGATCACGTGGTGACGCGTCCATTGCTTGCCTCAACTGCCTCCGTTGCCTCCGCGTTTACAATGGTTGTGAATGGTATTCTATGGTATGACGCCGGTGGCGGCTTAGCAAACCTCTGTTTCGGGAGATATCGTAGACGTTGACTGGGTGGGCGACACGAAGCCTTGGCCACAGCTTCAGAGAACACGCAAAAGCGCTTTGAAAGCTGATTACGCTCTGTTCAAACGGCGCGAGCAGCGTATATTGTCAGAGTGGGCAGTCGTAGCTGTAGGAAGGACCTTGTGGCGACAGGACTAGGCGAGCAGGATTTATTTACAATATTTACATCTTAGACAAGACATACATCGACAGCCCAGCGTGACTCCCATTGGAGCCCGCAAGACGAGCATACAGCAAACAGCTTACGAGCACACAGCTCACGAGTACATTTCAAGCACTACAGCGAGCACTCAGCTCACGACGACGAGCACACACTAGCAGCCGGCAAACGCTGCTTATAAGCACTTGGTCCCCCCTTGATTCCATGCGGACGGAAACGTTCGTCCAGTCATCGTTCGATGTCACCGTTCGACGTCACCGTAGACCAGCCCTTTTGGAAGAGGATGAGCACTCACATACACGTGCCGCACATACACACAGGTGTAATGGTCCGGAGCCGACGTCAGAGGGGCTTCGTAGAACTCTGAGCCGTTCCGGGTAGCACATTGTCTTGCGTCTTGGTCGGAACGCGGAAAGGAGCCCCTGTCGACGTTCCCGCGGCAACACCCCCACTCATAGCAGAACAGGGCGGCTTTGTCGTGTTGCGCACAAAGCCTGCTTCGTCGAACTCCTTCACTCGCAACGGCGACGAGGCTCGAGGTTGGCGGCGGCGTTCCAAGATGAGGTTACCACCGCTGGCGTAAATGGCTGGCAAACTTGCACTGCAGCTGGCCGTTCTTAAGAATATGTGTTTATGTTAAAAGCGAGGCTAAATATGTATTCCGAGCTACCCAAACCTTGCTCTCATAAATTGAATCGAGATTAGTGTGTTTTTATCTTCGTTCTTTATTTGGCAAATATTTTGAAGCAGCGGCTTGTCACATTCCTGACATAGTAAATTTCCTGGGTGCGGTTGGTATCTGATTATGTCTGCCTAATCGCTCGCTGGTGTGCTCAGTTCCGATAGATTTGTTCTTGCTGCGCTCGAGGCTTGAAAAGTAGCCGTTTTGTAAATTGTAATACCTTCTAGCAAAGATGTATTATCGCTGCTAACTCGTTCACTCCTGTGGACCGTAAGGAAACATTCAGCTTCGACCATTCGTGTGCTGTCGGTGTAGTCCGTCATTTATTGTGCGTATAATGGTGTGCATGTATTCAAGTGTGCGCCCATTCACTTAATTACACTTTGGCGATAGAGTGGGCGTAAGTCTTCATGCCAGTTGGGGTAGATACGTGTTGATACTGTGCGCGAAGCTTACTATGACGAGCTACTCCCTTTGTCATTGTTTAACGAGTGGTACTCACTCTTGCCAACGTGCCAGGGCTGAAGCACTTTCTTTGAAGGTTAGCGATACAACGCTGGCGGATGAGCAAATTTCTGTATCCTCGAAGAAAACCGTACATCTCAAAGTGCCGGTAACATGTACGGACAGTTACAGCGACGGCCCACGAACTCGGCTGCACAGGTTCATTCCATTCCTTAATATGCCAGTCACCATTTTAGCGGCCAACTACTGCACACGTCTTTAATCCAAATGATTTAATCCGGCATGATTGGAGCGCAGTGCGTTAGCGAAAACTCATTTGCATTTCCGACAACTGATCGCACAGAAACAAGGTGGAAGCGTAATGGTTTCGTATTCGTGCGCTGTCGCTGAGGCGACATACGAGCTAAATACGAGCCGCCGAAAGCGCCATTCAGTTTCTCTAGAGCAAACCGCTCCGCGAGAAGGGTCAGTAGCACTGGAATACTCAGTGAAATAAGCATCCCTAACCATGTCCTTGATTGTTTTTCATTATGTCAGATAACTCATTATGGCGTAGAGGTTTTACTGTACATGTGGATAAAATGATTTGGAGATCCAACAGTTTGCCAAAAAGCTGTTGGCTTGTGCTTGAGTCCACAAGTAAGGGTTAGCATAAAACCATTCTTTACTGGAACATCATCAATGTGTGTGTTCCATTCTACATCACCTCGTACTTAATGACACCCATATTGGAAAAGATTTTTTTCGTTTCATGACCAGTTTTGTTACTTCTTTTTTTAATTTTACGTATTAAATATTATCTTCACAAGTCGCATCGAGCAAGAGATGTTAATCTTTTGTCAGTGGAAAAGTCTGGACATAATTCGATCTGAGGTATGTGCATGTGTTTGTGTGCGTGCACGTGTGCATGTGTAAACTTGCATCATCCTCTATAGCTCTAAGTTCTCTGGTAAAACAAGTTGCTTTTTTTACTGCTTTAAGCAAATCGCAGGCATGTTGCGACGCGGTTGATCTGCGGTCGTCGTTCTTGGTTGTGATCGCATATAAGCGAAGACCGCTTATAACGTAACTCGCCGGAGTTACGTGGACTGACAGTGGTCTGCTGCGGACCACCATCTGCAGTTGCACTTCGCTCCTGGAAAAGGCAGGACGTGTGTCGAGTGAGCTCCTGAACAACACTTCGCAGTGCGGTGAACGCGGTTTCAATCATGGATAATGGACCTCAAATGGGTGCGACGTGATGCTTGTTTCTCTCCCATTTACCGCTAACTCGCCACTTAGATCTGTTTGCTTTTATTCTTTTTTTTTTCAACTGACGCTTTCTTGACATTTTTCTTAGACTCGGCGCCAAGCCGCAACTTTCGCCTCTGGATACTGTCGAAGCGGCGCTATAGTTAGGCGTAGCTGCATAGTATACGACTTTGACAGGGCGGTAAGTCGTCGCACCAAGCTGACCGTTAGTGTGTTTGGACCATTAGATCTCTTCGACGATGGGTTGTGAAATCGCGCGCACGGGCTAGACCAGCGGCTGTAAGCCGAGATCGGGTCCGCAGGAAATTTGCCGGCAACTACTGTAAACGCTAAACTTCGTTTGTGCGCTAAGTAGGCGCAACGGCGAATGCTCTCGTGTACGCAGAAAGCTCCAAATGGAATGCATGCAAAACAGCTTAATCTGACAGTCTCGCACAGTCGCGCGCGCTCATCTGCACTTCGCCAAGGCGCGTGACCTACAACGGGCAGTGCGACAAGCGAAAGAGAAAGCCGCCCGGTCTCGATTATCGCGGCATTTCAAACAAATCTATAAATGTAACGCCGCACAGGTCAAAATAAATTTTCCGTGCCCCTGGCGTTGTCAAAAGCAATAAAATTGATTTTACCAGTCAAGTTCATTTTTATTGCGATAGCAATTAATTTACGCCGTCGCCGTGATGTTCCGTATAAAGTGGAACTGCGATAACATCGCGGCTGCGCGCCCTATGCTGTAGGTGCGAGGGAAAGCTTACGAGGGTGAGCCGAGAAGGATGGTCGCTTCATGCGGTGGTGTCGTACCGCGCTCACAAGGGAGGAAGGCGGGGAGGGCGCGCGCAGCTTTCTCGCGCGCAAAAGGGGAGAGCGGAGACGTGCGCTCGCTAGGAGGGGGCAGCATATAGAAAGGGGGCAGTTTCTTGCGCATCTCCTCTTCTACTCCAGCTGCGGTGGCTGATCGAGCGCGGCCGCGCGCGCGTCCATTCTTGGAGGCAGTTTGCGCTGGCTTCGAAGGCTAGCCGTCCTGGGATAAGTTGATGGCCTCTTCATCACGCCAACATTCTAATAGCGAGCGTTCGTGGTCACCGAGTGAGATGGGTTCGTGTTGTATGTGCGTGAGTGACAACGTGCTTGTCGATTCAGTTAATAAGCGAATGTTTGCAGCTGTTTATTCAGCTAATAAAACGAGTAACCATACTTCGTATAGCTGTCTAGTAATTTGCTATCGCAATCAATGATTCGCCTTTCGGATAAAACGAGGACTTTTTTTTTTCTTTCTTTCTTCGGACTGCGCATGACCACTTTCAGAGACATCACGCAGCACTACAGATTGAACAGATGCAAATACCCACCACCGCACGCCAAACTGAACAAGAAACAGGCGTTTTCCTGGAGGCAGTTGCAGAAACACACGTATCCGAACCCGGCGATCCTTCACCTCTGTTAACCCGACATTTATTCATCGGACGAGTGTAAAGCGTGCGGAACCAGAGCAACGCTGCAGCGCATGCTGTGGGAATGCACCAGTAGCGAAGAGGAGTCCCCGACGAACGAGGACTCCGGCTCAGTCTCTAACCGAGGAGCGCGTTGGGAGGCGGCCCTGCTCAGCCACGACCTCGCCGATCAACCGTGGGCCGTCCGGCACGCCGAGGAAGCCACCTGTGTGCAACGACTCGAGGCCGTCACCTAGGCTGGGGTGCTTATGGCCACATCCCGTCCAAATCGCCAGACATTTCGAATAAAGTTTTCACTCACTCGGACTGCGCGAGTACTGTGAAGCTTTTGCAGAAAATTGGCTGGCGACTCCATTCTTATTAAATATTGACATTCTGTACAGTAATTTCGCATTCACAGTTGAGAGTCTCGAATCAGGCGAACCCATCATATAACCTATACAGGTGATTGCGTGAGCGCCGGCCTAGAAGCCTTGCGAGGCTGATAACAGCTGCGCACCTTCTTTTTGCAAAAGCAAGATTTACTTTTTTCCCCTTGCAATAAGCTACGTCGCATGAAGAGTTGGGTGCTGGTTCGGGACTGCTGCCGCTTATGAATGCGGAATTAGTTCACTGGGCATCAAATTTGACCATCAGTGTCTTTGAACAAAAGCACTCTAGAAGACTCGAGCAAAATTGGGTTGTCCTCGAAATGTATAACACAACACGGATGTAAATGTCACTGCGGCGACCACACCAAAATTAACAAATACCGATCCCATATAAGGCGGTAAATTACCCGAGCCTCTGGTGTATTAACATACCTTTCATTGCGATAGCAATTATATGGACACTCCGGAAGCATTCTTGCCATCGTCGTCGTCGTTGTCGTCGTAATGTTCCTTATAAAGTCCAAGGGCGCTAACACTCACCGCGCGCCTTATGCTGTATGTGCGAATGAAAGCGCACTGCGGGAGCCGACGATCGCGGCTCAATCTGGCGCGCGCAATACAGGAAAACTGAGGGAGGCGCGCCCTCTTCCGTAGTGCGAAAGACAGCGGGCGATAGGAGGGAGGGTGGCGTTGCTCTCCCGCAGCAACAGCGCGACCGCGCGCAAGGGAGAAAAGTGGGGAGGCAGCGCAGGAGGGAGGGGAGGGGGTGCGGCGTTCTACTCCGGCAGCAACTGCATACTTTGCGCGGTCGCGCGCGCCCCATCTTGAAAGCAATCTGCAGACGAGACTCATACGTTCGTGCGTGCTGTGTTCTCGCCGCACAGTTTGCGTTAAAGTGATAGATAGCACGAAGGTCACTTCGCTCGCTGCTGCTGCCGCGCTTCCTCACGCCAGCGTTTTGACAGCGAATGTCCGCGCTCATCGAGTGTGATGTGTTCATGTCTGCCTGCGCGCGCTGTCACTGTTCTTCTCAATACATTTAGTACGTGAATTATTAATGTTCATACGGCCGGTTGGTTATCCTACATGTGGGGAAGCGGGAAAGAAATAAGAAGGAAGGAGAGTTATTGTGCGCGCACCCGGCACATAGATATTCACTCACATACATAGTCACAAGCGCTTGTTTAGTCCGATTGTCTTCAAGAAGCGAATTAGTGCCTTGGTGGTGTAGGGCATATACAGGGGCTTCGCGTCCCTTATTGAACCAAGGATTTAAAAACAAAAGAAGTGGTAAACAGAGTGGATAACCGGGTTGTGGTGGCACCACCCGTATTTCTGGGTTTTCACATGCCGAAATCACCATCTGGTCATGAGGCACGCCGTATTCAGGGATTCCGGGTTAATTTTGACCACCTGAGGTTCTTTAACGTGCGCCAAAACCTAGCGCACAGAAGATCTTGCGTTTCGCCCGCTATCGAAATTCGACCGCGTGGCCGGTATCGGACCCGCTACCTCGAGCTCTGCAGCACAACGCCGTAGCCACGGGACCACCACGGCACGTTTTCTTGCGAACCAACAGTTCAGCTTGCCCAATGAGGAACACCTATTTGCTCGTTAGAAACAAGTCAGAAGAGCCCGGCTTCCATAGCCATTCCGTCTGAACTTCTGTGTTCGCAGTTGATGATAAAATGGAAGTGTTGGAGCAAAAAAATATATTTATTTAAGTACATAAATACCTAGGGACACTAACCGTGTTCTTGATAGATCGGGCTTGCTTCTCGTGCTTCACCTCGTGCTTCATATTGACACTGTAACCTACAAGTCCACGTGTCAATATTTTACATGGCACTCACAAAATCTATTCGCGTTGCGGGAGGAGGCGCTGATGATTAATGTATAGAAAGAGGTCTTAGAACATGTTATATGGTCGTGCTATAGGTATACACAGTGAAATAAGCGTGATGTGTGAAATAAGTGCTTCCATATAAATTAATAGAGAGGTTTCTCATAGCGGAGACGTACTGTCGCGGGTGTGTGCCAGGAGACGCAGATGCTAGCAGTAGCCCTGGTGGCGACGTCTTGCGGCACTATATCGAACCAAGGTACGAAGAATGTGTATTGCAATGACCGACTCCGTTCCATTTATGTGCTGCCCCAGCATCTCGGCCAAGACTCAATCGTCAGCAATAATATTTTGCCAATTTTTTTCATTCTTTTCGAATGAACGACTCATGCAAAGCAAGAACGCTTCTACAGCGCGTTACGATTGATAACGAACTCACAGCGTCACCAGCTGACTTCGCAAGCGCTGCTGCTCGCTCCAAAACGGTTCTTTTTTTTTTCTTTTCTGCGACACACGTTTGCGTCAATGCGTTTCCGCTGTGTTAAACATAATGTAACAATGAAAGACGTTTTGACGTCGCTTTTCCTGGTCGAGTTCGGAAATAAAGCGTTAAAGGGGGACAAACGCTAGCGATTTCCGACACCATCGACGCAGTCCGGAAGGCAGTCTATGCGAGTGTCTTCCAGTCGACGGACTCCATGATCCACTTCTGGCTTCGCCCACCGTTGCACTTCTGCACGCGGACGCCCTGCGGTCCGCGTCGACTGGGCAGGTCGAGGCAGAGCTTGGTCGTCTTGTGCACAATTTCTTCCGTCTGGGATAGGAGAAAAAAGGAATTGTCAGTCACTTAAGTATCCTTACGGGATTTTAACGCGAAAGCATAACGACTTGTCTAATTAATTGGCTACGTCCATGATAGGTTACGTCATACATTGTCACGTGTCCTTCACAGCTCTACCTTAGTCCATTTTCCTCTAATTTTTACCAACTTTAATCCATCTTGCTCGTAATTTGTACCAACTTTAATCCACCTTAATCCGCTTTAGTTCACCTTCATTCACTTCACTCTAATTCACTTTAAATCGCATTATTACCCGTAATTACCTATAATGAAAGTTGTTATACCATTTACTATCTTCTGTATTACTACTGGCATCACACAAGACGCTGCTGACGTCACATTGATTTTTGGTGTCACTCGTTGCGGACGACCGCAACGCCAGCCTTCCTGCCTCACGGGACATATATCATAAGCGCGAGGAAGCTGTGGTGTTACGAACTGCAATGGGACAGGAGCCTGATGCGTCGTGTTGCTTTAGCATGTAATGAATGAAATTGAACGACTCGAGCGATTCAGCCTCAAGCGCTCTATTGCGCAGGTTTTTTTGCATATCCGTAACCCGTTAACCACACAGGTTTCACCGCGCTGGCGCAGGGACTGTGATGTTCTGCCCCTGAGCACTAGGTTGCGGATTCGATTGTAGCCGCGGCGGCCACATTCCAACGGGGGGTGCAATGCGAAAAACGCTCGCGTACGCGCCGTGTTTTCGGTGCACGTCATAAAAGCCACAGATGATCAAAAAATGAATCCAGAGCTCCCGCCCGCTACGGCGTCTCTCATTGAGCCAGTGTCGGCTGTGAAATGTTAAACTCCGCGAATCCGTCCATTACGCCGAGTCTTTTTTCTTAAAAGAAAAAATAACCATGCACAATGGCTTTTATTATGTCATATCCCGATTAGAATATATGACATTGCGCTGATTGGCTCTTGTGATTATTGGAAATATTTGTGAAACACGTCCGCATTAAGAGCGCTGGAGGTTTCCTTCGGCACACGTGCGAGGTTCAAACGTTATTATACGGAGTGATTAGCAACGAAAGGGGTCAAACGTGTAAGAGAAGATGCGCAAGGTATATGACGCGACGAGTGATTCGTGAGTCCTAACGTACTACGTCAGTCTATGGGGCTACGAGAGACGCTGTATAGCGATCGGGCTGCAGATTCATTTAGACCACCTGCTTTTCTTTTAACGTGTATTTAAACCTAAGTATACGAGCGTTTTTACATTTAGTCCTCCTTAGAAAGAACTGTGGCAGCGGCGGCCAGGAATTGAACTCTCCACCTCGTGCTCCACAGCAAAAGACATAACGAAACAAAATAGGCAGCGAGGAAGCTTTGTCTTTTGGTGATATTTCTACAAACAAGAAATACAGCTTCGGGCGTGGAAGCTCAAGTGTTTAAGAGGTCACATGACATTAAAGAATGGCTAATGGAAGTAGAATCCAGTTTCTTGTGCTCTCTCCGCCAATCTAAAGGGCAACAAAAAGGGGTTGTGACGTCATCCAGCAAGACTCCCCGATGCGCCCATTGGAAATTATTTAGTCTTTGTAAAAGGGATGATCACGCTTTAAGCGTCACCCTGATTTTGGGCGCTACTGACTGCACATATTAATACGCACGCCGGCTTGTGGTATGTGGGTTTTACCTTAGGATCGTAGCGCCACTTCTGTCGGGGTAGGTTATTGCAGGCGATCATGACCACGTTGGTGTTGGCTTGAGACTCCGGCGAGTCGAGACAGATGGCTTCGTCGGTCATTAGGAAACCTTCTTCGGTGAGCACGAAGTACTGCGAGAAAACAAAGCAGAAATTGTGAATGCTGCGTCACCTTAGCTCTCAAGAGGCGTTACGCGCAAACCGCCAGACCGACCTGCCGCTCTTACAAACTACATGTTGCTAACATTTCTAACTCTACAAAATTTTCTTCGCTTACACGGGGCCTTGCCAGATATATAGGAATTTGGCTGTGATTACAACAATTTTTTCTTGCTTCTATCTCTTGAGAAAAATGACAAGATTGCATATCTATTTATACAGCAACTTCTATACATCTTCACTGATAGTTCTGTAAAAAAGCGCATTGGATCGAGCGTACATTTCAGTGGAACGAAACAACGAAAAAAAGAATTAAAAAATAGGGAATGAAGTCAGCTGTCTTCTCTCAACTTCGTAACCTCCCGCTCCTCTTTCTTTTTCTTATTTTTTTTAACGCTGTCTGTCTAAAATTGTAGATCGCAGAATTGTGAAGTTTGTTGAGGATGCGTACCTGCATAGGGTAGTGCGTAAGCGAACATTCTTCAAGCACGACCTTTCCAACCGGCTGGTGATAACTCTTGGAGCTCGGCCGCACGAAGCACTTCCCGCTCTTCTTGTTCCTCACCTGGAAAAGCGTGAGGCACTCGAATTGCAGCCCACTCGAGCACAGAAGCATGCAGTTTAACGAAACAAAGCCTGCAGAAATTCACAAGGAGGAGGAAGTTTCGTGAAAGGGAGAGTTAATGGCATAAACGCGAAAGCACTTGACTGCGAGAATAAGTTCCCGGGATGTGGACTGTTCATATTACAAGATTAGAGCGCGCTGGAGGCCGTAGCATTCAGATTGAATTGCAATACAGATTTATAGCCACATGTGAGTTGTCGGGAGATCCTAAAACTGGATCCTGCAGTCTTCACGCGTTCGTTATTAACAACTCCGCGATAAATTGGGAGGGCGAGAGGAACGAGACGCCGTTCGACATGAAGATATCGTCCTGTTCCACTCGTCCTTGTCTCTTTCACTGTCCCAGTTTATCACTATGTTGTGAACAATAACCCAGAACGATTTTTTTCCACGTTACTGGTATCTTAAACGTTCACGTGTGCTTTCTTTATTATTTTTTAATTTATTATTATTATTTTTTGTCCGTGCATGTACCAGCAAATTTAGACTCGAGACGACTTATGGCCCTATAGATTGTTGTTTTCCTGCCTCAGTTGTGCGTCTCCTTTCTGCTCGTACGTTTTTCAAAAGCGTGAACACAACCATCCGCACACTTTCTTTTCTTTCCTTTTTTTTTCTTTCTCATTCTTTTTTCTTGTTTGGTTCCTGGTGATGCAGCTGCCGCGTACCTTTCCGAAGAATCTGCTGTCACCGGGCAGGAAGTTTTCCGGCCATACGTTCTCGAGATACCAACGGAAGCTCTTGCAGTGCAGTTTTTCTCGAAGCTTCTTGCGCTCCGCCACATCTTGCGGGGTGTAACTCTTCCTCATCTCTGCGAAAACCAGGACACAACGAACACGCTCAGCCGGATATGCGTTTGCGTATAGTAAATGCCCACATGTGCGCCTTTGTAATAGGTTGGCGCAAGTATTCTTACACAACTTGTGTTCTTATTCTATAACCCGAAATAACCCGAAATTGAAAGCACACATTTTTTAAGGGGTGTTGTACAAAAATAGTTTACCTCGGACTACAATCGCCTTGAAAAATTGCAACGTAAATATTGTGCAAAATGTTCATAATTGCAATCATAGATAAAGAAATTTTGTAAACACCTGCGGATGTTTTTATAAATGTGTACGAAAAACATTTGTTCGCTCGGCCAAATACTAAAGTTTTGCATATATAATTGTGCAGCTGCTGTAACTATTTTTAGTTAAACGATGTTCTGCGCTAAACGCTTTTTGTAGCGTGGTAGTACCTTCGCGAAGAGTGGTCTTCTAATTTTTTATAGCTTGTATAGATGCTACCGCTTGCGACGCGACACGGAGGTGCTTGCGAGCGTACGCAACTTTCCGGAAATCTGGCTTCACCACAATAAGATGCTTCTTGTGGAGAAACCATCTTTCCTTTATATATATTGCACTTTTACACTGGCCGCCTTGTATAGCGTGGTCGTACTGTCGTCCGTAGCAGTCGTTCATAGGCGGCAGAATCAAGATGGTACAATCTACGACTCTCCGTGCAAGTTGTCCCTTGCGTGCCGGCGTAAGCAGGTCGTGATATGATTACAAGGCCTGCACATTTTCCTCTTGATTGTCTTTTGTCTATATATGTTCTTCTGCCCATCTTTTCTAGGACCTTCCTACACAGACGCCGGATAACCACACTGCTTTTCAATAAAGATCTATCTATCTATCTATCTATCTATCTATCTATCTATCTATCTATCTATCTATCTATCTATCTATCTATCTATCTATCTATCTATCTATCTATCTATCTATCTATCTATCTATCTATCTATCTATCTATCTATCTATCTATCTATCTATCTATCTATCTATCTATCTATCTATCTATCTATCTATCTATCTATCTATCTATCTATCTATCTATCTATCTATCTATCTATCTATCTATCTATCTATCTATCTATCTATCTATCTATCTATCTATCTATCTATCTATCTATCTATCTAATCTCGCGAAGTAGCTCTGCAAATTTGGCTTCACCATAGCAAAAGTACTTGCGGGGTAAACCTATTTTACTTGTTGTTTTTATGCGAAGCATATTACGAGAGCACAACCCAGCTCCTCAGGCGCGGCGGTGTTGCCTTCAATGACCTTTGACCCCATGCCATACCACGTGACACCGTGACGTCACGACAGAGGAGAAACGGGGCTCCAACTGACGTATATAAGCAGCTGCGCTTGCCTCTGCTAGACATTTTCTAGGTGGCTTTGATCGGACGCGGTGAGCATCGAGCAACGCAGCGTTCGGCGCGACAACGAAATTTCTAGGTGGCTGTGGCTCAACTCTTGCAAGATGGGCTGGGTGGGAATCGAACCAGGGTCTCCGGAGTGTGAGACGGAGACGCTACCACTGAGCCACGAGTACGATGCTTCAAAGCGTTACAAAAGCGCCTCTAGTGAATGCGGTGTTGCCTTAGAAACGAGCTGTTCTCGTGCGTCGCTTGCTCAGGCGCACATTTCGTTGCCGCGCCGAACGCTGCGTTGCTCGACGCTCACCGCGTCCAATGCGGGGCGCATAGTCGCTGCGCCGTAGCCCATTGTCTTACACCCCTTGGCGGGTCGACGGGAACGTTGTCGCGTTCCACTCTTGAAGGCGAAGCAGAGTAACGCATGAGTTGTTTCTTCGTCTAGCCGAACCAAATATAGCCAAGCAACAGCAGTTCACCAGGCTAAACAGTGGTTCAACAACTAAAATAAAGGCTAGTATGCTTCGCATCCTGGGCTTAACCTTAGTTAAGCCACAGCCATTTTTTTAACTGCCGCGCACAGCAGCCTTTTCGTAGGCGATATCCTGTAGATGCTATTTCGACACGTCGCAGAGGCCGTTCCTGGGGTCGTATTCTCGCACGGTTGCTTTCGGCGATATCACTTTCAGTGCATGCTTACTGGCTGGTTGAGCAAAACCGGATCATCTGATTGGCTGGTCGAGCACTACGTCACGCGAAGGCGATAGTATCGCCGAAAGTGATCGACCGAGTGAGTATACGTCCCCCCTGCATGTGGCCGCACGTAGATTGCTGAAAATCTGGCTTCACCACAATAAGAGTACTAGTGGGGAGAAACCAGCTTTTCTTTACATTTTTCTGTTTTTGCATCGAACGCTCTGCATAGCGTGGTCGTAATGTCGCACACAGCGGTCTTATTACTGGCGATACTCTGCAGATACTATCTCTTTCGACACATCACTGAGGTCGTGCCTGCGTGCAAGCGTGCGCAAATTGTTGGGAAGTTGGCTTCACCACACAAAGAGTGCGTGTGAGAAGTGGGAAGCAACCGACCTTTGCTGACATTCCTTGACACCACAATAAACGCGTTCTGTGTGAAATTATACACCTCTATAGTAAACGCTTTGTATAGTGTGGTGCATAGCAGGCGTTTACGGATGATAGCCTTTTACTTGCGATGGTACAACTTAAGCGATGGCTGTCCTTATGGGCAACCGTACACAGCTCACGATAGATCTGTCAAGAGTTAAGGACTATTGCGTGCGCTAATAGGCTGTTTATTATTCTTTATGACGTGTAATGGCACAAAGGCAGTAAGTGGGTTAAGTGAATGAAATAACCTCTGAAGCCTGGGGGTTTTTAGACGACAACGCTGGCTTTCTTGACTAACCGTAAATGCGACAAAAAATACCATCACGGAGTTCGAGCGAAGCAACTTCCTGCAAAAAATTTCGCGCGACATCAACACGACGTCTTACAAAGCACACATCGCCGACCCTCTGGTACTATAGGACACATCGTCGTAGTCGCGTACAGTACCGACCGTGTCCCCGTGGCGATGGACGTGCGTTCGCGCTCACCGCGGTTGATGTTGAAGTAGAAGTTCGCCCACTCGTCCATCCAGACGGCCGCTACTCTGGCGAGGTTGGCGAACAGCACCTTTCCCACGCCCCCCGGCTTGGGGAACGTGTATGGTGACGTGCGCCGGAACAGGTGACCCACGTGAGAGCACGGCACCACCTCCACGGAGCCGCCGCACTGCCAGATCTGCAGTGGTTGTTGTGGAAGAGGGATCGCGCTCGTTAGCGCCTTGTATATATATGCTTCCGAGTCACACACAATTCCTCGCTCAAAGCGCCTGACCCAGCCATTTCCTTTTTTACATCTTTATAACGAAAACAGCTTACTGGCTTGGCCCGGCTTTTATGCATCAACGAAAAAAAGGAGAGTATGATGCCACATGGTGGTCCTTGCGTCCTTGCATAGCAAAAAATCTAGATACGTATAACGCGCATAATACAAAAACTTTCGTCAAGTGCGCATAAGAACGTTTATTGTTTATTATCTTGCGTCGCAGGTGGCAGATTTTCCACATGCCTGTTGACGCCTACCTCATCGCTAGTTTGCTTTTTTTTTTGCTTTTTCCACCTGGTGCTATTTTTCTTTCTAAATTCCAGCCTCGGCACACTACACTCGTGTGAGCGAAATTCGCATTTGTGATTTTGCGCTGATGCACTTGCAGGTGTAACGCGGGGTCAGCTTGCGCAAGACAAGGTTGTCGCCGTTAAACGTAACTCGGAATATCCACGCCTGTACAGTGGTACTGTGTGTTCGCTCACCCGGAAGGAGATCTCCATGTTCTCGCCTCCCCAGATGTCCATCTGGTCGTCGTACGAGCCCATCTCGTAGAAGTACTCCCGGTCGATGGAGAACAAGCCGCCGGCCATCACGGGCGTCCTGCGAGACATTGCGCGTGTTTTCTTTGTGAACCACGGCACCGCAACTACATGTGTACTGAATTGAATCGAAAACACGAGTCACGTGATTTCTCCAACGCGTCACAAGAACAACAACAAAAAGAAAAAATGCTACAGAAACTCTGAGAGAATGCCTAAGCATTCTTTGTTTCGGATGCTACTTCGCTCTTGCTTGTCTGGCAATAGCTTGTGCATATCTACCGATCGCAGCCAACTATTACACTGATATAACAATTACATGTGCTAAATTGACCAATTATGCGTATATTTTGCAGGTGTGTCGTATCAATCGAGTCGAAACGCTGTCACAAACTGGTTTGTATTTTTCCCCTTTTTTTTAGTCACACCAGATCTTTTCTCCTTTCTTTTTATTTTTTGCTAGGAACATGACGCGGCAACAGCGATATCACCAGTCTTTCCCTTTCTAGCGTTACCAATCACCTACTATTACACTATTATGACGATTACATGTGTTAATTTTTTATTTACTTCTTTGTTAAGACCCTATGCGGTGACGGCGATGTACCCAGTCTTGTTTTTCTTTTTGTTCTTTTTTTTCTATACCGTGGCCGCGCTGCGGTCCATGGTTCGAATCTCGATGAGAAGTACCTTTTTTTTCTAACGCTACCAGTCATCTACTATTACACTATTACACCACTCACATATATTAACTTGACCAATTATGCATTTATTTTGCAGTATAAGGTGTCACGAGACAAACATAGTTTGCTGGGGTACTCGCCAAATAATGCTTACGCATTAATAACGTTCCTTTTTTTTTTTCCTTTTCCTTATCATCACCTCTTTTGCGATCCCTTTCCCCAATGCAGAGCAGCGTGCTGCAGCTCACCCACTGAGGCCGATCCATCCGCCCCTTCCTGTCTAACATGCGGTGGAGGACGCTTACCAATGGAGTTTTCGATTAGGGAAAGGCAAGTGTTGGGGCCCGCTAGCGCTTGGAGCCTCAATGTTTGCGTCCCCCTGATCTAAAACTCTCTACTAGATTAGAACGCAACGTTTAAGACAACGGATGGCTTCGATTAGCGTGGCGTCTGGCACATCTTGTTTCGAGTGTCTTGTTGAGCCCACTGCATATTGCTCATCGGTTCAAGCCCGTCGACGCTAAAGGTGCTCGCTATTGTGTGTGTGTGTGTGTGTGTGTGCGTGTGTGCGTGCGTGCGTGCGTGTGTGTGTGTGTGTGTGTGTGTGTGTGTGTGTGTGTGTGTGTGTGTGTGTGTGTGTGTGTGTGTGTGTGTGTGTGTGTGTGTGTGTGTGTGTGTGTGTGTGTGTGTGTGTGTGTGTGTGTGTGTGTGTGTGTGTGTGTGTGTGCATTCATTACGCCATCAAATGTTGCAGAAAAGCCGACTACGAAAGCTGTCGACATTTTCAGCGTCACTAGGTTAATCAATCAACACCGAGACACGGCAGAAGTCGCTCTCCATTTACTGTGCCTATTGGCACGCGCCTGCATACGCTTTGTTCTTGGTCGCATGTCCATGGATGTGTCAGTGGTTCATGTTCATTAGTATGTGCCTGCAGATATTAAAGGAAAACGACGCAACGCTTCGAGAATGAAACTGTCTGTACGCTTTTATGGCGTACGCGTTATGCGAGAAATTTCCACAGCATCCTTCTCTTATTAGGCCATTCTTGTTCGAGGAAAATTTGCAGCAGCTGCAAATAGTCTGGCCACTTTACACGTAACAAGAACGCTTAGTTTTCGCCACCGTTATTTTTTTTTCGAACCACGCGAAAAGTGAGTGAGCAAACGGCTCACCTGAAAGGCATTGTCGAGTTCCCTTTCCTCCGCTTCAGCTCCCTCTGGCCGACGGGGAACCAGCGGAAGTGCATCTCCCAGTTGAACGCTCCCCAATGCATCTCGAAGCTACGCACGTACGCAAACGTCTCGTCGTTGATGATGTCGATCACGGGGCACACCACTCGTTTCCTGCGCAGTGGTGCACGCAACTTGAAGCAGAGAGCAGTCGCTCCTTGTTACGTCAAGCGGGTACTTGTGCTACACGATACGTTGTTGCACTTTTCTGTATTTATAAACTTATAAAATATTGTTCTCTCTCTCACTCTCTCTCTCTCCCCCGCTCTCTCTCTATGTGTCTGTGTCTCTCTCGTTATCACAATTGGTGTGTGCCTGTTGGGAAGCACGCTAGTGTATGCGGGTACAGGACGTCTCTGTGAACACATTCGCCATACCTGTCCTCGGCGATCCTTGCGAGCAGCGGTTCGAGCCAGCCCTTGGTGCACTCGCAGTGGGCGTCGAGGAACGTGAGCACCTGGCCCCTGGCATGAGCTGCTCCCAGCAGTCGAGCCCTGATCAGCCCCGTCCGGTTGCCTGAACGCAGCACGCGCGTCGGCACCGGCAGGCGCGACACGTACTTGTCCAGGGGCTCCTTCAGGAACGCTGCGGATCGGATCCGTTTATTACGAGTTACGTTTACGCGAACCGACGAAGTCGTGTACCGACTCGCCTTGTCGGGCCGTAAGCTGGTCGTCGGATTCGTGTAGCATAAACATTGCATAAAGAATGCAAGCAATAAGCATTGTAACACAAACATTGCGTACATCATTATAGTTGTGACCTGTGCTGCGCAAAAGCACGAACATTGCACGAGTGTACGCGTTACATATAATCTGAAAATGAACACAATTGTAAGCGTCGCATTTTGCTGTATAGCGTTATTTACCGATTCACACAGATTCTAACATGCGCTTTGAATTTGCATAAATGTTGCATCTTTTCTCGTGGGAACCTTTAAGTCGGTTCAGGTCTTTCGTGACTTTATCTGTTTTATTGTTCTTATTTGCGTAGTAGCCACCAGGTCTAGTGATAGTCCGGCGATTGCGTTGCGGTGTTGTATCTTCAAATACCATATCGGTACGCTCCGGTGAGTTGGGCACAGACACTGGCATTTGACCCTGCAAGGCGGTAGCTCTTGGCATTTTAGTGTTAGTTGATTTGTTAGACTTTTAGTTACTGTTAGCACACCAGTTCTGTCTATTCTTTGACCAACACGCTATACCTGCCGTCAGCGAGTCAACCCTTTGTTTTGGTTACATACTATTTCTTTTTTTAAACCATGACACCAAAATTTCGAGCTTAAATTATGTGTTGCATGTTAAACCGTATGCGTCCCACAGCAAGGTGGCAAACTTTGATTGCTTTCGGCGCCGTAGAAAATTTGTATTCGAATTTTTTAATGTTGCAGTTGAACTGTAAAGCAGTCTGGCATCACTGAGTGCATGGTGACAAAATGAATGGGCGCCCCCGTAAACGGCTCCCTCGGGTACTAAAACTTCCCCCGGTTAACAGAACCTTGTCTTGAAGGCCGTGCTTTCTGATGGAACACGGTTATAATGGCGCTTGTGAGGACGGGACACAGAAAAAATGCACGGAGGACAGTCGCCGAACTTCAACCGAGCTTTACTGCGGAAAACATTGCGCAAGTAGAAGTTGCTGCGCAAAAACAGTGTAGAAAAAAAAAAAGCCACGGCGCACCTTGCCAGCACCATCACAACAGAAGATCATCATGTCATACGTCACTACTGAACGTCCTGATCTGCGCAAGATTAAAGACACGTTTGTAAACCACGCTACAAAAGCGTATTCCGCTCTTCATGTCTGCGGACTTCGAAACGTTTTGTGTAAATATGCCTCTTCCTTTTTCTTTTTTGACAAATTAAGTGATGGGGTGCTAATGTAACCTTTTCCTTCCTTTCTTTATGCGAAGTGCTTCAAAGAATTCTGTCCCTTTCTGAGACTTAAGGTTTACAAGAATACAAGTGTCGGGTGTACGATGGCGTGCACGGACACATCTTGCAATGGTCAGCCAAGTGACATCTCACTACGAAAGCCTGCACGGCTTCGTAGCTCCGTCATGCTCCGGAATGCGTTGCGGGAGGTCACTTGACTGTCCATTGCAAAATGTGTCCGTGCACTCCAGCGCACGGGAACACTTGAATACTTGTAAACTCAGAAAAAGGCTCAGAAAGGGAGATAATTATTTGAAGCACATTGCATTAAAAAAAGGAAGGGAAAGGTTGCATTAGCACCGCATCACTTAATTTGTCAAAAAAAAGAGGTATATTTACACAAAAAGTTTCAAAGTCCGCGGAAATGAAGAGCGAGAAATGTTGTTATAGCGTGGTTTGAAAACGTATCTTTAATCTTGCACAGATCAGGACGTTCAGTAGTGACGTGTGGCATGATGATCTTCTGTAGTGATTGCGCTGACAAGGCGCGCCGTGGCTGTTTTTTACAGGGTTTCTGCGCAGCAACTGCTGCTTGCGCAGTTTCTTCCGCAGTAAAATTAAGTTGAAGTTAGGTGATTGTCCTTCGCGCGTTTTTTCTACAGGTGTCCCATCTTCACACGCACCGTTATAACCATCATCCATCAAGCTAGCAACCAACTAGTCCGTCTAAGTCTCTTAATCGTTATGCTTATGGATGCTGCAAACACCGGAAGTGGTTGCAGGAGCTGGAAATACGTCTGGCCGCTATGCGTCTGTGTTTTTGCCTGTGTGTCCCGGCACATCCCTGTGGTTTGCTACTGTCTTTTATCGCTGAAATGATGGAATTGCGGGCACAATTCGGCGGCGACGCCGTCGAAGCCACTTACAGGGAGACGGACGCAAAACACTTAAAGAGACTCCAGTTTGTAGACCTTTCCACGGGGGATAGAGGATGACTCTGCCTGGACTGTGGCCCATGGGTGTAAGCACGTATAGTGCCGCTCTTCCTCGTGCCTTTCAATAGCTGCTCATGTGTTCTCGCAGCAGTTCAAAAAGAATTGTGGCGACGGCCACGGGAGCTCTCCATAGAGAGGTCGACACACCAAGACGTCGATGCAACGCGCTAAAACGTAAAGTGCCGTAGCGGTGCGCTCACTTCTCTCGCTGGCGTCGTCGACGAGCAGGATCTCCCGCAGCAGCCGGCGCGGAGAGCGGTCGATGGCCGAGTGCACCGTCCGCAGCAGGGTCGACCAGGCCTCGTTGTGGAACACGATGATAATGGACGTGTCTGGCAGTGCGCTCACGTTGTACCACAGTTTCTTGCAGCTGCGAAGGCGATTGGAATGAGGTGTCGGCCAGTTGTATGCAAAATGTAAAGGGCATTCTGTTCGCAGCTGTCTCCTCGAGAGACATATATGACGCTGGTCGTTGCAGTTCCGAACTGCGACTCGAACAGATTCGGTGATTACAACGTTCGAGTCAGAACAGAAGACTGCAGTGGCGATTGCCCGCATGCTATAGCCACCTTTGCATCTATCGCGGTGGCTGTGTGGACTGTCTTTCTGCTCCTGAACACGAGCTATATGTTATGCGTTCGATTCTGGCACGTTGTCGTCGTGCTGAAAATATAGGATTCGTTAATTTGAAGAAGTATTTGCGCACCGGTGACAACTTAACAATAGGGGTGGGTACTTTTCCATACATATGTGTATATGGAAATGTGTGTGTACATGTGTGGATACTTTTTCCATGCGCGAAGGTGCGCGTGTGTGTGTGATGGGTAGTCTCGGCCAGCGTTCGTCAGAGCAACAGTTGCAAATCAGTTATTTCTCCGAGTGGGAGCAGTGAGCAAAAATTCCTTCGCAGCTGCTGGCCACTGCTCTGGTCAAGGCGACAACTTCTCTGCAACGTCTAGAACTGCAACGATTAACAACAACTGGTAACAACTGTTTTCAGTTGTTGAACAAACATGCACGATTACGGCCACACGCCACGGAACTCCTCGGCCAAGGAACACTTCAATAACCTCCTCATCACGATGATGTCACATTGTCGTCTGTCATGCTGCCTAAAGATTACAGGGTGAAGAGTTCACGCAGTTTACAAAGGCACTTTTCTGGGGACATATTGTGGGACGATCACTTTTGGCAATACTATCGCCTCAGCCATCACGCGCGCGCTCACTGGCTGGTTGAGCAAAACCGGATCAGTTGATTGGCTGGTTGTGCACTACGTCACGTGAGGGCGACTGCATCGCCGAAAGCGATCGTGCAAGAATACGTTCGCTGAACTTCGGCGATGTCCTGAGCGCAATATTGCGGTCTATAATCAGCGTCTAACTTGTTATGCATAGCAATACAAAGACCGTGTGTATGAAGTATACTGCGAGTATAGTGCAGCTGTTCAGTTTATTACTTGAATTATCCAGTAGGATCAAGGCACGTGCGAGCATTTCTGATGGTAAAGTGTGGTTTCCTGGGCACGGACACACCTGCCGACTAATGTTTACGTACATAAATGAAGAAGCGAACGAGACGGAGAACTAGACCGACATTAAGAAAGAAAGAAAGAAAGAAAGAAAGAAAGAAAGAAAGAAAGAAAGAAAGAAAGAAAGAAAGAAGAAGGGAAGGAAGGAAGTAAAGAAAGAAAGAAAGAAAAAAAAGAAAGAAATACTGGTCGGAATGCAAACGATGAACATGAATATTTTCCTGCTAATCGAAAAATACACAATCTTCCTTGGTCTCTACTTCTAAAGTCTCCCTGCGGCCTGCAAGCTACTTTCATTGTCGACAAGCATCTTAAAACGAAAAGGTGGCGTATGACTATGACACTGATGAATTTGTGCAGTTACATAAATTGACCTAATATTTTAATTACCTAATTTCGTACCACGCGCTGTACAAAGCTGTGGAGAAGAACTGGGAGCACTAAAACAAATCGAGGCAACTTGGTTAGAAAAGCTATCGGCACCAACACCTGGAATAACCATCGGTGCTGATCGAACACGGTTTTCATACCTCTCTTTCCTGGCGTCCAGAAGAGACCTGTTCAGGGGAATCCTGTCGCTGACTAGAAGGTTGAATTTGTTCACGTGGAAGAGCAGCTTGCTCCGCGCCTGCTCGTGGGGCAGCACCATCACGGCCTGGCCCTCGGCGCCGGCGTTCTTCTCTGGCGCGAAGTCGTTGGCGTTGAGTATCTCTGCGTGTGCCCGGAGCAAAAATACACACACTTTTACAGCGAAGCTGTTTTCCTGTCGCCCCCCTATGCATTCCCCCCCCCCCCATGCGTTCCCAGTAGGGGGGAGGGTACCCTGGGTGGCTTACGTCCGTATCGGGGACACGGCGCGTAGAGAGGAATGGAGACGGGCATGGGAGAGGTGGAGGGTGTGGCGATAGCACTGCAGCATTGGAGACAGGTACAGGGGGAGAAGGGGAAAGAGTTTGGCGACAGCGCCTGTGCTCGTGGCCGGCGCTTCTGTGGTTATGACGTCATGCGCGTCGTAGGTGCCGGCGCGGCTGTAGCAGCGGTTGCGGCGGTGAGGTGCGGTGACCGCGGCGGTGCTTGTTTTGGCGTAGTGTGGTGCGGCATGAAAAAAAAAAAGTAGGATTTCTAATATATTCAGCTTATGTATGCAGCCCGTGTATACAGCATAAACAGCTTCTCTGGCAATCTGTCCCCATATAAATGTTGTGGCTCCATAATCTCTTTTATTTATTTTTTGTGTGTTTTAAGAGCGAGTCATCTCTCCCAATAATCATAACGACTAGGGGTTTGAAAAAAAATGCATTAGGAGCCATTTTTGTCCACTGGAGGGAGAAATGCGGTTGTGTGCAGAAGCGAGGAAACGTCTCACTACATGTAGGTGTGTATATCATAGCCGCTGGAAATAAATTGAAGGGGCATGAAATGGAAACAGAAATAAGTACAGTCATAGAGCATTCGTTCCAAACTTTACATGCAGTTATTTGACTTGGCTGTTAGCGGAGGGAATTTACGCCAAACTTCCATTCTTAAATTTTGCCATTCTTGAAAGCGTCCAAGCTATTCCGCCCATGGCATCAGTGCGACGTCATAGATTTCACGGTATTTTTGCCTGCTTAAGAATATTTTGAGCAGGAAAAGTTCTCGAGAGTTGCCGCACTGAGTCATTGCTCACTGTTTCACTATTTGGAGAGCATACTTGGCATCCTATATTAATAAACAGTCCGGCAGTCTCGAGTATACGTTGTCGAAATTCATGACGCCACGGAGATGATTCCAATGGTGGCCTCAATAGGGGTCTCGCTTTCGCCTCGCCTCGCTTCTCACTCATGTCAAGCCGTTGCGCTTGTTCTCTTGCCCTCTTTTCTATTATTTAAAAGTTAGCGTGGTGCAACGGTAGAAGGTAGCAGGAAAAATCAATTTGAAGTTTATATTGCCGTTCCTTTCGGGGATAGATGACGCCGTGACTAAAGGCGAGTAAAACTGGCGAGGTCTCGGCTCATGGCAACCGACGTGGGGGCAGTAATAAAGTGAAAGGGAATCAAAATTTACAGCGCACAGCTCATATCATGGTTCACAAAGCTAGAGCTGAGTAGATCATACAAATGTCATACTGAGTGCATACATGTCATACTGCCTGCTGAATGGAAGGTCGGGAAGGTGATCCCACTTCATAAGTCGGGTGACAAGCATTCTCCATATAACTACCGCCCTATCTCGCTCACTTCCATTCCATGTAAGATGTTAGAACATGTACTTGCCTCTAATCTTGCTAGCTTTCTTAAAACTAATTCATTCTTTTCACCATCGCAACATGGTTTCCGCAAGACATATTCATGTGAAACACAACTAGTTTTATTTACGCATAAGCTAAACGTCCTTCTGCGGCGTAACTAACATAACTTGCGACGCATCGGATAGACGGCTTCTTTATACGACTGTTGGAATCGTTATAATTTGAACATTTGTTGGATGTCGCGGATGCGGTTGTTGGCATGATATGCACTCGTACATCGAACTGAACGCACAGTCGTGAGATCCCACATAGTGCACACATACAGACAAGTTTCGAAGGAGGAGCGCGTGTACCATCAGTGAGGTTGGGCGTGCTCTCCCACGGCATGCCCTTGCCCATGTAGTGTCCCACGATGACGTGTATGCCCCGGCGGTTGATGTACTCCTTCTGTCGCGCGTCTCTGCGGATCCACTGACGCACGTCCGGGTCCTGGTCCTCGTGGTCGCCGGTCCACAGGGTCCCGTGCCTGGTCGCCACCAGCAGCAGCGCCACGGACGTCAGCGCGGCGGCCACCAACGCCGGGTAGCGCCGTAGCCGCCGGCCGCAAGGGGCTCGCGCCAGCCGCATTGGCGAGGCGTGCAGTCAACGGCCAGCCGCTGACCGCCGCTGTCTGGCGTGCACCGGTGCGCGAGTCTGCGCCTGTTTGTGTCGAGCGATCGGCCTCATCCTTGCGCGCCGGTTGGAACCTGGTGGGCCGAGAACAGATACGAGTTAAATGCTTGGCTGTATGGCTCCCAAAAGCAGCGTCGCCGCGTAGAAAATGGAACTTTGCGTGGGCCGGCACGAGGTATCAATTAATTTCGTTTGATTTTATTCCTATATTGTCATTCACCACTCGTGACCGGCCGATTCTATTGATAACGTAGGCTGAGCGCAGCGCCCCACCTCCCATATTAAATTATATATTAGAATCGCTATATACATCGTCCCGCGGACCCAGAATTTAGCCCAGAATTGATGATAGAATATTGCTCGGCCGTTTGAATTTCTCCATGCTGTCGCAATGCCGCTGTTACGTTTCGCCTACGACGCGCGGTAAAGCCAGCGCGGATGCAACGTACGCCGGAGCTTCGTTTCAAGCGGCGGACATTTTGGCCCGTTCGGAGCGGCCGCGAGCGCGCCCCGCCGAGCGCGTCCCGGCATGATCAGTGCCACGTGTCTTTGTGTGTGCGTGTGTGTGTGTGTGCCCACGCTTGTCAAAGCGCGGCAGCCGGGGAGAGGAGCTCCCCCAGTGTGAAGCGAGGAGGTCTGTCCGGCGCCGGCCCGGCTGATGCGTCACCTCCTTGTTCCAACGTGTCTTTCCGTCCGTCCGTCGCCGCTGTCACGTGGTGTAGTCCCGTGACCTTCCCTCTTGCTCTCAAGTCCGAGAGTATAAGAGCAGCTGCCCCCGGACGCCAGGAGAGAGGCTCCGATTTCTGCTGTCGAGTAACGTGCTCTCCCGTCTCTCTACTTCGGTCGACCTGACCGCCCGCTCTTTGCGATGCTAGAATAAACAAGTTGTTCTGTTAGCAGTCGCCTCATGCTTTGCTGGGACCTTCGGATGCTTCCAGTGTGCCCCAGGCCGCCAGGCCTACGCTACCCTTGGGGCTTGCGACCCAGTTGCAATAACGGGCGTCAGCACTGAGGTTCCAACAGCCGGTGCCATCGGTGCGGATCAAACATCTGGTTGCCAGCGGTGGGATCGCGACAACGGAGGCCAGCAGCGAAGAAATGCGGTTGACTGTATGCTGAGCAGCACAACGACCATCCGGGAGCAGTGCAACGAGCCCTGTGTGATGACTGGTTGCCTGCAGCGGAACGACTGCGCTGAAATCTTGGCTGCGAGGTTTGGTGAGTGCGGGACTTTCTTCTTCTGAGTTTTGCCAGGCTTTTGTTAGTGTCAGAAACAGAGCTGGTAATTGTGGTTGTCGTTGCTGCCGGGTTAGTTGCGGCAAGACAATAGTAGGCAGTAGAGAAAGCAGCATTCAGAGCAGCCATGGATTTGAAGTCGTTGCGCAAACCGAAATTGTTGGAGCTTGCAAGAGAGTTGGGTCTGGATGTCTCAGACAAACTCAGAAAACCAGAACTGCTAAGGGTTATTCTTGAGTTAGGAGCTGAGGATGACGAGCTGTCGGAATGCCTTGAGACCATTGAGGAGAGGGAGACTGCAAAAAGACAGGAGCGCGAACTTAAAGAGCAAAAAGATGAGCTTGAACGTAAAGAACAGAGAGAGAGAGATGAGCTTGAACGTAAAGAACAGAGAGAGAGAGATGAGCGCGAACGAAAAGAGCAGAAAGAAAAAGAACAGCGCGACCACGCTTTGGAAATGAAGCGTCTCGAGGTAGAGATGGAACGCGCTCGTAATGGAAGTCAGGCACACGGTGCAGGAGAACGAGTATTGTTTAAAATGACTGACCTGATGCGGCCGTTTAAGCTTGGAGAGGACATTGGTTTGTTCCTGGTTAACTTTGAGCGAACGTGCGAGAAGCAGGGGTTCTCTCGGGAAACGTGGCCACAGCGCTTGCTCACTTTGTTACCCGGCGAGGCGGCCGACGTAGTCGCTCGCTTGGAGAGAGAGGAGGCAGAGGATTTCGACAAAGTGAAATCGAGTCTGCTAAAAAAGTACAGGCTGTCCGCGGAGGCGTTCCGTCGGAAGTTTCGAGAAAATGAGAAAGGCAAAAGTGAGTCGTATACAGAGTTTGCCTACAGGCTTATGTCAAACATGCAGGAGTGGCTCAAAGAAGAGAAAGCGTTTGGTGACCACGAGAAAGTTCTGCAGTGTTTCGGGCTAGAACAGTTTTATAGTCGGTTACCTGAGAACGTGCGGTACTGGGTCTTGGATAGGCCAGACGTTAGTACGGTGGCTAGAGCCGCTGAGCTAGCCGAAGAGTTTGTGACGCGTCGGGCTCGCGGAGCTAAGGACGGTCAAAAGGGTGAATTTGGCTCTAAGTTCGAGAGGCCGAAGTTCACACCCATGAGAGCAAAGGGGGACACACGTACTGCGGATGCGAGTGAAAGCAGTCCGACCGAACGTAAGGAGACGGCGGCAGCCGAAGCCGAACGCAGAAAGCGGTTCGAGACGAGGCAAGCGCGCGTGTGTTATACGTGCCAGAAGCCGGGTCACTTTTCGGCGCAGTGTCCGGAAACAAAAGCAAAAGTAGTGTTTTTGTCATTATGCAGCACTGACGAGAACATGAAGCTTCTCGAGCCTTACATGCGAGACCTCCTCGTGAACGGGAAGGAGTGCCGAGTGCTTCGCGATTCCGCAGCTACGATGGATGTAGTTCACCCTTCTTACGTAGAACCCGATATGTTCACGGGCGAGTGCGCATGGATCAAACAAGCCGTGGAAGCTCATAGCGTGTGTCTGCCCGTAGCAAAAGTGCTTATTGAAGGTCCTTTCGGAGCACTTGAGACGGAGGCGGCAGTGTCATCTATGCTGCCCCCCCAGTACCCGTACCTATTTTCGAACAGGTCCGATCACCTCCTGCGCGAGAAGGGGCTTTTGTTTGGTGAGGCTAGCGTTCAGGCCTTAACCAGATCGAAGGTTCGGGAGCTCGCTGCAAAGGCGGTAGTTGCGGGGCCGACGTTGTCGAACGATGAGAAAGGGTCAGAGGCGCAGCAAGCTGATATTCAGAGCACGGCCGAGCTGAATAAAACTGAGTCTGTAGCGTTAAAGGCACCAGATACTGGAGAGGAAATGCCCGATGCGGGAAAGTTAGAAGAGCTATCTGCAGATTTGCTCATCGCGCCTACGTCAGACGGACTTAATAGGTTGCTAAAAGTCAGCCGGTCGGCTTTGATAGCCGAGCAAAAGAAGGATGGCAGCCTAGAAAACATACGCTGCATTGTCAAGGAAGGTGTCGCCAAGAAAAATGCTCGCTTTGTGGAAAGAGGTGGGGTTCTGTACCGGAAGTATATAGACCGCAGGGGAGTGGAGTTCGATCAGCTGATCGTGCCTCAGTGCTATCGTCAGGATCTGTTGCGCTTGTCGCATGGGGGTTCGTGGTCCGGACACCTAGGAGTTAAGAAAACTAAGGACCGTCTCTTGCAAGAGTACTATTGGCCAGGGTGTTTTCGGGACGCAGACCACTTTGTGAAGACATGCGACACCTGTCAGCGGGTGGGCAAACCAGGGGACAAATCGAGGGCGCCGTTGAAGTTGGTACCTATCATTACGGAGCCTTTTAGACGGCTCGTTATTGATACAGTGGGACCTCTGCCGGTAACAGCCACGGGGTACAGACACATTTTGACTGTGATCTGCCCAGCGACAAAGTTCCCTGAAGCAGTGCCGCTTAAAGAACTCAGCTCAGTTGAGATAGTCAATGCACTACTGTCCATATTTGCGCGAGTTGGTTTTCCTGCGGAAATCCAATCAGATCAGGGCACAGTGTTTACTAGCGCTTTGACGACGGCCTTTCTCGAAAGGTGCGGGGTAAAGCTGCTACACAGCTCAGTGCACCACCCCCAGTCGAATTCCGTTGAGAAGCTCCACTCCGTCATGAAGCGCGTGTTGAGAGCATTGTGTTTTGAACATCAAACTGACTGGGAGCTGTGTCTGCCCGGGGCGATGTTTGCATTACGGACCGCGCCGCATGCGGCTACGGGGTTTTCGCCAGCTGAGCTGGTGTACGGTCGCTCGCTTCGGTCTCCGCTTCGCATGCTTCGAGAATCGTGGGAAGGCAGGGGCGACGACCCAGTCGTGGTGGAGTACGTGCTTAAGCTCCTCGAACGCTTAAGAAGGGCACAGGAGTTGTCAGGTGAAGCAATGGCAAAGGCCCAGCAGAAGGCCAAAGTTTATTATGATCGGACAGCCCGGGCCCGTCGTTTTGAGGTGGGCGATGAGGTCATGATATTGCGCACATCGCTAAAAAACAAACTCGACGTGCAGTGGGAGGGCCCAGCACAAATTGTTCAAAAACTGTCGGACGTTAACTACGTGGTGAGTCTGCCAGGAAAACGGAAAGCACAGCAAGTTTACCACTGTAATCTGCTCAAACCCTATAAGCAACGGGAAGCAGTAGTGTGTATGATGGTAAACGCTCCCGAAGAGCTTCCGGTCGAGCTTCCGGGACTAGGCTCAGTGACCAACAGGGAAGACACCGATCAAGTCATTAGTGACTTAATCAGTAAAGCACCGCTGTCGCCTGAGCAGAAAACCGAACTGCGCCAGCTCTTACAAGAGTTTCAAGGTCAGTTCTCTGAGAGGCCTGGTAGGACTTCTGTCCTTACCCATGATATAGAACTTACCTCCCCAGAGCCAGTACGATCCAAGGCGTACCGGGTGTCACCCCGCCAGCACGATATTATGGAGGCTGAGGTAAAGAAGATGCTACAGCTCGGTGTTATTGAGGCGGGTGAGAGTGATTATACCTCCCCTTTGATTTTAGTTGAGGTACCGGGCAAGGAACCTCGTCCTTGTGTCGACTACCGCAGGCTAAATTCCATAACTAAAGATCAAATTTATCCGATCCCTAACATCGAGGAGCGACTTGAGAAAGTTAGTAACGCTCAGTTTATTTCCACCCTAGATCTTGTCAGGGGTTATTGGCAGGTTCCACTTACAGAAGAGGCTAGTAGGTATGCGGCGTTCATTTCACCAATGGGAACATTCCGTCCTAAAGTGTTGAGTTTTGGTTTGAAGAACGCGCCATACTGTTTTTCAAGCCTCATGGATAAAGTGTTGCGGGGACAGCAAGAATTCGCTTTACCGTATTTAGACGACGTAGCGATATTCTCCGCATCCTGGTCTGAGCATATGGCACACTTGCGGGCAGTGCTAACCCGCCTGCGCGAAGCGGGCTTGACAGTCAAGGCTCCCAAGTGCCAGTTAGCACAGGCCGAGGTTGTCTACCTTGGTCACGTGATTGGTCGGGGTCGTCGCCGCCCGTCTGAAATAAAGGTGGCCGCTGTGCGAGACTTTCCGCAACCGCGCACGAAGACCGATATTCGGTCGTTCTTAGGTGTCGCCGGCTACTATCAGAGGTACATCCCCAGGTACTCTGATATCGCGGCTCCCCTGACGGATGCTCTAAGAAAGACAGAGCCGCAAACAGTCGTCTGGGACGAGACCAAGGAAAGAGCTTTTAACGCCCTAAAGAGCGCCCTAACAAGCCAGCCTGTGCTACGATCGCCCGACTACACCAAAGGGTTCGTTGTTCAGTGCGATGCTAGTGAGCGAGGCATGGGCGTTGTACTGTGCCAACGGGAACATGGAGAAGTAGAACACCCCGTCCTGTATGCTAGTCGTAAGCTGACCAGTCGTGAGCAGGCGTACAGCGCCACCGAGAAAGAGTGTGCGTGTCTCGTGTGGGCCGTTCAGAAATTGTCATGCTACCTAGCCGGCTCGAGGTTTATCATTGAGACGGATCACTGCCCTCTCCAATGGCTGCAGACCATCTCTCCCAAAAATGGCCGCCTCCTGCGCTGGAGCCTCGCTTTGCAACAATATTCCTTTGAGGTGCGTTACAAAAAGGGGAGTCTCAACGGTAACGCCGATGGCTTAAGTCGAAGCCCCTAACGTGGGAATCAGCCTCAAAATTGTTTGTTATTGATGTTTTTCTTCCTGAGGCAGGATTTTTAACATATTGCTTTTGTGTAGTGTTTCAAAGTGATGATGTGCTTTCTAGTGCAATTCTCCAATTTGTGGACGCGTTCTGAGTGCTGCTAGACTACTGTAAGGAACTAGGCAGTAGTATTAAAGGGGAAAGAGCCTGGCATGGCTTAGTGAGGGTTGTGCCGTGCTTGCTGACTGAGCGGCTGAGTTTCGGCGTAGTTCTAACGCTTGCTGGGAACGAGAGAAAAATGAAAACTCTCCCGAAGTCACTTTGCAGTGTCCTCTGTGAACCTGAACGTGAGAACGAGGCCTTCTCGGTGCGCTGCGCTCAAGAAACGCCGAGGGACGACCGACTTCGGTTATGAGCATCATCGAGCGACATCCCTCCGGACAGCGGATGCAGTCCCCTGACCATCGGGATCTCCCTCCCCCGGCGGGGCGGTCTGTTACGTTTCGCCTACGACGCGCGGTAAAGCCAGCGCGGATGCAACGTACGCCGGAGCTTCGTTTCAAGCGGCGGACATTTTGGCCCGTTCGGAGCGGCCGCGAGCGCGCCCCGCCGAGCGCGTCCCGGCATGATCAGTGCCACGTGTCTTTGTGTGTGCGTGTGTGTGTGTGTGCCCACGCTTGTCAAAGCGCGGCAGCCGGGGAGAGGAGCTCCCCCAGTGTGAAGCGAGGAGGTCTGTCCGGCGCCGGCCCGGCTGATGCGTCACCTCCTTGTTCCAACGTGTCTTTCCGTCCGTCCGTCGCCGCTGTCACGTGGTGTAGTCCCGTGACCTTCCCTCTTGCTCTCAAGTCCGAGAGTATAAGAGCAGCTGCCCCCGGACGCCAGGAGAGAGGCTCCGATTTCTGCTGTCGAGTAACGTGCTCTCCCGTCTCTCTACTTCGGTCGACCTGACCGCCCGCTCTTTGCGATGCTAGAATAAACAAGTTGTTCTGTTAGCAGTCGCCTCATGCTTTGCTGGGACCTTCGGATGCTTCCAGTGTGCCCCAGGCCGCCAGGCCTACGCTACCCTTGGGGCTTGCGACCCAGTTGCAATAACGGGCGTCAGCACTGAGGTTCCAACAGCCGGTGCCATCGGTGCGGATCAAACACCGCCGACGCGGCATAAAAGCTGCCATCTCCCGATCAGCGCCGGTACGTTGTAAAACGTCTGAGCGTATACAAAGGCAAGAATTGATGGTGACGCTGTGCCACTGGCAATCACACGCGACGTTGTGGCATCTGTGTTACGCCGCACGATGATGAAAAGCACTGACGCGAGAACTGTGCGTGTTCACACGTGGTGGACTCGCTGCTCAGAGTCAACACGTCTCTGGTACATATATGTGTCGCCTGAACAGTTCAGTCCATTGGTGGAATTTAAGTCCAAGAACTCTAAGCAATGATGACTGAGAAAAGATCCTCACGCGCTACCTTAGAGCCATTTGTTCCTCCTTGACCTCAGTTCCCGATAATGTCACCGATTCTTAGTTGAATTATAACACAAAATGCCCCGGCATAATTGCCCACAGTATAACTACTACTGTGGACAATTAAAGTCTGAGGACTCAGAAGGCAAGCACCAAAATGAAAAACAGTATCCTCTTCGAATGAAGCCCGTACATGACCTGGTACGGTAAAAAAGGAAGAACTCTCATCAAATAACCCACATTCACATTGAGAAACACTGCGCTAGTAGCAACAAATAATGACTCATGTGGCGGTAGTAGGCGTTTTGCAAATGATCTGGAGAGGGCTTAGAAAGCTTTCCTGGCGAAAGCGTCAGTCCATCGAAGCTCTGCAGAGCATCGGCTGTGACTTTGTACAAGATTTAAGCAATCATTTCCTGCACCTCAGGAAAGAACATCTACATGAACTATACTGCCTTGACCTGTCGCTAGGGCGAGAAGCACTGCTTTACAGGTAGGTACTCAGGTAGTCGTATATATTGCCAGCCTGGTCATGAAACTGCTGCACTCGTCCTTGAATGCACAGGAGAACATGCGCTCATAATGATAAATTTGTTGGGACCCAAATGCGACTCCGCAAATTAAGGCTGCGACCACGCAGCAATACACAGCAATAACAGTGAATAAACGTCGTTCGAAAACTAGCTACCCGCCTGCTGCCTCGTATACGAGTGTAGCGTCGGCTTCCTGCGTTGTCTGTTATGGCGTCGGCGTATAGGAAATTTAGACACGCTGTGCTTCGTGATATACTAGGCTACCCGCCGTGGTTGCTCAGTGGCTATGGTGTTGGGCTGCTGAGCACGAGGTCGCGGGATCGAATCCCGGCCACGGCGGCCGCATTTCGATGGGGGCGAAATGCGAAAACACCCGTGTGCTTAGATTTAGGTGCACGTTAAAGAACCCCAGGTGGTCGAAATTTCCGGTGTCCTCCACTACGGCGTGCCTCATAATCAGAAAGTGGTTTTGGCACGTAAAACCCCAAATATTATTATTATATAAGGCTGCTATCTTTTTATCGCGTACGATCGCCATGCAATCCGCGTTACTGAATTTTTCTAGGATGTGCTTAAATACGTCTACGTCACTCCTCGCACACCACTTTTCTTGTCCTCCCTTTCCCTCTTAGCAGAGCAGGACGGTTGGGAGCGTTTATCAGTATAGCTGACCCCGCTGCTCTACCTCAAATAGGTTTTCCTCTCTCTGTCAATCTCTATTTTCCATGGCTTGTTCCAAATGGCAGTGCAACACTTGCCGTCGTTTCATTGTTAAACTGCACACGTACCGGTAAGTGCGTCTCGAACAGCGGCCTGCGTAAATAAACACCTCGTTGCCCGTATCTTGTTCTGTGCCTAAACGCCAGCTTAGCGGACTGCTGTTCGCCGTGGAGCGAAACAACCAAGACCACACGGAGAGTTGCCTTTCCGCCGTCATTACCGGCAGCCTGTTCACCGCACAATGTCCCACCGACAAGAGATCTTCGCGCCGGTTCATTTGTGCGAGCGCGAACCGTTTCCTCCCTGTTTTCAAAGCAACACGGCGCCCAGTCTTGGACGGTGCAGTCGCCCTTTAAAGACGGGGCACTTAGCGACGACCCCCTTTGGGGTCTCCTCCTCTTCGCACGCTGTTGGCGCGGCAGTGCCCCGGCCTTTTCACCACGCACAGCCCGACGCGGCCCCTCGCACGTAACGCCGGCGGGGCCTTTCAGAGATGCACTGCGCTTCGGCGAGGTCACGCTTGGCGGCGCGCAGATAGACCGCCGGTCGGTCGGTGGCGCGCGGCCATTGTTGCGGGTTTCGCCACTTCTTCGCTTTTGTAACACGGGGGGGATGCGCACTGCACGCAACAGTGCCCCCCCCCCCCCCGTGAGTCGCGCCTGCGCGGGCGCGCGCAGTTCACCGACCAGCCATCCGTGGTCGCATTCACGTTCTATATGCGACCGACTTACGTGTGTATGTGTTTGTTTGGATGTGTGTGCGAACGGGCGTATAGCGGCGCCCTGGGCGAGAGATCCAATGCGCCGTGCATCCTTCCACGGCGACGGCTGAATTAAACTGTCTGATGCGGAGCTCGTTACAAAGAAAGAAAAGGCGAAATAGGCCGGAGAGGAAGGGAGCTTTGGAGTTTGCTGGTAGACGAGTTAGCAAAAAAAAAGGGGGGGGGGGGTGGAGACGCGGTGCCGGTGAAGACACTCCTCGTGTGGCCTGGACGTATCACGCGCATTGCGTCGGGTCACGGTATCGCTTCCGGATTTGCGTACCTTAACGGTGGCGCCTCCATGGAACGCCGGCGGGCCAACCCATATGCGATAAAAGGAATCGCTCACTGCGCGGTATTACAGTGTCGGCATGTCGGCTTGCTCTGGTTATTCGCTGCTATAATTGGTCGCACGAATTCAATACATGTAAGCTTCCTCTGCGGCGTATTTGCGTCAGAAGGCGCCCTGTCGTATTTTGACGCCGTACATGTTTTGAATGCGATGGCATCGTACGGACGGACCAAATTTGGCCGTCGACATTGTGTCTTAGTTTGTAACACAGAGGAGCGCCGATCATCGAGACATTTGACTCAAATGCTATCGGTAAGCCAATCATTATACCATTACACGATATTTGTGCTAGCAAGGGTTTTATGCGATAGCATTATGACGGAACTGGGCCGCAAGGACCAGGAGTGTAACGTGAGAGACACGCGACAGGAGGAGCGGCGGCAGCTGCGAGATTGTGTAGCGGGCGCGGTGGATTGCGCATGTAGTTTCATCCACCGGAGTTCTGCTGTAATAGGTGGTCGTGATAAAGCGACAGCTGTGGTTTGCATAGGTGCATGTATATGAAAGCAGAAGAGCACTGAATTGCCGATAAAAGAACACAGACATGAAAGAACACAGATGCACACAGTAAAGACGCTCGTAAGGTTGAGGAGCGTCTTTCCTTTCTGTATCCGTGTTCCTTCCGTGTGTGTTCTTTTCATCAACAATTCAGGGCTCTTCTACCTTCACATGTGTAGCGTGAATCGTGTTTAAATGTCTCCTCACCAGGTTCGCACATTGCAAACGTGCAAGCGCGGTGCCGTCGAGAAAAGACAGCGGAGAATTCAAACGAAAGAAAGCGTGCTTTTCTTCGCGCGGAGAAGCCACGATATATGCCAGCAGAGGCGACGTCACAGTTATCGCCTCCGTGTCACATGTACTGAGCACAAATAACTCAAATAACCAGTCAGCGACGCCGAGACGGGATTCCCGTGAAGCTCAGAATCCCCATAGAAAATGCGCCATGCGGTGGGTTTGGGAGACAGAGAGAAAATAAAATAGAAGGCGGGCGTACTTAAGTGGACACTTGGTTTCGTTAGCCTCACAAAGCCCAACGTACCATCTTCAGTACGCTGTGTTTGATACGTCGGAAAGCTGATTTCAGCGCGGGTAACATAAAGTGTTGCGGTGTCGTTTCCCTTCTGTCCTTGTTCGCTGGCGCTAAATATGTTTTCCAAGTCAGTTTACCAACACGCCCAACAAATGGCGATGCTGGACATAAAGTATACTGAGATTATGTTGTCGTTTTTTCTTTCGTTTTTTTTTTCGTTATATAAGTGAAAGTCCTGGATCTTGAAACCCTTGAAAAACAATAGCAAGCGTCAGAGCGCTATAAATACACTGTTTATAATAAACGTTTTTCCACGAACCACTTTCGGTTTCCTTTTTTTTCCCAGGAGGTGCATTTGTCGTGGCGTCATGACGTAGAATGCAATGACGTGGGAGCAGAACATCGCGATGTTCTGACACTCGGTCTGGCTCGCTGGGCACTCTACTACGATGCCATTCTCTGCATGCGCGGCCCGATGTAGCAGCATAACAGACCACTGAGAAAGATGGAGCGGTGCGAATACGTTGTGATGTGTTGCTCCGACACCACCACTTTCAAAGTCATGACGTTATGGCACATACACGTGCTGGGAAGTGAGACCTAAAATAGTCCAAAAGCGCTACATTGCTTTACTACTAATCACGTTAACGTCGATGGTTATCCAGTGATGGTGTCTGCCGGAATTTTTTTAGGCGAAGCTTTTCTTTGCGAACCTCGCCGACGTTTCGTGACCGTGGCTGCGACCTGGCTGTTCTATTGCCGAATAGATCAACCAATCCCAGCTAGTGTTCCTGTATATGCTCCCTGCGGGGAGCATATACAGGGACACTAATCCCAGCCGAGTATACGCGCCCCCTGGTTTCCTTGCAACCCAACAGATAGCGCTCGCCTACGCGTATCCGCGGCAGCGGCGGCGCCAGGCGTTCCGGGGAACGACAAAAAGAACCAGAAAGCTCGCCTTCGCGCTACCGCTGCTGCGCGGTAATGAGGAAGTAAACGCTACCTGTAGATAGAATGGATACGAATTGCGTACGTGCGTATGTGCATGCTGCCTTTGAAACTATGATGCGTTCAGGGCGTGTGTGTATGCTTGTGTGTGCGCATGCGTGCGTGAGGCGCGTATGTGTGTGTGTGTCGGTCTGCGTGTGTGTACTCGTGCTTCAACTCTTTTTACACTCACAGAAAGCTTCACTGTATATAGATTCCAACTCGTTGGATCTGCTGCATTTCTTTCCTAGGGTCTCGAGGTCTAATACCGTTATTTAGCCCAAATAAAAGAAATGAGAAGTCCAAAATGTCATGTGACTCCGCCTTTAACGCAAAGCCTGCAGAATAGCATTATTGATATGCTGTAGAGAAGTTTCAGTCGCGAACAGATCAGAAAGCCAATTACTGATTAAATATTTACTTTACTAATTACGATCTTGCTCCCATAACACATCACTGTTCTTTCTTGTTACGTATGCGTTCTCCATGACGATAAATAGAGGTGAATAATTTGTTCTGTTTTTTTTCTTGATGTGGGATGGGTGGGTTTCAGGGTGAAGGGTATGTGGGGTTAAGGGTGAAGGCATGGGGGACGGATGTCGCTTGCGGACGCTGGCCGAGGTGTACCGGGAGGGCGCCTCTGTTACGGGGAGGGTACCTCGTCTTCTCGCGCCATCGCCTCGCTACATGTGATTCGTTTCTACCTCCACTATACTATTTCTTCGCCAACCCTCGCGGACTTTCCCGACCGTGGCTATATATACTGGGTGCTGCTGCTGTCTTACTGAATAGCTCACGCTTAAAAAGAAGAGTTGAATGACGTGCCCGATGGTGGGACCCGAAGCTCGGACCCCAGCACAGCAGCCCGGTGCACTAACCATTAGGCCACATTCGAACTCGTGCTTCTGGTGTGCCAACGTCATTTAGCTCTTTGAGATGATGCCGCGAGTGTCACAATGCGTAGGACAGGTGCGCGCAGCACCCGAACAGAGGTGAAGGTAGAGTGTACTAGCGAATGGGGCTGCATGCGTTTGGACAGATTGTAACGTGGGTGATGTGGTCTGGGCGAGGGCCTCTGGTATGGCATTGCGCTGAAGTTGCGAACCCACAGAAACTAAAGAAGGTTTAACACTCTTTGTGCATCTGAAAAAAAAGAAGCTTCGCTGTTTGTAGATTAAAACAAGGTGCGTTGAATCTGCCTCAGTTTATTACTAAACCGTCAAATAATTATCGCGCAACTACGCTTTCTAGACGGCTCTTTACAATTTCTGCGGCACAACGAATATGTCTCGCGAGACCGGGTGATGTGTAAAGTGTAGGGGTTGAAGGACGGACGTCGGGATGGAAACCAAACTTGGGAGGATTTTATTCTACATTATGTACAAGGAGGTGAGCGTCAATTAACATTTGTACAGTCATTACGGGCCGGCAGCAACTCGGACGCTGCGGCCCGCGGCAAGAAGTTCGAGAGAGGTGAGTCAGGGAATCAGGGAATGCTCCAGCATGCTCAGGTCTCTCTGGAAGGCTTCTTATAAACCCTTCGAGCACTGGAAGTCACGTCATGTTCGACCAATAGGAGAGTCCGCTCCAATGACGCCACTTTCAGCCAATGGTTGGCGCCCGTATCGCGTTGTCACACCCGGCGGCTCTCTGCGGTCTTGCCTCGCAGTGGTGCAACCCACTTCTTCTAAGATGGAGAAGGAGGGGGGCGCTCATGCTCCATTGTACAAGGGCCCACCTGCTTCCAGTGACTCGGCTCCGCAGCGGTGGCAAATGCCTTCTTCAAAGGCGAAGGGGGACGATTGAGCTCCATTGTCCCAGGGCCCCTTCTAATCCCGGCGGCACACGACCTGGGGGCCGCAAACTTGTTTGCACGTGTCTCCTCTGGAATGCGCTTTCCTGCTTCTGCATTCCTCAATTAGCTGTGCTGCAATCCGATGTGGTTTGGGGAACTCGAAGTAATCGCAGGAAACAGCTCCGTATCTAACAAAAGATATTCACGCAGAGACTCCACTGGAGTTGTCTAAATCTGAGAAAGCATTGCTCCACTTGTTCATCTCCACGAAGCCCGGTGTCATTATAGATCTCATCAAACTTTATACGACCAGTATAAACATTTATCAACCCTTATCGGTCGTTATCAACCTCATCCGACTCTATGCTACCCTTATCTACACTATCGGACGTGAGTCCACTCTTACTTGCTCTTATTGGTCCTTATCAGGCTTGATCCTACCCTTATCATCTGTTATCGTTCCTTATCTACTTTATCAGAATTGCTCCGACCATTATAAGCCTTTATTGCTCTTTCGCACTTTATTCACCCGCGTCGAGGAATTATCAACCATGATGAGACCCACATAGCCCCTCATCCCTCATTATCATCCTTATCATCGCATTGACTTATCACAACACGGGCTTATCTGCCCGTGTTGCGCGACGCGGAGCGCATGAGCCTCCAGGTGTAGGTGGCATTTCGGTCGCTGAAAGGACGCCCCAACGGAACGCACATCACGTGACCCAACGATCGATGATGTGGCGTGTTTGGCCTTAAATTTTCGCGAAATCGGAATTTTGCTAACGTCTACAACGCTTCAAGTTGGGTGTACATGTGGTCCTAGAGATGGCTTTTAATCCAGCATCACAAAATGTTTCAAGAAAGTCTTCGCAGAAACACTTCGTGCATTTCCAGCACCTTAAATGAACACGAAAAATTAATAGAAGAGGAAACACGAAAAGACACATGAGACATTGGTCCAGTGTCTTACCTGTCCTTTCGTCTTTAATTTTCTCTTAACTTTTACTATTTTCGTTAATGCGCTGGAAATGCATAATATGTCGATATTACAACTAGCCCAGTTGTCCGATTTAAGTACTTCATAGAAATTGTTATCCTTTAACATTTGTTTTGTGCCATCGGTACAACGCATTGATATGGTTCAGATATATATTAACCTTCTGCAAGCGTTGGTGTTCAGCCCACCATACGATTTGTTTATGTTATTAGGACTCTATTCATTATGGAAAAGTCGCATGATCGACAGACAAGCCGAGCCACCTCTCTCGACAAGGTCTGTCTTTAGAGGAGAGGCTGCTCAAATGCGTATAGTGTGGTTGGAACCATTGATCCCGTTACTGAGTAAATTTCGCTTCTCGGCGCTTGTATTTGTTTGCTCCTTTCTGAACTTTGATTGGACCGTGTAGCACGTACGCATTTGTTTTTCGTGTGTGTCTACATGTAATGTAACTAATTTTCGCATTACACTACTCATAATTCCATGCAGTAAAGAGAAGAAAAAGAAATCCCAGTTGATGATACACTCGGCTTCTGAACGTGGGGTCGTTGGCTTAAAACTCTCCACCACCAAAGTTTTTTCCTTTCGAATTCAGTTTGTTTTTCATACATTATTTCTTTATAGTGATTCGGCTTACAACACGTATAGGTTTCCTCATTGGGTAGACCTAGAAATGCTTACGCATTCAAAACAGCCGTTGTGGTTGTGTTTAGACTGACGCTACGTGAGGTTGTAGGCTCACAGGTGGCAGCAGTCAGACAGCAGCAGTATATAAAAGTGTCACAGAATCTCACAGATGACCTCGAGGTTTCTCATGCGCATGTCTATAGATATTAATAGGATAACATGAGTTCATAACGTTATCGCATTACAGTCACCCACGAGTCTCTAATTCAGCCGCGTAGCCTGCCTGAAACTCACGTGCAGCCAATATATTTCGAGAGTTGCCATTTTATTTGAGACGCGTTACTTCTACAGCCACTAGATGCGTGACATACACGTAAACGTAACGTCGGTGCCCACGTATGACGTCAATTTTCCATCGCGTTTCCCAGCTTTCTCTGCGAGGCTCATTTTCACAAATGGCAGGGCATCATTTTTTACCTCGCCTTTTCCAGCTCCACTGTGCAACATGAACGCGCAGTGAAAATTCTGATGCTTCGAGAATACATGTCGTGAAATGAAGGGATGTCGTTGGTCATCCCTCTAAATTGCGTTGTCCTTGCAGAGGAACGCTGCACGAGAGCCAGTAGTCCGTGCTTGACGAGAATAGCGAAGCAGGATCGCGCAGTCGTGAAGCTGGCTGCGTCGACTAGAGATGCTCCACCGATGCGGGAGTCAGTGTGGAGCGTGGTGTCCGAAACAGGCCTTTGCCAAGGCACGCAAATTAGCATTTATGCAATCGTGAGGTTCACATTAAGCGTTATGCACGATCTTCCTAAGCGTATCACATACGCTCACCATTGCAAGGAGAATATTGCGATCCCTAAGGAACCGTCACAGCTCTCGTAGGAAAATAATAAATGAGAGAGAAAGAAAAAAAATAGGAAATTGTTGCGAAATAAGCGAGAAGCATGCGTACCACCTTGCAACTGTCTAGCGTATAGCTGACACCTACGATAGTGCTGACAGACCTGTCAGCAGAAGTAGAGGTAAGGAGAATGGGACGCAAGAGTGTAAGCATAGCCCTTTCAAGTATTAAGAATTTTATACTTTAATACTATACAGCACACGAATTTAATGAGATATGCGACAGGCAGAGACTGAAAGAACAGCGTTCTTTCACCTTCTGCTTGTTGCTTATTTCAGCCCTCTTTTACTGTCTTATCTGTATTGTTCTCAAAAACAATTTACTACATGTGAATATCACCGCAATTCGATGCAAAATGACAGCTGAATAAAGGCGAAAGGTACAATAGATTCGCGATGCGTATGGCGGGATTGTATACACATTGTTGTGCTCGTATAGATCGAGTAGCTCCTTCTTTTATGTACATTATTAAAAATTCTCAAGCTGTTGAACCTACGAAGCACATCGTTCAATATCACGCACCCCACCCCCACCCCTTCCTTCTTTCTTCTCTTTGTTCGCTTGCGTAACAGCTGGCAATAATAGGTATGCTTATCGTAATCATCTGTTGTGTATTTTATTGTTCGATGAAGCATCCCATGAGTAAGAAAGTCGTACTCTCATGAATGAAGAAATATCTCGTGAGATGATCCAACAGCGGGGATAGAATGCGTGCCTGCTACGATAGTGCCAAGAAGCCAACCTATAGCATGGCTCTCCATTGCAATTGAAGGTCGCGGGATCGAATCCCAACCACGGCGGCCGCATTTAGATGGGGGCGAAATGCGAAAACACCCGTGTAAGTAGATTTAGGTGCACGTTAAAGAACCCCAGGTGGTCCAAATTTCCGAAGTTCCCCACTACTGCGCGCCTCATAATCAGATCGTGGTTTTGGCACGTAAAGCCCCATAATTCCATTGCAGTTGAAAGAAAGAAAGGAAGGAGAAAGAAAGAAATCTGGAAAGTCGGTTAGTGACAATCAGATGCGAACCAACCGACAAACAAACAAATCTGGAAAGTCTGTCAAGGACAACCAGATGCAATAATGCCGTTTAAGGAGCTGTAGCTCGGGCTCCATCTTTCATCTTAAACAAGTTTACAACAGTGTAACTCCGCAGAAAAAGAGATCCAAACTTTAAAACAAAATTAAATTAAATATCTTGTTCGTGCCAAAACCACGACCTGATCATGAGTCATGCCGTTGTGTGAGGGGCTTCGGATTACATTTAATGGATAAAACAAAACAGTCTACCTACGCCCTCTATTGTCAGTGGTTAAGCTAATCTCTTTTTTTTTTTTTTTTTTGCTGAGTGAAATAGACGGCGCGCTGACACATAAGCCTTGTGGGTTCATCTTGATGTTGTATGTGGGAGCATACGACACCGAGATGGACCCACGAGACGGTGCAATTCCTGCACAGCCTTGTAGCAATACCAAGGAGAAGCACCGTTCCGATCGGATCAACGCACTCTTATAAAATTGATCAAGTCAAATCAAACCATGTTTATTTTTCCAAAGAACCTTTGGAAGGAGCGGTGATGATGACGCAGCTCTGTTTTCACTACGCAAACCAATAGCTCTAGAAATTACAGAGCATCTCGACCACGCAATTAGAAATAGCCACAATATCGCCTTTCAGAGGATAACTGCACACTGTGGCGTGATAGCGAATGAACAGACAGACGCTAATGCGGAAACAGTTTTAAATAATGTTTCTGAAGCACACATTGCGTTCTCACGAACAGACACAAACGCCCTACTTCGTTGCGTAATATGCAACCCTACGTTGGAGCACTGGACCCAACCAGATCGACGATACAAGCGAGTGCATAAATGGGACCCAGAAATGAAATTCCGGTATGCCTCACAAGCTAAAAGGAATCCAAACAAGCATGGTGCAGCGGATTCGCCTTGGTGCCGCATTCACCCAGCGTTATATGGACATCTCATAGGTTTATAGCCCAACTTGTGAACACTGCACAGGTGTCAGAAACTCAGCTCGATCACGTATTTTGTGTTCGTCTCGTGTACGCGCAAGAACGACAGCGACTTGTCTCTTCCATCGAAACTTCGATAAGAGGTCGCTATAAGACAAGTTTCTTTTGGGTTTTTGGCCTGATGCAAGCAGCGTAGGCTTGATAACAAGCACCGCAATAGCCTTCGTACAAGCCATTAGGCTGGACGCACGGATTTCGAGATGCCACAGCGTTGTGAACTTGTATGTGCGCACCTCCTCCTTATATCATTGTTATCATTTATCAGCCCTTTTCCTGCCCGTCCCTTTTAGCCAGTGTATAGTAGCAGGCCATAGCAAGCTATACAGCTCTCTGCCTTTCTGTAAATACATTTTTCTCGCTCTCTCTTTACTTCGGCGATGGTGAAATGAACTGAATCGTGATGCCGGAAATGTTTCATTTAAATTATACGCTAATCAACTGTCTTTTGCTTATTTATGTTTCGTAAGTGGCTTGGTACCAGCGCTCTCGACAAGATCGGCCAATCAGCGCGGTTGATGAGAACGGATGCGGTCAAGTAGAAGGAAATGCTGTATACTGCGCCTGATTATAGGATAATAAATGGAGCATAACACTGGAAGCGCTAAGAGAACACCGCATTTTTTAAAACGGCCCGTGTAAGTTAGCATAATTCTAGTCATTGAACGGGTTACTCAAAGATGCGGGCAGTACTTGTACGAGGAATCGAAATGCATAATCGAATAATTGAACCAAAATACATTAATTAACTTCTTAATTATTTACTTGACGTCATACATTGCAATTGACGAATTGTAGCCGGTGAGTATGCAAGGCGTGCCCACTTGAAACGAATTCTCAGGATGACACAAGTTTCTAAATGTTCATTCTCACGGCGGGCGACAGAGCACGTTGGCGGTAGAGTTACTTTCCATAATTACTTTGTTTAGCGCAAAACAACGGACACAAAAGATACGACAGGACAAGACGGCTTACACCTTGTCGGCTTACACCGCGCCTTGTCCCGTCGTCCTTCTTGTGTTCGTTGTTCTGCGCTAAACAAAGTAATTATGGATTGGCACCAACTAGCCCGCCAACGGATTGTGCCAGATACTTTTGTTGTGTGTCAATGCGTAAAAGGACGTATTGTTAGAAAAGTAAGCGGAACAATAGTGCATTCTTACCGCAAGTTTCGCGGTGAATATTGTCAAACCCGTGCGATTGTTAGAATTCTTTCCAAGTGGCTACAATTCGTAAAACTGCAATATGTACCCTAAATTAGGTAACAGAAAGTTAATTGGTGAAATTTCCATTAGTGAATTATAGTGAATCAGTGAATGACACGGCAGCCCTAGTCGAATATGCATTTTGATATTTCCTGGGAGTTACGTCTGCCTTTTTGAGTGATCCGGCTTAATAAATAGAACTATGCTATCTGCAACGGGTGTTTTTCTTTTTTTTTTTTTTACTCTGTATGGTCTAAAAAAAAAAAGAAAACGTATCGTGGGCGACGACAAAAACCGACTATAGCTCTTCATGTAGTTGATTCCGAGCCCTCTGCGCTAACGCCACGCCACAAGAAGGTATGTTAAACTGGTGTCTCGTGTATTCGAATGCACTCAATCCGTCGAGCTTGCAATGACAAGTGGCTTGGAAAGTTGAACCCGACGTACTGTGAAAAGCTTAATATGGGCGAGGAAACAATTTGCGTTATTTTCCAAAATCTCCCGCAGTCCACGGGAAGATGGTGCAGCGAACAGTTCACTCTTACGTCACAATGGATCTTTCGATCTTTCTGTTTCGCGAATTGTGTACATACAGTGCCCGAAAATAGCCGCGAACCTTGGCATTGGTCCCAAAACATAAAATAGCGAGCATGGTAATAAGAAATGTCTTAATTTATTGGACTCGACGTCTGTTACGTGAAACGTCCCGCTTCAACGAGCAAATCCCTTTTCTTTTTTTTTATCACTTCAATGAAGGACGAAAGAACGAGAGACACGCGAGTCAGTCAAGCGTTCGTCGAGCGAGCCTAATTTAGGCTTACACTAACTCATGGCGTAACGTTCAAGCAGGACTGCATATGCCTTTGTACTGTGCGTTCACGTGCTCTCATAAGTTCTTTCCACGGTCCGTGGTATCCGGAAGCTTCGAGCGAAACAACGTGTTCAATACGCGTAACGCGTAACGCACCAGCAATGCGAGCCTAAAATCAGACTGTACTGCGAAGTACGGCGGGAGCTTAAAAAAGGTTGCATTACAGACGTAGCTTGTATTAAGCGGCATTCCTGCAAGGCGTCCCATATGATGTCACCGAGGATACCGCTCCGCGATATGCATGCACGAAGTCGAGGGCCGACCAGACCCGATCCGAAACCTGCAGGTGCCCCGTCGTTCTGCAAGTCTCTATCGCGATGTCGACCTCGTTCATTTGCAATGCGAGTCGCGGCACGAACTGCCTCTGCCTTCACGTCCACACGTGGTGCAGTTGCAGAGTAACGTTCTCAGGAGCATGCAGTTCGTCAATCACTGCACATTCAGCGGCCTGCGCTTTCATTCTACGTTCTCTCTCAATCGAATACATGGCAAGCACCACCAGCAGCAAACGACTCCGTCGGCTCCCTTTGATCGCTATAGAAGTGTTATGGCGCAGATCTATTTCGAATACGCTGATACTAATGGCACAGACGACGCTCCCGCTTATAGGTGGGGCCATAGTACTCACGTTTTGTCGCATGGCAGCGGCCTCGACGAATCACCTGCAGCAGCCACCACCAGCACGGCCGTGGTCACCGGAAGCCTCCTCGCTACACACCCATCGTACCCACGCGGAGTTGCCCAACTGGGAGAAGCACGGGCAGAACTTGTCCGACCGGGTCCTCTTCTTTTTGCTTTGTGCGTTGGCTCGCGCCGCGCGGGTGTGCGCGGCGGTGGGAGAAAGGACCATGCCCTCCTCGCCACAGTTTCCCTCTTCTCGAAGTCCTGTCTATCCTCGCACCGTTACGATCGGCGCTAGAGTGAGCTGGCTCTTTGACAGGCACCAGGTGCTCGAATTGTGGCGTTTCTTAACGCGTTTAGAAGCGCGTTAAGGAGAAACATTAACGTTTGGAAACAACTGAGCAAGACCTCGGGGCGTTTGTTCCGCGACTACACGTCAATCTCTCTCTCTCTCTGTGTGTGCGTGTCTGTGTGTGTGTTATAGATGCCTAAACCAGGGACCCATATTTTTCGTAAATGTACCCAGTATTTTACCTGATAAGCCTTGCAGAACAATCCTGGCGCTCAATGAAGGCCACTCATGTTCGCTTCTTTACCAGTTCAAAACGCTAATGATATTTCTATTTCCAGTCTCTCTCTCTCTCTCTCGCTCCTTTGTATAACAGTATAGCGCAGTAAACAGAACGACAACTTTCGTTCATGACTGTGTGCTAACTAACCTAACACCCGACACTGCTCCAGTTAACAGTAAAGAGAAAGAGAGAGTCAGAAATAGCGAACACACACACACACACACACAGACAAAAATTGCTGGCTCTCCCGTAATCGAGAGTAGATGTAAGCATGAAATGGCTACCGGCAAAGCAGATTGGTTGGATATAATACTAGCCACAATCTTGATACTATACTCGCGGACAACTTTATTTGCCTATCAAGGGAAGGCCACGGGGTCGGAGCTTCTGCACGGGTGTTACCACGCCGCGCCCGCTACTTTCCTGTCGGGTATGCTATGTCACGCTGATAACGCACATGCCGTTCGTTACTGGGAAGTGCTGGGCTCGCCACGTTAAAGAAAGGAAATGCGGACAAGACAGATGGTGATTATCGTTGTGTGGCAAAAGGGCGTAATTTTGCTTAAGAGTGTACCAGCACGCCAGACCAATTGGCCAGAGGCGCCGCGGACCTCACGGGCAGCTGGTGTTGAAAAGAGCACAGGCAACTCTGTCGCAGCGCCAAAAGATGACAATGAATTGTATAGTGCCCTGTATCTGGTTTTTGAACGTCGCAATTGGAAATTACAAATAAAACTTCAGCGTACTAGAAGTTGCAGCTTGAGTGATATTGTGAACGAACATTTGTTAAAACTCGGAAGAAATATTTTTTGTAACTTGTTTGGAAAGTACCTAGCGTATGTAATGCGGCCTTGACTGTTTGACCGGGTGATCTCGTTTTGTTCTCGCAACTTACCCGGATGTTCTCGTTTGAATGCCCGGATAACGGCTCTGGCTTATCGTTCAAGGCAGCTAAAAGCATTCCATGCGTAATACCACAACCTAGTTCTGAGGGCAACGCAATAGAGAAAAATCCCGGCCTGTTTGCACAGGCTACATTTGTTTGTAAGGAATAAAACGTACTCGTATGTGTCTGGAGAGAATTTGGAGATATCATGTCCAGCAAGCCTGAGCCGTAGACAGAGAGAGCGAGAGATAGAGCCTGTGTTTGCCTAACCTCTGGAGTAAGAACACTGGACTTAGAGTAGACCATTAGAATATGAAAGGGAATATTCTACTAAATAAACAGTAGCATATATGGCGCGTTACTGGTGAAAACAGCATGATGCGCAATTAACTATGCATCTGTATTACACGTCGACAGAGCCCAGACTTTTCAACGTCATGTGGCAGCATATAAGTATTTAAGAACCTTGTGAGCTTATCGGTGCACCTTATGACATGAATGAAAACATTACATGTTCTTTTCGTGTACAAAAGTAGGTGAAAACGCGAAACTATGTCTTCTTTATTTCCAGTTGAACGCACATATCTATAATATACTACAAATAATACTTCATATTACCTTTTACGCAAATGGCTTCCGTATCGGCAGCCCAGGGGCAGATGCGGGGAGCCGCCAGTAATAAGCAATGCAAAATATGTAGTACCATCTCCACTTGAAGGCTTTGAACAAGGAGTCATACATCCTATAGGTCGTCGCCATTCACTACATGTGTGGCTCAAGAATGGTGCTAGTTGGCCGGCACCGGTTTTCAGGCATTTGTCATCAAAATCACGGCGGAGTTACATTGGCGCTCAGTGCAAAATTCTCCCAGAAATCCTTCATTACGCATTTCGGAAGAAAACTTCAGGGAACGCCATTGTACAGTGAGGTCCACTGTTAAAAGGAAGACTAAAAGGTGTCGCTCTCGCTTTGCTGGCGTCCTACCTGCAAGTGACTGCGGAGGCAATGTCAGTGCACTGCACATGTGAGTCGAAACGAGTCAGAGCTACCAACTAAAGCTTATCTGCTGCAAATATAGACGATTTCACTCTTGCGAGAGAGGAAAATCCGGACATAGAGTGGACCGCTTTGTACTTCCGGGCACAGAGACAACGCAGAAACATCTGTATGCACGTGAATGCACAGAGTTAGTGAACTGCAACGAATTTTATTGGAGACAGACCAAGACCTGCAGTGGCATTCCTATCTCCAGTTTTTTAATAAGAAAATTATTTCGTTTCGCTTCAGCTATCGTAGCTCTCACGCTGTCATCTCGTTTTCTCACTTCGCTATCGAAACCAGAGCCGGCTGACGTCTTCGAAGTTTCAAACGTAACTATTGCGTATGTGGTAGCCCGATTTCGATGCCTTCTGGTTGGCAATAGGTCGTGTTATCACCTACATCATTAGTTGGAATGGTTTGATCGAGAAGACTGGCCGAAATGCACAAGCGCGTCGATAGAGCTTACTTGAATAATGCCGGGATTCGCGGCAAATTCAGTTAGTTCTCGCCGTTGCCGCTGCAGGCTGAAGCGCCATGCACCATAGCAGTGCCACGAACCGATACTAGATGGCGGCAGCTCACAACAAAGCTTCGCTTTGAAGGAAATGACGTTGAGTACCCGGAAATTCGACAGGCCACTCGCGGTTGGCGATGGCCGTCGGCGGCTGTGTTCTACGTCTGTGAGCTCCGGAACAGGTGGGATTGTGAACAGTCTGTGCCCGTGAAACCCTGTGATTACGTCTCCTGCGACGGCGGTCGCTGAGACCTGCGCGTGGGATATCTTGTTGACAGGTGAGCAAATTTTGAAGCGTCCCATCGCTGGTCTAAATCTCGACCGAAAAGAAAATGTGTCTAAAAGCGTTGTGCGGTGGAGCCGTCATGTGCTTCCTCCGATGGAGCCTGCGGTGAAAAGGAAGCGGGTTGAAAAACGGCGTCGTTCGGCTTTTGTCAGCATGCCCCGCGTTGTTCTGCGAGCTTCCTGTCCATTTAGCTTCTACACAATTAACGAGGTCTTTTGCACTCATTTAGGGCCTTGCCACCTTTTTATCTATTTTTCCCTCTCCTTTTGGCACTGCTGTGGACCCGTTGTCTGAGCAGTAGCTCCAACCGGTGCGCTAGCGGGACGCTTATCGACACCGCCGAAGGCGCTATCTCTGAGTGATTACCGCGTTATGGTCTGGCCTGTTTCTCTCGACGCCTGCAAGAATAGCCAGCAGTAGGTCGAGTGTAAAGGAAAGCTTTGTCCATAACGCGGCGAGAAACCCCAGCGATGGTTTTGCATGAATCAGCATCTTAACGCATCCTGTTCGATGAGAAACATAACGCGGCTCTCGCTTGACAAGTAAGCCGGTGCACTTCGCTCAGCCTTGAACCCCATGGAAGCGGCGGCATGTCTGGGAAGGGTGGACTGCCACGGGTAATAACCACGTACCGTCCCCGGCTACCTTGGTAATCGCCGCCTTTCGGAGAAAGCTCGAGAGGGCAGTTAACTTGGAGATCATTTTTAGTGTCTATGATGGCTAGTGTCCGGCAATGTTATCTGGGTTCTGCGGTACCCCACGGCCATACATCACTTTCTGGTACTCAGAGAACATTACACAGCACGCTGTACGTCTCTTGAAATCGCCGGGGAAACGTCAATTCATAGAACAGATGGCAATAGTGCACCTACTCCGAAGATAGCGAGTACAGCTATTCAGTACTTTCGTTTTCCATTTTGCTCAGGTCTAATATGACCAGTGCCTGTATTGATGCAGTTCGATGCTAAAACTTGTACGCTGGATATTTCACCGCGAAGTTGCACGTTCGTTTAGTGCAGTTTCAATTTCTATGCAGTACGTTATCATGCTAACGGCGTGATGCGTCACACGCTTCCGACGTCATGCGTCAAACCGGCGACTCGCCTCGTATTCATTGGTGACCGATATTCACCTATGTTCTTGTAAGCTTTCTCACTGCGAGCTGTCTGCTAGATAGAGCGGTGGTTTATCTGCGGCATATCAGTGCCTCTTCGTAAATCTTGCTGGCCTTCCTTTGTTTCTTATCGTATTGCAATTAGGTATGTTGCAAGAGTACAACGCAACGCAAACAAAGGCTGCAAGTGGGCTGCGTGCAAGAGCGAGTCTTGTGACCGAAGCCAGTGTCTTTTGCCGTCATCTGTCTAAGGCCGTACTGTTGCGTAATTGAGCACCAATTAGCGGAAAGAACGCGATGAACGATGTCTTCTGTATGTTCATTAATTTGAACCGATACTCTTCGATTTTTCTTTCTCATTGCCTCCTCTTTTGTTTTCGTTTTTTTCTTGCATAGCCCGTGCTCAATCGATCCATTTTGTTATAGGCAACGCAACTTGTCTGACATAAATCTATCGACATTGAACAATGGGCGGCTAATTAGACTTTGTGTCAAGCCTTCAGTGCAGCAACTCAGCAATTAAGTTTTGTGCCATCAAGAAGTATGTAGACATTCTGGCATTTCTTTCTTTTTTCTCTTCACGCGCATCGCTTGTTCGCACCTTCGCGGTTTTATATTAGGGTTCACCTCACAAGTTGTCTTTTAATGCGGGTAGCTGGAGTAGAGATAACTGATTTAGTAACAGGCTTTGAAGATTTTGAATACAAACTTTTCCTTTGCACCTTCGCAATGTCTTAAAACTAGGTCACAAAAATGAGCGTTGTGTTAACTTCAAAGCCGTAATAATTGTATGGATGAAGAGAAATTTGTTTCTAGCGTAATAGGCTGGATTCAATGATTTTTTTGCGAGATCAACGAACGAACAAAAAATACGCGCTCCTTCCGAGATTATCATTCAACAGTTCCGATGAGTTTTGAATATACATACACATGGGCAAACCTTATTTCCAGAAAAAAAGAAAAAAATCTTTAGGGTGGCGCGCTGACCACCTTGCATCAATTTTTACCCAGCGCTTATCAAACCATGGAGGCTAGATATCATCGGATCGTCACAGGATGACGCAGCTGACCAAATCATTCCTCGGGTCCATGGGGCTGTATTTAGTTACCGGGTGAATCTATTATGAGATGGCAAGTTATTTTCCGCTCCTGTCAGCTACTTCGCTTCTTCAATAGAGCCATTGCAAACATATTTTCATTCATTCCTCTTCTATGGTGTTTCAGCACGCCATCATGTGAGCATACTCTCATGAAAAAACTACCGACGCGAGAGCTCGTCCTGCAGTCTATTTATGATTATTATTTGTAGATTTGCACGCGCCAGCGTACCGCCGTGAATCGGGTGCCTATTTAGAAGCCGCAGGATGATAGCAAATTGTACATTCGGCGCGAAGCTCGCGAGCTAGCGACGTGCCCAAGGACTTCTCCAGCGCTATACGATGCTGGCTCACTGGCATTGCAGCATTTTGCCTGTTCACGTGGTGTCTTCTACAGGATACCCTTGTGGTTGTGTCACGAGCTTTTTAGATAATGTCGTGAAGCCTTCGGGGTCATTATTTGCCGATTGGTAGCCCCTTGCGCTGATTGGTAGTTGTGTTTCTATAAGTTCTTTTGGTCCGTGTACAACCTCTAACACATTCATATTACGGACGCCTCCTGTATTTCTGGACGTCACTACATTACGCACATGTCACTTGTTGCACGGAGCGAACTCGTATGGAAACTGGCTGCGCGGGTCTTACTGGGGTATTGTGTATAGTGCGGACACTTCGTCCATCTGAGAGGGGAGCTGTCGGATTGCTGCTTAAGCCGTACTCGCAAGTGTGTGACCGTTACCAAAAACAAACAAATAAACAAGTAATAAATAAATAAATAAATAAATAAATAATATCCCGGAAACAACCAAGGAACTCCAGAGTTGCACACGAAAGTTGTCTGGTACCTTCGTAAATTGGCTACCTCTTCACGCCCTTTGGCATCAAGGAACAGGTCGCATTCAGATTGCTTGGAATTGCACCCGCAAATTTAACGCACACTGCAGGTGAGTAGAGAGAGGGAGAAAAGCGGCAGTATGACGTGTGTTTCCGCGCCTCTCCCGCCACTTGTTTGTGGCCTGTGTTCCTGCCCCTCGCAGTAGCAGTTGTCGACGGGCGGCAGCCGAAGAGCTTGATGGTCGCGCGTCTGCACGAAAAACTTCCACCATCTGCGATTCGCGGCCATCGCGCGCGTCTGGATCGCAGGTTCGCCGTACCTGGCATGCATGCAGTATAGTGCCTCCGGCGCCGCTGCGTTGTTGGGGCGTCTGACGGCGCTGGACACGTCGTTTAGTTCTGGGCTGCCCTGGCGGCCAAGGCGGGGAATCCGGTTCGGAGAGAAAGTAACCCGGCGGTTGTGGTGCCGTGTTTCCCTCCCTACGTAAATGGGGGGTTGAGGGGAAGAGGGGGTGGGGAGTTGATCGCGGCCGACGTGGCCTTTCTTTGTACGAGGGCGCCTACCCTCAGCGCCCCCCCCCCTTTCCCTTTCCCCCAGCACCTGCCGCGGCGTCAGCGTCGTCGTCGTGGCCCCAAGGCTACTGACCTTCCACCTTAAAAGACCGTCCGCCGCGCACGCGCGATTCGCAGACGACGTAATAGCGGACGAGGAGGCCCCGACGCAGGCAGCGCGCAACTGCCCCTCTCTCTCTCTCTCTCTCCTCGCTTCGAGGAGATGCTTTACCACGTGCCTCAGCGCTGTGAAAAGGGGACAGTGCCAGACGCCTTCCGAGTGCACCGACGGGCTGGATGAATTTGAATACTGTCGCGTCCCTTGGATTTGACTCGCGTACGCGGGTTATCACTTAGCGCTCGCGGTGATGTGTTGTCTGCGTGGTCAACCGCACGGGTGCGTTTATTAAGCCGTTCCGGCCCCCGTGTGAGCCACCGTTGAGGTGTGTGGCAAAGGAACTGTCGGCATTGCATTCACTGCGTGACGAATTGCTTCTCCGTCATTTGCCAAGCGCCGTGCACTCTTGCGCTAATGTGCTTCGAGCCAGCATTTAACAAGAAGAAAATAACTTCTTGCCGCCAGTGTGCCGCCCGCCATTCATATACCGTGTCGTCCAGACTCCATCAGTCAAGGAACACTATTACTCGGCGACACAAAGAGTGTGACGGATCCCCCCCACCCCTGGTGGTTTCCATGCATTTCGCTCCGAAATTGCCTCATATATTCCGCACCCTTCTCATAAAGTATTCTTTTAATTTCGTCCTTAGGTACTCTTTTCTAAACGTCATTGAATAAGATTTGAAAGAAAAAACTTCGGTTCATCAGCTAAATTATATTGTCGCACCGATGAACAGGGCTTAGGAGAAAAAAAAAAGAATTCATAATCGAAGATAAGTTTTGACCCCGTCGGGGCGCCTAAAAGAAAGCACCGAAATCTCGGTGCATTGTTAGCCGATTTATACCCTTGAAGGTTCTTAACGGTGCAAATAAAAATTATGGGGTTTTACGTGCCAAAACCACTTTCTGATTATGAGGCACGCCGTAGTGGAGGACTCCGGAAATTTCGACCACCTGGGGTTCTTTAACGTGCACCTAAATCTAAGCACACGAGTGTTTTCGCATTTCGCCCCCATCGAAATGCGGCCGCCGTGGCCGGGTTAACGGTGCAAATCGGCCTACAACTGGCACCTATACACCCTTAAGGGTGTGTGAGTGTCATACTAAATAGAAGAAACGCCCTTTAGGGTGTAAATCGGTTTACAGTGTACGCGGGTGTTTTTTGTTTTGCATTCCGCTTTCGGCAGCCCAGGTCGGAACCCACGAAGCCGTGCTTAGCAGCAGACTGGTTCATCAAGCCCGCACGCAAGCGTATACGAAAACAAGCACGAGGAAGCGTTCCACGCTTCGAAACCAGATGGGCGCCGACGAAAGCCGAGTCGACTGTAGTTGCAGCGCAGTAGGTCGGATCGTAAATTATTTTGCAGTCGCGGATGCTACAACTGCTGTTCGTAAAGTCTCAGGTTTTATGAGACCTGCTTTGTTCTCCGCCTAGCTTATTACCCAGCTGACGCAGCTGCTGTACGACGCTGCGGAGAAACGCCTGGCGTTCGCGATGCCTGCATGTGTCAGCGCGCAGCATTTATTGCCTTGCATATGTGCTACTTCTCTTTAAAGCTGCGAGCGGATTTCTTTCTTCATTTTCTTTTTAGTATACTGCACATCACAGATAACGATTGTTCACCTTTCCAGGCGCATTTCTGCAAGACACAGGAATTAGCTGCATAGGACTCCCCTCGTATGTCCTTTGAAACAAACCCAGCATGACTTTTTCGCGGTGTAACCATCACATCGACATCCGCCTTCTGTTTTCCTGTTCAGCCTGGTTAGCAACCGGCACGGGGCCAGATAACGGTGCACCATGCGTTCATGGGTTCCTCTCCGCGTGTTCGTTGAACGTGTACAGGCAGCTGTGCGCATGCGCAGTAGCCGTAACGCGCATACGGAGCCGGAGCTTCTCGGCGGCAGCTCTGGCTAGCGTGTGCACTTTTGTATTCGCGACTTTATTATTTCTTTTTCTAGCTATAACAGCTGCAGTGGTGGAAAAACAGCGCGCGAGGGAGATATAAAACACCGTACATGTATAACAAAAAGTAAATTGAGCCCCTTGCCTTAGTAAATATCGCCTCGTTTCACCTCAATGTGCCGAGGGGTGCTTCAGGCGACCGCGATGTATACTGAACCGTGTTTGACGGAGTGTAGCACGTTTCGTAAAGAGTGGCCCCGAAGCCAATTATAAAAATTGTGCACGTTTTTTCGACCGGTGGATTCTCTTTACGTGAAAATTCGACACGACTGACTGACTGACAACGCCGAGGGCTCGTTGATGTACCGTCCACCCGCAGAGGTCGCACGACCGTTCGCACGACCGAGTTGTTGGCGACTCTTTTGGGTCAGTCGCGCTCGACTGCTTCCTTTTTTCAGTCGTGCGACCTGCGGTCGCAGAGCGTCTACTCCAATCAGATGTGCAGGAACGGGACCTCTGTATACGCTTGCACTTATTCTACGCGACGATCGCGTTACGACGGGCAGGTCGCGCTTGCCGGTGTTAACGTCGGTTGCCGCGAGTCACCTCTTGGTCGCCACTCGCGGTCAGTCGAGCGAGCCCTCTCGATCTCCGTGGCGAATGCGTCCTATACATCGAAATTTAGTTGCTCTGTAATTACTACCTCGCTGCAGGGAATACGAAAATGAAGAGCTACCAGGGGTGCGATCGGAGATGGTTGTTCGGCGCGTTCGTTCGGTTACCGGCGCGCGCGATTGGCCTACTCCGCGCCGACGTCGCCAGCCGCGGGGCGCCGCCCCGTTTTTGGTGACGTCAAAATGACGACACGCTCCTGTCAATCATCCGCCCACCGAGCATTTCGTCCGAACGCGACGGGAGTTGAGAAGTTTGGAGCGATCATACGGCTTCGCATGGCGCGTCTGGTGGATTGGATTGGATCCAACAGGCGGCCTTTACGGCTGCAGAATGGCACGTTTGCGAAACGCGTTTGAAGAAATTACAGAAAGTGAATTCCGGCGTCGTTTTTCTTTCTCGAAACAAATAATTCGTCGGTTGCACAGAGAAATCGACAACATCATCGGTGCCAGCGAGCCACTGGGATGTTGTCGCTGCCTCTTGAAAAGTGCGCCACTCTTCCCGTCGTTTTTTTTTTCTTTTTCCTTCTCGCTGTGCGCGACACCACCTAGGGACGACGCAAAGAACCTTGTAGTTATAAATTGCAGTAGTCACACGTACTACTATTTGAAAACGTGTTTGGGCTTGAGAAGAAAAATACATTTTTTTTAGATAAAGATTTAATTCATTTGGAAGACGAGAAACATTTGGTTTTGTAGTATACTGCTTGCAAGCAGACGACAAACGACGGAAGTAAACTTCCGGGGAGGTCACCGCTTCCTGATTGGCTGCTCTCTCCGCCCCGCTGTCACAAATTTTGCATACTGCAACTTTGTGACGTTGCAGCAACTGAACAGAACGCGCAGCGAACAAAATATCTCCGATCGCGCCCCAGCTTCATTTTCACTTAATGGAATCCCGAGCGCATGATTTCGAATAAAAATGTCTATCTTTGACACATTTGTCAACAATCTACTATAATTTCGTGAATGAAGGGGTTATGCGCGCGATACAGCTGTATTCGATCAATCAGAAAGGCTTATCTTTTTTGCGGAGTTTGTAACAGCTGGACATCCGACATCGTGTTATTTTGCCTAATGCCAGCTACATTGCGCAACATCTATACAGCAATATAATGTAAAGGAAGGTGGGGGGAGGGGGGAAGGACAAGAATAATGCCTCTTTGTTTCCGCGGGTCTTTGGGATCATGTATCGACTAAGTTACACGTGGGCATATTACTCCAGTTGGTATCGGAGAAACGGAGAACAAAGAATGCGCTTGGCGATTGTTCTCTGGCTTTCTCGCCTATGCGGAGCGATCGATCACGGGAACTGACTGGTCGAAGGCGAATAAAGAAAAATTGACCGCCAGCTTTCCGCGTAAAGAAACAATACAAATTAGAGCGTTTGGGAGCAAACGTTGGGAGCGGGCGTTGTCGTTCGAGCGTATATATATATATATATATATATATATATATATATATATATATATATATATATATATATATATATATATATATATATATATATATATATATATATATATATATATATATATATATATATATGTATATATATAGAACCAATTGTCTAACGTTGAATTTTAATGACTGCAGTTGATCAGAAATGACTAAAAATGCTTAGTAATGACCAGTAATGACTAATATATATATATATATATATATATATATATATATATATATATATATATATATATATATATATATATATATATATATATGCTCGAACGGCGAAGTTTCCTTGGTCCACCCTGCCTTATGGGCGGAATTCGTATATGAGTTATAGGCAAAAGAGTAATAAATACAGAAAAAACAGCGATTCCAACGGATAAAACTGCCAGTCTGCGATTTGCGCCAGAGCGCCCACCGCCTTGGCTGACGGAGGTTGACTGCTGCAAGCGTTACACAACCTGTATACACCGATGACTCACAGAATGGTACTTTTCCCTTGCTGTTGGGTTTGACAGAATACATTAAGCGCTTTGCGTACGCGATCGAGAACGAATCTAGCTATACGAATGTCATGTGTGAATGTCCCCGTGTGAATTGCGAGAGATAACATGGGTGCGCGTTGTACGACCCAGAAGCAATGTTGCGACGAGTTTTATTAAGGCGAAAGCCTTCCCAGGCTCATGGTGAAGTTTGTGTCAGCAGACCTGACCGCCGGGGTGTCCGCCGAAGCGCCATCGTGCCATATGAAGACAGATTAAAGACAGAATGAAAAATGATTGATAGTGATAGTTAGTGAATGATAACGTTATAATAGAGATTGGTAGAGGTTAATAATAACTAGTAATGACTAATAATGACTACTAATGACTCCGAAATGACCAATATTTCTAACGACGGATTGTAATGGCCACATTTGATTACAAATGACTACAAATGCTTACTGGTGATCAGTAATGACTAACAATGACTGAAATGACTTGTAATGACTAGTAATGACTACGAAATGACCAATATGTCTAACGACAACTTAGAACGACTACAATTGATTAGAACTGACTAAAATGCTTAGTAATGACCAGTAATGACTTGTAATGACCATTAATGACTAATAATGACTTCTAATGACTATCATATGACCAACATGTCTAACGACGGCTTGTAATGACCACAATTGATTACAAATTACTGAAAATGCTTAGTAGTGAGCAGTAATTATTAAAACAAAGAAGAGAAAGAGGCGAATGATAAGAGGGTGAGTAGGCTTTCGCCGTTCACCTCTTACGAGATATATTAAGAGACCCTGTACTTTTTTAACTCCTCTGGGCGGAAGTTTTGTACGTGCGTGGTCATACATAAAGTATGCAATGTGTGCTATATATGTAGGTACCTTGCATGCATGCGGGTATATGCATGCATAATGTATAAAGAGCTTAGATACGGCGCCTGATATGATGGTGACGAATTGAAGTGGAGAAAGTTTCTTCGCGCTAGGGCGCTCTTGTCGCGGGGACCCGACCCTTGTTAATATGCACGCATGCACAAATTATAACATTTTCTGAGGGTCTACAATCCATAATGCATATGCAACAGTTACTTTGTCGGGGAAAACTCAACACTGAACTATCAAAAAAAAAAAAAAAGACCACACCACTCTATGGTGTTAAGTATAGTGCCCGACTAGCTTCCATGTAGGGGCGTTACTGTCAGAATATATCTAAATGTTCGCACTTTATAGGTAATATAATGCGGGATTAATAAAAAAAAGAAGAGAAAAGAGGCATTGCTATGGTAACGGCGAGAGGAGTAAAGTATTAAAAAAAAAAGGTGTTCTCCTTTTCCGTCGTCTAAGCCGCGGGTGCAGTGGATGGTAATTAGCCCGAATTATGCCGCTTTTGCGCGCTGCCCTCGCTTCTTTCTATGCTCCGACATTCACGACGTGTCATTTCGGGAGCACGCTTTTCGACCAAAAACTTCTCGTGACCCCGAGAAGAAAAGCGGCCGCAATCTTTTGTACACTGCCTCACGGCCCTTCGCGTCGCAACCGTCGATGGCGCGACCGGATTATGCCGAAATTTTGCGCCTGTCGCATCCCCTCCGACCGTCACCTTCTCCCTTGAGACACACACGTGGCAGCGCGCTTTACAGGTCGCCGGCTGCATATGCAAATTCACGGAAGACGGCGTACACTTCATGTATAATTAGTGCGTCGTAGCTATAGACTCGCGTGTCTGGTGGGACATCTGGCTTCTGTGCAAGTATTTTCTGGTGCTATATATATATATATATATATATATATATATATATATATATATATATATTTATTTATAATGTTTGGTGTTTTCGCCGTCGAGTGCGACGAGAAATGAAGACGAGCAGTCATGGGATGCAATATGAACGCCCAGAGAAAGGGTGAGAGAGAAAGCGCGGAGGGTGTACCTGCTCACCCCATCATTAGGAGCGAGTATCGGTGCCTTTGGCCTACGGCAGAAAAGTCAGACGGAACCGCAAAGAAGATGAAGAGTAAATTACACCCGTTGGCAGGAGAAACAGGTTGGCTGGCTGCTGCCGCCCGTGTATTATACGAACGTCTCTCTCGTTGGCGGGAGTGTATTGCATCCCTCTATGTGGTGCGTGTATATATGTGCGCGAGCTTACGGTGAAAATTGCGCATTCCTGTGACGAGTTGCGAAACATTCGCATGTCCTGGCGCTGTTCATCGGCAGCCGCTTGACGTTCGAGGTCGCCGGTTTTCGATGGCCGGGTGCGGCAGCACTTCTTTTTTTTTAGTCTCGCTTCATTTTCATCATGACCCCACCGGTGGGCCAGCACTTGGTATGCTCCTCCGGTGTTGTCGTGACTGCGCCCCCCCTCCCCCCAATAATTCCCCAGAGTTGTGTTTTCCTTTGAAACTTTCTCGAGGTGGAGAGAAATGGCGCCACAATGCGCCAGATCCACAAGCAACGATAATCTATCCCCTCTTTTGATTCGTATCACTGGTGTCGCTTGCGCACTGCTGAAAAGCCCGGCACAGCCGCCCAGCCGTGGCCCACCGGTGGCCCACGCCGCAGTGAACGTGCCGAATGCAAAGAGGCGAAACGCGAAAACTCTCGATTATCTGCAATGTGCCGGCTTAGACTATACGTTGCAGGTGTTTGCAGTTCAAGTATGCGTCACTCAAGTCTTGAAGACAGTGTTAGGAACGAACACGAGTGAGCAGGTGACGCAGACGTTGTTCTGTCATCTGTCAGTTACTAAACGCAGGCTTATTTTGCGCCCTTTCCAAAGAGGAACTATGACCGATCGAAATGGATCCGGAGCTGTCGCGAATTTTGCAGGCGAGTTACTGCGCTGCACTTTGTCCAATGTTTTCAACGTCCCCTTCCAATAAGAATCCCCTCCTTGTACGAAACACCTGGGTGTCGTTTCGTGGCGGTCTTGCGCTCTTCTCTGGTGTGCGTGACGTCGCTGGTTCGACTCCCTGTCGCGGCAATCGCGTGCGCATGGAATGGAACGTCGGGGAACCCCGATGTTCCATTCCTATACCTATAGTGCTGGTCGAAATACATTCAGAACCCTCCACCATACATATGCCGCGTCTCCCTAAGTGCGCATGCGCCGTGTGGCCTTGAGACGTAAAACAGCCGTCGTATTTGAGTGCGACGCGAACTTGGCTCGCCTGAAGCGTAAGTTTTAATATTATTCTTCGCTGGTGTCAACGGGAAAGTGTGTCCCCGTGCCAGAGATTAGTTTCCTGGGCCAGGAATGCGAGGCCGTGAATATCGTTGCCTGAGGGGTTCACCGTTGATTCGTGCGCGTCTCTGTTCGAGTGAAACTGCAGGTTTGTTCTCTGAAGAGCTCTATAGCGTAATGAGGGAAACACGGCGATTTGCGTCCCTCCGTTTACTCGGATGGCTTCGGTTTACCCAGCTCGGAATCATATGACGTGTACGGACATATAATTTCTGGTGTTCGCGCGGATAACGATCCGCCTAGAATGGGATCTATAAGCGTGCACCAGAAAGCTTGCGGCGGTATATCGGTAGCGAGAACTCTTAACAGTAACCAGGAACTTGGCAAGCATAAATGTATGCAATGTGGTGGTGCCTACTATCTGCATTGCTTTTATTTGTACTTATCCCATTTCTTTGTTCCTTGTTTGTTTGTTCCGTCATAGAAAAGTCTCTTGATTGATGATTGTAAGTATTATTTATATGTAATGTTCTTTGCGTGCGGATGATTGCGCTACTCACTGCCACCATGTAACACGGGGGCTAAGGGCACCTCAAGCTGCCTCATTGCAGCTTTTATCTTAGCCCTCGTCATTGTATTTTAGCAATGGAAACAAATAAAGAAAAGAAAGAAATGCGAGTGCGAATAGAGTAGGGACAAAGTATTCCCAGACCGGTGGTCATGCGTCTGACTGGCCCTCGTTAAAGGGGTTGCTGACGTGACATCTTCGAGTATTCATGGTCACGACGCAGTATCCTCCTGACAAACGAAACCAAAACTGGCTGTGGAGATAATCCCAAATTAAATTATTTATGGTGCTCTGAGGCTTGTCACTATTCTTTCTGCAGTTTAAAAGTCTAGAACGCTCATTTAACGTAAAAAAATATATAGAGAGAGTTGTCGAAAATAGCATGTCGATATCCCGCCAACAACCGAACGCTGTCACGTGCCCTCAGTTTGGGAGTGAACGGTGCGCAGTTCGTCCGCATACCTGCGACTGTCCCGCGGCTCGCGCCTCGGAAACTCCGCACTGCTTACACGAGTAGCGTTGACTGCGAGGTCGTTCGCTCCTCTGTGTGATTTAAATGGACAGTAAAGGAGAAGAATACGTTGCTGCGCTGCAATGGTGAATTACGCTTCTAAAATAGAAAAAAAATTTAAAAAAAAAGAACGCCCTTACCGCTAGAGCCAGAATAAGGGTGCAAAGTCAAATGGCGACGTCGCTTCGATGTTCACACACCAGCGCGCTTTGACATCATGGATTTAGACGTAGTCGTCACATTCGGACCTGTAGGTACTTTTTCTGCTCTATGCATCGTATTTTTAACTGAGCCAAACACGCAACTTAGCAAGTTTAGAGGGCATTTGCTGCGTCGCATTGGCACACACACACAAAAAAAAGCCTCGTGTAGTTCGTGACGTCACACTGACGTACAGATGCAGCGCCTCCCGCGAGGGACAGGAAGGAAAGAGGGAAAGAAAAAAAAAACTTTCATCCTAATTTATTTTTCTCTAGTAATCAACCTATTACCACGAGCTGAACGAATGACCTGAAAAAAAGAAAAACTAACAACTTTTAAAGTTAAATTAGTGCTTACATTTACTGTCCGTTTCAAGCATGTCAGCTGCTGAGTTACAGTGCCGTAACAAGCCTGGGGATATATTCAAAAATAATAATGATAAAGAGGGAAAAAAGAGAAGGAACGAGATGGAGTACGTATGCTCATTTTGATTCTCCTTTTCCTGCTACCGTGCATTAAATGCGCACAGCTGCTCGCGGCTCAAATGTCTTCCGTCGGCAGGTTTCGTACAGTGCTTTGCGTATCGTATCGTGCTCAATTACGAGCTAAGCTTTGAAACCGGAAGCGCGTGCGCAGGCTTAACTGCCGCGCTTGATTTGACGTCCCTGTCACACTTCGCGCCCGCCTGCGAGCGGTTTCCGCCGTCAGTTCTCAGCTGCCACTGTTTTACGCCCACTCATTCGTCAGCTCTTGTCACTTGCTCGTTTTGTCGCCCGCCGTCGAGTGAAGCTTTGACAGAGGCATCCCTCGTGATTGATAGTCGGCCTGTGTGTAGTTCTGTGCACCGCTCGCCCGCTTCCTCCGCTCCAGGTCCTGCGGCGACGAATTGCGTGGATTGGATGGGTGAATATTAGAAAGCAGCGCAATGCCCTTCGGAATCGGGGTGGTGGCGAATGCGGCCCTGGGTCGTTGACCTTTATTCTGCGTTTAGCCTGCGCGTTAGTGTAGACCTTATTCTATCCTCTGTACCGCGTTTACTCTCGCCCCTTAAGATACACGGTTTCCTGTTTGAAAGAACCATCGAACCTGATAGAAATGTATTGTGCTCATAATTTATTCTTTATCTTCCCCACCTTTGTTTATTACGCCACCAATAGTTCAGCCGCCTTTTAATATTATTCACCTGAATTTCATTAACATTGCCTCTGTTATCTTTAAAGCCCAAGGCCCCTAATGAAGTGTTACTGCGTCCTCTGGACCTTGGATGGATACTGCGAAACGCTAATAAAGTACACCCAGTGGTTTACGCACCGTCATCGGGAATGTTTTTTATGTGACACTGCGTTAATTCTCAGCCGTGCCGATCATGCATCGAACTGTATTGTGCACTGTCCTTTGATTTGCCGTAATACGGTTGTTTTGATTTCACTCTTCACAGCTTAATGGGCACTCGATTTGCTCTGCTGAGACCCCCTGGAAAGTTACACCTCACATTACCTGCAATCGTGTTCGAAATTAAGTGGAAAACTCGATTACGTAATACATTTATTTGCGATGTAAATTTATATGCTTGCAGATATGGTTTAATCAGGTTCTTGCCGTCAGTTGTCTCGAATGTTGAGGCCAACTTGATTCGGACAGTTGAATCGTCACAAATAACGTAAAGCACACGTGAAATGCGTTTTGAACACCGCTATATGACAGGGAAATACAGGACGTAGCATCGATGTGCCTAAATATATATTCATCTCCGTGTTTGTGCAAAGAAAAACGGCTTTTACATTAAGGGACAGGGGAAAAAACCGACGATTCCGATACTCCTTAATGCAAAATTTGACCGTAGCTGCATACGTATTTTCATTTCGCGATATATTGAGGCATCGCACCGATCACCGCACCGACTGGCAGAGCCACGACGCGCGGCGCCATATATGTAGACCTCCGTGATATAGACCGGCCACACAGTTGCCGTTTCCCAGCTTATGCAATCGTAATATTTACCGAGAAACGCTTGCGGTGACGCTACGCGCGAAGGTGAGCTTTCTGGTTCTTTTTTTTTCTTCTTTCCCTCGCATGGGCGGTGCCGCGGATGCGTGTACGTGAGCGCCGTCTGGTGGTGCCTCAAGGTCGCTTCCTACGCTTTCCTCCTCATGCTTCCGCTGCACCCAGCTCTAAAGCCTCTTAAACTTCGTAAAGTAGCGCCACGCTTTGAAGAATGCCGCCTCTCCTCGCGCGCACTGGCCCACGCCGCGTCGCTATTGAACTAATAGCATCACTGGGGCCCTCGCGCCGTGCTTCAGCGCCATTTTCGCTCGCGAAGCGTCTACGGAGTGGCGAGGAGCGCATGTTGGCGCCGTTGTTACGCTCGAGTGGTGTAGGCGGCGCCACGGTCGAGGAAGGAGCGTGAAAGAAAGGAGAACGAGGAGGAGTGAAGGCGGAGGAGGAGAGTGTCGCTACTTTACGAAGTTTAAGGTGCTTTACCCTGCTCCTCCGCTTTCCTCCTCGCGCTCTCTCCGCTCTCGCTGTGTTTCATCCCCGCTGCGCTCCGCGTTCGCTCTTGCATCTTTCGCTGTGCTCGTTTGCTCGTTCGCTCGGTTACGCCGACGCTCAACTCAGGAACAAGTGCTTAAGAGCTGCACTCTAAAAAAAATATGGTTACTCTCTGCACGTGTACACGCGGAGATTCTGCTTCCAGCAACTATCCATGGTATATAAACGAACCTTTCGTATTTGTAACGTCCCAGTGCAGGTAATTAGAATAACTGACTCTAAAAAGCGATTACGTCCCTGGCCTGTCTTCGGTTCTAAGGAGAACATATATATTGCAGCTCGGTGAGAAAAAAAATTCTTGCGCCCGTTGCGATGGATGTGTGTATAAGCAACTGCCGGGATGTCATAAACCGCGGTGCGGCGTTAATGCGTGCGCTTCTCGGCGTCAAAGGCGTCAAACACACGTGCAGCGCGTGGCAGCCGATATTTCGCGCTCCTCGCACTGTTTCGTGTGACGTTATAGGAAGGTGCGCGTAAAACACGATGAACCAGGAAAGGCGCCCGCCCCCGACCGAAGGTGCATTGTAGGCAGCGCTTTGCACAATATAGGCAGCCACCTGTTGCACTGTAAGATATGATGAGTGGTAGTGCGCTTATATGGAATAGGGGCAAAGTCTTTGTGGGCGGCCCAAATGTGTGGCACGTGGAACACCGTTCGTAGGACCGAAATAAGGGGACCCGAGTGCCGTTGCGATGACTCGTAAGACAGCGTTTCGCCCCCCTAGTTCAACTTCCCACCCCAACCTTGTGCGGCCACATTGAGGCCTATCTGTGAGTGAATGTTGTAAGATTTGGAGGACGATCTCGCCGCTGCCACCAGTTGAAGGGGTTGTAGGTCGTAGAGAGAAACTTGGGAGGAACTAGGCGTACAGGGTTTATTTACAGTATTTACATTTTAAACAAGAGATAAATTTGCACAGTCTAGCGTGACTACCAAATGGAGCCCGCAAGACGAAGCATACAGCAAACGAGCACACAGCTCACGAGTACGATCACAGAGCACACCCAAGCAGCCGACAAATAGCCGCTTATAAACACTCCGTTCTCCCTAGATCCCTAGGTGAGGGAACCGTTCGACGTTATCGTCAACGCAGTCGACCCGCCGGTTGTCCATTATCTTGAGTCTTGAAAGGCGCGTTGGTTCGCCGAGCTGACCCCCGCAGCGCGGCTGCCGGTTGCCCATTGTCTTGTGCCTCTAAATTCCAGAGCTGCCTTTCTCCTGTAGTCGCCACGTGTGTCAGCAGACTGTGACGAATCCTGGGGCCCCCGTACCGCAAAGCACCCTTTTGTTAGGGAAGCTCTCCTTGCTGCCGAGAGAGACCATGAAGACCCGGCAAATCAACCAACAATACGTTGGGTGCCAAACATGGCCCGCCCTGCTGTCGTCACAGATTCTATGAACGAGGCGCATGGTGGATTAGCGCTGTCGTCCTCGCTGGTTCTCCGAAGGGCGCCAGCACCGCGGGTCGATCGAAGCACGTGCAGCGGGCTGAAATAGCTTTGCAGAGCAGTACCCCTGGAGGCCGATCCTAACAATGTATGTATGACCTCTACTCAATACCCCTGTTCTCCACCCGTTTCCTCATCGCAACTCAGAAGAAACATTAAATAATAATTGCTAATCTCCTCCCCCTCTCCGCCGCAGCGACCCCCGGTAAGATGGCGCGTCGCCGGCTCGATAACGGCGGATGGCGGTGTGTGCTGCCCAATCCGAAACGTAGAACCGCCTCCGTTCGGCACTACGTGTTCTGTATGCGGTTGCCTGTTGTTGAAATAAGGCAGCAGCTGCGCTCAAAGATTGCATTACCAAGAAGCGTAATCGTCGGCCAATTTTCCTGGTTCTTGTTTTTTTCCCCCTTTTCTTTCGCGAAAGTTCATCATGCACATTTCTAACGCAAGTTATTGGTTGATATGACTTCTCAAGATGCCGCTGCCAGCGAGGCGGCCGTTCATTTTTGTTTTGATTCCGCTATTCTGGCATTTTTCCATTAGTTCGTCTTCGTTTCATTAAAGCTGCCTGTGTGGAAGCGCTGAAGCGTTATGCAAGTGCATTTTTGTAGGAGCGGGACGTTGCTTCTATTAATCCCCGGAAGTTGAGTATCTGGAGGCACATCTAATACGGCTTAATTTCGCGGCGCACGAAATGGCGAGCGAAGGGAGCGAGCAAAACGCATTAGAAGGAATGAGTCGTGGTAGTGGGGAGCATTATGAGGAAGAACGCGTAATCAAAACGTAGTTGCTCTGTGCTTCCGCGTGTATCGTAATCCGAAACTGGGGCTGATGTTGTCACTGTTTGGTTTCGACCCACTCGCTGATGCGTAACACTTACGCAAGCCGCATTTTCCGTAAAAGCGTCCCTGTTTACAGTGAGGGAGCCGGTTCGGAGTCCAAGGCAAATCTCGTGCCTCCGCGTCATCGGTTCGCGACGCGGCGAAACGGTCGCGTATAACCAGAAACGCCGTGGTTGCTTCGTTATCGCCCTTTCTAGCCGACGCCCGTCGTCGTCGCGGGACCAGTTCTGAGCACGCGTACGACGAAATTATCGCTTAAAGCCCGAGGCACTTCCACCGCGCTGGGAACCGCGTCATTCTTTCTCCGCCCAAATCTGCGGCACGCGCGGAACCCCCGTTTGTATGACCGAAATAAGGGGACCCGTTATAAAACAAGGCCGCACGCAGCGGATCTGGTATGGTCGCATGTTTGGACACGCGATAACGCGTTAACGCGAGCTCTTGTTGGGTGGGCTCTTAGCGTCTTCGTTGTTCAGCGCGAAAGGGTTAAAACGCCTCGTCGACGATGCGAGTGCGATCGATTTCGATGCTCCTATATAGGTGGGGAATGCCGTCGCGTGGTGTTTGTCTGCATGCCTACTGCACAGCTTTCGCAGTCATGTTGCTTGCCCCCCCTCTTTCTGTTGCCGCTTCCTTCCTTTCGAGCTGCGGTGCTTAATTTCCTGCTTATAGCGTCGTTATCTCGGCGGCGCGAGCGCGCAACTCGGCCTTACTGCACCCGCATTTCTGGCCGTTCTCGTCGCCGCATTCTCTCCTGTGTGCTGCCTCGTTCCCGTCGGTGAGGTCATAGAACGCCCCGCCGCGTACACCCGCTGCTTGTGCCAGGAGAGGCGGACGCGAGACGAGAAGTGTATATTGCTATGCGCACGCACGGCTGCGTCTGCCCGCTGCTGCAGCCGCGACGCGGGGTGGAAACGACCTTGCGGGAGATCTTCCTGCCTCATCTCCCCCTTGTTTCACTTGGCCTCAGGCGAGCGTTTTCTTTTTTTCCTCGAGGCCGGTTCGTTTATCTATTTATTTTCCTCCCTCCACTTCTTGATTCTTTTCTCTTCGCGCAGGCTTTTGACGCGCGGGAGACTTCCTTCCGCACGCTGGGAAGGATGCCTTTCGGTCGTGACGTCCGCGTTTCGTATGCATGCACGTGTCAGTTCCTGTTACCGCACTCTTTCTTGTCTTTCGCGGTCCCCGTACGGTAGGTCACCAGTTCTGTGCAGTGTAGCAGGATAGCCGAGAGGAATTTGCGCTTATTTGCCGCAGTTTGTTGAGATCGGGAGTTAGTGCCCCGCTCGCAGAGGCGCTGCACGTCAAACGCGTGCTACATAAGGAAGTGACGCACCGGGTGTCGACCGCCGTCGACTCCGCGTATACATGTAGCCCCCATCACATCTACCATACATCCGGGAACGCTGTAGGTAGGTATACAAAGCACAACGCGGAGCATGTAAACACGCGCGCACCCTGCATACTTGCGCATATATACAGACGGGCGCTCGAGAAGCGTGGCGCAATAGAAAAGTTGAAACCCCGCAGGTGAAGCCCATCTCGCTTATGTTTGACCGCTACATACTGCACCTTTGAATTTTCTTATTACCGCAAGGCGCGTTCCATACTATAGTGTCTTGCACTGAGAGCAACGTCCATCTGTGAGTGTTGACGCCTTGTAGCCCAGGCACTTTTCAATCTGTCTGGGGCGGCCTTCTGGTCACTCACTCACTCACTCACTCACTCACTCACTCACTCACTCACTCACTCACTCACTCACTCACTCACTCACTCACTCACTCACTCACTCACTCACTCACTCACTCACTCACTCATTCACTCACTCACTCACTCACTCACTCACTCACTCACTCACTCACTCACTCACTCACTCACTCACTCACTCACTCACTCACTCACTCACTCACTCACTCATTCATTCACTCACTCACTCACTCACTCACTCACTCACTCACTCACTCACTCACTCACTCACTCACTCACTCACTCACTCACTCACTCACTCACTCACTCACTCACTCACTCACTCACTCACTCACTCACTCACTCACTCACTCACTCACTCACTCACTCACTCACTCACTCACTCACTCACTCACTCACTCACTCACTCACTCAAAGCCCTGTATTGTTTCTTTATTCGCCGGTAAATGCCGCCATTAATATATAAGAGTTCGTGTTTTCAAATCGTGGCGCCTTATCTATGTCTTGCTCATTACGCAAGGCTCTTTCATCTTAAAGGAAACAGAAGAACGCCGCCCAAAAATGTGTAGCTAATAAGTATAGTATAATAAGATAATAAGTATAATAAACTTCTGCGCGCAGGCTCTCCCCACTAATTTCTATCAGCAGTCCTTTACCCCAGGATCGGAAAAGAGTTGAGCGAACCTAGCAATTTTGTGGAAGACCTACATTAATTTTTATTTCAGTGAGCGGAGAGAAAAATTTTTTTTGTTGCTATTTTACAGCGTTACTGCAACGTTGCATTGCATTGCATCGTTGCAACGTTGCATTTGTAAATATCTGTGCTATATTTGATCAGTATTGAGAGCATTATGTTGTGTTTTTTCCGCTCTTATGTCCCTTTGTGTGATAATTTGTATGTTTCTCTATATCTATGTACGCCCTGTACGCCCGCTTCGTTAGGGCCAATGAATTGGCAGGCAGTGTGTGTAAATAGATTAATAAAGCAGCTCATTGTTGTGCGACAGCCCTATGTCTCCGGATCACTTTCGCGACCAAGCTCGCGGAGAGGCTTGCGCTGCGCTGAGGCTCCGACTTCATTCCCAGAACAACTTGGCGTCACCAGCCGCTTCCGTTTCACGGGAAATACGCGCTCCACGTTTTCCCTTCCTCATTGAAGGAGGTGAGGATGTGGAGGGGGGCTCACTCCGAAACCGCGTGCTTAAATCGGCCGGTCTGACTATAACCACACGGATTCGGTTGAAGGCCCCGCGACTGTTCTGATGCAGAAGCGCCGCGGGAAAACTCATTTGCGTGCGGCCGCAAATCGTTGCGAACCGTCCGGCCTTTCACCAATTGAGTTGGCCGCCGCGCGCTTAATTTACTCGCACGCGTTTTCGACGAACGCAGCGCGAAGAAAGGATATTCGCTGAAGGAATGACCAAAGCCACCTTTGTGTTCGATGGTTCTTACGTATTCGGGAGACGTTGTGAACAAAATGATGGGAGTCGAGACGAATGGTCGAGCTCAGGTTGAGACGTACAGTCCTGTTTCTGCAGCTACGTTTTCTGATTAAGACGGGGCTTTAACTCCTTTTGAAGAAAAAAAAAGAAGAAAAGGTAAATATTAGTTAAGTGCTAAACCTCAATTGTTGAATTTTTAAAGTTCGCGCTTTTCGAATTACATTAAAATAGCACACGCACTCGATTCTGTGCCGCCGCGGCCATAATTTTTTTTAAACATATATGTATTTTAAAGACGCATCGAGAGGTCCACTATTAAACCAGGAGGCCTCCGCTTCGCCCCGTCACTCGTGGTTCGCGCGCTGCTCGAGGACTACGGAAATGCGAGAGGAAAAGCTGCCGCGAAGTCACGAAACGCATGAAAACGTTGAGATATCGAGGTACACCGTGACGTAGTGCTCCATTCCTTGAGAGGGAGTTTCAAAAGCGCGTAACATTGCTAAACAAGCACTTGCTGAGGACCTAATTAGTGATTCACTTGACAGAAGTAAAGCGGTGTGTGTGTGGGGGGGGGGGGGGGGGAGGGTGAGTGAGTGCTCGTGCACGCGCGCACGCTTACGCGCTTGCTTGACAATACATCGACTCAGCTTTGCGGAAGCCTGTAAGGTGGAGAAAAGTAAATAAGTGGAGGAAAAAATTGTCATCCACCTGAATTGCATAGCACGAAACTGAAAGGCTACGACGCATCCCAAACTAGGACGCATTTTTTCTTCGACTGCGAAGTTTTCTTTTTGAAAAACCAGTAAGGGTTTCCTTTGTAGCTTCGCACTACATCATCATCATCGTCATCATGATGCTTTATGATCCCTGCAGGAGGAAGGCCTCTCCCTGCGATTTACAATTACACCTATCCTGCGTCAACCGACTCCAACTTGCGCCTGCGAATTAATTCCATCACCCAACGTAGTAGTCTTCTTCCATCCTCGTCTGCGCTTCCCTTCTCTTGGCAGCAATCTTGTAACCCTAATATTCCACCATTTATCTAACCTACGAATTACATGACCTGCCCAGCTCCACTCTCTTAATGCCAATTAGAATATCGGCTATCCCACTTTGCTCTCTGATCCACACCGCTCTTTTCCTGTCTCTTAACGTTACACCTAACATTCTTCGTTCCGTCGCTCTTTGCGCGGTCCTTTTCTTCTCAAGCTTCTTTGTCAGTCTCGAAGTCTCTGCACCATATGTCAGCGCCGGTAAGCACTGATTGTATACCTTTTCAATGATAACGGTAAGCTTCCAGTCATGATCTGGCAATGTCTACCGTATGCGCTCCAACCCATTTTGTTCTTCTGTAAATTTCTGCTCATAATCAGGATCCCTCGTGAGTAATTGACCTAGGTAAACGTATTCCTTCATAGTCTAGAGGCTCACTGACGATCCTGAGCTCTTGTTCCCTTGCCAGGCTATTGATCATTATCTTTGTTTTCTGCATACTGATCTTCCACCCTACTCTTACACTCTCTGTGTCAAGGTCCTCAATCATTTGTTGTAATTCGTGCTGCAATTCAGCTTTATGACGACTTTTCCCTTTCGTTAAGTACATCAACTGTTCCTTTACTAATTATGGGCCATGATAACTACTACGAACCAGGCTTTGTGACTAAACACGCCACCGCCGACATGGTCTGCCGTGAGCAAGGGAGGTCCCGAGGGAACGTCTTCAGAGGCCCCTTCCCACGCGCCTTTCAAGACGCAAGACAATGGGCAACCAGCGGCCGCGCTGCGGGGGTCAGCTCGGGGAATAAGATGCGCTTTTCCTGACGTAAGCCCCGAGTTCTGCGAAGACCGTCTGACGTCGGTGGGGATCATGAACCTGTGCGGAAGTGTGTGTGTGTGTCCCTCCCGCAGAGAAGCGGCTCGTCTAAGGTGCTTGATCGAACTTTTCCTTCACCTTGGGGTCTAGGAAGGACCGAGTGTTTATAAACCGCTGTTGTGCGGCTGCTCAGTGTACTTTCTCTCGCAGTCATGCTAGACTGATGAACTGCAACGTCCTTACGTAGATGCTGTAAATAAACCCATATTCCTCGTTCTCGATGAGAAGCAGTCCTTCCCTTCAACAACGTCCTCAGCGTGGATAAGTTGGACGACGGCATAGGCCAGCTACCATCTAGTTCATGCCCGAGTCCAATCTTGACGACGGGTTACGAACGGTGGGATTGACCTTCCAATCCTTACAACTGGTGGCAGCGGTGGGATCGTCCTCAAACTGTTACAACGTTCACACAAAGCAACATTCCACATAAGTTTAGCTTTTTTTCACCGGGAAGCCTCTTGACGGAGCGATGAGCGAACGAAATGGAGCGTGAAATGATGAATGATAAAGCATGTACTCTAAAGGCGTGGCAATTGCTTATTGAGAGATTGAGGGTCATACTGCAGCTCCTAAGTGGTCGGCCAGGGAATGTGGCTGTAGCCAACATTTAGACAGAAGGACTTGTCAAAATGTTTTGCTCTGTCGACATCCCGTATAGTTCGACCGCTGTTGATCGCTTCAAATCTCTAAACAACACTAGCGCTCGTGTTTCGTCTAACTCTCTGTTCTTCTCGCCGTTGCGCTGTTTTATATGCTTGTCAACCTCTTACAATTGCTCGCATACTGAATTCTAATTTTGTGTACGGGAATAAAATGACATCCACTCGTTCTGCAGTCACGAAGCTACAAAAGAAACCCATACGAGTTTCTGAGAAAGCAACCTTCGCAGTTCCAAAAAAATATCCTGGTTCATGGTCCCGGTCCAGGATAATTTTCTTATGCAGTACCTATACGTAGCTTCGAGCTATACAAGGCGGGTGGATGTCAGCTTTTCCCTTTCGTAACTTTCCTCCACCTTGGGGGCTTCCGCAGAACTGATTTGTCATATTCAACGTCTGGTAACATTGTGTATGCTGTTGAAACAGTTGCAGAGAGATGAGTATATAGCCAACCGCGCCGCGCGCACAGCAGTTGTGGCTTTCGCCGAGCGGTGTATACGCATCGCGCGAAATGGACGCGCGCGTGGCGAAGCGCTTGACCGACTTCGCGCTGCTCCTCATCACTGTGGACGGGGTTGCACGAAGAGGGGTTGATTGCGTGAGCCATCGTATATGCGCGCCCTACTGTTACGCGAGTCGCAGCCTCCTCTGATGAAGGCTGTAAGGCACAAGTCAGTGACCGTTTATCCCCTTGACGATCCTCGCTGAGTTCTTCGACTTTTGAGGTCGGCGAAAGGAGGGCCCGCGCTCCCGCTGCGAAGGTCACAAGTCGTTCCTTACGAGAAAGAACAAGCGGATCATCAACCCCACTCGTGATCCGTGGCGACGCGGTGCGTGCTTGTGCGCTGGCGAGCCTCTGCGTGTGTTGGCGCGGAAGGAAGCTATACTGCCCGAGCGGGGCCGGCGCGTTCTTTAATAAGGACGAATTGTTGTTTTTTATGAAATCTGCGTGGCAGGAGGGTTCGGCATTTGTATGATGCCAGCTATTCGTCGCTTTTGGTCCATATGCCCTTCTCAATGTTAAACCGACTGATGCGAACAAGCAAGAATAAAAAAAAAATTGGCAGAGACACTTAAGACTACTTACGTGTGAGAATGCGAAAGCATTAAACGGTTTGTAGATCTTGAAATTTCTAACAGCCTTGGCAAGGCCGACGCGCTCGCTTTCCCGCGAGGTTAGTAGAGGCTTTTAGATTAGCGGGACACCAGTGTTCGGGCCCCCTAGCGCTTAGGAAGACGGTGCTTTGCATGCACACACCCTTCGCATGCACAACACCGTCGCCCCAAGCGCTAGGGGACCCCATCGCTTGCGCCCCCCTAATCTAAAGCTCTCTAGTAACTCGAAGGACCGCTCAGCGGCGTTCAATTCGACATTAATGCTTTTATTGCGATGGCAATTGTTTCGATAGCGAACTTTTGCCGTCGCCGTCGCCGTGATGTTCCGCATAACGTCCAAGGGCGATAACACCGCCGCCGCGCGCCGTGTGCTGTGTGTGCCAGTGAAAGCACGCGAGGGGAGCCGACGATCGCAGCTCAATCTGGAGTACGCGAAGGAGGAAAGCGGGAAGCAAACGCGCCGTCTTCCGTGGGGATGCAAGGATGAAAAGCCCGTGGAGGGATGGAAGGAAGGAAGGAAGGAAGGAAGGGAGGGAGGGAGGGAGGGGCGGGCGTCGGCGCCCGCCCTTCCCTAAATAAAAGGCGTCGGTGCCAGCGCCTTTTATGCCGCCATCAACGGACGCCCCGCTATGAGGGAACTATATATCTTACGTGAATATCGGTCGGTATACAGCTTCACGTGTATATAGAGAACAAACCGCTTTATCCGGTTACGCCAGCTTCGTGTTCGACTGTAACGACAGTGTGCGTCACAACTAGCGCAGCAAGTTATATGGCAGCTTGCAGAAGAAGAAAAAAAAAGATATCGTTCGTGCTTTTTATTGGAGACGCTTGATGTACGAGAGAACGGCGCATGCGCACACTGAACACAATCGAATATTGCTTTGATGTACAGTCGCAAGAAAGAAGTTTCGGAATCAAGACTACATCTATATCGCGCTAAAATTTTGTTTTTCTTCGCGCAGCCTATATAGACTGGCATGCAGGCTTAAAGTTAACAAGTGCAGTCTACGCTACGGGCGTCTTTTCGACCAATGTAACGCATTCAAACAGTTTCACTTTGCACGGGTGCGTTATAATGAATTCATTTACTTTTTATTTATGCCGTGGCTTCCGAGACTTTCGCACCCGGTTGTATGCCCCCCTGGGCGTCCTATAAAAGAAGCCCGCACCTGCTTTACTTTTCGTCTGGTTGTTTCGAGCGATGCGTGGCCTTGTTGCTAGAGCATGTGTCGGTGAATGCTGTATTTCTCGCTTCGTGTTTGGGGATAATCGCTTGCTGCGATCTTCGGGTTGATGCTGATCGATGAAGAGAAGCCGGAGTTGATGCGTCTGGTTCGCGGCTGGATTTCGTTGCGTCGAGATATGACGCTCGAGGATCGTGGACCGCCCATCGCGTTCCACTGTAATGACACGTCCGGCCGGTAGCTTTATGTATGGCGCACCGACATCGTTATACGACTGTCTTGCACAAAGCCGCAACTAATAAGCTTTATTATCTGGCTAATTCGGCCGGTCCACGTATATATGCAATGAAACCTGACTACCAGTGTTCGAGTCTGCTCTGCTCCTGAGTGAACCGTCCATAATATGTAAGATGTATGAAAGCCAAATTATGCTTTAATAAGTCTTACACGAATTTGTAACGCAGCCGTAGACGCTCTGGAACGACCAATCGAAGGCATATATAGGTTATAAGCATATACGCAGTTAATATGGCTGTTTCCTAACCGTACAGGGCGCAACGTTTCATCACTGCTGCGCCGATTTTGATGCTCCAGGAATTCTTATTTAAACACTGGAAACCCAACGCAAAACGCATAGTGGCGTTTATAGTGCGCTGGAGCGACCTTTCAGTGGTGCATAGTTCAGCAAATCAATTAATAATCATTTCTTTTACTAAAGTAACATAGCGTTGTATTTATTTTTTTTGTATGAATGTACCTAGAATGTACCAAAGATGTACTTCCGTGGGCAGAAGTAAATGTTTTTCATTTTCTATAATGTTCAATAGCGTTTGGCCTTTAAATGGGAATTGCGCACCGTCGATGTAAACCGTAATTCATGACGGTGAACTCCATATACGGCTGGACTTCATTCGGTGCATTGACTGCTGTATATGCACTGGTTTCAGCAGGGCCGAGCGATGCTACACATAGCACTTTGAGGTGGCCGCGCCGTATTTCGTAATGAGCACAGCGCTTCGCTGCCCAATGCAGGGGGAGCGCAAGTGAAATACGGGGCGCGCGGTATAATGGCTCGGGCCCCCCATTTCGCATGCAAATTACTTAATGTCGAGTGTCTGCCCTGCACCGTGACGCCGTGTTATGCGACTGAAGAAAAGTCGCTGAAAAAAAAAAAATCATTTGTTCTTCTTCTGTCGCTAAAATTCGTTTTCTTTCCAGATGTTGGCTGTTGTTCGTGTCGTGCATTCTTTCTGTACTTCCCTTTGTTCACATTGTCTCCGCCATGTTGCTTCAACCAGCTTTTTTTTTTTTTCTCGTCGTTTCCTGAATTCTCTCTCGTTCGCTCTTCATTAAAGACGCGTGCCTCCGTTCGAAAATTTTGTTGTTTGCTGTTATTGTTTTTCATTAATGACGTCGCGCCGCCGTCTAGACGACGAGATCGGATCTTGTGTTTATAATTCGTTCGTTCTGTCGCCCGCTCGGCTCTCTTTTTTTGCGTTTTCATATTCGTCTCTGCCCAGTGCGTTGATCTCGCTATTTTCTAACCCTCTCCCCCCAGTAAGACTGGAGGCCTCCCTCGCGCACTGTACACCTAGCCCCCTCCCCCTTTCTCCCCTAGTTTTCCCCAATCCGCAATTCACCGTCTTGATTCCCGTTCGCTCAGCGGTGCGCGCCATTCTGTCCTAATTGAATTAATACTCAGATGCTTATCCCCATTTGCCTCTTCACATTTCCCCATTCTCCCGCCGCGCCTCGTCTTGGCAATTCCTCCGCCGGTATTCTTTCCTTTTTCTTTCCGCGTTTTTTTTTCATCAGCGGAATGTAAGTCGTTCCTTTTTGGATTGGTATCAACATACCTTTCCCTATTTCTTTATTGTTCCGCTAATTGGACGCACGCCTTCTTCGAGCCCGTCGCGTTATCGCGCCTTTTGCTTTCTGTATATATTCGTGCATTTTCAGGATCGTTTCATTTTCGTCCTTTTGTGTATTGTCCCTTTATTCTTCTCGCGGGAAGGGCGACCTGATTGTGCGGAGTCGTGGAGCTAACAATCGCCGCTCGCTAAGAAGGAAGAAGAAACACTACTCTGGGGAACGGAGGGAGTAGGGGGTGGGGATACGGGGACGGATGTGTAGACGTAGTGGAATTAATGATTGTGCCCCCTCTACCTTCCATTACTTTCCTTTCTTTTGTAATCTCCCGCTCGCGCGAACCTGCCCACGGGGGCGGAAAATGTGAGATCAGCGAAGCCTATAGCATGATTGGAGGGGGGATGGGGAGAGAGAGGAGAGAGAAACGGAAATAAAGGAATTAAGTAGCCATGGAATCGAGACCGGTGGGGAGAATCACGGGCGTTTCTTTATCTATATATTACTATTTTCTTTTGTTTCTTCTTGCTGGCGAATGCGCATCTGTCTGTACGTGCGCAGGTTCCGTGTTTGGGGATTTCAACGCGCGCGTGCACCAAGTGTGTCATGCCGCGGGTGAGCGCTCTCTCATTTCGCACTCTTATTGTACGTTCGGCATGCAGGTGATTATTCTGCCGTTATTCGAGGTGTATTAATATTCATCCCGATTGCGAAAGCGCACGACGTTAGCGCATCACGATTCTCGTTTTTCTTCCTTCATCTTTTTTTTTCTTTCTTTCTTTGTAGCAATAGTGCGTCTGCTTATAGTTCGATGGCGTCTTGCGTATATTTTTTTTTTCACTCAGCATGCAATGAGGAAATCATTAAGCAGCCACTTCCGCTGGCTGGAACAAGCTCTCGATAAGTTTTTCTTTTCTCGCTTTCTTTTTTACATATCATTACTTCTCAATCGCTGCCCCTCGTTACTCAGTATCCGTTCTGTTCCTGATTACTGACGTTCGTATAACTAACGATCTCTCTGCGAACGATTCGATTCAACTGAGCACTAGCGTGGCTGCGTTGGGCTACGGCCCCGGAGCACGGTAAAAAATTAGGGGGACAATTTAAGAAGCCTAACCCTGTAGTAAATTAGGTCATCGTGCTGGCGTATTTGTGTGCGCAGAACTGCGTATACTTCTCTCGCGCGCTTATATTTTGAGTCCTTAACGGGATCGAAGCCCGTAAACCTGCCTGCGCACGAACTCCTTTACACCACATTAGTACAAACTCCGCACACACATTAGTACAAATGTATGTGCGACAAGATGACATAAGGTCCTTGCCAATTAGCCCATGCTACCAAGCCTAGTAATTCATTTGAGTTTATTTATTGTGTCACCCGCAATGGTGGTTCTCATCGTAACGTTGCGGGTTCGGCGTCCAAACACCGCTTTTGAACTGGGGCGAAACAGGAGTACTTCACGACAGCTCTATAGATATGCCGTTGCGAAAACACATTTCAACAGGAGACACGTGTGAAGCCTGTTTCACATGATGCGATTTTCGTCGCACCGGAAGTGCGATTTCCGTCGTTTGCGATGAAAATCGCAGTCGCAGTGCCGACCCCCCGATTTTCGGCTGCGACCAACCGGTTGGTCGCACAGTCGCACCGTCGCACCGATCGCTGCGATTTTCCGTCGAAATTGCGCGGAGAGCTGTCAACGGAGCTATTTCGCCGGTTTGTTTTGATGGCGTCTCGCACGAGCAGTGCAATCGCGGAGACGTGGATCGTCGAATTAGGTACGTGCGCGAATTAAGGGAGAATAAAAAACTTGTACAGATTGCATTCTCCTATTGCTATGCGTTTGTTGACACGCTACACAGCAAATGAAGTGCATTTTCACGTTTGCTTCGTGCGCCTTTGCGAGTTGTCAGTCCTAGGAGGTGTTCGATCCCCAGCAGACGACGAGGTCGTCACAATTTTCTTTTGTTGAGTAGCATGCAAAAATCGCGCTTACGGAGCAGCTTGAATTATTTCAACCTCGACAAGGGCAAATGACAAGACAGCAAAGTACCCGAAGTTTCTACGTTGCGCTGAACGCGGTACCGTTCAGTTGCATTTTCTTGTCGGTTTTCAAGCATGAATTTCCCGATTCATCTTGAAAGCTTATCTTGCCTCTAATTAAATTTGACAGAGCAAAAGTGTAGGCTATCGTAATGAATTTGCTACGGTAGTATTAAATCCGTGGCTTGAATAAAATATTACATGCACGTTAAGTTGCACCTCTTCTCTGGAGATTTTTTTTTTCTTGCACAGAAACCAATAAACATAGGCTATGTTGCGGACTTTGTATCCTTACTGCATCTGTATGAACACTTGCTCTGCAAGGTAATCAACTGTACAGCTAGCAGATTAATTAAATTGCTTGCTATAGAGGCAAAGTGACAACGTACCCTCCAGCACAGTTATGTAGAACTCGTGCAACAATGCGAAAAGCAGGCAAACGGCCTGTTCTTGTGGGGATAAAACAGTATAAAACGACACGCTGAAGAAAAGTAAATCAAAACTGTGCAGTGAAGTCAGCCAGTACAAGCAGTTCTTGCACATTCACAGCGGATCAAGTGTGCAGAAACATGCCTTCCATGTTTCTAGTAAGTTTCTAATAAGTTTGTGATCACATATATTAGTGTGTAAATCCATATAACGATATCCGCTGCGATTATTATTTTTTATAAGTAATGAAATACCATGCTACTTGCAAGAACATATATCACCCAAGGATTTCAGAACAAATTTCTGCATTTCAACTATACACAATATGTGGCTTATTCAATAAAAGACCATAAACTGGGCTTTTTTTGCCATGACAAATTTATTCCAAACTTTACTTACATACAGGCAAGAAAAAAAATTATAGACAGAAATATTGTTCTTCAATTTGTTCACCTGCCACTGTGGCTATAGCATTCTGCTGCCAACACAAGGCGAGGGGTTGATTTGCCAGCCATGGAAGTCGCATTTCGATGGGAGTTGTAGGTGAGAAAAAAAGCTCTTGCACTTAGATTTAGTTCATCACCTTTTATTGAACCCTTACACTTCAAAATACTATTGCATAGGGGGGCATGCTTATGCAAAATCTAACACCAATAGAAAGCAATGGGCAGAATTGTAAACCAACCATCTTTCGTGATAATTCGAGTGTGTAAATATTCATTACATCGATATGTATTGTTCAACAGCACTGCACAAATAAGCATGAGCAGGTGTAGCAAGTACTCTGTCAGGAAGCTGGTTCTACAGATGTATGAAAGGCATGAATGCTCATACTACGTCGCACACATAGCACAAAGAAAACCTTTTTCGAGAGTTGTCCCTTCTGGCAGATATGAGTGGGACATAAGCAGCAGAAACTTTATTGCAGGACATTGTGTAATACCGCTTATGAAAGAGTGAAGAGAGTGAAAAGGCTTTTAACAGCAGTACCTCATGCTGCTCTAATAAGAGGAACGATAAGCAAAAACATTTCTGGTAGAGCACTTAAACAGCAACTTTCTGAAAGACAGAAAATTTCAGGTGAGAGTTGGAGGTACATTTGGCGCACACACACCAACAACACGGGCATACTACAAGAAACACTGCAGCCTATGGTGTATTACAGTCCATGGGAAAGCTATCTTATACAGAAATCAAGAATGATGCAACAAGCCCTCGACAACACTGCAGACTTTCTTGGCCAGTCTGGCCTCTCGCTTTCTGATAAGTCAGCTCATATGGACGTCGGAAAAAAAAAGAAAGACTAGAATCAAGAACTACCTAAGATTGCACATTGTGATCCACATAGCTGGACAAATATGCCCGCAAGTCAACATCCACAAATCCTCAGCTAGTGTAAGCCCGTGACGGCAGAGCCAGCACGTGGGTGAAACAATTATGCAATGCCTGGACGCAACTTCCACACCTGGTGAAAAGAATAATCTCGAAATAATGGGGGTGGACTAGTGCATACTATAGAAAATCGCAGATGCTGTGCTTGTGTCCAAGGTATGGCACGGTATGAATTACCAGCAGCACACAAAAAAGACAACTCATCGAATACAGGCATCGGGTAGTAATAACAGGTCTTTCCAACTGTACCATGCTTGATGACCTCTATGAAAAAGAGCTGACGAACAAGCTCCTAGACGGAGTAGAGTTGCAGCCTGCAGCACAAATTCTTTGTCTCAAGAGCTCAGAACCTCGTCCCAAGATACTATGCCAGCTAGCATACGAGATGCAAAGACGACTACCCCTCCCTTCAGAAACACAACCTCGGGAGTACCTGAACTTGAAACACAACAGGCCCATACCGTGGAATACGGGGGCAAACAATTAGGGCAGGAGACTATATGCAACTGCCAAACACACAGAGGAGGTTGCTAATCATGAAAATGCAAGCAAACATAAGGCACATATAGTACACTCATCTGGCAATACCAGTGTAACAGTAGTATGACACTACATAAAACTAAACGCCATATAAGTGAGTACCATTCCAGGTCATCCTACACCTAGAAAAGCTGAACTGAAGGCAATCAAAGCAGCACTTGTAGTGCAGATTACACCCTGCATGGATTCACCAGAAACTGTCTGGGCCTGCACATCACACAAGATTGTCGGGAAAATCAGGAGATTGACACGCGACTTGCAAGCACATAGCCAGAAATTAAATTACAGAATACATAGCCATGCAGATATTTCAGGAAACAAGCGGGCTTATAAGCCTGACATAATAACTGAAAACTAGATGAGTTTGTGTATATTCATTATTAACTAAAGTGCTACAGATAGACAACAGACAAGAAAGAAGTACTCGGTGTGTTCACTTCGTTCCTGTCCATCGAATTTCTGTTGCAGTATAGTTAATGAATTCATAAGGCTGCACAGGAGAAGAATGATACCTCTGCCCAAGGGCCCGATCTCACATCCAAATCCACGCGTGTGCACACACACACACACAAATGTTGCAAGAGTGCATAGCATGAAGCAGTATCAACAGGATGACACTAGATATGGATGAGGACGAACTTTCAACTGAGGTTCATTTGTAAAAATGTGGCGAGTTATATAAATTAGCACAAAAAAAAAGGACGATGAGCAAAACGAGAACAAGGTGAAAGCAGGAGCCAACGTTTCGACAAGTGGACTTGTCTTCTTCAAGGTCCACGTGTGAAAACGTTGGCTCCTACTTTCACCTTGTTCTCATGTTGCTCATCGTCTTGAATTTCCATCTCCTGCCTTCCCCGAGTTTTCCCCAGAAAAAGAAAGACATCTTTGAAGGATAGATAAAAATTGGTGCTTGATACAGGCAAACATAAATAAAGATGCTACAGAAAGAAAATATAGAAAAATTCCAAGTGCAGGAAAAAAAAATAATTACAATTGCCAATCCTGCATGCCAGCACCTTTCAAGAAACTTTGTTGTTATTCCAATAGACGGACTGACAGCTTGTTTATGCAAGCACATTCTTCCAGTTCCATGCCACTGGGAAAAAAATGAGTTTCCTGGAAGGTAGCCACATGCACACTTGATGATCACAATGTTTTTTTTTCCCTGGACTTGTATATCTATATGTATTTTCTCCCTTTCCTGCTTTTATATTTGGTTTCATCAAGCACTAGTCTTTATCAGGTTTTATTGCTGTACTACTTTGTGGTAACCTTTATAGATCACTGCATTTTCACAATAAACCTTTTAATCAGAAGTTAGCATACCCTGTTCTTACTGCTTCACACTGTACATTCTTGCTACATTGGCCAAATAAAAGATTTTATAAGGTATCATGAGGGCCATTAAAGTGACTTGTTGCAGTCTAAAAAAAAAAAAAAACGAATAGCCTGGCTGCAGATGGCACCAGAGAACACATAGGACAAACAAGAAAACCGAGATGATCTAACAACCAAAAGTTTAATGTACACACCGAGTAAATGCTCGCTGACAAGCAATAGACTGAACATGCACAAAAAGGAGAATCAAAAATTCATGTGAGTTTCCCGAGAGGAAATGCATCCATTTCTAACGGAGGCCGTGCTGACAAGATTAACCCAGCATTTTTAGATCTACAGCTTGCGTAATTTCTCTAGGCAGCTGATCTGCACAGAATGCTAGCTTCTTCCTCTACAATGCACGCTCAGATGTGGAGAGTGCATTGTAGAGGAAGAAGCTAGCATTCTGTGGAGATCGGCTGCCTAGAGAAATTATGGATGTTGTAGATGCAAACACACTGGGAGAATCTTGTGTCAGCATGGCCACTGTTACACTTTCAGAGATGGATGCGTTTCCTGTTGGAATCTGTATGGACACACATCAGATCTTGCTTCTGCTTTTTGTGTAAATTCGGTTTATTGCTTGTCGAACAGCATTTACTCGGCATGTTCAATAAACTTTCATATATTAATACACCTCATGATTGCCTTGGTTTCTAGCAGAAAGGTGTTCATTCTTTTTACAGTGAAGCTGTATATGCCTAGGCGAAACACTCATGGTCCGATCCCAAAAACCCTAGTGTAGGGGTATGAGCCATTGTTTAAGGGGGTGTGAGCCATTGCATTCGTCTTGCATGATGGACGGCGACATTTCTTTTTGGGTAGACAGAAATGCTTATGCATTTCAAACATACATTTATCTGCGTATTATTGCAGGGAAGGGACACAGAGGGGGACGGGGTTAAGACAAGATCATGATGTCATTATTATCTCACAGCAAAGGTGTGGTGGGCCATTGGCTAGACCGATAGTGACGTCGTTTCTCTCTAGCAGCAGAGCACGCGTGCAGCAGTCTCTCTCCGACTTCCCAATAGGTTCGAAAATGTGTCCCTGTATTTAATTAAATGAAATGTGCAGCCCCGGTGTGTCACTTCGTAACTGCAGTGCATAACTGAGTCATAAACATTATGATTAATGCATTAAAAAACACAAGTGTGTAACATAATTCAGAAAGACTTTGATGGACCCGCTGGAATACCACAATGAACCACTCATTGCACTTTCCATGATAGTGATCTTGCAAAGTGCAATGTGTGGCATTCCAAATAAACAATGTGATAAACCCAAGCCAAACATGTGCATAACCTCATTAAGAAACACAGACATAACCAATAATATAGAAAGACTTGAATAAACCATTGAAATTAACCCAGTGATAAACACCGGGGCTGCACATTTCAGCTTTGCTGGTTTACTGTCTGTACAGGGTGCACGGGCAGTAACTTTTTCTGTTATTGTTTGTTAAGTATTGTATAATGTTGTGCCAGTAAAACACGGACTAGTTGGTGCAATGTATTGGCACTGCTTTTTTTGATGTTTTTTTTTATGTTGTGCCCTTCTTCCTTCTGTAGCTACTTTTCTATTCCCCCTCGCATAATACTCCAACCTTGCAGCCTGCGAGGTATATAAATAAATATGTATATAAGCACATGTCATTCATTTATCTGCATATACCTCGCATCATTTCTTGCTCAACAAACGTCACTGCATTGATGTCTCGCAGCGTGCATCTACATTAACTGCCATTTGCGTTTCGGTATGGTTTGTGAACAGTGTAATGCATAAAAATTACATTACATTAAGGTTGCGACCTATGCGGTGCATAAGCAAACCTTGCAAAAGATGACATGTTGGATTGTTGAAAATAAGACAAATTGTATATATCGCAGTTACTTTAACAGTATTTAATTGACCACTTGACAAAAACTTCACTTCGCATAGATTCCAACACGTACACTGAATCTGCAGTTTTCTTCTTTGCTTATTAATGCAGTCGTTACTGCATGGCCACATTGTAGATTTGAAAACAAAGTGAAATAAATTTGTTTGTTGCAATATAACAATATGTGTAGATCACTGCGATTGTAACACAAAAACTTGATACAAACATGCACACTATAGGATGCAGATAAATGCTCAGGACAAACTCCAGAATGTTTGCATCCGGATACTTATGAAAGTGAACAGTTTCACTCCATGGCTGTCAATGAGAGGGAGAGAGAAAACTTAATTGTGTTCGTAGAACAAAAATGCATTGATAAGCTTAGACATATAGTCATTGCTTAACACTTTCGAAATGAATAATTATAGCTTGCTATCGACATTGAAGCAGCCTTTCGACAGCAAGAAAAGGAATAAGTTTCTCCAGCTCTGAACATTGAATTGCAGGAAATGCAAGCAGGCATAAAATTCTGCCAATACAATCTGTTTAGGAATACCAAACTGGAATAAACACTGAGGCTTGCATTTGTTCTTTCTCTGGCTGAGCAATCTAGTTTTAAATGACTCCCGTAAACACGTCGTAACAATGTTGATCTAATACAGGTTAAATGCATGACTAGCTTAAGAAATCCGGATGATTGCTATAAATTACAGTGAAGAAGCTATAATATCTAATAACATTAATAATATAATAATAATATTTATTTCCACAAAACAGGCTAACCTTGAGAGGCGTGCGAGGCTGAGCAGAAAGCTGAAAAATTCTACGGCAAGTCCGCCTGCCGTGGGCCTACGATCCTGCGTTATGAATAGCGCGTATTGATATGGTCTTCTTGTTAGAAGTTCCTAGTATACTACCAGCGCGAGACACGGGACAACAAAGTGGACGAGAAGCGTGTCTTTTAGAATGCTATGTTACAACGTACAGGTTTTTACAAAAGTGACGGTAACTGCTCGAAACATTTGATGCGTCGGCTTTTGCGCCTTTAGAAATATTTAGAGAGGGCTCCCATATATACATTCGCAGCGCGAGCGCGGCGATGGACGAACCAGGCTAGCGCTAAGGTTGAATTTCACAACACAATTTTCATTCCACGTCGTAATCACACAGATCGTTTGAGGCTTCGTTCAGGGGCACACGCGGGCGTTCGGGTTGGTGCTTCTTGTTGCGTTTGGCGTAAGAATATGGCTAGGAGCAGGCACCACATATGCGCAATGACGGGCAATATACACGCATCATTACTCTTCTCCAAAAGCTGACGCCGAGCACGGGTAGCGCGAGGATCTTGTTGGGCTGACACGACAACTTCGTGGCAGCCGAATTCCGAATACTGCATATACGGTGAGGGTAGCTATATGAACTTGTCGATAGGTCATCTTGTATATTGTTGTAGCGCAGGCAGAACGAAACGGTCATAGAAGGTAGATAAAATAACACACAGCGCTGAACCATAGAATAAAGAATCGCTGAACCACCTGAGAAGCTGTTTACGTGCGCGATGTCGCACTGAACTACAGAAACCGCCGTCGCGCACTCCGAAACAAATGTTAACTTCAACACGTTTTTAAATTACAAAACAAGCATATTATTTGCTCCTAATAAAGAAAAGTCAACAATATTATAAGTTAAACGTTTTATTCATTACAATAAAATAATTGTGCAACGTGTGCCATGAAACCTGGCAGTAAGCAACCCTGGGAATCGCACCAGTCGCATTGTTAAAATCGCAATCATGTGAAATGGGCCCTCTAAAAATCGCTCTGCGACGCGTGCGACAGCACCGATTTTCGTCGTTCCAGTCGCAGCATGTGAAACAGGCATGATGCGATTGCCGCGTCCGATCCATGCGTCTTCCGCCAAGTTGTCGGCAGGGTTCTGTATGTGAGTTTTTAAGCCGCGGCAGCCATCTGTTCTATGTCTCGTCATATGATCGATGCTTGTTCCGCATTAAAGGCGTTTCCAGTGCTCCTGTTCATCCACTAAGTGTAGTAGAAGCCACGGCTCTCTACTCCGCGTGTACTTGCCCGAGATAGCCACCATCCCGACCTTTATCCGTCTGGCTTCGAACGGCTTTGCGACACTGCAAGTGGATAATTTGAACGAAATATTGCGTTATATTGGCTGTGACATAGTTCGCTAACAAGACTAAAGAAGAAAAAAAAAGTGGGAGAGGGCTGAGCTCTCTGTCCTCTCCCACCTTTTTTTTTCGTTAGTCTTGTTAGCGCTAGTAATTACGTCACAGCAAATGCATCAACGTTAACTAGCCCAACTTTCTGCGTTAATTGCTGTTGCGTTATAAATGCAACAGTTTGAGGTTAATGACGCAAGCGCTCAGAGACTTGCTGCCTTGTTGTGTTTAGAAACCTACGATTGCTTGAAAATTTACAAAGATAAATAAATCGTACCAAATAACGCCACGAGAATGTCTGAAGTGGTAACAAGCACGAATATTAGATAAATCCACGCGTACTTCTAGCTGTCCATCGTTTCCATGGTATAAGCTGGATGATCGAAGCGCCCGAGTTCCCCGTGTTAACTTTAGTAGGAAGCTCTAATTGTGACGTAAGATACTGTCAAAGCCTAGGAAGCTGTGTTAGACCACCCAAGTTACCTGCATTTATACCTTCTATTTGTTCATCGTGAGGCTGCGTGGATAGTTAGGTACTCGGCGATTTCACAACGTGCGAAGCGAGCCATTTGGTGGCTGACCGAAAATCTTTCTTTTTTTTTTCGCTGTTCGTCTTAATTGCTTCAGCTGTGTGTGGCGAGCTTCCAACGGAATATCAAATTAAAGTTATAACGATATAGTTAAGGTGCTGCTTGTTTTGTTTCGGTGTCTTTCTTCGTTCGAGTAGTTTTGTATTATTTCTTCACTCTGGCAAGCCTGCGATCCTTTGGTTGCAGCGGACAGGGATAGTTATATGCATTAGTTTACTTTAATAAGGGACTCCCTTCATTTATCCGCTTTTTGCTGGCGCTAAAAGAGTTTCAACAGAGAGTTATCCAGACCGCCCACGTTAGCTGAGAAGGCCATTTATGCATCCTTTCGTGCGCTTTTTCGAGGAAGAGCGAGAGAGTGAGAGAGATGAAACTAAAACGAGCGCAGCTGGCGAGTGGAAGTTATCAGATAAGCACGAGTTATGTATGGTTCTTGCGCAACTGCGCAGTTACGAAATGCGCATCGCCTTTCGCTCCTCGCTTTCTGCACGCTAAGCGGTACTGCTGCGCTTAATGCAAATAAATAAACGCGGCAAAATAGTTTCTTAGAAAAATAGTGATATGCTGCTGCATTAAAAGCTAGGCGTTCTGTCTCGTCTCTACACGCGCTTTCTTATTTCCCTGCTCGTTTTTTTCAGGATTTTAGCGAGAAGCCCCCCTTTCTTTTACTTTGTGTCTCTCGTTTTCTCGCAGTTGCGAAATGTGCGTCTGGACCGTACAAAAAGAAATAGTGAAAGTGGGGAAGACTGAAAGGGGGAGAGGAAAGGGAAGGGGAGGGTGCGCATGTACGCAGCGAGAGCTTTGGACGGCAGCGTGTGTCTACTCGCAGCTGCGGCATGCAAAAAGATGCGTGGCGGGCGCGCTCTCTTTTCTCGCGTGCTTTGGGCTGGCGACCCCCTTTCCCTTTCTCTTAATCTCGTTCTTCGGCGCAGCCGGCTTCTCGGTGGCCCGTCTTTTTTTTTTATATTGTACTGCGTGCTCTGCACTATATTTTCCATTTGGGCCCGACTTCTTATGCGAAGAGCGTGCGTGTGTGCGCGTGCGAGTCCTGGTAAAATTGTTCCCTCGTCTATGACAGAAGAAGGATGGCGATGAAGAGGAAAACAAAACAAACACGAAAATACGTGACAAAGAACGGCACTGCATTTGAAAGGGAAACGATGGCAAAAAAATGAAAAAGATGCGTATATCAAATTGAGAAGTATAGTCTGGTATCGCAGAGGTTGTCCGCTGCTTCGTCAGCCCGGCCCTATACCCTCGCTTCCCCCCCTCTCTCTTCTAACTCGATCCTCTCTCATCCTCCTCTCTCTTCTAACTCTATCCTCTCTCACCCCCTCTCTCTTTTAAGTATATCCTCTCTCGCAGTCGCTCCGGGGCTTTGCTCTATAATCGGCCAGCAAAGAGAGAGAGAGAGAGAGGGAGAGAATGGAGAGCGGTGCGCATCCATCTCGACACTGCAGGCGAGGTCCGTTGTCGCCTCGAAAACTTCGCTGTGGAGGCGGCGTCCCGGTTCTGCCAAATCTCGCGCCCGTCTCGTCTCTGCTTCTGGCGACGTGTAGGGAAATGTCAGACGCAGCTTTCGCAGAGAAGGATCTGTGCTGCCTGTTTGTTTCTTTTGTTTCTCTCTCTTTCTCTTTCGCTCGTTTTGTTGTGTTTAAGCATTTTATCTCGCTCGCTAGCTCGTTGGCTGAGCCAAAAGAAATTCGTCCCGCTGCTGCAGCCTTTCGCTCGCCTCGGAAACGAGAACGAGCCTGTTTCGTTCGTATCGAGGCGGCCGAATATCGAGTTGTGGCAGGCGGCGAGCGAAATCCTAGAACAGAGAAATCTGCGGATTGCCGCCTTTCGCAAACGAACACGGCGCGCCGCGTATTTAATAGAAACGAACGAGCAGTCGCTTCTTTTTCTATTTTCTTTATACTCCCCATTTGTCTTTGACATCGGTGAAGAAATTGTACGCACTAAGAGGAGTCCCTATCATCCGTTGGACAGGAAATTGGATTGCTTACGGTGGGAGGGCAGCGGGAGCACGTTTCGTGGGTATTTGTATAAACGGAAATGTCTTTCATAACGTGCCGCAGATGTAAGCTGCAAGTATATCGGCACGCAGAAGGCGTCCGTCGGCCATTTAGCGACTTGCTTGCAGGATCAGGAACGTTACACTTTGAAGAAGAAGAAAGAAGAACGCGGTAGAAAAAGTGGTGTGATGAGTTCTACGGCGTTTCCTCGCGGACTCCGGTAACAGCCACGTCCGCTCTACGGACGCTCCAGCTAACTGCGGGGTCATCCCAGGAACCAAGACGCGCCAGCTTGGATCAAGCGTGGCAATCCCCGTATACGAAACTTCCCTCCTTTCTGTGTGTTCAGTGAACAAAGGTGCAGGAGTGATTGTGGGAACCCTCTCCCTCGACGCGGGTCCTTTGACGACTCTGGATGCTCCGATTGGACGAAGGCAGTTTTCACTGGCCTAGGGATCTGGGGAGGACAGAGGGGTGAAATCATATTCCTCCCTTCAACAACGTCCTTAGCGTGAGTGAGTCGGACGACGGCTTGGGCCAGCTACCATTTTTATATGCCTGACCCCAACTCTTGCAGTGTAGAGCACCACAGCTCTGCATCGTCACTTATCCTCTCTCGCACTCTTTTTCACAGCTTTCAAGCTGATGCAGTGCAGCAGTCAGTGTCCTAGAAATGTAAGCTTTCCCACAACATTATAAAGTACTCTCTATTTAAAAATATGTTGACTGTCAGACTGGCATCTTCATCCGGCGCTGTTGCACCCCTCTGGGCTATCCCTCCGTTAGCAACCAGCTTGTTGCATTTGAAGGCGATCCCACTGCAAGCGACCTGTCTCTCGAAGCTCCACCGACATTTCTTATTGGGTAGCGTGGCGTTGTCCGCGAGCTGCAGGCCTCCGGTAGACCATGGCGACCGAGCAAGGGCGAGACGACGTTTTTCTAGTGCGAAACTTGCACTGTTTTATTCCATGGTAGTTGAAAGAAAATAAGAAGAGAATGAAGTATCAAGATGAAGTACATGGTATGAAGTATCAGGTATACAATTCGGAGCCCCTTAAATAGGCTCTGCTACTATCGTGTGGGCGGGATCTTGCTTGCGTCGATGACACGTGACAGGCACAGAGAGAAGGCCCCTCCTCCTGCAATACCAGGCACGGGAAGGAGAAGTCGATCCTCTTTTCGACGAATCTGAGAGGAGCGGAAGAGTGAATGACCTCTCCGGCGCACGTGGGCTGCGGCGCAGGGGGTAGAGTGAGGGGACGAGGTAAGCACACCCGATGCCACGACCATGAGAAGGGAAGGGTATGACGTCTGGCCCTTGGCGTCAGGCCACGTTGAGGGTGGAAGGGGATGACATATGGCCCTTGGCGTCAGGCCATACCTAACAGCGCTCCCTTCTCTTGGCACCCATCCTCTAAATCTATTGGACCAGAGGCCATCTGCTCTGCGGATTACATGACTGTTAGATATGGAGCTGTTTCCTGCGATTACTTCGAGTTCCCCAAACCACTTCGAAACGCAGCACAGCTAATTGAGGAATGCAGAAGCAGGAAAGCACATTCCAGAGGAGCACCCGACAAGTGCAAACAAGTTTGCGGCCCCCAGGTCGTGCGCCGCCGGGATTAGAAGGGGGCCTCGGACAATGGAGCTCAATCGTCCCCCTTCGGCTTTGAAGAAGGCATTTGCCACCGCTGCGGAGCCGTACCACCGGGAGCAGGTGGGCACTCGTGCAATGGAGCATGAGCGCACCCCCCCCCCCCCCTCCTTCTCCTCCTCGAAAGAAGTGGATTGCAATTCTGCGAGGCAAGAGCGCACCGGGCTCAAGTGATCAAGAGAGGAGGACCAGGCGCCGACTCTGTTCGCCGGGTATGACACCATCGCACGGGCGCCTACCATTGGCTGAAAGTGGCGTCATCTGAGCGGACTCTCCCATTGGTCGAACATTACGTGACTTACAGTGCTCGAAGGGTTTATAAGAAGCCTTCCAGAGAGACCAGGACATTCCCTGATTCCCTGATTCACCTCGCTCGAACTTCTTGCCGCGGGCCGCAGCGTCCGAGTTGCTGCCGGCCCGTAATGACTGTACGACTGTTAATTGACGCTCACCTCCTTGTAAATAATGTAGAATAAATCCTTCCCAAGTTTTGGTTTTCATCCCGGAGTCCGTACTCCAACCCCTACATGACCTGCTGAACTCCACTTCTTCTTCTTAACTTCAACTTTAGTATCGGCCACACCCCTTTGCGGTGTAATCGATACATTTAGTCATCTTCCTGTGTCTAAGCGTTGCGCCCTATCATGTTTTTTTTTTTCACCGCTCGTTTCGTGGTCCTTAGCTCCTTTTCGGCTTCCTTCGTTAGCCTCAGAGCTTCAGCCCCATTATGCGTAGACTGCTCGTGCGCGTGTTTCCAAAATTGGGAGCGTAGACAGCGACACTCGACTACGCACACTGTATACTAGTCCGTCCAGTCGCCGTCTTGCTAACGAGTGGAATATTGACCCGTTCCGAGCCTCCGCTGTTCACCTAAGCAGAACGAAAACACGCGGGAAAGCGACGGGGGTCAGGTGCGCAGCGCTAAGCCGAGCGGCTTCTTTAAAAACAAGCCGCTGGGCTTCGCGGTGCGACGACAGTATTTGCTTGCCTAACGAGCCTGGCACGGAATGCTTGAAGAGCCCACCGCCGAAAGAATACTTCGAGAGAGAAAGAAAGAAAGAATGAATGAATGAATGAATGAATGAATGAAAGAAAGAAAGAAAGAAAGAAAGAAAGAAAGAAAGAAAGAAAGAACAGGAGTGAAGGTTGTTAGGTCTTTTCAGGACCAACGGATCTAAAGGAGGGCGACGACGACCTATTTGAGTGCGTGTACCCAATGTGTTTTCGCAGCGCAGGCGACGACTATACTCGCTGAGCGAGCATGTTTGCATGCGGAAGGAAGAGGCTTCTCCGGAGTGGCTGGGATCCTCGCTCGCGGCGTCCGCCGACGCGATGCGGGCGTGCGTGCGTGGGACGACGCAATCAGGAGCCCGTCGACAAAGCGGGGGGGACGGTTGAAGAGCGGGCAGGCGGCTGGGCCTTTCGGGTAACCGAACCGCGCGGTTGTCCCTTTCACTGCGCGGCTGTCGCCGCTCTGCGCCGCAGGGGCAGCAGCGGCGCAAGAAGAAGCCAGGCCTCTCCATCGCTCGTTTCGCCCTGTGCGCGCGCGATGTGCACGGGAAGCGACACGCCTACATCGGAGTACATATACAGTTGCGTTGTACCGACGTTTATGGGACATTTGGGGGGACACGTTTATTGAGCGCCAGCCCTTGGGACGTGCCTCGCTGCTTGCATTTCTTTTTTTCTTTATTTCTTCGCGATAGCGCTCGCTATTAGCTTTGTTCGTTTTCTTTTTTTTTCTTTCTTGTCGGTTGTGTTGGCCGGCCGGCTTGTTTTTTTATGGCAATGGCACGTCCTGCTTGACGGGCGCGTGCTCTTTCTTAGTGGATTGCGCATAATGCGGTACTTAGTGCAAAAGGGCGCGACGTTTTGAACTGGTTGATTGATCGTAGCGTAGGAAACAGCGCGAAAGAAAGAAAGAAAAAAAAAGCGGACAAATTAGAAAGATACGATACGAACGCTGATGGGTAATTTCCAGAGTTACACGTTTCTCACGCATACGCCAGATGACCGAAACGAGTTACTTGTATATGTTCAGTATTTATATTCGTATAGGGTTTATAGATGTCCTTTATAGGGGTATATTCATCTCCGTTCGGTGGTATTATTCGTGTACAATTGCGCAGTACTCGCTCTCAATTACTTCGCGCTGTACGCATTTTGTTGCTCCCCAATAAATTTGAGATATCATTACGGCAGCAAGCCGGCACACCTTCCCAAGCAACTAATGACCTAATAAACGAACGACAGTACATGAAATTATTGGAACCTAGCTATCGGGTTGTATTAGACGAGCTGTCGAGGTTGATCAGCAAGCGGAAAAGAAGTGCCGTTCAAAATTATAACTCTATAAAGATTGAGGCAGCAGTACAGAATCGGGGAAACACGAGATCAGCGAGACGAATACTTGGCATCGGCAGGAAAACATGCATCCTGTAAAAAATAAGCCGGACAATGTGAATAACTTCGATAATTAAATTAACTGCTGATCAATTTTTTTACTGAGCAACACAATATATCCAGAACAGTCATACAGGCACGATTAGGCGTAGTTGCAGCGGAGATACAGAAGTTCAGTGTAACTAGGGCTGAGGTTCTGAAGCAAGCCTGGTGAAAAAAAGCAGGCAGGAAAAGATGGGGTAACTGGATCTGATATCAAATCTAGCGGCGATATCGTACGTGCTTTAATTGTCCCTGTTTTGTCCTGGCTGATTCGGATGATCGCCATTTCGGTTAATGCAGCACCGAGAACTTTGCGGCTAGTGGCGCCAAGCAATGGACGCGAGTGATATACTTCTCCTACTGCGTCACGCCACGTTAAGCCGATGGCGACCGAGCATCTTCTTTGAGATCGCTCCACCCAGCTCAGCGGGAACGCACGCTGAAGGCTGAGCTCCCACGAAGAACCGACCTTCCGCGAGTGGAAAGAAATGTTATCTCTCTATCTCTCGCCTGTACCTTAAGCAGCTCGTTAGCGCTACAGTATCGGCAAATATGTAAAGAAATTATGTTACTTAGCTGCCCGGGCGACTACCGCGTGACACCGCGACGGGCGGGCCTGTGTGTTCTGCGCGTCAAGTCGTTAGCAGCGCGAACAATGCGCGGCGAATTCCGCGCGTGCCGTCGCCACGTTTTTTTCTCTTGTTCTCACACTCTCTCTCATACTTTCCCGCGCTTTCTCTCTTTCTCATACATGTACTCTCTCTCTTCTTTTTTTATTTTTTATTTCTTTTCATACGTCGCTGCCGTGCAGTAATGCCAGCGGTTCCTCTCTTCGGCCCCGGCGGCGGCAGTAGCGCACTCGCGGCGGCTCTACATCGGCGGTCGCGCTTCACAGGCACGAACGTGCGTACATGGCATGCTGTCTGCATTTGCCTGGCCTCACTGCCCGCGCAAGACGTCGCCTATTCCCCTCCCCCCTTACGTACCGCGCGCGCTCCGGAGTGCAGTCTGCGTGCAACCAGGCAAGCCGCGCCGGCGAACTCCTCGCGGGATCTCTCTCTCCTCGCCCTCCAGTCCGTAATCGGTTCTAGCTGGGCGGCCTGCAGGCCTGTCGAGTGCGGGTCGATATAAGCCGCGGCTGCCGGGCTTCACGCTGTGGCCCCGAGGCGGCAAGCTCGTTGCGGGATGCGGCGTAATGAAGGGCTGCCGCGCTTCGCTGTAGTGTGTGCGAGCTGCTGAAGTGCGGTTAGTTTCGTCACCGGAGGGCGACGAGGGCGCCAGGTCATTGAGGCCGCGCGTTTATGCTCGAGCGTCGTGCGTGTGAGCGGGCGGCGCTGTAGGTTGGTTTCGTCACCAGAATTCGCGAAAACTTGTGCACAAAAGGCAACACCGCGTTCACTAGAAGCGCGTTTGTACCGCTTTCAACCATCGAACTCGTGGCTGAGTGGTAGCGTCTCCGTCTCACACTCTGCAGACCCTGGTTCGATTTTCACCCAGCCCATCTTGGAAGTTGCTTTTTATTTATGAAGTGCCTGCCGTGATTTATCGCTCATGGTCAACGCCGCGGACGCCGACGACACCGGCTTTTCTGCGACACGAGCTCATTAACGCTATCGCGTTAAAAGGTAATGCTTGCGGGCGAGAGGGTGGGAACCGCCGGGCGTCCGAGGAGGAAGGGCTTCATGATTCCGGATGCTGCCCCGTTTCTTGTTGACGCCCTCAGTTTTTAACGCGACAACGTTAAGGGCCCCGTGTCGCAGAAAATCCGGCGTCGGACGTCATTTCGGCAAAACAATATCGAACCAAATTCCACCACCGAAGTTGCTCCACCACCACCTCTTCCACCACCAAAGTTGCTCATACATTGTCTCCCTATTTGGTCACAGGCCAACTGTGACCAAATAGGGAGTTCGTAGTACATACATATTTTTCTTTCGCCAAACATTGTTGTGTGTCCGTTTTTGTCTCAACCACTTTTTCACCGTTTTGAAATCCGGTGACACTTTCTATATAATAAAAAGTAATAATATGGTTGCTTTTATTTACTCCTTCTTTCTTTCTTTTTGAATGATTTTACGTTGCTGCTGTGCAAAGCGAGTTTTTAACCCTTGCGCATCCAGGCGTCTTCCGTGCCTTTCGGTTTCTCCCAGTGGGTCGATAATCCGCGACCTTTCCCGATGCGTGCGGCCGCCGGACGAGCAGGGTATAAACTAGAGAAGGCCCATCCTTCCACGTCGTCCCAAAGATTCCTGCAGTCGCCTGCGTATCGGAGGACCGCCCGCTCCTCAGCCATGCGTCTTCGTCCGTGCACGCACCATGGCACGGTACATATAAATGCTACGCGTCCCCGGGATCGGTTCGAAGAGTTCCGTGCAGCAGAACGAAGCCTGCGCGGTGCGTCGCCCCTTCGCAAAGCGCTGGAGCCATGTGTGATGCGGAGCACGGAAAGGGAAATCTCGAGACGGCTAGCGTTATATGTTGCCCGCAATTTTAGCCGGGACCGCACGCGCGCAAGTTGTTTTCTGGCGGGCCACCTGATCCTTTCACAACCGTGCATGCCTGTCGACCTGTGTTCTGCGCTCGTCGAGCGTTCCTGTAGAGTCTTCGGTTGGTTCGCGCGAGGAAACGCACCGCTCTCGCGCAGGTGCACTGCGTGACCGGCGGCCCGGGCTCCGTGTTCGAGTTCATTTGGTTTGTCAGCCGGGACTTAACGTCTTCTTATATATATATCTGCTTCGAGCACGACGTCGCGTGCTAACGGGATTCCGAATACGTTTAGCCTCGCACGTTCCGATGCGGTTCCGTGGACGCGTGAAGCCGTGACCACACGTACGCTTGCGGACGCGTGCAAGCTCGCGTCCACGCGCCTCGCGAGTAATGGCGGTTTGCATCCACAAGAACGCGCGTCAGCGCGCGCTCACTGCGACCCCTATAACGTTATAAGTCGTTCAAAGCTTTGCATTGTGAACTCGCTCGGACGTCTCCAAACTCGGTATTGTGACCCTAACGGTCGGGTTACGCGTGTCTAAAACTTGGTAAGCGCGGTGGCGCTGCACAGAAAAAGTGCTGGCGCAGGAAAGCGAGCCTGCTCTTGCGCTTCTCCTCCCTCCCTCCCGCTCGCTGTGCCGCCGCACTCTCAAATCTTCCTTCTTTTCTCCTCTGTTCCCTTCTATCTTTGTATTTCCCCAATGCTAAAATCCTCAATATCGGCGGCCACGCCCTCCCCCCTTTTTTTGAACGACAAAGTTTTTTCTGTTTGGAGGCCTTCGGGCGTCGCTGGAATTGGCCTTGTTCGCGACGTGTGTGCGCTCCGGTTTTTTTTATCGGTTGCATCGCCGGCCACGAATGCCGCGCATAGGGGGGGGGGGGGGGGGGGGGGCACGTGCGTACGCAGCATTCATCTCGTCGAGGCCGCTCAAACAAGGCCCGGTTTTCACGTTGATTTGAGAGAGAGAGAGAGAGAGAGAGAGAGAGAGAGAGAGAGAGAGTCTCTTTGAATAAGAAAGCGGACGCGAGGAATCGTTGGTCCGTGCGACCGGGTGCTTCCGCTCTCTCTCTCTCGTCTATACAGGCCAGGCTACCCAGAACTCGAGTGCGTCCCGCGTGCATCCTGTCTGGCGTTGTGCAGCGAAGCCTGCTTTTCCCCTTTCGTTTGCTCGCCTTACCTATGCTTCTCAGCTGCAACGATTGGCCGCGTTTGCGACTCGAGGGAATTTTCCTCTGCAAAGCTGGAACAGCTAGTTGCGCTGTTTCGGCTTAATTTGTACGTAGATGGACGAACCTCGTTAGGATGATCTTGCCATACGAGAACTAAGTGTAATTATCTGTCACGTTGTGTACCTTCACTCCTTAGATTTTTTTCTTTCTTTCTTTTTTTTTTGTGAGATGAATCGCGGTGACTCACCGGCCGCCTCTGTACCACCGACTTGCTGCGTGCCGCACTTGCCTGCGCTTCTGCGACAGATGTCGATGCGGGCAGAGTTCGAGGAGATAAATATTAGGTAGACAACGATGGGACACTGAACAGCAGTTAAAAAAAAGATCTCTTGAGACAGGTTAAACGTTGTTCGAGAAGCCTGCTTAATTTTGTTCATTTGACGGGAAAACGATATTTATTATTGGAGACGACGAAGTACAGTCATTCCTTTTTTGACGTCAGGAATTGCAAACGTATATTTTCATATCCCATCGGGGCCGTTCAGGCGCACAATAAGGCTTCGAAACTTGCTAAGCTGCCTCTTTGGTTCCTTTAGAGTGCAACGTAGCCCTGCTTTACCGACAGGCAGTTAACTAAACCTGACTAGACGCTGTATGAACACTTTGATGTCAGAGCGAGGCGGTATGATGCTTTGCAGGTCTCCGTCCGAACAATGCGGAGTTGCCGTTTTGCCATTGCAGACACGTAATATACTAGTTCAGCTTAACGCTACCATTTAGTGTCCCTCTAAACCTTGTCGGTGAATATTGTGAAGTGTCTTTATGGGCCCGTGTCACACGCGCAGATTTGAGGGTAGTTGAAACGGACGACTCTTCCAATCCAGGAATGCATAGTTGGCTTCGTCGAGATTGGTCTCTGACGGGTCCGGGGTGTTTTTCAACAACTCTTCCTTCCAGTGTTCGTTTAAACGTATGCGCCGGCGTGGTGCTGATATTATTCGTGTCCGCCGCTTCTCATCACGACGAGGAGCAAGTATCACACTTGCCGCTTGCAGGACATGATTTCAGGAATATTTCTTTGAAAATGTATGCGTTTAAACTCCCCGTTCTTTTTTTGGTTTGTATAAATATTTACCACTCCCATCTGTAACTCCTCAACGGCCCTGATAGCAAGCAAATAAATAAATCAAATATAAATACTGTCTCTGCAACTATACATTCTCTCTTAAAGACCTTGCCAGCGAACGCTTCCTTGGCGGCGTCGCCAATGCCTTCTGCACTATAGCTTTGAGCCTCTCTCGATAGCACTGCAAAAGTTGCAGCACATGCGTTTGTACTCCCGGGCAACAGGCCGGAAAGAAGGTGCTCCGTACCATCTTTCCAGTGAAAAAGGTCTATGCCGAACGTTTTGCATATACTAAATAGTCATCATTTTTTTAACTCTGTTGTTGCGCTAACAAGGGTATGAAGTAATTCGTTTGCGGCTTTTTTTTTTTTTTGTGTGTGTGTGTGTGTGTGTGTGTGTGTGTGTGTGTAGTTCATCTTGCTCAGTGTTCAAGATGGCGTCCGTGTACTTTTGTTTGTGTGTGTCGCGGCGCCTGCGCTGCTAAAGTTTATCCGGCCATGTGTCTCTCGCCGCGCGACCCCCAACGCCGCGGGACAAGCTGCTGTCTCGACAAGTCCGCGCCGACGCCCAGCAGGATTCTTCGGCTTAAATCCGGGGCAGCCGGCGGCGGTGCGTGCAGAGCAAGGTCGCGTAGGGAGTCCGTGCGCCGCAGAACGCAGATGCGCGTTTCCTGTGCATTGACTCGTGTATGAACTTGTTTATGGGGTGACCGCTTTTCAGCGTCCAACAAATGTTATCGCTCAGCGCGGGACGCGCCCGTACGTATGGGAAGTTTCTCGAATGATACCCATGGTTATATCTGCTGTCTGTTGTCACCGAAGCTTGTGTAATCCGGTTGTACGTGCGACGCGAATTATGCAGAAGTTTCTAGATGACTCGCGGTCAACAGAGAATATTCTGGAACCTTGGATGACTCAATTATAGAAGCCGACGCGCTTCGCCCGCAGATCAGATTTTCCACGATCGCTGACTGTGTTCGCCGCTGCTGTTCGAGTGTAGCCTGTTTTCGAGGGCACAGGTTCGCCCAATGAAACGGTAGTTTCGTCATTCACACTTTTGCTGCTTTCTTCACCGTCACACGTGACAATGTATAGTCGCGTGCAAGTGCGGCAAGACTAGCTGGGCTATGCTAATCCTTCGTGTTCTCTAGACGCCTGCCTCGTTTGACTGATTCCAGAGAGAGTGGCCATCATTCCACGTCTTCGAGCTCGCTAAAAGGGCTTTAACCTCACGGCATGCGAGCTTATTGAGCATAGAACAGACCTCTCGAGGTTATGGGCAGAACCTCGTTTCTACGGTTCGTAGCTTAGCTGGAGATTTGCGTTTTGAATTTGACGTGACGGAGAAAGAGCGAGATTTGGGTCGGAGGAAGTGGCAAGCCTGCTCAGCGTACCCCATAACACTCTCGTCAAGTAGCTGACTCGTGGATATCAGTTAGCAGTATGGAGAAGGAAGAATGGGAAGATGTAGAGAAGGACACGAAGGAAAACAGTCAATACAAGTAAGTTTTATTTAATTTTATTTTACCTAACATAAAAGGAGACAGTTCGTAAAGCGCTATAGCTTGATTAGTGAATTGCTTTTCTACCGAAAAGCCGCGTGAAAAATAAATCAATAAAATATAAATCTGATTGGTGTTGTCTTCTCAATGGGCAGAGCTGCAGGGAAAATGTACACGGGTGACTATAGAACTTATACTCCCGTTTGAAGGATGTGCACATCTCCGACGCCGGATGTACTGTATATAGTTACTATAGGGCTACAGGATTTCCGGGAAAACTGCTAACGCAACAAGTTGTAAATACGTAAAGCGGACAGACAGTATTTGGAATAACGTAATCTGGCGAAAGCTGTACTCAAAGGGTGGCGGAATTGTAGATGAAGAAGTTCAGTAAAAAATATAGCTGCCATCCATGAAGTGGCCTGCAGTGCCCTAAAGTTATGTCTACACTTTTTTGCTTGCAAGGGGGGGGGGGGGGGGGGTAGCAGCTCAGTTCTTCAACGTGCGGCGAAATTATGAGTTTATTTTTACATCATCCAATAACTACGAGAGTAGTTGAAAAATTTGCAGTTTGTTTTTCTTTCTTTAACCGTGTCATGCCCACACTCAGTATCGAGTTAACAAAAAGAACAAATTTTTCGCCTTTATTTCTATCCAAGAAAGTATATTTGTACGAAAGATGTTTATTTGAGGTAAAACTTAATTAGTCTTGCAATTATTTTGATTACTAATAAATTTATTTAACTTTCCATGGCGGAGGCAGTGACACACCCAAAATGCAACTATGAGCTCTGCGATAAGTTTGCAGCACACACACCATTTCGTCAAAGCATTTTAGAATTGCGGCACTGCTCCATTTTCGTTTTGTTTTATAGGAGAGAGACTGTATATACTTCGCACGGCTGTGGCGCCACTGAAACGCTAGTTCATCATCATAATCGGCTTAACTGATGATAATCACTGAGGTACTCGGTGTGGCCGGCCGTGACTTACCTCTTACCTAGCGAAAGCAAGAAACATTTGTAGCCTCAGTTGGCGTTCATGGCTCGCTCTGCAAGCTATACCCCACAAATTTCGATTGGCTACATTGTCGTACGAGGATCTTTCCTTCTTTGTCGATGTATCAGATTCCCACATTCTACCCGCTGAACTTGCTGCCAAACAACACAGGTATCGTTGATTTACTGCTTCCATCAAAGCGCCTTTTTTTTCTCAGTGGCTTTACGACCTCTCCGGGTTTCGTTTGCGGACTCGACCGGAAACGTTTTTCTCTCGCTCCAGACGCGGAGATTACATGAACGGACCACGGCGTCGTCCCTCTTCTTCCTCGTTTCCTTGCCACCTCTGAACCGATCGACATAACTACTTCGTCCTTCGACGTGCTCTCGGCGCTTCGCGAGGCAGTCATTCCTTTTACTTTATCTTCTTCTTATTTTTTCCCTTCGTCTAGTTGACTCTCCAGCCTCGCACTACCTGTGACTATGCGTGTACCCTTTCTTGTTGTGCACTCCGTGGGTTTGTCCAACGACGCGGAAGTTTGTGGATGCGTGCGCGCATTCCGAATGGCTGCTTGTTACGGTCTGTGTCGCTTCGCTGCTCCTTTCCTGTTTTCTTGCTTTTCTTTCTTTCTTTTTTGTTCTAGCGCTGGGCCGTGCGTCGCTGAAGTACTCTATTCAAATCAGGGGCTCCCTAATTGCGCGCGGCGCATTGCGGCAAGTACGCGAACGAGGATGAGCGTTCGGTTGTTAGGGTGCGCGGGGTCACATGCGAATACATATATATATATATATATATATATATATATATATATATATATATATATAATGTTATTAGTTTCGCGTGGCTGCTCTCCGTAATGCCCCGTCCACGCTCTCCATGGTCACGCGTCCCGGAATTCGTCGTTCACGTGCTGCGCCGTGTTCTTCGAGGCTTGCAGGTGGCCTATTCTGAAAGGCGCCACTTGACCGGCAGTTCCTTACACTTGAAGGCCCGGGACCCGCACTAGCAGCTGCTGCGCAGTCGGTGTATAGCTTTTTGTGGCCCCCGGGGGGCCTCTCGCCTGTTATACGCTTGTATTCGGAGGGCTATAGATTCTTCTTGCGTCATTTTGCGCCTGTGCTCGCCTTATCGTTTCTGGAGAGCACGCACGCTTGCGTGCGTGACTGTGACTGAGCCATTTATCTATCGATTGATTGATTCATTGATTAATTAATATTCTTGGAGCGAATGTACGAGAGTAATTTGTGTCTCGGCCGTTCCGAGAAAGCTGTCGGCGTCTGTGCTTATTGCTTTTTTGTCTCATTATGATGTGTTTATGCCAGATCAGTTCTGTGAAAGGCTGAAAGATGGAGAAAGGTTCGTGAAAGGGAAAATTGTCGCCCGCCCGATTTGCAAAGCGTTAATTACAAGTCAAATGCAAGTATTTTTGATGCTGAGGTTAAAGATTGGGCGAGCTGGTGTAGCATGCTTGCTGATCCACGCACATACGCACGCACACGGCGACTAACAGAGTGCCATTTACATTTCCCTCCCAAGTCCTTTTCTTACCTTCCCCGTCCGTGTCGTATGCTTCATTTTCTTCTTCCTTAGTTCAGCCATAAGGTGAACAGCCGTATAATATGTGCTCTTCGCATTGCTGATACGCCTTTCTCTACTGCCCTGTCACACGACGCTCTTGATGTCCAGCGCTACAAAGGACTTCGGTTCAATATATATATATATATATATATATATATATATATATATATATATATATATATATATATATATATATATATATATATATACATACATAACTTTCCCCTGCGAGGCTGTTATACGGGCTGTCAGTCCAGTCCGAAGCGTTCGCGGCAGAGTGCACTCCTGGAAGCTTACTGCGGACTGCCGAGTGACTAGCTTCTCGCTGTGCGCCCATTTGTACCTCGATTCTTGGGTTAATTTTTCGCCCTGCCGATACGGACTGCTTCCGTCCGGGGCCTTTCCGTTCGCCGGGGTGGGGGGGCGAACTAAGTGAAGTGCCGTGTCGCGTAAGTGAAATCGCCCTCTTTATACCGATTGTATAAAAGGCGCGTCGCCTCCGTCCTCGCAGTCTGCAGCTTGAGTACCCTCCCTTCCTCTTCTACCCCCCTCTCTTTTCCTTCGATCGCCGCTAAGGGCGGCTGTGGGCGTAGCATTGCGTATCGGTCATTTTCCTGAAGGCGGCGCGAATAACGGCAGCCGGCGACGGCTCAATGCGCGCACGGTCGCGGGTACGACTTCCCGCGTCGGTAGCCGCATTTCGGAAGGCCCGTGGGGGAGGGGGGGGGGGAGAATGCAATAAACGCTCGTGTAATTATGTTATTGAAGAACACCAATCAACGACGGCTCAGCAGATATATATATCGTATGTTTCAGCTAACAGTAATATCCAAGCTGTTTAAGAGGAAAAAAAAGATATTATGGAATTACAGTGCAAAATACGATCAGACTTGCGATGTTAAGTTGTCAGAGATCTGACGACCGAACACCGTCTGTAGGTTTTAACGTCGTATCTCGTGACATTTTTCTTAAACCTATTTTTTCAAATAGATATAGCTGGGACACCCTATATAGCATATAGCTGCCGAGCATGAGGTGTGAGCAACGCGGCCGAGCCGTGCATTGCCGGCCGCGTTCCCATGAGGACGAAATACGGCAGCGCACGCGCAGCAAGATTTCGGTGCACGTTGAAGGACCAACTTGTGCGTTGTCAAAATGAATCCGCCGCACACCGTGCAGCGCTCCTTTGGCGGCACGTGGCCCAGGTCACGGCACGACGCTGGGAGCCGATGACGGTGACACAAACTGACGGGAGTGATAACACGCCCTGTCAGTTTATGTTACGTTCCCCGTCCACTTTCCCGCCGCGTTCAGTTTCGTTCCTTATGAACAGCCGGATAACTCGATTATAGTTAAAGGTTCGGCTCGTATAGCCGAATGGTAGGTCAGTGACGTATATGACCCCAGAGTGCGGTAATTAACTCGCGTTGTTCCCTTCTTCCGAGGCAGGAACTTGCCTAAAAATTGGACTGTGGCTGCGCAATTCGCAAGACGGAGCTGTAGAATATACCTTCTGTGGTCAACCGCAACAATAGGCATCGAGGCACTGGAAGTCGTAAGGGAATACATCTACTTAGGGCAGGTAGTGACGGCGGATCCGGATCATGAGACGGAAATAATCGGAAGAATAAGAATGGGCTGGGGTGCGTTTGGCCAGCATTCTCAGATCATGAACAGCAGGTTGCCATTATCCCTCAAGAGAAAAGTGTATAATAGCTGTGTCTTACCAGTACTCACTTACGGGGCAGAAACCTGGAGGCTTACGAAAAGGGTTCTACTCAAATTGAGGACGACGCAACGAGCTATGGAAAGAAGAATGATAGGTGTAACGTTAAGGGATAAGAAAAGAGCAGATTGAGTGAGGGAACAAACGCTAGTTAATGATATCTTAGTTGAAATCAAGAAAAAGAAATGGGCATGGGCAGGATATATAATGAGGAGGGAAGATAACCGATGGTCATTAAGGGTTACGGACTGGATTCCAAGGGAAGGGAAGCGTAGCAGGGGGCGGCAGAAAGTTAGGTGGGCGGATGAGATTAAGAAGTTTGCAGGGACGGCATGGCCACAATTATTACATGACCGGGGTTGTTGGAGAAATATAGGAGAGGCCTTTGCCCTGCAGTGGGCGTAACCAGGCTGATGATGATGATGATGACGATGATGATGATGATGATGGTCAACCGCGTGGCGGCGCAGTAGCTGTGTAGTCTTCTACTGCTGAGCCCGAGGTCGAGGGTGCGACTCCCAGCCCCGGCGGCCACATATCGATGGAGGTTAAATGCAAAGGAAAAAAGAAAGAAAGAACAAACACGCTCGTGCACTTAGAACAAGGTGTGCGGCAAAGAACCTCAGGCGGTCCGAATTTAATCCGGAGCCCTTCGCTATATATACGGCGTCCCTTATAAATTATAACCCACGGTGCAGTTTGGGAAGGTAAAGCTCCCACAGTTTGACACACGAATTTGCATCAGCTAGCAATTGAGTTGTCTGTATACAGTGCCCTCTGCTATGTTGGGACACGCTGTCGCCAAGCGGAGAATTTCTTATTCTGCTTCTTATTTCTTATTTGTCTTCTGCTTGGTATTCGTAGCTCCGTGTACTGCCGCCCCTCGCACTAACAGCGTGAAAATGCGGCACTTATTTCGCACTCATGTGGCACTTAAATGTGGCGCTAAGCGTGAGCATTTGTGCCACGCATTGCCTTGTGCCTTGACGAGTGTGCAGCAGACAGCGTATACCTGCGTATACAGGCGTGTTGGACGAAGTACGGGTCACCTAAGCCTTGCCTGAGCTCATGCGCGAAAATTAGGAAGAAAGGTTAACGAAAGCCCGGTGTCGCGCGCGCGGGTGTGTGTGCGTGCGTGTGTGTGTGTGTGTGTGTGTGTGTGTGTGTGTGTGTGTGTGTGTGTGTGTGATTCGTAATTATTGCGCACAAGTGAAACCAACTATCTCGCTGTCAAATTTACCTAGACATTCACGTCGTACAGAAGTGCCTTCGTGCTACCTACATGAACCCGACGGATCGGGTATAGATTCAGAAATCGGGTTCAGATAGCTCAACTCGACAGTGTTTCACGGACTCGTGTAAAGAAAATCAGGCGTAAACTTCCGTAACAGCGAACCCAGCGTTTTCGCAATGGCGTTGCTCTCCCCCCCGTCATCGGTTGACACTTCGATGGTATGTGTACATGAATGGCAGGGGCGGGGGGGGGGGGGAGGTAAAGGGGAATTGGTGTAGGGCCCTAATGTCGGGAAGTAAAGTGTGGGCTGTCCGATCCGCGCGTCGAAGGAAGGCTCGCTTCCGTGGCAGACAAATGTCTGTCGTCATCGCAATCGTTGACAGCGTCACTTTGAGAATGAGTCGTTTTTTTTCACCGTCCCTGTTCTGCTTCGTTCTCCTTTGAGACGTCGGCTGCTGCTGTCAGTGCCCCGGAGGGAAATACACACACACACACACACACACACACACACACACACACACACACACACACACACACACACACACACACACACACACACACACACGCACACACGCACACACGCACACACACGCACACACACACGCACACGCACACACACGCACGCACACACGCACACACACACACACACACACACACGCACGCACGCACGCACACACTGAGAGAGAGAGAGAGAGAGAGATGTGTGTGTGTCCGCTTTCTGAGGAGCGCATCCCTTCCGCGCAGGGACCACCGCTACGGAAGAAGAGGCTTCGTTTTCGTGTCTCGTTTCGTATAGCTGTTGGTTGCCTTTCCACGCGCGCTCGTTACAGCTTCTCGTGTGTCCTTGTACTCTCCCTCTGCCGCCATTTTTTTACTCTTTCTCCACTACTTCATCGTTCGTTCCATCTATTAATACCGGTCACAGGGAACTCGAAGTTCTCCTTCCTAAAAAAAAAAGAAGGAAAAAAAACGCAGGCATGCGTTGTCTGTGTACAGTAATAGCACACCATACATACGCTGGCGTTGGTGTCGCAGGTGTATCCTGTATACACCAGACTCCGTAGTCGTCTTCCCGTTCCTGTCTTCTTCAGGCGCTCGGTCGTTTATGTTGTTTTCTCCGGCGGAACCTGTTTCCGGCGCTTCAGAAATCTTCATCGATCCTTCTCTTTCGTCATTACTCTCTTCCCGTTCATCACTTGTTGTTTTCGTTGCTTTAGTTTATCTCTCTCTCTCTCTCCTTTTTTTTTTCCTCCACGTCTTCCAGGCCTTGTCATGTCGTCGTGTGCGCTGCAGCCGGCTGCGTCATTACACTCGGCCGTTCATCTCCCGTTTCGTCAACATGATCGGTTGTTTTAATAAACGTTCTTATAGTTTTCTAGCAGACCAACGTTTCTTTTTTTTCCTTTTTAACTTTTTTCGTGGCGTGCTAGACTCGCATGAAAGACGAACTCGAGCTACCGTGTACAATAAATATAAGAGCTAGGTATCAGCTAAGAGTTCCTCTCTGCTGTCGGTGAGCGCGATTCGAAGAAAATGAAAAACGAGAAAGCCAAACAAATAGTGCTGGCTGTGCAACTTTGGTGCCCAAGTTGACGTAATTCGAGAAGCTTCGTGGGTATGTCGTGCCATCCACAGTGTTCGCTGAAAGGCGTCTCTATATTTGGCGAGTATCGAGCTAGAGGAATAGGATGTAACCTTTCAACACCGCACATCATCGATCGATCGATCGATCGATCAGTTAATGACGTGCGGTGTTGAAAAGTTTACATCCAAAAGCAGCCTGCGCATACTTCATCCCACGTTTTCGAAAGAAAGCGTGAGTTCGAGTCTGTATAGGGTAGCAGTTGCCAAGGGCGAAATTTTGGCGCAGCTTCTCAAACTTTCGGAGCCACTTTGCGAATTGAAGGATATATCACTGCACTCTGTCGCGTGACTTGGCAACGCGCCTGGGCTGCTCGGGTAAGCAGGCAACGATGTATGGAGTCCTTGAGCAACGATGCTTCCACAGACACTCCAGTGCGCGCGGTTCCTAATGGTGTCGTGTTGAAAGTGTTTTGATGGAATGTATTTTAACCGCCGCCCATTACGTGGGAGACGTCGTGTGTTTTGGAACACGATGCACATGACAGCATTCACTATGCAGGATGTTAGCGCTATCTTAATGCGGGAACTGGGTTAAAGAAAAACAATATCGCAATGCAGGACGAAAAATGCGGTGGCATTCAGATGCATCACTGCTTCTCAAGCTTCCCGCTTACTGCAGCTTATGTAACCCTAATGTTCACCGGAAAACACTGGCGGCGAACGCTATGCACGAAGGTGAGCTTTCTGGTGGAAACGTCGTTCTTGCGTGGGCCGATCGCGGTGGTAGTGCATAGCCGCGCCGAAAAGAATTACATAATTTTCAGGTTTCTTTTATTCTGGTGCACTTTTAATATTTACGTCTGAAAAAAATTTAGCATAAGAGGTTTGTACTTTCGGTGTTTTGTTTCAAGAGATTCTTGTGGGCTGTCATTTTTTTTTAAATTTCGAGGAATAACTTATTCAAGAACGGAACATAAGGTATGAGCAACTTTACCGGTAGAATGGTGTAGCAATGTAACCCGCATGTACCGCGTGTCATGTATAGCAAGGCGTGGCGTAAATGTAAGTATATGCGGAAATTTTCGCTCATGGACAACTCTGCCAACGCCGACGCCTGATTTTCTGGGACACGGGGCCCTCAACGCTATCGCGTTAAAACACAGTGCCTGCCACGCGCCTTTCTCGTTCGAGTCTGTGTTCTCGTCTCCCCTCCTTGTTAACTTCTCGAGCCCTCGCGTGGAGTCGAGGTAAGCGAGGAGGAGCTTCGGAGGGCAGTGTTCAAACCCGAGCACTCGGACGGCGGGTTCGTCTCGGCGGCGTCGCCAAGCTGGTCTCGGTGGCTGCAGCACTGCAGGTGGCGGAGTCTGCTGCTTGTTAGCCGGTTCCTCTCGCACTAAGCGGGATGGGCAACGGGACGTGGCGCCTCCGTTTCAGCAGCGTTTGAGGCCTCGCAGGGCAATATATCTTAAATGCTGCTGGCACGCGTAACAATGGAAGACGTTCAGTCAACTGTCCCGCCGGTCCAATATTAAAGTGAACCGTGCGTATTTAAAGGGTAGAATTGATTGCGCCTGCGTCCGTTCCTTTTCGAAATGCGCTGTTATTTACACAATAATCGTTCGCTCCGTTGCTTTTGATGCATTTCGGTTTGCAACTAAGAAAAAAAATAAATAAACGTGTGTGTGTTGGACGGGGGGCAGGGTCGTTTTTTTCTTTCCTTGCAGTCGTTTATCGAGTATAGAACACTTTTTTTTTGCGAACCGTTTCTTTTCTGTCATCTTTTGCAACATATTATATATATACCGCGGATTGGGACTGTGGCGGCGTATGCGGCATGACTGCCTGGTTTCCTCCTCTGAACGCGTTCTTCCGCTGTGTGCCGCGTTTGTCATCGATCCGAACTTCGCGTGTACCGCTTTACACGTTCTTTTCGTGATTTCCATTCGTGTCGCACTCACATTGTTTCTTTTCGCTGGTCCACCGTTAAAAGAACGTCCGCATAATTCCATTCCTCTATTTTCTTCTTTTACATTTCCACTTCTCGGGCTGAGGCATTTAGCGATTGTTTCGTTCAACCCCGTTGTACGTCTCAAAGAAAGAAAAAAAAAAGACCGCGAGAAGCCCAAAGGGGGGACTTTCCGATATTGTGCGCACGGATGGAGGTGCACAAGCGCTTCTGTGTGCTCGTGCTGCTGCTGCTGCTGCCGGCGCCTTGGCGCTTTTTTATTTTTATTTTATTTCCCCTGCAGCCTCTTCGCTTTGCCCTCCTCCTGCCTTCCTTCTTTCTTCATCTTCTACTGCCTGGCCGAGTGGAAACTCCTCATTCTGCGACTCGGCGTGGATCGCCAGTCCGATATCGAATCGAATTTCGAAACGGGAACCGCCCCCTCCCCTTTTCCTTCTCTCCTCCTCCCCCCTATCCCCCTCACGGCTGGCGACACCTGCGCGTGACAGTTTGAGCTCCACGAGGAGGTCATAGTGAGACTGGAGTGGAGGCAACTGATGTCCCGACACTCTGTAGCCCATAGGCTGCGGACGTCGAAGCGCAGTTGCACCGCGTATGCGGGAAACGCCCAGTGCGTGCCATCCCGCTCCTTCGTGATCGCCATAATTAGACCGTGGACTAGCTTGTATTCGGTTTATAGTCGCATCTGCCCCGCTTGGACAGTGGTACGATTAATTTATTCGTATTGTTTTTCTGTGCAGTGTGACGTCAAGATAAACGTCGTTGATATATGTAGACGCCGAAAGACCGTGTGCACTACCGTTCCCGAGCGTGGCAATCGACCGTGAAGTATACAGCCCATATCTGTTAAAAAATCCGGAACACCCAGTACTTCTGTGTAGTATACGTACTGTTATGAGGCGTACGAACCGACCGTATACACTCTTAAGAGGAAGAAAAGAAAGGATAAAAAGCGGTATCGATCTTACTCCTTTTTGGGGATTAACTGACCTGCCCCAATCATTCTTCCCTTTGGGGTGTAATTGCGAGGGGATGAACTGATACTCCCCATGCGGTTACTCCTTCAAGGACTAACATTTGCTCTTTTCCGATGCTCCTCAGGCAAGTAAATGTCATTCTTTCCGAATCTCATCAAAAAAGAAATGAGCGACATTAGCCATTTATACGCTGACAAAGAAAAAAAATTATGTAGCTCAAAAATAAGAAGCGCCCCAAAGTGTAGAATTCGAACTCACTTTGACGAGTCAGGTCCTCTAACCACTAGACCGCGGCAGCTTGGTTGACGAGTTAGGATACTGAGGCCAGGTTAAGCATCTCAGCGCAGGTGCGGCAGTAGCGGCGTTTTGTGTACGCTACATGCGGGGAGAGTGTAACGTTCGTGTATTTGCAACCATAAGCGACAGCAAAAAGAAAAAAAGCTGCCTGGTTATTCTTAAGATGTCTTAAACTGAGACACATTACGTGACTAATTACGTATAGTGACCGCAAACGGGGCACGAAGCGACGATAGAGAATTACAAACTTCTCTGTTGCTTATACCGTGCCCCGCACGAGCTGCACATCGCTGAACTTAGCAATCTCCTTGGAACGGAAGAAACTTGAGTACCATTGAGCAAGAACATCTGCCAGTCCATCAATGACTTGCGCGTTTAATGTGTATTTTTCACTTATATATAGCGTGCAGATGAAGTACATTCCACTTTTTAAATTTCCCGCGATTTCCTTATGAACAGGCAGAGTGCTGCTTTGCATGTAATTCAGCAGACAGTGCGCGGATTTCAAATTATTCGCGATTTATAGACAATACCGTTTTCGCCGCGTCATTCCACGGCACGGAGGAAAACAGCGGAGTGCATGGGGAGTATACTGTTGTCGTTCGTCCTCCCGTTGTTCTCTTTCCGACCAGGGACTGTTAAGAATGGCGGGCTGCAAAACAAGATTGCCACACAGTTACGACCGGGCGACACGACGCGCATCTCCCCCTCACCGTCGCTGCAGCTGGGAGGCGTTCGAAGAAGCGGCCTTTGTGCTGGAATCCGCCGCCTTCCACCCGCCCCATCGACATTGTGACGGGACGAGTTCGGTGTGTGAACAATGGTTTCGGAGTTCCTCAACGTGGACCTGATTTGACACGCATGGACAAGCTGCCGTGGGGAAGTCGTATTTTGGGGCTTCTCACGCTTCGGCATGACGCAAAACAACGAGCGACCCTCGATCGGCGTCGATAGTTCCCGGAACGGCACCCCTCCAACGCCGTCGTTTGGGCTTCGGAATGTGTGTGTCTTTGTGTCTGTAAACTGATCTGCAGAGCAGCGGCGAGTTGGTGATGAGTAAACGAACAGTCGCCGCCTCGTATGGCCGGCGGATCGAGTGTATAAAAACTGTGGTTGTGCGAATGCTGAGGACACTTCTCTTGAGCAGTCATGTTAGACTGAGACACTTTCTCAAGCAGTCATGTTAGACTGATTTAATTTCTGTACATAAACCCTTTTCCTCGTTCTCGATGAGAAACAGTTCTTCACTTCATCAACGATCTCAGCGTAAATAAGTTGGACGACGGCATGGGCCAGCTACCTTCGAATTCATGCCGTACTCCAATCTTGGCAAAGGACCACGGACGATGGGATTGAGCCCCCAATCCTGACAGGACTAAACGCTCACCCTCCGAAATTTGCACACGGCGCGCACGCTCCTGCAGTTACTCCCTTGAGGGACGAAAGCGCCCTTTTTATGACCAACTGTCCAGTTACTCCCGTTTCCCCCGACATTTTTCTCAGATTGCACTTATACCGTGTATTAGCTGTTCGAAGACGCCCGTGATAACAGCCCACGGGGAGCGGTGCTCCAACGCTTCCGCGAAGTAGTGTACTCCGGCTCAATAGCTCCGTGTAGCGCAGCGAAAACGCGCCAGCGACCCATAGAACGATATGTAGGACTCGCCCAGAATAGTGTCGGCCACGAGATTTCTTGTTAATGACGTCGGCTGTAACGGAAGGATTTGAGGGTGTACACAATAGGGCAAGCCGTCCTCACGCTGCCGGTTTCTCGTCGTTCCTGCTTCGCTAGCATGCTGGGCACGACGCGCCGCCTTCGCTGTATACTACGAACAGGGTTAGCGAGACGGAGTATCGTGAAGTTCACATGCCATGGGAGACATTTGCCCTTACTACGGCCGGGCTGGAGTATACACGCGCGCGCGCCGTAGAGAAGCACGGTTGTGCTCTAGTCCGGCTTTCGCCTTTGCCTTGCATTATGTCAGAGATGCGCTACAATTTCTCAAACCAAGATTTCCTAAACCAAGGTCTCAGTTTTGTATGGAGAGTTGAGCTGCGCCCGAGACGAACCTATGTCGCCGAGCGCTCAAGCCTCGTGTCAGCCGGCGTGCGCGTTTAGGCAGCGAATAGCGATTCCATGTTTTATTTTGTAATGAAGATACCAATGGCAAAGCTAAGTCGGACCAAGTATTATATATTCGCAAGGCTCGACCGGCATTTGTTTCGGCGAAGAAAGGTTTCTTACCATCGGGGAAAACCAAGGGGCAAGGTTTTTATGTTTTATATTCCGAACTCGCAGCGCAGCGATCGTACGTTGGTATGACGACACCGATTACTTCGTATACGCATTAGGATATATTTCACGAGGAGCAGCGCCAAATAAACAAAGGCGCAGGAAAGAGGGTCACAACACAAGCGCCGACTCTTTACTCTTATCTCCGTCCCCGTCTATATATAGTTGGCGCTGTTGCTTGTCAAATATGAACTTCCGCCAACTCGCCCAAGGTCCCCTGCTATTTCACGTATTTATGAGATATGGGTGGTGCGTATTAATTCAGAAAAAAGTTCCATCGAATTCTTTAGACTGATATGTTTTCTTTGCTTATTTATGATCTACGAAGTAGTAGTCCTGAGCAAGTGCTTTGCAGATATCACCTTACGAAAAGCTGTATCCCAGTAACTTCCAAACAGTCTGTCGTGTCGCCTTTTATTGCTTAGCGAGGCCCTTCTCACACATAAGATTGATGTTTCCGGTGCTGCGAATGTGTAATGTACAAATGTAGCTTAGCCTTAACAACAGCGCTTCTTCGTGTCCTTTTAAACTGCAGCGTATTTTCTAAGAGGAAAGAAAAAAGGGGAGGGGGAGAAGAAAAGCTGAGGTTGATTAGAGTGATAAACTTGGCGATTTGGTATCGGTTCATAACAGGCGCTTAAAACACCTGACAAGGTAGACGTGTCAGGTCTTCCTTTTCTTTAGAATTCTCTTGTCTTGTCCATGCTAATACCATTGCCCACTCACTCCACCTGGCCCGTCATAGTCGGCTACGTGGACTGCCACTCCGTGGGTTCTCTTCATAGCCCCTCTTCGCCTGCAGCAGCGACGAAATTTTGACGCTCAGGCGGGGTTATTGGGAAGGGAGGGCGAAGCAGCGTAAGTGGTGGGAGCTAAGCGCTGGTTGCCGGCGCCAGTTGGGTGAGGTTTTGGGGGAAATAAAGGGGAAAAGGGGAGGGAATATGTGTGAGAGAATGTTAGGAATGTAAATATCCTACCTAGGCTGATGGAACGTGGCTGCAGGCAAGAAAAGAGTGAGAGAAAGAGTGAGATAGCTCCCGGCTGATATAATGGCATAAAAAAGAAAGAAAAATATACAAAGTTAATCAAAAGTTTGATGGACGCGTATTCAGAATACATATATGCGTGGAAGACTGGTATATGGAGCTATAGATCTCGCTCACTATATCCCTCGCCATTGTCGGTTTCTGCATTTTGTTCCTTTCGTCACGCCTGCAGGGTTGGGCTGTCAGGAGAATATGACCTTTTTTTTTTTTCGCATACCTGCGTTTCAACCATCATGGCGCCTCGCACATTATTTTTTAAAATTTATTATCATACATTATTTTTGTGTGTGTAGACGCTCGTAGTTCAAGCGCACGCGTAGCCCAGGAACGTCGATCGCCCGGCCATATATGGGACGTTATTTCTTGGCGCCTGCCGCGGGACATTATTTATTTTTTTTCTCGCCTCCATACTTCATCCCGCCGGCGCAGTTTCGATTGGCATCTCGGCTCTAGCGCAAATGGCTCGAACCACGCACGTGGGGTGCGGGGAGCGGCGGTATCGGTCGCGCGACGCTGCTGGATGAGTTGTGGTGGCACACACAAAAACTAACAATAAAAGAACGTCAAGCGAAACGAGATTTCGGAGCGCGCACGCCTGGCGCGAAATCGCCGATGGCGCCCGCGGTCATCCCCTCGTTTCGTGCCACGGGCTCGTTGGATGCAAGACGCGCGTGCGCCGTTCGCCGTTCGAAATTGAATAATGTTTACAGAAACCGGCGGTTATCCGGCGCCCCTTCAGTTGTGCGGATATGTATGTATGCGTACACGTCAGGGGCGCGTCATCCTGGAAACGGAGTTGGATTGGCGGACGAGATAGCAAGGGTAAGAGGCGGAGGCGCGGCGTATATACGAAGCGAAGCTGAGTTGGTTGACAGACAGGTACACGTGGGGAAGGAGGGGAAGGTACAGGTAGAGAAGGGGAGAGGCGGTGCGGGAAAATCGGGAGTGGTGGAATGCTTGCCAATCCAACTATATGCTCGCGCAGTACAGCTGTGACTCGCGCAACCCGTAAATGACTAAGTCCGGGTGTTTGCCGCGTTTTCGATGGACGCGAAATGAAAACGTGCCAATGTATGGTATTCGGAGAATTCTGGGGAGTGCGCGTCGAAGATCTTTACTTTTGCTGTCGATCGATCTGCTGTGTACGGCATTTCGAAGTTGAGACTATGATGGTATGCAGGCATGGGCCCTTCGCTGATGCGGAACCGAGACCCTCCAGGCCCATGCTGCATGGGCCTATAGGCATAAAAAGCTTGGGCTATAGTTGGCTGGGCATCATGGGAATGCTAAAACAGCGCGAATGACAAAGAGGAAAGGAAGACACTGTAGGCTATATAGCGCAGGCGCCTTGCGTCTGTGCGAGTGCCACGTCTTCCGTTCGTCCACGTCTTTTGCGCTTAGTTTCCATTTCATGCTGCCTGTAATATTCCCAATCTTGCTTCGGGACTCGCCTCTTAGTTAATGCATCCTGATCGATTGGCATATGTATACGCCCTGAGTGTGCGTTCTTCGATGGGATCTTGCCTCAGGATACAAATCGGGCCTGTGCGCGGCTGGATGCCTTAGAAGACAGAATTGTATGGAACGAACTGCCCATGGTGACACCGAACTGGTTCGGCATCCCGGTCACGGCGGCCGCATTTTGATGGGCGCGAAATGCGAAAACACCCGGCCGTGTGCCTTAGGTTAAAAGTGCACGTTGAAGAACCTCTGGTGGTCTAGATTATTCCGGAGTCTCCCCAACTATGGCGTGCCTCATAATCAAAGCATCGTTTTGGCACGTAAAACACCGTAATCTAACCGTATGGCTCGGTGACACCATAGGTTGTTCGCCGTCCAACTCGGGCTTCTTGTGCCGTGTTGCTCGGACCTGGACATGTTACAGGAGGAGGATTAGCGTATGTTTCAGATGTCGATGGTATAAGGGCTACAAACGTAATCATTCAGCATGGCGCGGCCTGCAACCCGTATACAGCTACAAAGGTCAGAAACAAATGCTATTATGACAAAATTAATGTGAAAAAAAGCACCTTTTGTACGCGGTATATATTTTCTTCGCCAGTTTCCTTTTCGTTTTTTTTCTTTCTTCCTTTCTTTCTTTTTTTAATCGGTCCAATTGTCACAGAGTTGTCGATCGCGACGAATAAAGAGCGAGACGCAAGAAACGGAGAGAAAGAAAATTAGGGCAGGTCCAGCTCACTTCTTTGGAATCTGCGTTAAGCGAAGCTCTTTTGAATCATTTATTCTGTTAATACTATTCAAAGATAATACTGTGTATTTTGCGCAATTTTATTTTATGTGCAACTTGTGTACTTGTTTGGCCGCGCCACAGCTACGTGGGTGTCCCCGTGCGTTACTGCGCTTAAACAATCTAAATGTCTCCTGGATAGACCCAGTTTACTGGTAGTGCCCGGAATCGGCTCATTTTTGATTAGGTGCTCTCCAGGATTGATACCATTTCTTACTCGGCGAGGAAACGAAAACCAACCAACCACGTCAAACAAACCCCGTGGAGGCAGGCAAAGAAAGCCCTCGTTCATAATAAATTATAGATGATAATTATGGTAAAACGGTGCGAGTGTAATTTGCGTAGGCACTTGCGCCAGGATTGACACACTCGCTTCGCCAACTTGCGCGTAGTTGTTGACACGCTGCACTGCCTCGTTCCGCGCGGCCCCGTGATGTGCGTGTGCGCGCGCTCGCCTGTGCAGTTCGAACGGGGAGAGGCGAGGCGGCGAGCGCGCTTGGACGGGGTCGCTGAGCCGAGCAAAGTGCATCTGCCCGGATGGCCCCGGCCTGAGAAGATTGGAGGGGGGGGGTGGAGGCGATTGCCATTGGAGCGAGGGGTTAAATTTGCATAAGGTGGTAGCGGCTGCAGGCGCCAATGATCGAAGCGGTCGCTGGCCGCGCATTTGCTTTAACTCGACGCTTTGTTGTTATTTTTGCGCACACTCCTCTCGTTTAGAAATTCGCATTTGCAGGTATTTACATTCGTGTTGAGGCAAGGTCGTTTGGGTGTATGTGGCTTAATCTAAGCTGTGGCTGTCCGCTCTTTATTGTGCTGTTGAGGCATTGCATTATTAAGGCGCGCGTAAACCGCGTGCCTGGTGTACCGAACGCATGAATGCGCTTTTTTTGCTGAATCCCGCATGCGCGAGCGGCAGCCTTTGAAGCGCGGGTCTCGGTATATGGGAGAGCGCGGACAGGCGGTGGAGGTGAACCCTTCGCATGCGAGGTGCCTGGCGCGTGTCGCCTTTCCTTCTGCGCGAGCGGCGCGCCATCATGTCTAACCGTTTCTTTGAATGGGCCGATTGGGGCAACGGACAATCTTGGAAAGCGTTTCGGTTCCCCTGGGGCATTTCAACTCCGAACCTCGTCGATGTGTGCGAAACTACGTATAGCGTCTTTCGCGACTGCACAAGGGCCGGTGCGGCTATACTCGTTTAAAACCCGCAGAGGCCGTCACGACGTGACCAATTAACGTCGTCGTGTGCGCGACCTGAAAGCATGCACTGATTTGGACCGGAAAGCAATGGGAGTGTGCTATACGGCACGTCATCATTATTCTTCCCTTAGCCGCTGGTTATACAGTGCTACGCGCTTTGCGTGTCTGCTGTGGCGATCCTACCGCTTAAAGTAATAACAGCAAAACGGAAGACAAATGTAGCTACTGTCGCGCCAGCTGTCGGTGTAGCTTTCCGTGGAAGCTAACAAGTATTTCGTTTGTTGCCCGAATATTGGGGAAGGGAGGATAGGGAGGCACCTCATTTGCAGCTTGTCATGATAAGTTTGCTGAAAGAGCCTCGGAACTATATCGACAGCGTTGGGAAAGCCGTGCCTAAGATTACTTTATTCTGATAGTGTTAAGTTCTGCGGCGGGGATCCATCACGCGCTCGTTAGCTCGTCTTGTGTGCAAAGAGATCCACGGATGACGGCCATGCTGCAAAGGCCTCTGCGAGAGTTTTGTCCGCACTGTTTCACCTGTTGGCGGCCAGCTGCGTAGTTTCTACGGAGGCTATATTGCCGATTCGGGTTGCGAATCACTCCCGCCGAAGCTTTGCTGAGAGCGCTGGCGCATTCTAATGCGCGTCATTCAGTTAGGCTTTCGTTAGAGGAGGCATGCATATTCTGTAACTGTTCTTCATCCGCCTCCTCGGTAAACCTGCTGGGTGGTGAGCCAAATCTTGTTTGCGACAACGTGTGACGCGACTCCGCGTGATATTTCCAGCTGTCGCTATTAACTCTGCAATATGTGCGTCTAGTGCGAAACATTCTTCGCCTCTTATCAGCCAATTGGTGTTGTTTATCGATCCTGTCTCGCCTTGTTTCGGACCTTTTCGGAAAAAAAAAAGGGGGGGGGGGGCAAACTACATGTCCCATGGGGGGATTTGAATCAGGACCCGGCAGCTTGCGTCCTCTAACTTTGGGTACGAAATACCCAGGGTCTCCATAATGAGAACCGTATACCACACTTCTCAATTACCAGGTGGACGCTCTAGCGCTTTGAAATGGTTGGAGCGTTCGTAACTTCGCATATAGCATGCAAGCATTCATGCCGTGTTCCTTCGTGCGAGAGCGAGCCAGTTCAGCCCATTTTTCCCTAATGGCGGCTTGCGTGTTCAGACTTCGTGTGACGATGCACCGCCTTGTGGGTCGGCCCCAGTCGGAGCCTACTGTCACGTGCCTTTGGCGGAAGAGTACGTTCGTGAAATCAGTCGTGATCGAACCGCCGTTGTCGTCACGCACACAATTCGCTCACCTTACAAGGACATGTTTCGCCATTAGATAACTCGTCGCGCAACTCCAAATGGTACAGATAGCCACCTATCTGCAACATACTTTAGCATAGCATTAATTCCCGGAGTGTGTGGGCTCTGCATAGCTTTTCTCTTTCCTTTTTTTTTTTCTGTTGAAGTTCCCGGTCATTACAAAGCATGTCGGCGCTTACCTCTAAGCGCAAGCGGAAATACGTTTATATGAGCTGGCAAGGCTGTGTTATTGAAAACTTGGGAATTCCCTGGACCGAGCGAAATCATTGTTTCCTTACTGTTCCGGTGGGATTTTTTTATTTTCATTTAATGTACAGCCGCTCCGTTTGCGATAGTTGTACGCTGGCGTCGGTGATCTTTTTTCTTAAGTTTTGTTCTTCCTTGTTTTTGATACAGCCGTAATAAATTACGCGTGAACGACTTGGTACTCGAAGAGCTTTTTCTCTGCACGCAAGACGTTTCGTATGTCATGGCCGTTTCTGATTGCTGTGCGCCCCGAGTTGCTTGCTGAAGCAGAGGCACTTATTTCCCGTAAAGCTAGCAGAAAAAAAGGGGAAAAAAGGAGGGGTTGGGGGTTGGGAGGACGTACGAATGATGTGGGCGGGGATGTGGAACCGAATTTCAATGTCGCTTTGTTTCTGTTTCTTTAGCCTCCTACGTTCAAAGAGTTTGTTTCTTACGTCATCCTTCGCCATTACGTGGGATCCTCGTGAGTTATTATCGCAGTAAATTACTTGCCCAATTACTGTACGCCACCTATCGGTGTCTCGTTGAAACACAATCATTTATTCTCATTATCATCTGCGTGAACCGGATTGACGTATGTGTGGAAGGGCCTTGCTTTAAGCAACGCTGTAGCCGCGGCTAACAAAGCACGCGAGGGAAACGGTGCGCCGGATACGCGTGGCGCTTCAGGCGTCTCACTTCCTTGTCTCGGAAGGAAATTAGGCGGAGTCGAGGGACTCTCTGAAGGCCTCCTCGCTAATCAGACGCGCAAATCAGCACCGAAAGAACCTTCTCGAAAAGCGGCGCAAACACTCGAGAGGGCGTGTTGGGATAAGGTCGGCGACTCTGGTGGGCTTCTGCCGCTACGACGGTGCAAGCTAAACCAATCCTTATGCACCTCCTAGTATAGGGGACGTTTTATTTTGTTTGACCCCGTAGATTGATTTTGGTGACGGTCCTCACCTGCTTACTGATTCACTCGCGAGAACTCGATTGCTGCGACGGATGGGGACGTCCTCCGATTTTTTTTTTTTCTCTCGACCTCGTACGTCTCGTTGCCACGAGCCGCGCCTGGTTCATTCGCTGCTTCGTCTGTTCGCTCTGTCACGCAGGCAGCCGTGCTCGTGCTGTGACCTACTTACTTATTCGCTTACTTGGTGCTCGCTCCCTCAACCCTTGCGCAACGAGATCTCGGGGAGTCGAGGAAACCTAATTACTGCGCGGGTCTGGCTCACCCCCCGGCGGAACGCGCGCGTCCTCCACGGGTGCAACTCTTGTGTTGCCGGGCGTTCCCGCGCCTTTCTTCCCCAGTCGGGTTGCTTGCTCCTTTCGCGTGACCGGGCCTCCTCCTCCTCCAGCCCTGTTCCCACCCGTCGTGGTCTAGCTTGGCACGCTGGCTCGCATCCGCGGTGTGCATGTCCTTTTGGCTCCGGCACGTATGCGCTACTAGTCTCCCGGAATGCGCTCAGTGTCTCGTGAGAACTCTCTGCGTAGACGTGTTCCGCACGCTCGCTTGCTGACGGGGGTGCCCCGCGCGTGGTTTCTTTCGAGACAACCGTTATACGTACGCGTGAAAGATTTCCGTCGCGCTTCGCGTCGGCGCATTCTTTTCCCTCGTCTTCCGGAATGAACTCGGGGATCGGAGGGTTGCGGCTTGCCTAATCGCGCATCTCAGGCGGCTCGCGACTAGCCAGAACTCTCTCTCTCTCTCTCTCTCTAAGCGAGCGCTAACCGTTGCGTGCCGTTGCGTTCGGGCTGCGTTTTCACGCGCGGTGTGCGCTCCTTAGATAAGGCTCTCCGGCTTCTCCTCCGTCGCTCCCACTTCGGCCCCGCCCCCATCTCTCTCACTCTCTCTTTTTCATCCGCGAGCTCCTTGAGTAGACGTCTCGCAGACCTATATAAGGTTAGAGTCCGAGGAAACTCGGGAGAAGTGCGCGGCCTCGAGCAAATTGCGATGCGGACCGTCCGAACGGGGTTCTCTGATCCGGTTGATCAATGATGCAGAGCTGCGCCTTGCGGGCCAAGGTTTTCTTTTTCTCTCTGATTGCTTTTCTTGACACGTCCGCACTGTGTTGGCGGACTACATTTCGTCCTTATGTTTTAAACTTTGTTTCACAGTTCACTTTGTTGTTTCTTTCTTTCTTCTTTTTCTCGTGTATACGGCCACGAAACGGACGAAACTCGATACTATACCCATTTACTGCCGGTTGCGTCACGAAATTACTTTGTAGAGATGATGCTGAAACGGACTCCATTACATTCGCTGCGCCGTCTCTTATGCCGGCGCGATTTGTGTTCTGATGGATCGCACTTTTGCAGTAGACTTGAAGTCAGCTGGCTGAAATTCGTGGTAGTATTGAGCAGCACATTAGCTCTCTAAGTTTTTGCATTGCAGGACACGCGCGCTTCTTGCCCGTGATTGGCTGTCGTCGTTCTGCGTCGAACGAAACGCAATGTCACCAGCGAGTCTGGGATTGGTCGAGCTGTTATTCCGCTAGAAGTGTTGGTGCGACTTGCGTTGCCTGTATATACCTATTGCCTGCATTCCAACTCTTCAAAAACAGGGCTTCGAAGAGAATGTAGAGAAGTATAGCATAAGAGTGCGTTTGCTGGGCTAACTGGTTCATATCGCAAATTAAAAAAGAAACTAATATGTAGAAACTTACGCTACGACAAGAATGAATGAATGAATGAATGAATGAATGAATGAATGAATGAATGAATGAATGAATGAATGAATGTGAGCGTGCGGTTCAGTGTCGTTGTATAGTTCGGGTATGGTCCGCCAGATTTCGCTTGCATTATCAGGGGAGCGAGAAGCAATCCTCGCTACATCCTGACGAAGAGAAAGTTTCAATCTTTCTGCAGGAATTACTGAATGGCGTGGCGCGTCTTTTCTTCAACCGCCACTTTCCATGTGCACTATGTAGTTTGGTCGCACCGAGCCCCAAAACCGTGGCGTTGCTTGTCCAAGCTGCCGCCGTTTTTCTCAACCCCGTCGTCTTCCGACTATACACGAGAGCTGTGCACAAGGAAATTCCGCGAGTTTGCAGTTTACGGCTCTCGCTATTGCTCGTATTGCTCTATTGCTCTATTGCTCGCTCGCCTCGAATGTGTGCACGTAGTTCAGACGCTGGCTGTTTGGAGGCCAAACGTTAGTCACGTGCCGCTCCGAGCGGCGTGGAAAGAATGGAGACTCTATTGTGAAAGAAGCTAGTCGATGATCGTGCACGTAAACGTAACAATGGACCGTGTTCCTTAAAGAAGGGCACCGTCAGTGTATCTACTGACGCGAGCTTATACCCCGCCTCACACTTCACGACGACGACGACATGCCTCTGCCTCATTCCATGGTAGGAAAGAAAAAAAAATTGGAAAGAAGAAATGCGAGAAAAAACGGAATTCTCGCTCATTTTCGCGCGAGAAATCTATTAGGCGAGACGTTTCCGGATTGGGTGACCATTAGGAGGAAAAACGATGCACTCGCTGTGTTGACAAGTCGCGACGACGGTCACCTGTCAATGCCGATGGGGAGCAGAGAGAGGCGGAAGAGGCGGGCACAGACAGACGAGTCACCGTTTTCGATTCGATGTAACTGGCGTCTCTCTCGCTGTATAGTCGATTAGCTGGCACGTCGTGCGAAAGCTGTTCGGCGAGGGGTCGGAGCCATGGAAGGCGGTTTCTCAACGCGCTTTTTGTACGCGGCGCACCGCGCCTGGCGAGGCGACAAAGTGGAGGAGAATCCGCGCGCGATTGAAGTATGAATCCGCGGCTCGGCGCGGGCGGATTTCTATAGGTCGGGCGCCCGCGGCGCGGCGACAGCGACGACGCGTTCTGCGGTTTTTGGTCTCCGGGACCATTTTTCACTCGCCGCCGCTTTGACGCGTCCGCACCGAGTGCGGTGCGCGTGTCTGTGTGTGCGCGGCGCGCGCGCGTCTCTGGTTGGTTTTATTTCGTCTCGCGGATCTATCTTCATTTCTTCTTTTTTTTTTTCCTCGACTCCTTTTGTTGCGGTGGTGTTGACGAAGCTGGGGGATTTCGCCAGTGCGCTGGTCCGCTCGTGCTGTTCAAGCGGACGCTTTTGTGTCACGTTTCATACTGCTACACACACCGATCGGTGCTTGCTAGGTTTCTGTAGCGCATTGTGGACCTGCCTCCGGTAACAAATCGCTCGTGATAAAAAAAAAGCAAGCAAGAAAGAAAGAAAATAAAGGCAGGTGGTTTCGCGGTGGAGGCCTATGGTTGCGGCCGGGCTCGTGCCTCCTTCTCCCTTGCCGTGTGCTGGAACCGCGAGGTACAAGACACGAGAGTGCTTGTTCGGCCTGCGTTTCAGGCTCGCTGCAAGTGAGAAAGAACAGACGCGAAGGGAGGTGGCCGTTTGTTGCACGAATCAAATGTAACGTTCGGCCTTGAATTACAACGTTTCCCTCTGTTATACGCTGGGCGCGTCTCTCGCAGCATGCAATGCTGCATGCGCGTAGCCGCGGTAACGCGAGCCTTTGCACACGCAACGCTTTGCATTCCACGACAACGTTACCGAATGAAACTCGATCAATGAAGGCGCGGCGTGCCACAACTCGCCGAATATGCGGCACTACGTCACTCAGTGCGACACTGCGTACGTCACACGGGGGCACGCGAATAGTTGAGCCACATATGCGGGGTTGGGGCCGTCTGTGTATATAAAGTAGCCCGTACCACCTAACTGCCGCTGCAGTCTTTCCGCCGGTTTCCTCGAGAAGTTGCACGAACCGGTAGCTTGCTATTTCAGTGTACCATTCCAGTTTTGACCGGAGACTCTGGACGCGTGCATGTGCATGCGTGCGCGCAGTCACGTTTTACATGCGCCACTGGGGAAACTGACGACAGTGTTCTTCGCAATAAGTGCTTTATCCCTATCGCTGCAAATGCAACTGGGTCGACGAATTCGGCTGCTTGTGGTTTTCTTATCAAGCTTCTCCAATTTCTTGCCTTTTCAGATCCTTCAGCAGGCGACGCTTGCCGCGTCGACGGATACTGGAAGGATCGGCGAAGGGGGTGAGTGCATGATATCTTCTACCAGTTGATTTCCTTCGACCTCTATCTTCCGTGTTTGCTGAAGGCAAACGCGGAAGATACACGGATGAGGGTAGCCTATGCCAGGAAGAGCCAGGAGTAGCCAGGAAGAGGGTAGGAAACACGGAAGAGGGTAGCCTACGTGCTCACTGCCTAGAATTTGTAATCGTGACGCTGCACGATAAATTTACCACGTAGCGACTTGAAGCGCCACGCTTAAAACACTAAATTATTCGGGTCCCGCGTTGACCGGCACTGACGACTATGAACGATCTTTTAGGTGTTCTGAGCGTTCTAAAAAAATACTGTTGATCGGCGTTGTATTAACGTCCATGTATACATTGCATTCGTGTGCAGCGCCATCGCATGGTTGACCAGCGTTTAACAGCCTGCGTTGACAGAAAATCGGCTGTCGCGTTCACTCCGCCAACTGGGTATACATGCAGGTGCATGTGTCACTTAACTTGGGGTAAACTTTAAAGATATGCAAATGCTACGTGGATGGACAGAACGAAGGTAATGCTGTTTGCCGTCGCTTAGAGATACTCAGGTGAATTTTTGCATCCGGCCTAATTCGCTAATTATTTTTTATCCATTAATCAACTTCTCAAACGTGTCAATGAGAAAATTGTAGAGCAACGTGAAAAACTCCCGTTACAGCTTTCTGTCGCTCAATACGTGGCAGATAAAAGTGATTTTCAGAGTGTGAATACACGCAATGTGCCTCGTGCGGCCAGTCGGGCGTCAATTTTGCGTGTATTCGCGGACTTCTTTACCGCTCGGAAAAGCAGTTTTTCACGATCGAGAAGTATACATATAAGAGTACGCAAAAAATACAGGAAGAAAGAACTCTCGAAAAGTAATCCCTTTCGAAGCTAAAGGTAAAGACAATTTACGAGAAATACAGAACATGTAGCATGTGATTATGCATTTGTTTAGCAAACTCGTCGGCTGGCAGCTAGATCCTTCAGTACACCATCCAAGTTATTCCGTTTTTATAATATTTCGGAAAAAATAAATACCGAAAGATGTCCAGGTATACTCTAGCTGGGTGACCAGTGCCATGCTCAGCGTGTTTGCACAGCGAGTTTCAGATAACAAAATTTTGGCCAGCAGTATCTCATCAAGGAAAGGGTGTTTGCACGCAAGGCGCTTGCACATAGGATCGCGTGACTCGAGCTTGAAAGGGAAAGTCAGTGAGGCCTTGACCGCTAGTTTCGGTCAAGGTCGAGAAGGGCAACTTTAGTTGCGCGAGAAGTAGACAATCTGGGCGCTCTTTCGTGCCACTTGCACTGCGTGCTACGAGAGAGCCAAACGTCGTTAGGAAAGCGGTTTGCGATTGGTTCGACTTAATCGATTACTCGTTCAGTTCGATGCAAGCAGTACGCGTATATGCTATATATCAACAAGAGTAATCGGATTTCGCTATTGTTCAATTAAGAACATGACGTCACTGTATTCGAGTTCACTATTTGTGCGGATGCTTGTTCACGTGATGCGCGTCTCGGAGCAGCGAAGTCGCTGCTTAATACTTTCGGGTTTATGTGCCACCGCATACAAGGTGTTTCGATCAGCAAACACTTTCAAAACTTTTTTAAAGGTTGCCTGTGGCAGATAGCACAATTCTAGTTCATTAACTGGTCTACTCGAAGAGGCAGACATAACTTGCACAAAAAATTGAAATGCATAATAACGCAGACTAAATAACGCAGACTCATCGATTAACTTTTTAACTAAATACCTTATGGCCCGTATTGCAGTTTACAAATTCTAGCCGTGGAGTTCGCAAGGCGGATCCACTTGGAACGAGTTCTCAGGATGGCACCAGTTTCGATATATTAATTGCAGAAATTTGCCGAGAACTGCATTGGCGTTCTAGTTACTTTCTTAACAAAACGTCGTTTTATACATTCAAGCACAAGAGTAGCTGGAACCGCCCATACATTACTCCGCAAAGTTCGGGAATTATCTCGAAACTGATGTCATCCTGAGAATTCGTTCCAAGTGGATCCGTTCTGCGAACTCCATGGCTAGAATTCGTAAATTGCAATATGCGCCATAAGGTAATTAGTTAAAAGTTAAGTAATCGATGTTTTTTTAATTAGTCGATTATGCGTTTCAACTTTTTGTGCAAGTGCTGCCCGCCGCTTCGAGTAGACCACCTCACGAACTAGAACTGTGCTATTCCCAGCCACAGGCAACCTTTAAGAATTCTCGAAACTGTTCGCCGGAACTCCCCGTACGTGGCATCACGAATGAACAACGCGCTCGCTCGCTACACCCGACGAGCTTGGCTATACCGCGCGCCCCTGCCCGCGCTCGCGAGGTTGACCGGAGAAAAGGGTGAAGTTCGTCGCGTAACCGGGACTGTAGCCACGTCTGCGTATATAATAATAGTACGTGCCTTTGCGATGCTGCACGCGTCGTTAAGGAATGAGGGCCGCCGCCTTTCCCCCCCCCCCCTCCCCCATGCGCAAGCGTTGCGTGAAGCCCGTTGTGTATACGCTGCGTGCCCTGCTCTGCCCAAAGGCCTTGGCCTGCCTCGAGTACGGCACGGCGTTTCGTTTCGCCCTCGCATTCGGCTCGAGCACAGCGCGTCGTCCGCTGCTGTTTCCGGTGCTCTTTCTCTCCCCCTACTTTCATTCCCTACCCCCTGTGCAGCGCGGTTGAGGTGTCCTCTGCTGAGAGACAGTTACTGCGCTGCACTTTACCCCAACCTTTCCTTCCCATCATCAAGAATCTCCTTCTCTCCTCGGGGCGAAATGGAAATAGAGCCACGTAACGTAAGCGCCGCCATGACTCCTGCAGCGCGCACAGTGCGACCCAGTTGTTTCTCACCGCGTGGCGTTCGACCGGGGGGGCGCAGCGTACCATAAACGCCGCGACGCTGTCTGTGGCCGCGCACGCGCGCGCGGCGATGCGCAGCTGTGTTTACCCATCGCGAGAACCTTCTCCTTTTTTCTCGCCGATCGCGCGCTCCTCGCGCCTTGTGTAAACCACGCCGCGGGGCTTCGCCTGCCTTCGAGCGAGCTTCCTCGGCTGGACAGTGGACGCCGCTGTGGCGTGTGTGTATGTGCGTCCCTTCATTCGCGAACCTTATTCGTGAAGCAGGTCGCGTCTGTTTGCTACTTGCATGCTATCGTTCTTTTTATGCGAAGCATATTACGAGGGCTCAACCCAGCTCCTCAGGCGCGGCGGTGACCATGAAATCACGTGACACCGTGACGTCACGACAGAGGAGAAGTGGCTTTGGCTCAACTCTTGCAAGACGGGCTGGGTGGGAATCGAACCAGGGTCTCCGGAGTGTGGGACGGAGACGCTACCACTGAGCCACGAGTACAACGCTTCAAAGCGGTACAAAAGCGCCTCTAGTGAATGCGGTGTTGCCTTAGAAACGCGCTGTTTCTAAGGCGTGCGTCTCTTGCTCAGGCGCAGATTTCGTTGCCGCGCCGAACGCTGCTTTGCTCGACGCTCACCGCGTCCAATGCGGGGCGCGTAGTCGCTGCCCTGTAGCCCATTGTCTTACACCCCTTGGCGGGTCGACGGGAACGCTGTCGCGTTCCACTCTTGAAGGCGAAGAAGTAATGCATGAGTTGTTTCTTCGTCTAGCCGAACCAAATATAGCCAAGCAACAGCAGTTCACCAGGCTAAACAGTGGTTCAACAACTAAAATAAAGGCTAGTATGCTTCGCATCCTGGGCTTAACCTTACCTAAGCCACAGCCATTTTTTTGTACCGATAGCGTATTAGATGGACACTCCTAGCGAATTTTCTTGCCGTCGTTGCCGTGAGATTCCTTATAGATTTTAGGTATACGTATGCTATATGCCATGCGGTACGTATGCGGGTTACATTGCCGCACCATTTTGTCACTAAGGTTGCTCATACAGAGTGTTATTACATTATTGACAAAATTGTTCCTCGCGATATTGAGACTGGCAGCCCGCGAACAAATGTCACGAAACGAAACACCGATAGCACGCGCGTTTTGTTTTAAATCTTCTCAGAATTGCGTATTAACAGTGCGAAACAATAACAGAGTCCAAACCTGAAAATGGTGTGATTATCTTGGCGCGGCTGTGCACTATAGCTCCGGCATCGGCCCAGATAAGAAATATTAAACGTACCCGATACGGAATGGTGGTAAAGTCGCTAAGAAAGAATGTGGGCTTTAATCAGTAAGCATAAATGAAATTGTTCGGTGGCACGACTCAAACGAAAGGCTCCTAGCACAATAGCTAGCTTTTTTTTTATATATATACCTTACGTTTACTTCAGTTCGTCCTGCCTCTACAGCTACGAGCCTTACACTTCGTGTAATAGCCTAACATGTTGCCGTCGCATTCGTTGCTTCGCCCGTTACGTTAGAGAAAGTCACGCGCGTCTTTTATTTATCGTAAGCCTTCGGAGAGAACCGTGCAGAGCTATTAAAGTTACAGCACCGTGAACTAAAGTATACTCCGCTTCAGGATAGACGCGTATTGGGCTGGAAGCTTGCGCGCGCCCAGATACTCGAGACGGTCTTCGAGACGGTCCTCGAAGCTGAAGAGACGAAGCCGCGACGAGGGGATACACGCTTGGCGGAAGGACTGCGCTATCGCGATTCTGATCTGCCGGCGCTGTCTGTGTGTACCATCAACTCGTACATTTTTGTTTTTTGAAACGGAGTATATAATTACGGTCAGCGGTGCGCCCGTTCGCGCGCAAAAAAACAAGGTTTCCGAGATTGGCCGGAGCACGTACGTGCGCCAGCTAGTGAGAACGCGACGAGATACTACAGTTAATCTTCCCCTACAAAAAAAAAAAAAAGTGAGGTATGTCGTTTTATTTGATCTCGAGCCTCGATCGCTCAACGTAGTTGCTTCGTAGTGGAGTTCAATAGAATAGAATGCCGTAGACTGTTCAAGCAGTTCAAGCAATACCGAGCCAGTAGCCGATTCTATATTTTTATTTATAGACAGTTAGATATTTTTACATAGATAGTTCTCTCTCTTTATAGATGGATTTCTTTCTTAATTTTTTTTTTAAGTTGGCGCCACATGGAATGTCAATAATGTGCAGCGTCGGTGCCAATCAATTACAACCCGCTGCCGGCGTATATACGGCACTTTGGCTACCTGGCGCCTGCCTTAGCGTCTACGGCGCTGCAGCGATTTAGCGTTATAATAGACGAGAGGACGAGAAAAGGGTTGGTGCGCTGCGCGTGCCTGTACAGCCTCAAATTACGGACCGCAGCAGGCGGGCTTCTGAGATTATCGCGGCCCTTTAAGTGAATTTCAGGCGTTTGTCGGACCGTTTTATGCGGCATAGATAAGGACTGCAAAAGCATCCGAGGAGCTCGCTCATGGTGCGGACACTGCACGGTTTCCTGCCGCTATGCACGAGGTGGTGGATTCGATTCGCGGCTGCCGCTTTCCGATAGGAGGTCCGAGTGAAAGAAACCGGCGCGGCGTGTATTTTGACGTATGCGCGCGTAACGTTAATGAATCTTCGGTGGTCGGAGTTGACCGGGAGTCTGACACTTGGTTCAGCGTCCATCGCGGCCCGTCGCGCAGCCTTGAGACGTGAAGCTTGACGCCAGTGATAACGTATTGATGTCATGAAGATCGGTCCACCGGTCGAAACTTGAAATTAAATGCATGCTCAGTTTACCTTGTAGCCTTGCTCATATATATATATATATATATATATATATATATATATATATATATATATATATATATATATATATATATATATATATATATATATATATATATATATATATATATATATATATGCGCCGCCGATTGCGTACCGACAGAGTGTTGCATGGTTTTGTCTAATGGTACCTCGCGCGCGACGAGAATAGTGCTGCATGCATCGTCGAATTCACGTATACGTGAGCACCAGCGAACATTCTGAAATGTACGGGTATACGCGTGTGCGAATAGCGTCCAGACTTGATCCTCGAGTTTTAGATTCGACGTCTAGTAGGTAGATTCGACGACAAGCAACGCTGCTCGCCCATATATCGGTATAATTTGAGCGCATCGTCGTTTTCTTTTTTCTCTTTTGGACGCCATGTTCGCCCATAGATAGTTGTATTTCTTGACTCACACTTTTTGGGGCACTATGTCTTGTTCTTCACCGTCACTGCAGCGTGACAGTATCTTACGTTACTTTAACGTTAGCGCTATAAGGGGACATGACACGAGACGCGAAGGGCGCGTGCAAGCGCTAGAGAGATGAGTATGAAGCTCCGAGTAGTCTGATCCCCGATATTCTTAAGTTCCATCAGGGATTGATGAAATCAATGATTCTCAAAGAAATTCCGGAGGAAGCGGCGCGTTCGTCTCGGGCTGCCGCTTCGTCTTGCTTTGCCGCAGCCGCGGCGCGCACTGCGGGAAAGCCGTCCGCCTGCGCGGGAACGCGCGTGGCTTCAGCGCGATCGATCGTGTACCTCAGTCTGGGGCCGTCTACACGAAGCCACTTTGTGAAATTAAGATTCGAGACGACGTCAAACACGCACGCAATGTATGTATACACGAGCTACTGCTGCTCACTTTCCAGTTTCAACTCAGGAGCGCCGAATAGGGCTCATCGTTGACGAAAGAAATAAACGAAGAAGCACGGGAATCAATCGGTGTAGAAATTTGGGCTTGTTGGTGTAGCGTTTCGGCTTGTTGGTGTAAATTTAGAGGACCCAGGCCAGAGCAGCTTTCCCTGGTATGCGTCAAGTCTTCCGGCTAGCACCGGAGGATGAAGCCGCCAGAGTGATATCTCCGAAGGCGTCGACGCTCTATAAAACGCTGTAAGCCTCAACCTTCAAGGGTATGTGCATGTCGCGTAGCTCCGTATTTAGTAGATGATTCGTTGTGTGTTGTTAGCGTCTGTGTGTGTCTGTTTTCTCAGCTACGTCCTCGTGTTATTGCGCTACAGGGAATCAAGGAAGGAAAGAAAACAACGGAATGAAGAAACAAAAAAGAAAAGAACAAGAACAAGATCGGAAAATCTGACAGGGTCAAACCGACAACCGTCGTCTCAGGGACACTTTTATGCTGCGTATTGAGATTTCTCGCTACATTTCGATCGCTGCTGAAAAACTTGGCACTTTCAAACATGTTCGTTCCTGAGGGCGCTTGAGCATGCATTCGTGAAATCGCGACGTTTTTCAGATGCGCGGCGATGTATATCAATTGCGATTTGTTATGTTACAATTAAGTAGCTTTTTTTTTACGCACGGGTATACATCTGAGCATACGGCATGCGAACCGAATGGGATCGGTTCCTAGTTGGGCGCGTAATAGTAGCAGGTTCCTTCGTGTTGTGTAGGTCGTTATTCAATTAAGAAACGATACGTTGTCGTGCCTGGAAGGCATCTTTGCAACAACCTAACCTTGCTCCAGCCCTTACAAAAGTTAAGGGAAGGGTGTTGTCTTTTCATGAAGCAGTGTGCTTATACGCACTTTGTTTAAATGAAATTGACTATCACCCTAGATTTTCGCAAGGTGTGAACACGCACGTACGCACACGCATGCACACACACGCGCACACACGCGCACGCACGCACACACACGCACGCACACACACACACACACGCAAGCGCGCACACACACACGCACACACACACACACACACACACACACACACACACACACACACGCGCGCGCGCGCGCGCACAAACACTCACACACACACAAACGCGCGCAATCACACACGCACACACACGCGCATGCACACACACACACACACGCACACACACGCACACACACAAATGCGCGCAATCACACGCACGCACGCACGTGCACACACACGCGCAAACGCACACACACGCACGCATGCGCACACGCACGCACACGCACACGTAAGCTCTACAAGGTCATGAGCGACGTGCGCTGTTATTTAAGCGAATTTTTATGTGAGTGATTTGGCTGAGTATCTGTATGGATGAAATGGCGGCCATGGGTGAATCGAAGACAGTTGAGGGCATGGTTGCTATAAGGTTGATTCTGCTGCCATGGACACCATAAGGCATCCCTAGCGGACACATCACGGCCACCTGAACGATATATTCCGAGGAACAAGGCGGGAGCTACCATCTGCATTCGGCGCCCCCAGGTTGGTCCCCTTATTGCATGTGCGACTGCGGGTCACATTGACACGCACACAAGGAATAAAACAATGGACGAGTTCCGAGTACGCGAGCTGAAGTTTACTTGAAACGACGTCGCATGCTATATGCACGCTCACTGTCATTTGATGTACTACATGGAAAGCGAAACAAACCCCGTTTCACTCGAGTAATCACCAAGCAAACCAATCAAACAGAACACTCGCATGAAAGAACTATCGCTGTTGGACAGCACTTTCCCTTCAATGCTATGCATTGTAGGGGTTGGCAGGACGGACTCCGGGATGAAACCCACAAACTTGGGGGTGATTTATTCTACATTATATACAGGGTACGTGAGCGTCAATTAACAGTAGTACATTCATTACGGGCCGGCAGCAACTCGGACGCTGCGGCCCGCGGCAAGAAGTTCGAGAGAGGTGAATCAAGGAATCAGGGCATGTCCCAGAATCCCCAGGTCTCTCTGGAAGGCTTCTTATAAACCCTCTGAGCACTGTAAGTCACGTCATGTTTGACCAATGGGAGAGTCCACTCCGATGACGCCACTTTCAGCCAATGGTAGGCGCCCGTGTCGTGGTGTCACACCTGGCGGCTTGCTGCGGTCTTGCATCGCAGACTGGCAATACACTTCGAACAAGGAGAAGGGGAGGGCTGCACCTGCTCCATTGTCCGACGCCCACCTGCAAATCCCGGCGGTGCACGAACTTGTTGGCACGTGAACTTGATGCCTTAAACTTGTTTGCTAGGCCGCTTCTCTGGAATGCGCTTTCCTGCTTCTGCATTCCTCAATTAGCTGCGCTGCAATCCGACGTGGTCTGGGGAACTCGAAGTAATCGCAGGAACCAGCTCCATATCTAACAGCTCGTCCTCGCCCCGGTTGTTCTGAATGGCCGGTGAAATCAATTCGCTGGCCATGAGGAACGCTGATAGAAGCTGCAGGGTACTGGGGTCGAGCCACGTTTGACGAACTTCGGGATCCTGGGCCCTGGAGAACAAACGTCAAACAAACAAAACAGCACAGCGCTGCACCACGCGTAAGCGCAGGCTCTTCACCCCTGACTCGCCAGACTATTACTGAGTCAAAATCAACCCTGATCTTTTATTTCCCCAATTTCGACAAAACAGTTCCAACCACCCTTCCAAACCGCTATCCATTTCTCCCCGAATGCCGACAAGACCAGAGCACTATTGTTGTTGCAAAACAAAAGGGTCGTCGAGGATGCAAACAACAAATGAAAACAGCCGAACATAACATAAGTGGCCTAACTACACGAACAGCATGTTTCCAATCTATCGCAGTGGCGTACTTATCACACGTATTGGTGCCACTGAACAATCTGGTCAACCTCACAAGTACGTAATCACAAGCGCACTAGCCTTGTGGTCACTAAACAAAACGCGTACTTGCGTTGTAGGCAAACTTTTCATTCACGCTTACTCACGTTTCTTTCCTGAAAGTCCTACAGGACACGTGACATAAACGAACAATTAAACTTGCGGGACTTACACACTCCGCAGAACTCTTAAAATAATGCGTCTTCTACTAACTCTTTCCACGCACGCTCACTAAAGAAGTCAGAATACGGCTGCCCTCCACACACACTAGCAACCCAGTCATAAAGTCTGCTTCCTTCCGTCCACACAGGACACGCGCTAATGGAACTAAGAACGCTTCTCCGTGCAAATCAGGCACTCACTGAAAATCTACGCGCTTAACCTTGCAAAATTCAAAAACACTTAAAAAGAAAGAAGGTTAAATAACACACGCGCTTTACCATAGGCCTTTCGACGATAACCTTGACCTTTAGGTTACTCACAAACAAAAAAAAAAAAAGCCTATCTACTTATTAATGAACATCTCGCGAGACTACATGTTTACACAAACCTCATCTTTCAAATCTCGAGCTTCTCAAACGAAAACAAACAAAGCTCAAACCTTTACATATTGAAAGAAATCCTAGCCTCAAATCGCGAAAACTTTCCGATGCTCAAAATAACAAACAAAATAACACGTTTTACTACGGAAGCTCTCTTGGCCTCCCTTTCCAAACGCTTATGTCTGACTCATACTTTGAGTCTAACCCGGGGTGGACGTGGTCTGAAAGCTACTCTGGCTGCCGAGAGACAACAAAAGGGCTGATTCACTATCAGCTCCCCCAAGACGTTACGGTCTCCTGCCAATTTGCGTCCCCGCGCCCCGCTTTCAACACAAACTCGATTGACCGCGTCGCTACTCCCCACCTGGTCTCGTCCTGCCACCTTGCGTTTCTTCGAACTGCACGCTGAGCTATAAAAAGAACTACGGAACGACGAGGAGCTTAACTGCCCCGTGCCCTTTGTCCGCGTCCGCGCAGAACATTCTTCGCGGTCCCCCTTTGACCGGTGGCTCGACCATTTTGGATGCGTCAACATCGTCCTAGACGACCGCACCTTCTTCCTCGCGCCCTGCCCTTTTGGGTTTCTCGCCATCTTTGGCGGCGCTACATTAATTACCGACTTTCGGTTTTTACCGCGCTTCTTTTTAAGGCGCTTTCTCTTTGCACTAGCCTTCATGTCGCCTTCTCGTGCCTCGTGCTGGCCGGTACACATTTCGTCGGCCCGGATCGGCCTCTTACCCGCACAGTCTGAGTGATTTACATTTAAATCTACTCTCACTTTGCCTCGACTGGCGGACAGCTCAACCGACTCTGGCACAATGCAGTAGGCTTTACTCGAGTAAGACAACTCGCACTCTTGCGAACTGCCCTCTACTACATTGCCCAGCTCACGCTGTGAATCGGCACACAGCCCGTCGGTATCGCTCGCTGTCTCACGCGCACAGTCCGAATGATTAACGACTGAATCATCCCTCTCTAGGCTATCTAGACTGGCGGAGAGCCGCACCGATCCCTGGACAATGCAGTTGTTCTCTCGTGGACTACGGAGCTCGCCATCCCGAGAACTACTCTCAACTGCATCGCTCAGTTCGCACTTCACTTCTGCACGCAGATCTGACCTGACATGGGTGCTCGCTTCTGTCGGGTCAACAGTACCCTTTTCTTCGCTAGCAACCTCGCTAACATTACCAGCGACGCACACGCTCGGTAACTGTGCCAATTTGTTCGCAGCTGGCCTAGCTGTCTCCACAGTCATCTGTTGGCACAGCACCTCGTCGCTCTTACTACGGCCTTTAACGGCCTCTGTTGCCACTAAGGCATCGTTAGCGGCTAGCCTTTTCCCTTCACTTATAAATCTGCAGCTAATCTCACAGGCACTACTCTTCTCGTCGGCTTCTGGCGAAAGTCCGCTAGACACTTCATTTTTTCGCTCTGTACTATCTACAGAATTCTCAGACAGCCGTTGTCTCTGTGCCAATAACTGATCACAATACTGTATCTCTTTGATCAGTGCTGCCTTCTCTCTCTCATACTTTTCCTCTCGCTCACGTTCGCGTGCCTTCTCACGTTCGTGACGCTGACACCTAAGAGTAAGTTCTTGAAGCTCCTGCTTCCGTTCATTCTCGCGTTCTTCACGCTGACGCTCACTCCTAAGCTCACGACGCTCTCGCAAACGTACACGACGCACACGCTCCCGTGGCTCCTGTATCACTTCCCAAGCAAGCTCAATGCTTTTATCATCATTGCCACTATCATTAATCGCCTTTATGATAGCTGGCGTTTTCATCCGTTCGTCCGCCTCAACTCCCAAATCGTCGCACACCAACAACAAGTCTAACCTCGTCAACCTTCTAAGATCCATGGCAGCTGCCCCGACAGGTGGTTAAAACTGTTTTCCTTAATTAATTTGTGCAAACACACAATGCAACAAACTCCCGATTCCCAGAACTATCAAAATTGAACACACAACCTTTGAGTCTGGCGAATCATAAGGAAAAAAACCACGCGCTCACTTACGGTTGCAGCACCCTGCCATCCGGTTCGTTCGTCCGCTGTTGCCGGTTCCTTCCGGACTCCCTGGGTCGAAGGCTCGCTCCTTCTTCGATACTCCCAGTCTCTTCGGACCTCTTTCGACGAAGGCTCTCTCTTCTTCGCTCTTCCCGGTTCCTTACGATCTCTCTCGACGAAGGTTGATTCGTAGCGCTGCCACCAGCTGATGCATTCGGAGGCGATCCTACCGCTGCCAACCAGATGTAGGGGTTGGCAGGACGGACTCCGGGATGAAACCCACAAACTTGGGGGTGATTTATTCTACATTATATACAGGGTACGTGAGCGTCAATTAACAGTAGTACATTCATTACGGGCCGGCAGCAACTCGGACGCTGCGGCCCGCGGCAAGAAGTTCGAGAGAGGTGAATCAAGGAATCAGGGCATGTCCCAGAATCCCCAGGTCTCTCTGGAAGGCTTCTTATAAACCCTCTGAGCACTGTAAGTCACGTCATGTTTGACCAATGGGAGAGTCCACTCCGATGACGCCACTTTCAGCCAATGGTAGGCGCCCGTGTCGTGGTGTCACACCTGGCGGCTTGCTGCGGTCTTGCATCGCAGACTGGCAATACACTTCGAACAAGGAGAAGGGGAGGGCTGCACCTGCTCCATTGTCCGACGCCCACCTGCAAATCCCGGCGGTGCACGAACTTGTTGGCACGTGAACTTGATGCCTTAAACTTGTTTGCTAGGCCGCTTCTCTGGAATGCGCTTTCCTGCTTCTGCATTCCTCAATTAGCTGCGCTGCAATCCGACGTGGTCTGGGGAACTCGAAGTAATCGCAGGAACCAGCTCCATATCTAACAGCATGCTATGCTATGCAATGCTATGCACCTTCAATGCATCTCTACAATGCTATTCACAGCGTGTTTACAGGAGGTATTCAAAGACCTGGATTGGGAAGAATCGGGGATAAAAGTTAATGGAGAATACCTTAGTAACTTGAGATTCGCTGATGATATTGCCTTGCTTAGTATAACTCAGGGGACCGATTGCAATGTTTTGACCAATTGCAATGTTTTCTATCTCTTGTAGGGGGTACAGACCCCGTCAAGCCGAATTCATTTGGCTTTTTGTCTGTACTCCTGTCATCTGTACATGTATAGATGCAAATAAACTTGAATTGAATGCATACTTAATGACCTGGAGAGGCAAAGCAGAAGAGTAGGTCTAAAAATTGATCTGCAGAAAACTAAAGTAATGGTTAACAGTCTCGGAAGATTACAGCAATTTACAATAGGTAGCGAGGCACTGGAAGTGGTAAGAGAATACATCTACTTTGGGCACGTAGTGACGGCGGATCCTGATCATGAGACGGAAATAATCAGAAGAATAAGAATGGGCTGGGGTGCGTTTGGCAGGCATTCTCAGATCATGAACAGCAGGTTGTCATTATCTCTCAAGAGAAAAGTGTATAATAGCTGTCTCTTACCAGTACTCACGTACGGGGCAGAAACCTGGAGGCTTACGAAAAAGGTTCTACTCAAATTGAGAAATGTTGTGTTGCAGATATCAGAAATTCCATACGTTGGAACGTTTTTCCCGACAGATGAGCCGTCTCTACATCTGTTCGACGGCTCGCTGAAATCTGGGTGGAATTTGTGTCGTCGCGCAACCGGCTGTCGTTACTGAACCTTACGCGTTTAGGGCAGCCAAATACATGTTCAACTGCAGCTTATCTCGTCATCATTTTTTTTTCTTAATCAGCAGCGAAACTGCGGTGTGTTTAAGCCATCGTGGCGGCCTTTCTGTCTTTTTTCACTTTGTCGTCCTGCAGAGGTTAACTAATTACACGCGGCGAACGAACGAAGTTAACGTGTATGGAAAAATCTGCTCGTGTTTGTATTCCCCCTCATGCTATCTGTTTGGTGCGTTGTTGAGGCTAGGGCGGTTTCCTTTCGTTGGCGTCGCTGTCTGCTATACCTCGACCCCCGGTTAGACAGCTTTCCGGTGATACGCGAAACGAGCAGACAGACAGGAGCGCAAACACGTGTCGTACAAGTCGCTTGACACACACACACACACTCTCTCTCTCTTCTTCTTTTTCTCTCTCTAATGTTTCTGCGAACTAGTCGAACGTCTCCCGTCGCACGTTACAACAGTCGTTAGCGCGCGCGGTTCCGTAGATCGTGTAACCCGCGTTTTCCCTCTCATTAGCCTCGCTCGTGCCTTCAGTGTGTCGTGCAGCGCGACTCCCGAGTGCCCTTCCTCTTCGCCGTCAACCGCCGCATTGTTTCGTTCGTGTGTATACAAACGACCTGTCGCGAACAGGATGGCGCGGCGCGTTCGATACCGCGACGCCGGCCACGCTCGCACTGGCCGTGGCCCCTCATTAGCGCGACGGAGAAAGAAACAAAGCCCGTCACGGTCGCCTCCGCGTGTTGGCCTCTCTTTGCAGTTCGTGCTCGCGAAATAACGGCCTTGCGTACGTACATGTGTACATAGTTGCGTGGGCGGCCCGCCCACTGAAGAGTGCTGCGGGGGCATGGCCGGGGCCTGGCTACATTGTATAGCGCGTACGCCTCCGCACAGGCAGGAGAAAAAGAGAGTATGTATACAGTTGACAAATGTGGCGTAGAAATGCGCTTGCGCAAACTGCTCCGTGCGTGCCTCTTTCCACCAAGTTCATAGAGAGTGCTGGAATCGGGTCCCCAAGCGGCTTGGGGGCCCAAGGTAATAATGGCCGCAAGTGCGCGTGCGCGGAACCCAAGTCGATCTTAGATTCTTGCGGTCGTGTTGACCCAATGGCCAAAAATCGAAAACTAGCTAGCGTGGGTCCCCAAGTCGTCTTTGGTCGCCCGCGAGGGCCGCCCACGGCACCTTGGCTTAAAACAGCATTCCTAATTCGTAGTACTAACGTAGTGAGAACGTTCATTACATCTTGCTGTTGGCCCCTTTTTGTCCAAAAATCCATTCTGCTTGTTCTTCCTTGTAGCAAAATCAATTTTTTTCTTTGATTATTTTGCTTTCAAACACATTTTTATTTGCCCCACCGCGGCGCGGCGTTCCTTGCTCGAACCAGTGCTGTCTGCGTTTGACCCAGTTATCGAAACCACGCTGCTCCTCTAAAACAAAGAGGAGCCTACCCTGCGCTGCCTGGGGGGGATCCAGAGTCTTCGGATGCTGCAGTGGAGGGAGAGTTTCAAACTCTTTCAGCATGAGCACCAACGGCTAGAAGACTTGCGCCCGAGAGCGACTCGTGCTCGAACGGCGTCGCTTCTATACCAACTTAATCAACGGCTAATTAGCCCCCTCGCCGTCAGCGTCACAGCCTTGCCTATACGGTAATGTGGCTTCGCGACACGCGCAACACCTTCAAGTTTCCCTCATTGTCACCGAGGCGAGTATCAGCCGGACCGAGCCCAATCAAGAGTCGACGCCACCAACGTCGCGGCCCCTCACCCCCGCTTCCAGCAGCCTCTCGCCACCACCCTATAATACACCCAGTAGCCCCGCACAGGTGACCAGAATGAAATAAACGTCTCTCTCTCTCTGGCCACACACGTTTCCTCTGCATGTATAAGGTGCTTTCGGCGCCGTGCTTGTTGCCAACTCCCACGAAAGCGACTGGTGCACACGTGCGGCTACGCGCCGCCGTCTGTTCCGCGGCGACGTGCTTCGAATTCGGGAACTGCGCCGGCAGGCAGCTGTGAAGCGATAGCGTGAAGAAAAAAAAAAAAAGCACGTGCCCACCGGCCCGGAGGAACGAAAATTGAAGCGTTCCTCCAGCTGTTCGTCGCCCGCGCGCTCCCGACTCTTCCCTTTATCGTGTAGGCTTTTATTCTGATGATTATATTTCTCTCTCTATCGCTGTCCTGCGCGTCTTTCGTCCTAGGCCCGTCCAAATCGTGTTACGCCCCGGCATCCTGGCGTTTGGGCCGAGGTGCACGGGCGCCTTCCCGATCTCGTTCAGCGCTCGGGTCTCGTCTTTATCGGGGCTACACGGACGGGACGACGTCGACGCTGCTGGGTGGGCCCGAGTCTTCAGAAGCTGCAGGGCCGGCAGCTAGCATCTCTGCTACCGCACTGTAGCTGCGCCTTTCATCGGGCTGGCGCTCTGGGCCGGTTATGTAACTGGACGAAGAGATGTTCTGTACATCTGCTGCTACTAGATCGATGGTTGCCCGTTTCGGCCGGCAGATGCGCCTGTTTTCTGCAGCTCTGCAGCTGTAGCTTGCGATAGACGTCTTACTTCCTTTTTTTCCCTCACCTTCTCTCTCTCTCTCTTTTCTTCCCGCGCGGTTATTGGCTGATTCCACGCTTGAGTTTCTCCGAATTTCTTCTGTTCCCCTTGCGCTTTTCTTGGATTATTACCGCCCGCGCTTCCTATAAACGTTCCTCCAGCTGTGCGTCTTCTGCGCCGGTGAACGTCTTTTGAAAGGAAAATAACCCGAAAGTGCAGCGGGAGCGCTGCTTGTTCTCTCTGTATCGTTGTCTTTCTCGTTTGCCTTAACTCAGTCGAAGTTGCCTGCTGTAGAGTTTGACCGGGGCCTGCCTGCAACTTTTGCGCAAACAAGCAGCGCGCGTCAGTCGACTTATTATCATCTTATTGGCTCTTCTTCCGGACGTGGGGTGAATGAACGCCGTAGTGTCGCGATTACTTCCTCGAATACAATGTGGTTGTCGTCGACTGGACTCATGCAAGAAATGGCGTTTTACGCGGAGTGTTTTACTTTATCGCAGGGGCCAACCGTGCGTATAGTGTCCTGTTTTTTTTTTATTACTTCGCTATTGTACTTCGCGGTCGTCTGGGATCGTTAGTGAGGCTGCGGTGGGTCCATGCAGATCGGAGCTTGGAATAAACATGGCTTGCCAATTTGCGAGCTTGAGCGTTTGTGTTCTGGAATTCAATGCGGCTATCTCGTGGGCATTTAGTATCCATAATGAGTAAATAAGTTGTAATTTGTATGTTGAGTATATCAAGTTGATGGAATAAATATTTAGTTTGTTTGTTTGTTTGTTTGTTTGTTCTCACTGACCTCTTGGTTATGGCGTTCTGCTGATGAGCTCGGAGCGGGGGGGGGGGGAGAGGGGGGCGGGGTGCGATCTCCGGCTGAAACGTCCGTGATCTGACCTACTCGCGCACACTATAATTGAACGTTAGGGGTCGAAAACATGAGCACTATGTGCTGGTGCCTCTCGCATATATATATACATACCTATGTTGCTACAGGGCAGCTCCGGGCACCGCTCGTCCTCTCGCTTCTATTTGTCCTTGTCGTCTGTACTTGTGCTGTTAATCCGTTGCCGCGGGTCACCGAATGTAGCTCGAACCAACACTTTGCTTCGGGTCGTTAACACTGATCGGTCTGTCGGCGTATCTGATATTCCTTGTTTCACTCACTCACTCACTCACTCACTCACTCACTCACTCACTCACTCACTCACTCACTCACTCACTCACTCACTCACTCACTCACTCACTCGCTCGCTCGCTCGCTCGCTCGCTCGCTCGCTCGCTCACTCACTCACTCACTCACTCACTCACTCACTCACTCACTCACTCACTCACTCACTCACTCACTCACTCACTCACTCACTCATCCATCGTTTCGCATGATCGGCGCCGCATGATCGGCGTCTATCTACGCTTAATTTCTTCATTTGCCTCAGACCCTCGTACATTTCTGACTTCTTTATTCAATTTTATGTTTTGAATCCATGTTTCATAAAGACAGGGTATCGGTATATCTTGTATCCGTTTTTTTTTTCTCTCTGAAGACAAAAAAATGGCTGTGGCTTAGCTAAGGTTAAGCCCAGGATGCGAAGCATACTAGCTTTTATTTTAGTTGTTGAACCACTGTTTAGCCTGGTGAACTGCTGTTGCTTGGCTATATTTGGTTCGTCTAGACGGAGAAACAACTCATGCAGGCGAGCGCACGAGCCGAGACCCGGCTATGTTGCTACGCGGCCGCAAGCGAGCGCACGAGTTGAGCCTCCGCTTTTGCAGCTGTTATGACGTCATATGGTAGCTACGCGGCCGCGCGCGGCGCAGCAAGGAAGAGCGTGGTTGTGCGGCTAGTATGCTTCGCATAATAATAGAGTGCAAAGCTTTCCTTGTGCTAAGCAGCCTTACGACCACAGGGTTCATTGCCGGCTACGTGCACGACGCATGCGAGTTGCTCAGCCACTTGACTTCTCGGACGCGGATTTCAAGCGCCTCCCTGCTCCGAGTCGCCCACTTCCTGTAGCGCCAATTTCCGGTCCTCCCCCGCTGGGAGCAGGTGTCAGAACGTTCAGAACGAGTGCGGTGCGTTCCGCCGTGCGCTTGTTGGTCGTCGTGATAACCTCTCAGAGTAAGCAGGGCGGCGAGAGCGTCGAAGGTACAGACGCATTGTTAGCCGCGCGGGTTCGTTGTTGCTCAGGCTTCGAGCTCGGGGCATCATGGTTTGTCCCAATGAGTATCGCACCCAGAGGAACGCCAGGCCGCGTGTCTTATCTCTTTCCGTCTTGGTCTCCGACCCGGTTGAACCGATAAAGGCCTCTTTTAAACGAGACCGTTTCATCGGGCGAGGAGGATAGGGCGCGCGGAGAGCCTTTCCTCCTCTCTGGCTTGGGCGATCCGGTGCGGCGCTGCTTGAAAGTATTGCTGTCGCGTGCTGCGGAACGGTTTCTTGATGTTTTAGATCGTACTCTGTGAAATTTACGCCGTGTCCGTTCATATAAGGTCGTCAGGGAAGCCTTTCGATGCATCGTTAACTACAATAGGCGGAAATATCTTTTGGGGGCGCGAAAATGTGACGCGTTTTATCAGCTGCGGTGTACGCACATTGTCAGTCGCGGTGTTGGTGTGTGTTGTGAACTATTTTGCTTATATCGGTTTTAATTCAGCAAAGAAAACCGGTGTCTCTGTATTAGCAGCATGAAATGCTAAATCTGCTCAATATCTGATCGTTTGGCGTAGGGAGTAAAACATAAAGCATAAGAGCGCATGCTCGTGCACGGCCAACCTAAGGCAACCACGAAACATCTAAGCGGCAGGCGCAATCAAATATTTGTGATGCACCGGCATCGTTCTCGCGCATTTCAAGTCTTGTAGGCTTGAAATTACCACATGTCTACGCTAGCCTTCCTGCATGACGCCGATGGCGCTGCTCAACACAGCGATCACTGCGGTTGGTGATCCAGCACGGTACATATGTAAGCTGTGCGCTTCGGCATCGCCTTTTTGGCCTGCATACAGCCATAATATATGAGGGATCGCATAAAAAGAATGCGATGCCTATTTTTGAGGACAAAATTTCCGTAATGCGTGTGAGTGCGTCGTAGAGAACGGAACGAACACAACCGAAAAAGAAATTCGGTTATCATGCTCTTTCTAGAAAAAGCAAGAGAAAACGGGCTAACGCCGCAACAGGGCCTCGCATAGTCACGCCGCACAACATTTATAGATATATAACCACTGATGCCGTATGCTTGGACAATGCGGTGTATAGAACAAGATATATGTAATCCAGCACCTAACACTGCTTAGGATGCTCGCGCAGTTCGTAAACAGTCCCTTTGCTGGACAAGCGTAATTAAGACTGTAAGATATGCTGCTATCACTTGCCAAAACTATTTTTTTCAGGGGCGGAAACCTCATCCATCGAACCAAGTAGTCACGCAATGTAACCTGCAGCGAACAGTTTGAACGCTTGTCAAAGTATAACATCACAGCTCCTATCGTAGCAGAACGGTACCCACGCTCACGCTGTTACGATCGTCGCGTATGTTTCATGGCTCCTAAACCGCAGCTTAGAAATAGAGGATAACACTGCAATAAGGTCACATTAGTGACTAGAACATTCAGAAATACACAATTTATCTCCTAGGCTGATTGTAGACTCGAATATGCGCGCACACATCGCGCTGCGTGTTCCTTCCACCTCAACGCCAGCAGAAATTCCGGCCATGACGCCTTAAACCACTTCAGCGCGTCTCACAGAACCGTTTACCACGTAGAAGACGCACGTAATACTAAACAGGCCGCACGACGGCGAAAACAAACGCCAGAATCTGCCGCCGAGCGTATACCTGCCATGCAAAAGACCGCTTTCACCCAATCCAGTATGGCGCTGCTCATAGGCGGCGCCACTGCGCTCACAATATGGCGGCGCCTACGAAAAAACGGTCTATAGGTGTGTCAAACTGGGAAAAAGTGTACTTGTGTGAAGTGTAGGGCGGGTGGCGTGGTATACGTATATGAAGAGAGAGAGAGAGGCTGACGGTAGTCTGCTCCGCACCACCGTCAGTTGCACTTCGCTCTTCGAAGAGGCAAGACCTGTTTCGAGCGGGCTCCTGAGCAACACATTGGAATGTGGTGAACGCGGTTTCAGTCACGGATCTAGAACCTCAAAGAGGTGCGACGCAACGCTAGCGTATTTGTTTACCGCTAAATCGTCAATCGCCCTTGACTTTTTTCTTTTAACTGTTCTTTTTCTTGCCACTGTCTTCCCGTTCTTGTATGCAGATGCGTGACTGAGTTGTGCGCGTGTTCGCGCGTGCATAATATCTGTGCCAGCGCTTTATCGTTTCCGTGCATCTCCAGTGCGTGTCCGTGTGCGGCCTGCTACAGGCGCAGCTTCGACGTTATTATCCAACCGCACGTGCTTCGAGGTGCTCGTTCGGTGTCCTCGGGGATTCCTTCGCCGATGGAGCTTGGCCACGTATTGCTGCGTCGCCGTCGTGGGCGGATGCCAACGAACATCCCGAAGTTCTCGCGGTGTCTCCTCGATTCTGGCTCCGCGAGATTGCAGCTGCACTAGTGTACGCCGGTTCGGCCAGGCGATGTTGTACCGCGCTCTTGTTTGCGAGTCGTATAAATGTCCCCATGTTGCGCGCCGGAAAGCGCCGTTCGCTCTTCGTCTCCCTGCTCGGATCACTCCTCGGTGCTTTCTTTGTACGTTGCCTCCTGCATTCCCGCTACTGCGAGCGTTGTTCCTTTTATTGGCCGCGCAACGCCGCCGCCGGCAACGGTCCGTGGCGGAGTAGCCGAATGCTCCCTCCTTTTTTCTTTATTTTGTTTCGGTCCTGCCCGTGGCCCACAGTTTCGTGTGTGCGTGTGCGCGCGTCTGTCCGTTAGCTTTTCTTCCGCGGCGCCCGAGAAATTGAAGGCGAACGGAGGTCGAAACTTGGGTTCGGCAGAGACGCGAAAGCGTTTTCGTGTAGGCGATTTCTCGGAGCACTACGTTATTTCCTTACTCTCTCTCTCTCTCTTCACTGGCTTCTTTCCTGCACTGTTCACCGTACCGTTCTCTGCTACTCCGTGATGCATTTCTTCTTTATTCTTCAGACCCCCCCCCTCCCTGTGTCAACCTGTGTTCCGGAACTCGTTGTTTTGTTCAAAGCCCAGGAGTAGCTGGAACGGCACGCCAGAAAAGCCCCCCTACCCCCGCTTTTATTTACTTTTATATTTTACCGTTCGCTTTCCCGTCGTCAGATAGTCTCTTCATTCTTTTCTTATTTGTTTATTTGTTAAGCATTGACTCTCTCTACTTCCCTCGCCGCCGTTGCGTCGAAAAAGAATAATAAAATATCCGCCGGTCATCCTGCAGGGGAGAAAGAAACTTTTCTTGCGCGCTCATTCTGCTGAAACACGATGTTGAATTCCGTGGCCCATCGTCTCCGTATGTCTCGTCTTTCTTTCTTTCTTTCTTTCTTTCTTTCTTTCTTTCTTTCTTTCTTTCTTTCTTTCTTTCTTTCTTTCTTTCTTTCTGCCGCCGTGTAGGCGAGATTTAAACGTGCTTAGAAAGCGGTCCGGCCGAATTCCGAACAAATTTGCACTGAACCTCAGCGCGCCTTTCGGCCCAGGTTCGAGGAAATGCATTCGCGGAAAAAAAAATAAAGAAAAGGAAAAGCGAAACAAACCGTCAGAAAAGTACATAGCCGATCGAGAACGGTTGTCCACCGTACTGAGCAGCCTTTTGTTTTCCTTTCAACTCTCTATATGTACTTTGTGGAGCTAGTTGGTCGTCGAACTGAGGCATGAAAATGAGACGCTACGATGCTGCGCAGCACATCTTTTTTATCACCCTCTCACATCGCATGAGGTCATTGCGAGCCCAGCACCTATGGCGCCTTGCCGGCGCGCACGAGGTTCGATTCCCAGCCCAGTGCGGCGGCATTATTATGGGTGACGCAATAACGCTTGCGTACTATGCCTTTGGTATACCAAAGCACAGTACTTAAAAAAAAAATGCGGAGCTATTCTCTACGACGCCTTTCATAGCTCACTATTCACTTCAGTATTCTAAGCCTCCGAATATAATCTGATAGAATATAATCTAAAGGATTCGTTTTGCGCTTGATTGTTTCTGAACTTGTCACGGTTGTCTTCGTGATGCTGCTTTATTGTTATTTTTTTAATATCCTCAACAGTTCGTCGGTGGAGTATGACAGGACGAGTGTGTCGACTGTGCGCGCGTCTGCAGCGCTGGGTGCGACTAAGCCTGCCGCAATTAGCCGGCCGCGCCGTTGTGATTTGTTCTCCTAAACCACGACTGGTTTAATTATGAGAAACTGTTGCGGTGAGGAGTCGCGTTAAGCGCGGGTGCCGCATAGACTACAAGTAATTCCTTGGTTCGAATACGTATTACATACTCTGTTCCTGGCCTGTGGTATACGCGCACTTTCTGAGGGCGCCCGATTCCTCCGAATCGACAGTAACAAAAATGTATGGCGCACAACATTCGTAGCGGGAGAATTGCCGCCTGACCATGTGTAGCCGGCCACTGTGTAGAGGCCCTCGAAGATGGCTTAGCAACTATTGGCCCAAGCAACCACTTTGGTTACTATAGTGGCATTGGGCCAATGAAAAAAAAGCTGACGTTTGATGACGTCTGTGGTAAGCGAATGTCGGCGAGTGTGAATATGCCGGGTGTTCCAGCGAACACATTGAAAAAATTTTAAACGTTGCCTGTCGCTGATAGCACAATTCAAGTTCATGAGCTGGTCTACTCGAAGAGGCGAACATTACTTTCCCCCAAAAAATTACATTCATTATGGACTAATGTACAAAAATTCACTAATTAACTTTACCTAATTACCTTATTACCTATATTGGTGACATCCTGAGAATTCGTTCCAAATGGATCCTCCTTGCGAACTCCACAGCTAGAATATATAAATTTCAATTTGGGCCGTAATGTAATTAGTTAAAAGATTCATTAGTGAATGTTTGTTGATTAGTCCGTTAGGCATATCAAATTTTTGCGCATGTCCGCCTCTTCGAGCAGACCAGCTCATGAACTAGAATTGCGCCATCTCCCACAGGCAACCATTAAAAATTCTTGAGTGTTCGCTTGAAACACCTTGTATATGCACCTTTCAAAGTAAAGTATTGAGATAAACATCATAGCTTAGTACGTTCTTGCGACGTTGTTGTTTGTTAAGGTGTTATCTTAATAAATTTCTAAGCAATCATGGTTTTCTAAATGCATAAGACAATAAGTTTATGCGCGTACGCATAACCGTTGGGAATATCGCATGCCGCATTATAGGGCTTTTTTTTATGCCACTGTTCCATGCCAGACGCAGCACTTCCACGAACGTTGAGGTTTATTTTCCTTCAAAGATGAAAGAGGGAACTGCGACAAAAGGCGGTAAAGCCTAACGAGGTCACAGTTTCCCAATATAATGTGCACAGCGTAACCATCTCATCACGTTTCACCTGGTAAAAACTGTTTTTCTTTGCATTAGAACAAAGGGTGAAGTTATGCATCACTGTATAGTGGGTCGGCCATGTTGACGTTGCATGCATCCTGGATTTTTGTGTCGTTTCGCGAGTATTCGAAACGGAGTTCTTGGCTGCCGTTCGTTGCCTGTAACGACACAACAGCCTATGTCAAATTAGTGTCAGTTTTCTCGAAAGCTATCGTCAATAAAATAAATAATCCACTTTACACAAAGTTCCTCATGTATCTGGCGTCATATCCAAGGTGACTATGCTATGCAGTCGCTGCTTGGTTAGTTCTGGGATGCATTGAATGTAGTGTGCAATATAATACGCAGCTGACCACGAAAGTTGCCGGAACAAGTGAGCCCCGTGTCAGACGTCCTCTCCACGCACCTAGCGTCGCGACATCCGCTGTCCAGAGTGGCGGTATCCGCCAAAAACGTTCCCTTCTGCTAGTCGCCGGCGTGTCAATTCTCTTACGTCGCGCGTCAGGATTTTTCTACTGCCTCGTCCAAATTAGCGAGGAATAAACCTTGTCAAATGATATCTGTCGATATAGAAACACATCGACATACTCGTCGTGGTTGCTCAGTGGCTATGGTGTTAGGCTGCTGAGCAACGAGGTCGCGGGATCGAATCCCGGCCACGGCGGCCGCATTTCGATGGGGGCAAAATGCGAAAACACCCGTGTACTTAGATTTAGGTACACGTTAAAGAACCCCTGGTGGTCGAAATTTCCGGAGACCTCCACTACGGCGTGCCTCATAATCGGAAAGTGGTTTTGGCACGTAAAACCCCATAATTTAATTTTAAACACATCGACATGACTGCCCAAGAGCGCGTTGCACGAGAAAGAGAAAAAATTTACCGACGATTACAATACTCCCTAGTGCAAAATTTGAGCGCAGCTCTGTGTTTTCATTTCGCGATATATTGGCTGGCGCTGACATTCTGTCTCGGGCGGCACGTTCCGAACCGAGCGAACTGTGACACGTGCCTCGTTAATCAGGAGATCGCGAGAGGCAGCGCCTGGGTGACGCGTGAGTGACGCGTGCATGGGCGCGATTCACAGCAGCCGCCACAAGCAGACCTCCGCTTATGCAGCGCTTTGTTTCCATAGAGACTACGCATGATACTCTGGCGCCATATAGTAGCCATCGTTTCCGCGCAGCCCGTCTTGCGCGATACTACGCTTTTCTTGTCACCCTTTCGTTGCGCCAACGACGAGAGCTGCCTTTCGTCGTGTGGAAATCGTGCCACCAGTTTCAGCGGGGACAACATCCAAGGGAGCGTCACATCGAACCTTACTCGTAGCCGCTCGCCATCGCTCCTTGAAGGTGCAGTGATACTAGGGTGTACTAGACTATGGTACGTAATACCCCTCACACACGCTGTTGCCGCGAGCTGACTTCAGCAGCTGACGCCGCGAACGAACATAGCCCTCCCGACCTCACGGCATCCTGCACCCCCCCCCCCCCCACCCTCCCACCCCTCGGAAGCGCAGATGAAATCGCCGCCGGCAACTCTGCGCATGCCGTCTCCCCTCCGCTTCTGCCTCATGGTTCCGCTGCACAATCCCCGTGCTTATCGCCTGTCTTTCATCTTCCGCTGCGCTCCGCGTTCGCTTTCATTCTTCACGGCGGTCGTTCGCTCGGTTACGCCGACGCTCGCTTCACGAAAGGCCGCCTACGCCTCTCCTCTTGTCCTTTGTGTTTTTTGACTGGTTTTTCCCTTCAAGTATGTACCAACTGGCCCGGATTTCAACCCTTCCGCCTATGAGCAGCGCTTTAAAAAAGCAGGAACTTGTCGTGTCGAGCAGTAAAATTGACGCGCCGGCGCACAACAGGACGACACATCTCCTACACTGCGCTCGACGCTCTAGCTAATGCCCCGAGAGTATAGCAGAGACCGTTTGCCACGGCACTCGCGTGGCCTGTAAACCTTTGCTGTCTATACTGCACGAGTGGTCTCGGAAGGATATGAATACACACTATAGCGCCAAGTTTCCTTCTAACGATTATTGTTGGGAAAAACTCTGTCTCAAGTGAAGGGAAACAACCGACGCGGGGCGCGGAAACCCCACGTCGTGCTTAAAAAACGAAAGAAAATTGGCTTCTTGCGCGAAGCGGCGCGTCTCTGTCGTCGAGCCCGCGGCGGCTTCCTCAACCAAGAAGTCCCACCGTCGCCCGCCGCGCTGCTTTCCTTCCTGCCTTCCGGCGGCGTTTTGGGACTCGCCGCAGCGGAGCACGAAATTACGCCCCACGCCGGGTGGCGTTGACCCTCCACTCTGCGACGCCGCCGTCTTCTTTTGTTTCTCGCGCCGGAGAAGAAACAAAAGGGCGGCAATGAACTCGGACGTGACTTCGAGACGAGCGCGAGAGAGCAGACGACGCTTGTGTTGCACCGAGCGTGCGGTACAACACGAGGCTTGAAGGCTAAACCCCATTGGCGCGATTTCGTGCGCGACAGCGACGAGCGACGGGTTCGCGCGACGGATCGGGCCGTCGCTTGAACAGATCGCTCGTTCTTGTCGCGCGATCGCTCGGTTTTGCAAATCTAGAATTCGTCGCTCGTCGCCCGGAAGTGCTATGCGCGACTAGCCAATAGCGCCAAGCCGGAACTGGATGTACATAACTCCAGTACTTCTGACTGTCGCACGGAACGAGCAAACGATTGAATTTTTATACATGCAAGAATAAGAACCTATTGCAAGACTTTCAGAAATATTTTATGCTGCTTTTTACAGTAAAATACATCAACTTAAGTTAATAAAGCATGCGTCACGCTAGTTTCGGCGCCTATATTGCTGCCCTCATACCGGCAACACTGGAAAGCCGTCGCGCGAAGCGGTCGCTCGCTTGGAGCTTGACTTCTGGGCGACGAGCGAACGCGACAGCCATCTCCATCGCGTCGCTTGTCGCTGTCGCGTGCAAGATCGCTTGCATGGGGTTTATACTTTAGGGTTGGCGCGCACGCATTGCTTTTGCCTGCGTGGCGGCTAAGGCTGTGGCCTCTGAGAGCGCCGACCCGGTCTCAGAGGCCATCGTTAAATTATCTTTGTACTGAAGCCGCTAGAGGGTAAATGTGGCGGTGCTATGGGGTAACCAGCTATGCCAGGAGGCGCTGCGGCACTTCGATTGTTCGCGCAACTAAAGTTTGCTGACTCCGTCCCTATAGGTAGGTGACGAATAGGGAACGTATTTATTGAACGATAACACATCGTTGTTTGTATCAACGTTTCTTTTTCGTCTTTTTCATCCTCTTTTTTTCTTTGTTTGGCCCGTTGTGCCCAGCCCAGCTCCGTCGATGCCCGTTCTCTTTGCGAGCAGCGCATTCGTTTTATACGTTGAAGGTATACGCCGGTGTCCAGTCATGTCAAAAACTGGACAGGTCATCAGAAGTCATCAGAAGCTGTACACGATTTACTGACGCTAAATCGCAGCATCCGCGACGGTTAACTGCAGCTTCCGGGCTTTGGACTACGGCGCTACTATTGGCACGCAAAGGGTCAGCGCTGGTGGGCCATACTGTGAACATTTCTTAGATTTTCACATCACTCCTTTGGAAGAGCACGTACGTATCGGCCTCCTTTATTACTTTGTGGTTCACGCCTTTTGAGTGTAATCCGAAGGTTTAAATTGATTGCCCGATGCGGTATATACTTCGGTGGCTGGCCAGGGCATTGCGCTGCTGAGCTCGAGGTCGTCGGTTCGATCACTGCCGCGGCGGCCGCCGCATTTCGATGAGAGCGAAATCTAAAGACTCTCGTGCACGTTAAAGAATCCCAGGCGGGTAATATTTTCCGTCAGCGTACCCTGGCGTTCGGCACACACGTGTCATACATGCACCGCTGCGGAAACGGCCACTGGACTTGCTGAGGCCAGTGATCCTTCTCATCGTACCTCACAAAGAAAAAAAAATGACCGGTACACGTTTACAGCAAGGACGGTGACTTAAAGTGAGCTATTATATATGGGGAAGGATATTCAAAGAAACAATGCTAAATTGCAGCGCAGGCCTAATTCTCACATACAAAGAGCAACAGTACGGGCTGGTTCTGAGGGTCTGGTTCGCCCGAACGAAATTCTATTGATCTGGCGTCAAGCTAGGAGTCACTGATATCCAGGCAACCACTCGAGGACGCGACATAATTGCCAGACCGGCGTCATTCGCTTGATGTTCTGGCAACGAGAGCGTCTACGCTCTTCGCGATCAAACAGTGCGTAGGGCGATCTTTGTTCCACATTTAAAAATTGCCGCCGCTCTACACAAAAAGAATACTCAGGAAACAAAAATTTTGTTCTTCATCACTGAATTAGATGGCGCAACAAGTCCATAAAAGCTCCTGTTGGTTTATATTTTGCGCGGTGCGTAGGGGTAGCCGGCGTGGTAAGGAAATAGTGAGTAACTGACGGTGTCTCCGTGTGGAGACGTGGACCGGGACAGAGTCAAAACGCTTAACAGAACCATGAGTATTGAGTAACTGTTTTCTATAAAACGTAGCTCTTTCTTTGCATAAAACTGGGGTTTTTAATTCTTCTGAATGGTTGAGGCTGCGTTAAGAGAGAAATTTGAACAGCGACTCAGCAGAGCTTCCGTTAAACACGGAGGAGTCCGTCTTGAAACATCCTTTTATTCAGTAGTGTTTCGCCGCTTCATATGATATGGATCTCATTACGTTTGTTTGTGTCTCTAATATTAGTCGTTCCAGTGTGCAGCGTGACTCCTTCGCTCGATGAAAAAGGCAACGAAGAAAGTCGCGTCTCCGTACGGAGACATCGTGACTGAAGGATATATAGACCCGAGTAGGTGCTGTGCCAAAATCTGCGACGTCATGCTGAGCTGGTTCCTGAACTTCAGGGCGTCGTCGTCACCCGTCTTTCGATCTTGCGTCATTAACGGTTTACCGAGTCTCCTCATCAAGGTTACAGTGTCTGTTTTACAGTTGCAGAGGGGAAGCTTATTAAACTTAGCTTGGTATTCCTGTGTAATGCCCCTTTAAGACTTGCGTTGTTCTGTTTTAATTGTTGCTGCTGTTTTCATTTAACAGAGACAACCGTCGTGCAGAAACCATCGACTGTAATTGCCAATGTAAGCGAATACGCCGAACAAACGAACGCACGAGTGAGGCGAATGAAAGTACAAGTGAAAAAGCGAGAACGGACGAATGTTTTACTTTTCTGAGTCCGACAACCGAGGTACCTACTACGTGGCACCGACTTACCACGAAAACGGCCCAAAGAGCCAAGTAAGGCTATTCCCTTTAACAACAATCAATATTCAGTCTGCGTGGGCGTACGTCATCACCGTCAGCCTATTTTGGTGCCCATTGCAGCACGAAGGCCTCTCCCAGCGATATCCAATTACCCCAACTTGCGCCTGCAAGTTTCCTCATTTCTTCCCACCTAATATTCGGCCATCCTCCACACCGCTGTCTTATTACTTTACGCCTAACATTTTCCGTTCCATCGCCCTTTGCGCCGTCCTTGTTCTCGAGTTTTGTTCACCTCGCAAGTTTCTGCCCTCTGTATTAGCACCGGTGTTAAGAACGACCAGCTGCAGTGCAAGTTTTGCCGGCCAGTTTCGACAGTGGCGGCAACTTTCCTTGGCGTTACGCTCTAGCCTCGTCGCCGTTGTGACTGAATGAGTTGGACGAAGCAGGCTTTGTGCCGCAACACGACACCGCCTACCCGGGTCGAACGCGAGCGGGGGGAGATGCCGCGGGAACGTCTTCGAAGGCCTCTTCCCACGCGCCGTCCAAGACGCAAGACAATGGGCACGCGGTCGCGCCGTCGGGGTCAGCTCCGAGCTCTACGAAGTCCGTGTGACGTCGGTTCCGGACCGTGAACCCGCGCGCGTGTGTGTGTGTGTGTGTGTGTGTGTGTGTGTGTGTGTGTGTGTGTGTGTGTGTGTGTGTGTGTGTGTGTGTGTGTGTGTGTGTGTGTATAAGCCATCCCGCTGAGAGGCGGCGTGTTTACAATGGCTGGACGAACGTTTCCCTCACTTGGGTATCGGGGGGAGGACCGCGTGTTTATAAACCGCCGTTGTGCGGCTGCTCAAGACACTCTCTCAAGCACTCATGTTGGATTGACACTCTCTCAAACAGTCATGTTGGACTGATGTACTTTCTCTTGCAGTCATGCTAGACTGATGTAGATACTGTAAATAAACCCATATTCCTCGTTCTCGATGAGAAGCAGTCCTTCCCTTCATCAACGTCCTCTGCGTGGATAAGTCGGACGACGGCTTGGGCCAGCTACCTTCTAATTCATGCCCGACTCCAATCTTGACAACGGGTTACGAGCGATGGGATTGAGCCCCCAATCCTTACACCGGTAGAATGCAATCATTGGTACACTTTTCTTTTCAACGACAACGGTAAGCTCCCAGTGACTAAATGCTCGCCTTATGCACTCCAACACATGTTTATTCTTCTGCAATTCTTGTTTCAGGATTAGAGTCTCCTGCGAATTCTAGAATTGAATGAAAGGGAAGGGAAACTCCGACCAAAATTTGTTTAAAACACCCGATGTTTCGAAGCCCGACCGGCTCCTTTTTGATAGGTGAAATGGCGTGAGGTGTAGCATGCTTATGTGCATGTTTGGCGCTTGCACTGGCGCGCGGACACTTTTCGTAGACCTTGAAGAGTAAACGGCAGGAAGTGCTTCTGACGAACGATTGATGTTATCCGGCGTCTTTTGCATGTGTCAGGATTCCAAAAGGAGCTTTTCCTTATCTTTAATTCGGTTGTCCCCGACCAGGCAAACATCTGCAGAGTGTTTAGGTTAAATTCTAGAATTACTCTACGTACGTACAAATACGTACACAGTAGTGTATTGACATACGGGTATCATTGTAGGAGTACCTTAGAACGAGGAATTTTGTTGTAAAGAGAGAACGAGAATGCTCAGCCAAAACAAGCACCCTAAGAATTTTACACCAGCTGCGGACTGTGTACGGGAAAGCTCGGCACTATGAGGACCCCCTTTTAAATAGCATACAGCATTTATTCATACCGACAAACAGATGCCATAGAGCATCCCTGCGTGCTGCTCTGAATGAATAATGAAGGGGCTGATCTTGAGTTTCAGTCCTTCACGGGCGCGGATATTCATAAGTCGTCTCGTCGGCGAAAAAGAAATTATAAAAAAATTATAATCGCGAAGAAATAAATTGCATGAATTGGAGCTGAATCACGATTGCCGTAATGCAGTACGGAGTACGAAATGAGCTCGGGGGAAAAAAAAAGAAAACTGCTTTTGAGGTTCAGCTTGGTATGCGTTTTACGACTTTGATTTCGACGCACCTGGCCAGCGTCGTAAAAAAAGGACCAGCTCTTTTAGCCCAACTCTTAAACCCCGCAGCCGTGTGTGGCTGCCGTGTGTAAAATAACTCGCGCTGGTGAGTTCGCAATAAATAACGCTGCCGCTTGTTCAGTGTACTTACTCGCCAGAACGATCACAGCCAAATATCTTTTAAGTCTACGTGTAGGCTGCCTGTGTAACTTCTCTTTAAATTTACTGTTTCGGCTTGCGTCGACTCGCGATGTAGGCAGTATCGCGCAATCTTTCTTTCTTTCTTTTCAGCGCTGTCACTCACCCTGGGTTCGGGTCGCCTAAGCCCCCGCATTATTCTAGCTATACTACACTGGCCTTAAGTGAGTCGGCCGCCCGATGCTCCGTAACCTGCCGGTTTGATGGGATGTGCAGTAAGCGGCAATTCGCCATACCGGCATGCTCGGCTTACTTCCTAACGTATTACCATCCTTTTTTTAGGCTGTGTATTCCGGAATGGCCCTTTCATCTTGTAACTTGTGACGCACTCGGAAATTTCCGACGTTCGGGAAGGCTTGGCTCTTCCTGTAAAGACGCTCTGTGATCTCGGTATTCGGAGCTGAGTGCTTTTTGCACAACCGACAGCAGTTAGGGGCGTCGCTTTGAAGTCGGTGTTTACGCAGTTCTGGTAGAGAGACGTGCGGGCCGTAACGGCGGTGCACTGCTGCCATTAGAGAGCTTTAGTTTAGAGGACGCAAGCGGCTTGCGTACGCAAGAACTAGGCGCGACGGTACTGCGCGTGCGCAGACCCAGACATAGCGATCTGCGCATGCGCAGTATCTTGGCCCCTAGTTCTTGCGCACGCAAGCCGCCTGCGTCCCCTAAACTAAACCTCTCTCTTAACAATGCAGTGAGAGCCGCGGACTGTCGCTTACCATTATTATTAGCTTACGCTTTATGTCCTCGCATAGGAGACATGTTTGTGAAACTTAAGCGGCCTCGAGAGTAGAGCTACGCCAGTGCACTCAGTGCAGGTTTAGCAAAGTCAATATTCCTGCTTTTGTAGTGAAACGAACGGCGTCTGAGGCGTGTGAGAAGTAAAGAAAACGACGAAATTAAGGTCCGGTGAATTTGTTCACCGCGTGTGACTCTGGAAACTTTTTTCTTGTTTTTTTTTGTACTTACATCACCTCTCCTTGTATGATGCTCGAGCCTCCTCTTTGGGTTTGTTTGTTTTCGCCCCAGATTTCCTTTCTCGCGAGGTTTTCCTTCTTTCTTCGTCGCCAGCACCCGAAAGGTTTGGCTGCCGTTATAACTCGTAGACTAACTTATCGCCACCTTATACCGCCATCATCGGCTGTTAAGATGGCCGAGTCAACTCGCGTGCAGTGTAACACACGGTGTTCCGTTAGATTTGCACGCACTAATTCGCTTGTATACGTCCACCTCACGAGCGCATTAAGTTGACGTCCCTTTGAACAAAGTAGAAAAAAAAAATGCGACCCACGAACAGAAAATTAAATTGTCTGTATGGTACAGGAAAACCGGAGGGATACCCGTCCACCAGATCTGATACCTGATCATGGTGGCATGTATAGTTTAATAGACTATAAGGTCTGTATGCGTGCCTGTGTGCGTGTTTGCGCGTGCGTGCGTGAGGATGCCAGGTTTCCATTCAGACGCTTGCGCTATGCTTCCCAGTGCCATTCGCGCGCACTGCCTGCATGCTTCCTCTTGGAACAGAAGGCCGCGGCGGCTACAGCGAAAGAGCTTTGGCATCGCTGCGGGCGCAAAAACGGACAGAGCGGCAACAACGGAGAATGCGACGAATGAAAAGAAACTTCTTGCCGTGCTGGCGCCCGCCGCCGCCGCCACTTCCTTCCGCTGGCTTGACCGGAAGCGTGGACAGGAAGTTGACGCGAAGAAGGCGGGCCGGCGATTGGATGGTGGTACATACAGCCGAGACGTAGCCGAATAGAGTCGCCGTTCGCGATGGCCGCTCCTCTCCCATATCGTCCCGTACATGTCGCCGCACTTGGGTTCGTTCGTTCGGGTTTTGTTTCGTTTTGGTTCGTTCTCTCCTTCCTTCTCGCCACGATGCGGGAGCCTTGAGGCATATTTCGACGAAGGCCGGCACTATCCCGCCCCCGCTGGTCCATTTAGGCCTCTTCCGCTTGCACCCCCCCCCCCCCCTCGGTATTAGGTATACGTGAAGGGGAGGAGCAGTGATTGCGCGCGAAGAAGCACCAGAGTCGGTATTGATCGATTGGGCGGCTGCTTTAGTGCGTATGTATTTATAAGGAGGCTATGCGTTGAAGAAAGCGGATATGAGAAAGACGCTTGTTATGTCTGCGTGGCCAAGTGCGCCTTAGCACCGCTTGCAGGTTTGGTGTGTGTATAGTGGGGCACGTAGTATGCGTTATGCGACGCCGGACGTCGGCAACTGTGCCTCTTGGGTATATGGTTGCACGAAATATTTTTTGGCGCAGTGCGGGAAACTGCAACAGCGCGAGGAAGATGCGCGGCCAACGGCATAGTCAAAAAAGAAACAATAAATATTGTATTTGAGTACACGACTGCGGACGGCAAGCTGTCACACCAGGCGTCGGCGCGATTAGAACCTGTAGAACCTGTATGTGTCTGTCGGCATGCTTAACCATAACTGTATATATCTTTCTGTGCAGTATTTCGGAAGCCACAGTAGGCAGTACACTATTGCACGAAGACGAGGTTGTGCGTATCACAGAGAAGTTGTTCATGGAAAAATTACGATATTCGTTGTGATAATGTGTTGCTTGCTCAAAAGATGAGTTCAGAGCCGGCGGAATCGTTGGAGTCTGCCGATCATTTTTTCTTCTTCTCTATTCCTTAATTATCTCACGTTTCAGTAGCTCAGGAAAGTCGCTGCCTCAGCTAGTTACGTCGAAGGAAGCTGCGTTTAGAAGGTGGAAACTGACAGTCGCGTCGCGAGCCTTCTTCGGGTCTATTCTCTCGCGACTTGGTGTTGCCTAATAGGGTGTACAGACTCATTTAGTGGCCGTAAACGTTAAGAAAGAAACAAAAAAAAGCTTGTGTGGGCGTTTACTCGTAAATAAGCACAGTATTATAGCTTTAGATCACTTCTAGGTGTTCAAAAGCACGATAAACCTGTCCATGTTGAGTCCTATGAAAACGCGCGCGTCGCTACATTATGCTTAAGCCATAGCGTCAGTACATTAGTTTTACAGCGAAGCTATTAGTCACTAGTTGGTAGGGATTCTTCGTGTCCTCATGGGCGGTGCTCACACAAAAACAAACGGCAGCTGGATGGCTTGGTGTTTGTTTCCGCGTAACAGAACTATGTCTTCTCGTATGTTGGAATGACAGTCCCATGCTATATAACCTCTGCAGGTTGTAAGTCGTACTTTACGAATTTTCTGGCGCATTTTACTTTGAGAAACTCAGTAAAGCCTGTTTCACATGCAAGCGATTGAGCGAAGGGAGCGAACAGCGGCGCGGCGCTGCGAAGCTTTTCGCGAGGTTTCGTTTCACATGCATTGCCGCCGCGCGTTTTCCGCCGCTGCGAATAGCAATGTTGCTGGCAAAAAACACGGGACTTTCAGCCAGTTTCGGTAGTTTGTGACTACCAACAAAAGCATTGCTTTGTCCCTGCCTCTCAAATATTTATTTTATAAATACATATCCTGCGCTTAGCAATTAACAATTCGTTGAAAAGCTCTCTTGGCATGTTGCCCGTACCACGTGTAGCAAGTGAATAAACATCGTCCTATGCGCAGGCTTTCCCGCACTAGTCCTCCACTGGTCACGTGTCGAGGCGGGCCGTTCGGAAGCGGTGTTGCCGCTCTCCCGCTGCGATGAAATTCCAACTTGCCCGAACCTATCGCATAACACTTTCGACGAAATCCAAGAAGCATTTCTCCTATCTCAGCGGGAACGCCTACTCAAGACGGAAACTGGTAGACTAATACTTCAGCGAGTGGGCTACCCAGCGGACTTACGCGTCATACACTCTACCACTAACATTCCAACAGAAAACAGAGCACGCGTGCACGTAGCTCCCATCCCAAAGAACATGTCGTCCCACTCCTGCGAAGGCAGAAGAACAGCAAGAGTGAACTACGTAAGACGGACAATGGGAAGAAGCGGCAGGGCCGTCTACGTAGATGGAGCCTTGTACGGACCTCCCAATGGACATTCAGCGGTAGCAACTGTGGTGGGATCCAATCATCAAGAAATCACAAGTGTAACCATATCAAACTGCTCCGTCCTGGAAGCAGAAGTGGCTGCGATAGCACTCGCCATACAACACGGGAATGCTATCAACCAATCCCTTCATATTATCACCGACTCGCAGGCGGCTTGTCGGCTCCTCCTAGCAGGAGGAATCCATAAAAGACTGCTCCACCTTGTTCAAAGCAGCCCAGTGTCAAAGACTCACGTTAAACACCAGATCACTTGGACCCCCGCACACTCTGGGTTGGAAGGGAACGAGATAGCTGACGGTCTAGCTCGAGGTTACACTAGCCGAGCTGATCAAAACACAATCTCCCCCGACCACTCACTACTTCAGCCAATGTCAACAGTTTATAATATTAGGCTCCATCATCAACGCCTCATGCGCCAGTTCCTACCACCACCACATGGACAACTTACGGCGCAGGAAGCCCGCGACTGGAGACAACTCCAGACGTACACTTTCCCCAACCTGTATAAATAGCACATTCTGTTTCCAGAACGCTACAGACCTACCTGCCCATGGTGCGACGGTCACCCCACCACCTTCCATGTTACGTGGGGGTGCACGGGGGATAAACCCATACACTTACGAACACTTCAAACGAAGGAGCAGTGGGAGGCCTCTCTGTCCAGCTCGGACCTGACAACCCAGCGCAGCCTGGTACAGCAGGCAAGGGCAGCAGCACAGGCCACAGGGGCTCTGAAATGAGTTTTCCATCCGCCGCCCAAGTCTTCGACAACTACTTCTTTCCCTTCGAAATAAATGTTTCTACTACTACTACTACTACTCGCCGCTCCCGCCGCCGCCGCCGCTCGAAACAGATTTCTGCGGCGCGGCGAGAGGATTCGCGAGCATTTTCGCTTGCATGTGAAACAGGCTTAAGGCGTTTGCGCAAGGCGGAGGACCTGCAAGGAGGATGTGTGCTGTGCTAACGGTACCACCACCTAGCGGCCGCCTCCACTCAGACAGACATCAAACGGCAGCTGGAAAAGGGCTTTGTCTTTCAGTTTCCGCTAAACTGATTTATGTTTTCTCGTGTAACACTCCGAATAACACTCCGAAGCTATCATGTCTGCAGCTTGTGTGTAAGGCCTACTTTACGCAATTTCTGACTTAATTCACCTTTAAACATCAATTTGGTAGAATGAGACACTTGCGCTTGGCGGACGGCCTAGCAGAATGAGGATGGACGTTGCACTTGGCGTACGTGGGTGGGGGCGTGTCGTATACGCCGCTTGTGGTGGTGTCTGTGTGACGTCGTTTAACGTCGGCAGCAGTTCGGCGGTAAATCCACTTTCACAGGGTGGAATGGAGGTGGATTTTTCTTCCTTACTAAGCAGAACGCGTTTCTTTTATTATGCGTTTCTTTAGTTAAATGTATATTTAAGAACTCCCGACGCATTTTTTCCACGAAGCATGGATGTACCAACCTTTCTGACTGAGTCTCGTATGGCTATATGTGCTGTACCTTGTTGCCCTTTCTTACGTCACGCGTTACTCTCCTCGGACAGCCGCGGTCGAACAGTCGTAAAAGCCAAGAACTGTCGTCTTTGTTAGTTCTATCGTCGCTTTTGTATAGGTTTGTTGCTTTGCTCTCGGACAATCTTTACGTTGCTGTGAGTGGCCGTGCAAGCTCGGCTCTCTCAGCAGGCGAAAGCGGTGGTTGAAGCGCGAGACCAGAGCGCGCGTATACCACGCGCGCCCGTGCGGCGCGGTTTCTAAATAATGGGAAAACGCCGTCCGTATAGCGTTGCTGGTGCAGCGACTGCATAGCATTTCATCGCCTGCGGAGAAAACATGTTTCAATCTCGGATTGGGACCGACGACGGCGTGTGTCGGTTCTTTCGTGGGTTTCCTTTGTTTTATCCGGCGTCCCTCCAGAGGTATATACGCAAGCCGAACGAGCGCAGAAGGCAGATTGATTTGTTTCTTTCTTTGAAATCTGTGCCGGCTGGATGTGTTTGTAGCTTGAGCGACGCACAGATGCCCAAGCGACGTGGAAGTTATTGAAACCCAGCTTTCGTTAGGCTTGGGAGGTAGGAAGTGTTTCGTACAATAAAAAAAAAAAAAAACGCGCTCGCGAGGAACATGAAAAAAAAAAACGTCAGCTTTCAATTGACGTTCACGCGTCGGGCTGGAGGGGGGGCGGGGCCTTCCCTGCGGAAGCTTTTGAATGCGTGCGGCCGGCGTTCGATGTGTGTATCGCCGAAGCTCCTGAAAAACCGACAAAGTGCGAGAGTTCATAGTACCGTTTTCCTTACATACCGAAGTGCGAAGTTGGGCCACCGCATAAGCGCGGTGCGAGTCGACTTCGTTTCTTTATTGTTTCTGTCTTATTTTTTTGTCTGTCCCCCGCGGCTGTTTCTTGTTGCTTCTCTCTTTTTCTTCTCTCTCTCTTCATTTCTTCCTTTATTTCAACTCCAATGGCTTCGCGAACACCGCTGACATGTCGAGTGGGGATTCGCGCGTTTCCCTTGGGTGATATGCCAGCTTCTGCGCTTTCGATAACGGCTTCGCCGCTTTGCTGGCATAGGTCGCGTATTGGTTCTCCGATTTTCTTTCTTTCCCTTTTTCATTCTATGTTGCTTTTATTTAACTGCCTTTCTTCTTTCGCTCACTCTCGCGTGTGCTGTCTCCGAGGTGCTTAAGGCTCGTAATGCCGACTTGGAAGTTTCGGATCTTGGAAGCGAGCTCTTTTTTTCGAGTAGTGCCAAGCCCTTACAGATGTAATTTTGGAGATGTTTCCGTTTCACGGTTTTCAATCGTCAATCCTGGCGCCCCATTTCTAAAGCTCTCCTGCGTCGCCCGTTCGGTATTGAATAGTTTCTTATATGCTTGACGCTGGCGTTAACTGAACTTTCTTGCTGCCGTGTTTGAAGACGCGCCAGCGTCTGTACTGAAAACTAAAAAAAAAGTTCCGGATCCATGATTTACACTGCGTTCACCACATTGCAAAGTGTTGTTCAGGTGCTCAGTCGAGACACGTCCTGCCTCTTCGAGAAGCCAAGTGCAACTGACGGCCGTCCGGGGCAGAATCTATCTATCTATCTGTCTGTCTGTCTGTCTGTCTGTCTGTCTGTCTGTCTGTCTGTCTGTCTGTCTGTCTGTCTGTCTGTCTGTCTGTCTGTCTGTCTGTCTGTCTGTCTGTCTGTCTGTCTGTCTGTCACAAACACACAAAGATACGTGTGTCCTGCTTCCTACTTTCCACATACACTTTTTTCCAGTCTGACAGTCCTAATGCTCATGCATTAAAGGATATAAATTTAGGGAAAATAATTCGTGCGCTACCTGCTCGTCGATGTCTCCGGCGCATATCAGTAGTATTACATGCTTCACGTCTTATTGCTTTGAGAGATAAGTACAAAGCTCAGAAATAAAAAATAATTATTGTTGACTGTGTACAGGGTGTCCCAGCTAACATTAGCCAGAGTTTGAAATATGTAAATGCCACGTAACTGGACAGAACCAAAGTTGCTTGTCATTGCTTGCAGATACCCAAAATATTTTTCATTCCGCATAATTACATAATTATGTTTAATTAATCAACTTCCCAAATATTATAATTCTATGAAAAATGTCAATGAGAGAATTGTAGAGCGACATGAAAAACTCCTGATGCAGCTTTATGTTGCACAGTACGTGCTACATAAAAGTGTTTTTCCGAGCGTCAAAGCCACCCGCGAATACACGCAAAGCGGCCAGTCGCTCGGCAGTTTCGCGTGTATTTGCGGGCTGCTTCACGCTCGAAAAAACCCTTTTATGTAGCACGTATTGAGCAACAGAAACTGTATCGGGAGTTTTTCATGTCGCTCTACAATTTTCTCATTGGGACTTTTCATCTAAATATAATATTTGACTTTATTAATTAAGAATAATGATTTAATTAGGCAGAATTTAAAAAAATACTCATTTGAGTATCTCCAAGCGACGACAAACAACATTACCTTGGTTCTGTCCAGCTATGTGGCATTCGTGCTGCTGCTGCTGCTGCTGCCGCCGCCGCCTGGCACACCGCCTCGGGCGCGGTTCAGAGCGTGTGTATACTCGACAAGAGCGAGTCAGAGAAGAAAGCGACGCGAGAAACTCGGTTGGACCTCACCGCTTGGAATGTGCACAATTCCCTCTGGAGCTCCCTGGGCGTCGCGTCATTGGCCTCTTGACAGCTGTAATTATCGGTGACCACCCTGAAAAGCATTGCAGAAACTCCAGCGCTTCCCTTTCTACTAACGTGCGAGTCCGGAGGGGACGTAGATAAAATTGTGGAGAGAAGGGAGAAGAGACAGTTCCCATACGGGGGTGGAGGGACTGGAGAGTGGCTTGAGAAGGCAAGGAAACCCTACTACTATACGACAGAGGTTGCGGGGAAACTGGGTAAGCTTAAGTTCAAGGTACGGTACAACTATGTTCCTGCTATTTCTGAAAAATAAACACCATGCAAACATGTCAAGCAGACAAATTGCGCAGACCTTGCTGAAGCAGAGCCACGTTAATTAAAGCGCACCGCCGGGTCCAGGCGAGACTACGGAACCGTTGGACCGTCAAATCGACGCTTTTGTGCTTACAGCGGTAGCTTTTCGGCTATGACATTGCTAGAGGTCGCGGATCTGATACTGACCGCGGCAGCCGCATTTTGATGGGGGCGAAATTAGATTTTGGGGCACGGCAAATATCACGGCGTCAAAATTAATCCGGAGTCCAACACTACGGCGTGCCTCACAATCAGATTGTAGTTTTGGCACGCACAGCCCCATAATTCAGTTAAAGTTGAATACTTCTGCCACGATGCGATGTTTCATGTGAGGCAATAACAATGCTCAACCCTCTCAGAGGTTATGAAATATGGCGCACAACAACGCCTCAAGCAGACTCTTCTCCCTGTGTGTTCTGTGTACTACGCAGACAAACAGCAGTGGTGCGCCCTAGGTAACGCCAGGTAAGCGGAAAAACGCTAATACGTAATTGATAGAAAGTTAGATGTTTAATCAGACTTTTTTTCAAAGCACTCTACAGCTTCCTAATTTGATTTTTTTTGTCTAACTTCGTTGCTCTAGAAGTTAGTTAAGTAATCTAGACTAATTATGCAATTACGCAAAATAAACAAAATAGCGTGACTTACGCCATGCATGCAACATGCCAACAATGGTCGCGTGGCCTTGGAGTGCATCGGCGTATTTTTAAACTCTGGCTAAAGTTAGCTGGGACACCCTGTATATAATTGATCGCGCTCTAAATGAGACGAAACGTGCCGTCGAAGTTAAAATGCACGTATTTCAGTCCTCTCAAGCTGTACACACGAAATCTGGGCAAATGTTGATCCTGGTTATCCTGTTTAACGAAGGTTGGTTTAGGATTGGCGCCGTGTAGATTGTGCTGTGGTGGACCTGAACTTAAATAGAAGCAGATGAAACAACCGCCTCGCTCATGTTACCAACTGTGTCAGTGATAGCACCGACGTTTTCGTAAAAGAACTACATGACCTATAAGTGAGCTTTGATGCCGAGCACAATTTTCCGTAATAATACTTTGCGGCAGGAGCAAACTGTAAGTATGGTGAAGGTAAAGAAAAGCGAGAATCATTAACAGCCCGTAATATGTGCGTCTGGATCACAGTTGCAGTTGCTCAAGTGGCTCGGCCGCAAATATTGACTCCTCTCAGGGCGGAACAACGCGGTACATATGCGAATATATGTATGCTTTGATAGGTTTTGACATTATTTCATATCAGCGATGCGCCGTTTCCACAATAGCCGAAACTAACGACGGTTTCTTGCCGTAGACGCCGATGCAAACAAATGCACTGCTTAGGCAAATCCGACGTGGAAGGCTGTGCCGAATACTTTTTCAATATGCGAAATGTCTAATGAATGCCTAAAAGGAATACAGAAGTCGAGGTGAAAGAGCGGGCATCAGCGACAACAAACTCCAAGGCAGCCGCACGGGCGGACGGAACTCGGCGTGCCTTTTATCGGCCGTACTGCTAGCGCAACAGCGCGCACCAGGCCGGCTCATCCTGTAATGGGTGAATGCTACATGACTTCCAGGAACGACATGCTACTCCTGAGAATCCATTAATAGTGAAACGAATCGCACAACCGACGCACACACAACATGGGTGCAGATGTACAAATCAACCGGCGAGAGTACCGGCACTCTTCGAGAACGTTTCCAGCGGCGTGCGGCAGAGGGCAGCACGGGAACATGTAAAAGGCGGATTGCGCCATTGCATTCGGATGTAGACAGGATGCAGACAGGAGCAGTGATTTAGTCGCACTCATGCCGAGTTTGTAAAACGCTAGCGTGCTCTCGTCTAGTGTCATCGTTGTGCACTTATAGAGAGCAAGGCCCAGGGGCAATAGCCCGGAATGCCGCCCCGCGAATCAGCCAATCGCATGTATGCGATAATGCGCCTGTGCGATGGAGGCGAGAAGAGCAGTCCTGTGGGTGAGTGGAGGCGGAAGGACGCCAGCTGGGCCGTCGAGAACAGAGTGTAGTAGACAATGTAACGACACATGTTCATGCGTTGTGTTTTGTAGTGTGTGTCACGAACGGCATGTGCCATTGAAATGGTCGTTTCGGAGCGCTCCCGCAGAGCTGCAGACGTAATGTAAGACCGTAATAGTTATTGCAAGCAAGCACAAACATGATTCCGATGGGCAAGCATGTTGCCCGCAGTACTTTTTGGTTCTTTCATTTTTTTTTTCAATTGAAGCCAATAAACTCGTTCAAGTCATACGCGGTTGCCCGAACGCATTCGGGCGACCATACGTGAACAAGAGGACAATAACGCCTTTGCTGTAGACAAAAAAGAAAGCGAAAAAAAAAACCGGAGTCGCCAATGTTTAATCGAAGTAAGAGAGAGAGAGAAAAGCAACTGCCTCTCTCGGAGGCTTTGTCGCAGGGGCTTGTCCCTTGTCAAAAGGACCTGGTGCGCCTGCACGTAGTTTGCGTGATCTCGGTGGTTTGTGCCCCCCGTCCACGCACACACGCACACGCACGCACACGCACGCACGCACACGCACGCACGCACGCACACGCACGCGCGCGCGCACGCACGCACGCACGCGCGCGCACGCACACGCACGCACGCACACACACACACACACACACACACACACACACACACACACACACACACACACACACACACACACACACACACACACACACACACACACACGGGCACAAAGGATGCTGAAGATCACGCCATTAACGTTATTACCCTTCCACAGCAAGATACTTGTGTTCTTAATAGGTGCAAAGGGATCCGTATAAATGGGAGCAAGCGTCGTCTTCACCGTCATCGCTCCTGTATGCACTTACCAACGTTCTTTCCTCCCTTGTCGCGCGGAAAGCAAAAACCTTTCTCGCATCAGTAAGGGGAGGATTAGTAAGAAAGCGTCTCGCGCTAGCAACTGTGTAACGCTCTTTTGTTTCTTTGTTTTGTTTTTCTTACTTCCGCACCGCGCTGTTTTTTCAAATCGTAATGTTGGACGCCGCTTTAAGACAATAGGAACAAGAGGATGCCAAAGCGCGTGGCCCCTTCTTCATTCGTGGATACCGAAAACGCTTTTTAGTTTGGGATTTCATTTAGTTTACTGCTTGCGCCTCCCGAGTTTTCCCTTCGGAGCTCAAAGAGCAAGATCCCTCCCCTCCCGGTCATCCCCACCCTTCTCTAGTGTGGCGCGTTTCTTCTCGCTGCCCCGGACTGCTCATCGTGTGTCCCGCTAATGCAGCAAGCGGCAGACGCGCGCCTCTTTGTCGTCTTCATATGCGCGCGCGCGCATTCTTCGCGTCTCTTTTCTCAATTTTTTACGACCGGACGAGGCCTTCTTTACGACGAGCTAAAAGGCAGCGAACAAAAGGACGAAGTTTCTCAATGTGTAAATCGTGCTCTCCCTTCTTTTATTTCTTCTGCTGCTGCAACGGAGCCCCCGCTGCTGCTGCTGATGCAGGTGCTGAGCCTTCGCTTGATCTCTCCCTCTCTCTCTCTGTTCCTACCTTTTTTTTATCGCTTGCCATGCGAGGCATGAAATGAATACGTTCAACCCTTCGCGCTTAATGCGCGGCGAAAGTAATGATGGCGCGACGGTTGGCTGCGTTGATTCGAAAACGCAATTGTATGTAGCACGTGTGGATCGAAGGCCCACATATAAAGATTTCGAAGAGGCTTCGAAGTTGCCCAGCGCGGGCTGGGTTGACGCGCGCTTACTTCGAGTATTCGAAGCTTCCTTGACGGTTTGGTTTGGTGCCGTGGGGACAGTGAAAAGAGGAAACTTGATCGCGCACGAAAACGTTGCGCTGCATTTAGAGCTTTATGTGCTCAATCTGCAGCTGCTGCCTGACACCGTGCTCCGTTGCAGTTTTTCTTTCCTTCCCCTCTAGTTCACAATTCACAATTTGTATCGCAGTATTAAAGGTAATTGCTCAGCGAAGAAGTTTCGCGCTTGTGTTGCCCCCTACGTTTCGGCGTTACGGTTTGTAACCTACGTGGTCCCAGCGTCGCATAGAGGCGGGGAAACCAGAAACGGCAAAGTAAACGGCAAGCGGCTCCGCCTGAACCGGAGGAGCTATTGGCGTATTAATTTTGTTGCACGCACTTCAATGTGAAGCTTTGAACTTCTTTCATTTCCAGTACCCTAAACTAGCGCGTCCTTCATTACATTTTTTTTCACCACGTGGTTTGGGAAATTTCGCCTGGGGTTCCGCTGGATTCCGCTGGACATGTTCGTAAATATAGTCTCGGCAACTCAAACTTGTCTGACGCCTCACCTCCCTTCCTTCGGGGCCTGTAAGCGTCTTAGCCCTTGGTAAGTAGGCATCCACGGTGTCCGGACCTCCCAAGCCATTTTAATTGTGATAGCCATCATATGGACACAGAATGCGCATTTTGCCGTTGCCGTGCTGTTCCGTATAAAGTCCAAGGGCGATAACACCGTCATTACGGGCCCTATACGCTGTATGTGCGAGTAAAAGCGTGCGAGGGGAGCCTACCATCGACGGCTCAATCTCGCGCGCGTTGTTGTGCCATTACCACAAGCCCGGATTCCGAATCTGCAAGATGCAGAATCTATCCTGCGAGCGCCCTAATTCTCCCTTCACAAGTCAAGATGCTGAGCCGTCAGGCAGCGGTGTCCTGCGGGAGAAGCCTCGGCGAGCAGCATGTTTGGACGTGTCAGCGTGTGCCAGACAGCCCGGCGCCGCACCTCCTTTTGCATGGAGGTCTCCGCGCGCGCGAACTTTGAACCGGGTGGCCAGCGCGGTCGCTGGTTGGACCCCTCGGACGACCGGTTGTGTGCTGACTTTGTATTGGGCCGTTTGAGTGACAATGGTTCTCGGGGATTATAAAGCGGCGAGGAGGCCGCCTCGAAAACAGGATCCGCCGACCCACCGGGAGACAGTGTCGCTCCCGACTGGGGTGAGATGTGTCACGCGTTTTCGCCGGACGTCGTCGTGCGAGAACAGTCGCGTTTGTTGTGAGCACTCGGCCCCAGTGCCGACCCGTTCATGTCCTGTATGATAACCTGTATATAATGTATAAAGTCCCTTTTGTTATTCTCATCGACGCCAGGCTCGGAGTCTTCGCTACCAACGCTCTGTCACGAAACGGTGACGAGCGCTACGGGACCACAAAGCCGTAATCGTGGTGCAGCGGTGCAAAAGTCCGTAACACTGGATGGCAGCTACGGGATTGACCGGCATCAGCTACCTCGGCGCGGTGAGTGCCTGAAGTTTACCTCAAACACCAGACTTTCTCTGACACAGGTTATAGTAGCTTAGGGAAGGATTTGGTGTTGCATTGTGATAACCTTGTGTGTTTCAAGCCTAGTAAGAGTGTTTTGAAAACCAGGGGATGCTGAGTGGGTAAACAGGGCAGTGTGTGAAATACTTGCATATGTCTTACTAGTAGTGTTATAGTAGCGTACGGCAGGTATATTCAAAAAGGGTAAACAGCAGGAGGACAGTGTGAACGATGGAGAAGTACAAGGTCAAGGAACTTCTCGAAATTTGTGAGGAGTTGGGCATTGAGTTGGGCTCAACCAAAAGAAAGAATGCGATCCTTGAGGTCATGAGGACCGGGGACGTAACGGCTGAGGAAGCCGCTGAGGCCTGGGCGGATATCAATGAACGTCGGGAAAGGGAGGAGAAGGAACGTTGCGAGCAGGAAAGGAAGGAAAATGAACGACGGGAAAGGGAGGAAAGGAGAGAACAGGAACGTCGCGAAGAGGAAAAGGAGGAAAGGAGAGAACAGCAACGTCGCGAGGAGGAAAAGGAGGAAAGGAGAGAGATTCGTGAGCACGAGCTTAAAATGAAAGAGTTGGAGACCCGAAATAGCTCGCCAGCGCCTAGTCTCACTTCTAATGTTCCAAGAATACGCGATCAACTTCCACCCTTTGTCGTCGGAGAGGATATGGCCAAATACCTCGTGAAATTTGAGCACGTGTGTGAACGGAATAGCATTGAGCGATCCCTTTGGGCACAGAATCTGTTAGCGTTGCTTCCTGGGGAGGCATCAGACGTAATAACTTGCTTATCGAAAGAGGCGTTTGAGAGCTACAGTGATGTGAAGGAAGCGCTACTGCGGAAGTACAAATTGTCGCCCGAAGCTTTCCGGCAGAGGTTCCGGTATGCAAAAAAGGGTAAGGAGTCGAATGTTGACTTCGCGTTTCGTCTAAAAGCCGACCTGGTGGAATGGCTGAAGGGCGAAGAGGTTTACGACGACCGCGACAAAATTGTCGAATGCATCGCGTTGGAGCAGTTCTACCGTTGCATTGATGAGGATGTCCGGCTCTGGCTGCAAGATAGGCTAAAGGATGTTAAGCTAAACAAGGCAGCAGAGTTAGCGGAAGAGTATTACACACGCCGCAGCTTGCACAGCAAGGCAGTGCGCGTAGAAAAAGCTGATAGGAGAGATTGGTTTTCCGGGAAGTCCGACGAACGGAAGCAAATCACGCGTCGCGAGTTTCGGGACGACGAATGCCTTACCAAAGAAACTGTAAGGGAAGGCCAGAATGCATCTCAGAATGATGCCGATGGTCCGAAACAGCGAAACGAAATGACGCGTTCTTTTGAAAAACGGAAACCGTTAACCTGCTACAATTGCAAAAAGCAAGGGCACATCGCTGCAAGCTGCCCAGAGAGAATTGCTTTTGCAACGATACAGGAAACTCACAAGAACATACGTCTATTGGAGCCCTATGTGCAGGAAATTAAGGTAAACGGCAAGAAGTGCCGAGCACTGCGGGACTCTGCAGCAACTATGGACGTTGTTCACCCGTCTTTCGTCTCCTCGAGTGATTTTATGGGAGAGTGCGTTAGGATACGGCAAGTGGCCGAGAAGGAGAGTGTCTGTTTACCGATCGCAACGGTTATCATTGAAGGAGAATTTGGGAAACTTAACACCGAAGCCGCTGTGTCAGCCGCCCTCCCGGAGCAATTTTCCTACCTCTTCTCAAATAGCTCGGAGCAGCTGCTGAGGGATCACGGCAAATCATTCTTTGCCGACGTGGCGTACATGGCCCCCACGCGATCCAAAGCGCGCCCGCTGTCGAAGGAACTTGACTTAGCGTCGGTGAGCGAACAGCGGTGCGGTACAGGGACCGATCAGGGTAACTTGAGTGGCGAGCAGTCACGGGAGAGGCAGAGCTCGGAGGCTGGCCTAGGCGAGCGGGTCTTGGAGGTGAGTGGGAGTGACGCGAGCAGTGCTAGCCGCGATATAGACGCGACGCCGCAATTAGGCGACGCGGGCTCCACACTCGCTCCGGTTTCCGCCAGCTGGCAGGAGCAGGCTGCAGTTGAAAGGGAAACTCGGATTCGCGAGCAACAGGAAGACTGTTCATTAGCCGATCTGAGGAAGAGCGTAAAACGGGGAGTGAAAAAAAAGAGGGTTTCATTTGGCAAAGAATCTGGCTTATTGTACCGCCGCTACACGGATAAGCAGGGTCGCAAATATAAGCAGCTTCGGATTCCGCGAAAATATCGCCGGGAAAAATGAATGACCTCATTTGCTTCCTCAGTAGTATGTTTTCGGTCCAAAGCGATTTCAAGGGGACCATTCTATTTGTCATTATTATTGCTGATTATTAATTGTTTCTATTTTGGTGGGTTGTTAATTTGAAAACTGATTGTTTGAGCCTTGTGTGCTAGATCGTACACCTGCCTCTTGTTGCAGCGGGAGCAAAAGGGGATAGCGATTTAGTTAGGTTGATTTGGATTATGGCCTTGTCTGGTGTTTGACGGGAGACAGAGGGCACTTGTTCGTGTTGGGTGTTGCCTTTTGCCGGTCGGTTTTGCAAGCTGCAGAACGACCAACCGGGACCAGTGGCGAGAAGCAAGGTCTTAGGAACGACCAGAGCGGAGCTGGTCGAGGTGCCTTGGCGACAACGCGGTGAGCAGAGCTCCTGTCCTGGCGAGTCGGACCTGGGCACGTGAAGTTACCTGGCGTCCCGACACTGGACGTGAACTTGGACGAGCCTGACGAACGTGCGCGCCCGGCATCCGAGCCACGTGGAGGCAGCTCGTCTTCCCGGCGCCTTATCTGAGGGCGGGGATGCTGTTGTGCCATTACCACAAGCCCGGATTCCGAATCTGCAAGATGCAGAATCTATCCTGCGAGCGCCCTAATTCTCCCTTCACAAGTCAAGATGCTGAGCCGTCAGGCAGCGGTGTCCTGCGGGAGAAGCCTCGGCGAGCAGCATGTTTGGACGTGTCAGCGTGTGCCAGACAGCCCGGCGCCGCACCTCCTTTTGCATGGAGGTCTCCGCGCGCGCGAACTTTGAACCGGGTGGCCAGCGCGGTCGCTGGTTGGACCCCTCGGACGACCGGTTGTGTGCTGACTTTGTATTGGGCCGTTTGAGTGACAATGGTTCTCGGGGATTATAAAGCGGCGAGGAGGCCGCCTCGAAAACAGGATCCGCCGACCCACCGGGAGACAGTGTCGCTCCCGACTGGGGTGAGATGTGTCACGCGTTTTCGCCGGACGTCGTCGTGCGAGAACAGTCGCGTTTGTTGTGAGCACTCGGCCCCAGCGCCGACCCGTTCATGTCCTGTATGATAACCTGTATATAATGTATAAAGTCCCTTTTGTTATTCTCATCGACGCCAGGCTCGGAGTCTTCGCTACCAACGCTCTGTCACGAAACGGGTGACGAGCGCTACGGGACCACAAAGCCGTAATCGTGGTGCAGCGGTGCAAAAGTCCGTAACAGCGTGAAAGAAAGGGAGGAAGCGCGCAGTCTTCCGTCGCGCGCGAGGCACCCAACGTTGCGAGGCGCCGGGGGAGGGGGGGGGCAGCGTTTTACTCCGGCTGCACCTGCGCATGTGGCTGCTGCGCTCGGTCGTGCGGCCGTATCTTGATAGCGATCTGCGTTGGGGGCAGAGTCTAGGTGCGGCGACGGCTCGTGGCTTTGTGCGTGCCGTGTGTTCTCGGCGCTCAGCTTGCGTTGAATCGATGGGCAGCACGAAGATCACGTCGCTCGCTGCTGCTGCCTCGCTTGCTCACGCCAGCCTTTCGACAGCGAGTGCTCGCGTTCATAGAATGTGATGTCTTCGTGTTTGCCGTGCGCACTGACAGCAGGCTTGTTGATTTAATTAACAAGCGAATGTTTAAAAGTTGACACGTCCGATAAAAATGCCATCCTTACTTCGTATGGCTGTCTGCTAATTTGCTATCGAAATCGATGGTTCGCCTTTCTCGCGAAACTGTGACGCTTTTTTTTCTTTGTTGATGTTAGCTTTTAGTGGCACTCTCGCCACGATTCTTGCTCGCCGCCCGCCCACCGCTCTACCCTCCCGTGCATGTATATTCCTTGCGCTCTCGGTGGCTAGATGTTACCGCTTGTCTATCACGTGGGGAGGACCTATTTCCCATGAGCATTTTGCTTACATTTTTTATAACTAGGACTCAAAATAGCTGTACGCGTTTTAGGACCGCATAGATGGCGCCACAGTGCTCTGTCATGGTACCCAGCAAGACCCGTAGGTAACGTACACTTACCAGAAACGCTTGTATTTAAGTGGAATTCAAGCGTCAACTGGTCTGCAGTCGATGTAAGGAAAATACGTTTGGAGTATTCGAGGAAAAGCATCGGGCGAGAGATTGATAGTACAAGATTCGTTACATGTATGGGTAGCGGTACAAAGTAGGCATAAAAGCTTTAAAGGGCAACTCCGGCGTTTCTTTTTTTTTTGCCATATTAGGATGCTGTCATCTTTAAATGGCATTCACAGTCCTTTCACCGGCAGGGTGATTGAGTTTGCTTGGAAATTCATCAATTATTTTAAATAGCCAATAAACGAGATACCGAAACGAGTAGCTGATCCGTGTGACGACACGAGTCGATGACGTCAGGTCCCACATTAACATAATGTAAACACGCAGAACGCGTGCTAAACACGCAGTGCACTTGGCGCTAACGCCGAAGAAGTGAAGCCGACGATGTCTTTTGACGACAGGGGGAGCTTTTACAGAGTTTCCAAAATAGACAGCGGTGATTTAAGCGACGATTGCAGTGGCAGCGGCGGTGTAGTCACCGATGTCACAAACACAGGGTGGCCAGTTGACAGGCATGAGTCGAGAAAGCAACCAATTTTTAAAATTCATTTTCAGGAAAACTAATTGACTTGGAGCCATATAGATGTCTATTTGACACCATTTCGTTTCAAGTTAAATGCCAATAAATCATCAGCATCATGTGGCACACATTGCTACATTGCTTATGTTGGAGCAACATAGTTGCATGACTATGCTGACTACGCTCCGTTATGTGATGATCATACTGTTGCCCATTATGACGACGGCGATGAATGATGTGTATGATTGTCCATTATGCTGATCTCCGCTTTCCAATCTTTCCATGATTGTGACTGGGGATGTTAGCATTGAAATAGCTAACCCCGCTGACAATTCGTTCCCGTTATCCGTGAAAGAGGCTTGTTTTTCATTTGGCCAGCGTTGACTTTGTGCTCACAGTAGATTACTGGCCAAACGTTTTAAAATAGGTAGGTACGTTTCGTATTCTATACTCGCGTTAGCGTCGCGCATCGGTGAAACATTTTTTTTTTTTTGCCGTATTGAGGTTTGCCAACTTTGTCGTTGAGTGATGGGATGCGCGTATACAAAATTATTTCTGTGCGAATAACTGATGCTGTATTGCGATAAACACCTCCTTGTCGCTGTGTTTCTTCAGCATTCAGCAGTAGTAAAGGTACACCTTTGGCATTTACAAACATTTCTTAGTCAGCGTTGCCGTTTAACCAGTAGTTTGTTGTGTTTATTCTAACTATAACCATAAGAATTTACCTTTATGACCGCAGAAACTTTCACTGCTGACGCGCGTGACCGAGCACCGCCACAATGGCTCGCAGTTGGCCTGTGTAAGGTGTCCCAGGTAACCAGCCAAACTTTTAAAAATATGCAAATGCCACATAACTGGACAAACCAGGGTAATGTTATTTGTCGACGCTTGGAGATACTCAGATAACTTTTTTTTTGCGTTCCGCCTAATTGCATAATTAGTCTGAAATAATTAAAACTTCTCAAATATTATAAGTAGATTAAAAGCGTCAATGAGAAAATTGCAGAGAAACACGAAAAACTCCAGATGCAGCTTTCTGTTTCTCAATACGTGCCGCATAAGTGTTTTTCCAAGCATGAGCGAAGCCCGCGAATACACCTAAAATTACCGCGCGACTGGCCGCTAAAGGTTACGGACGTTGTCTCTATCTCTGGCTACTAAAAAAATCCGGAGCATGTCTAAATATACTTTATGTAGTAATTATTCGCTTCCGCAACTGGAAATCGAAGGGTTGCCTTAGGCGATAAGATTACACGTGTGATTTTATGTGCGAGTTTATGAGTTTACACGTGTGATTACACGTGTGAGTTTATGTTCAATAATTTCTTTCATTGTCTCGTGCATCTTATTTTGCGTATTTCATCACCTGCACACGACATGTGCATGTGGACGCGTTCCGTTCTTTTTTGAAGCCAAGCTTTCGTTGCCTCTTCTCCCGATTTTCCGGGCGCTGCTGCTGCTGTGGTCTTGCTCGCGCGCGCTGCTGTGGGTTCCTTGCAACACCACCAGATGGCGCTCGCCTCCGCGCATCCCGACCGGCGACGCCGCGGCAGCGTTTCACAGTTTGTGCGTATGGCGCGCGTGCTGTGCCTGCTTTCCTGTGCGACAAAAATGCAGGTGCTGGGTGGTTGAGGTCGCGTGCTGGGCTGTGATAGTGTAAACATTACAACCGGCCATAGCCTGATGAGAGCGCTTGGTGCGGGCGTCTCGACAGCGTGCTGGACACGTGTACAGAAGGAGTGCGTAAACACGCGCCAGCAAAGTGGCTCCAAAGCATGCACTCAGCCACGAATACACTCAGTACACAGGCTCGAAAGAAGCGGCGCGCGGAACAGGAGCGTCTTCGCTACGCAACGAAACGTGGTGCAGACCGCGAATGTATGTAAACAATGTATGCATACAATTATAACTTTAATTTAATTACAAACAGGCCCATAATTTAATTATAGTTCAACACTTCTGCCTCGTCAATCAAAGCAAACAGCATACAAAGCTTCGCTTTCATCGATTTCCACAGTGCGTTGGATCGACCAATTTTCTCTCTCTCTCTCCCCCTCTCCCTCTATCTCGCTGTCTGTGTATGTGTGCGTGCGTGCAAACATGCATGCATGCATTTGCTTTCAGTATGTTTCTTCACGCAGTAAACCTGTCGTTAGAAACGCTTTCTCCTTTATGCTCCCCCCCCCCCCCCCCCCCCCCCCCGTTTTCCTGTGTCCTAAATCTAGGCAGCGCAGTTTGACAATGCTTCTCCACTTAGCCCCAACGGGAGCCTTATTCAACGCGTAAGAACGTTGCAGCAGCTCCAGCAGATCTGTCCGCCACCGTAACTGCAATGCGTATCGCTGCCGCCACTCTCGTGCTACCACACGCGTTGGCTCCGTCCCAGCGCCTGCGGCGGGACCGTGCGGCGTTCAGCTCGCCGTCGACGCGGCCCCTTTGCCCCCGCGCTGCGCAAATGCCGCGACGAATGAATAACCTCCCCTTGTGAATAACTCCCTGCATGGAGGCTTGCGCGGGCAGGCGCTCGCGCACTCTCTGCGCGTTATGACTCGCATGCGCTAACGCAATTAGCGCCGCCGCCGCCGGCTGAGCTTTCAGCGAACGTTTTCATCGCTGGCGCCTTGTCGCTCGCTTTTATCCTCTGCCGCTCTCGCGCTTGCTGCTGCTGCTGCAGCACCGCTTCACTGCTTCTCGCCGTGCCGCGCGCCGCCGACTTTTCTCTGAACGCCTTCGGACTAGTGCGGTGCAGCGCTGTCCAAGCCGGCGCCCGCCGTGAGCGAATCAGGGGGCCGGATTCGCAAAGCTTACGTTTCTACGAGGAACCGCTCGCAGTTGAAGCAGCCCGTGCATGTATACCGCCTGCCGAGTGCGACGCCGGAGGATGCGATGACCACAACTTTGGCCGGTTAAGGCCGCGGCTGTTTCGTGCAAGCGCGACTTTGCAAACACTATATATGAGGCTGTCAATTCACCCCTAATTGGGGCTCTGTACAGCTTCAGCAGCGTTGCTCTGTTTTACATAGGCTTGAGGTCTCAGTGCTTTCTGCTCCTGCTTATATCGCGACGGAGCCGGTATTGCAATTCTGTAAGGCTGCCTAAAATCCTGACTTACGTTAGACCACCAAAAAGCGTCGTCGGCGGCCGCGTGCTGACGCTCGACGATTTCCCAAAGTGCTCCGATGCGTCCTCCGTCATTTCTTGCTACATCTTTTATTTATTGTTATTGTTTTTTGGTTTTTGTGGTGAGACTTGGGAGACTGTCTAATTCGTTTTCGTCTCGTTTCGTTGCTGTCGTATATACTGTAGCCGTACCCTATCGCCTATTCTGCCGCGCTGTCGTAACTTCAGCGGCGGCAGCTTTCCAATTAGCGCCGATGCTAACGAGCGACTCGGCTTCAGCTGCTTCGCGTCGCGCGGGGAAACGTGTACGCAGCTCGCCGCTTTTTTCGATGTTCCTGTGTGCGCACCGCGAACACCGACGCCGTCTCCCTCGTCTTCGTCGTCTTCGGCCGCTGCCGTTGCGAAGCGCTCCCCTTTTTGTGCGCGCTCACGCACCTATAGTCTATATACACCGCGCCGCTTCGCCGGTACACGCGCTGTCTGCACAATACCCCCCGGGAGACCGTCACGGACCATTTTTCGCCGAAATGGGATGTGTAGGCACGTGCGCGGATGGACTTACTCAGGTTGATACCCTGCACTTGCTGGTGTGACAAAGCATATGGACCCCCCTGCCCCGCCCCCTTTCTTCTACCCTCTTGTTCTCTCGTCTTGTCAAGCGTGGCGCTGGAACCTAATTTGCACTACTCTTGCGTTGGCGAGAGATAAACCGTCTACTCTTGCCGCGGGCCTTTTGTGCTTTTCCGCCAGAGGCGGTACGTCGCATAACGGCGTTTTCTTTTCTCAATACCCATACGGGGGCACGTTGTGCGTACGTCGCACTACGATCGTTTCCCTCGGTGAACGCCGCAGCCCTTCGATGCCCGCTCTATAAGTGGCAGACGCATCGCTGATATGATTAAGCACGTTGGACGCATCCCTGTTGTATTGACGTGTCGCTCACATGCTTGGCTCCGTCACAGACAAGACAAGTTAGGGAGACGGAGAGAGAGAAGGGTAAGAGAACGAGGCGTCACTTGGCGAAGCATCGGCAGAAGTTTTCTGCAGCAACTCTTCGTGAAGTTTGAGACTTTTTTGGTTAGGATAAATGAAAACCGTCACAAGGAAAGTTTACAGCAAGTTGCAAGCAAGCAAGTTAACCATACGAAGCGCTCGAGTTTGCGTGAGAAGAGGACGTTACCCCCCTTTGGGTGCTGAATAAGGGCCCGGGGGAGGCTGAAGCAGCAAAATACCGAGATGACGCCTCAAGTTAACGTCGCTAGGGAAACGGGCGGGTGACGTGCCAGGGAATAGGAGGAGGAGCTTTGAGAAGCGAACTAAGCAAGCACGCGGCGATGGCAGAAGCAGCAGCAGCCGCGAGAACTGCTGCAGCAGACTTTGATGGAGCTGTGCATGGCCGAGACGCAGACGCCGCTGTTGGGCTGCTGCCTCCCCCGTATTGAATTGCGCTGGCGTCTAGCGGAAAAGAAATAACGAGGGGGGGGGGGAGAAGGAGGGGGGGGAAGCCTCCGCCGAGGGACGGCGTAATGTGAGAGCCCGCGGCGACTGGCTAGGCGTGCTCGCGAAGCACGCGTCGCTTTCGGTTTTGACGCGATCGCGCGCGCGCGGCGCCGTTGACCCGAGGGAGACAAACGCGGCTTGCGCGTGTGCTCCCCGCGTGGATATGGCGACAGCATCGGCAGACGTCGCGAAGGGGAGAGCCTTGTTTTACCCCGCTTGGACGTCAAGTAAGTGACGCGCTAGTTGCGCGGCGCTTTTGTTGTGTCGTTATTGTTCTCCCTGCTGCGTCGTCGTCGGTTATTATAAATGACCGGTCGTTTGTCTCGTGTGTAGGCCGCAGTCGGCCAGACAGGCTCGGCGCGTACGTAGCACCGCATCGCAGGCTTCTCTCGGCTCAGAAACGAGGGGGATCCTTTTGGTGCCGTCTGGAAAGTTGCTCGCTGAGCGATTGACTCGTTCTGTGGGATTTCGTGGATGGTCGACTCATCTGTAACAGAGTAGTTGAGATAATTATTCGTTTTAAGAGATGCCTTCGCCATTGAAGATAAATCCCAAAACATCGCCTCGAAAACGGGGAAGGCGCTCGTGGTCGTGGAACTGAAGTGGTTTATGGCCGCGCTATGCTGGTCTTTCGTAGCACTTCCGAGTGAGCGACAACCAAGTGGAACGCATTTCTTACGTTTCTCTATAAGTTGGCCTATCGCTCTACGCTTTTTCCATGCCGCCCCCCGCAGACGCCCGTGTGTACCGGCGGGAGGCGGGTGCACGTGCATATATTATATTTACGTGTGCGCGCCGTTGATCTGTCGCTACAGCGCCTTCCTTGCTTCCTTCCTTCCTTCCTTCCTTCCTTTTGTCCGGCGTCACGCTCACCATCTTCGGTCATACACCGCGCGAGGCGTTGCAGGAAAACTAGTGCGCTGGCCATTGAAAAGTTGCGACACGCGGATTTTCGCTAGTCCTATATGTGTAGCACACCACCGCCGTCGTGACAGCCACCACATGAATGCGCCCCCCCCCCCCCCTCCCTTATGCGTTGACATGCCGAGGAGATGGCGGGCTATAGTTGGTTGCCCATTGGCGTTGTATATAAGTATAAGGCTGCAATAGAACTGATGAGTGCAGCTGATTCTGTGTTGGGAGTTACGAACCTCTCTGGGCGATTGGCTGATTTTTCACTCCACATCCCAGCCGGTGCTCCAGCGGCCGCTTAAAGTGCGCGTACTGTGTCGCAATAAAGCTTCGACCGGGGCTAGTTGGCATCGCGTCGTTCTGCCTGCTGCGCTACACTCTTATACAAAGGACTTTTGCGCACACGTGTGTCTTCGTTTCGTTTCCTTTGTGTAACAGTACAGCGCAGTAAGCAGAACGAGGACTGTATTGCGGCGTGAGACGTTCGGTGTCGTAATCAGACGGGGGCCCCCCTATCTGGGACGGACGGTTGGCGCGCGCACGTGGGACGTCTTGTATGGCCGTCCACGGTGACGTAAGCCCTTCGCGTCAGCCAGACGGCCCTCTTCCCTCCCTGGAGACGTTCGTGATGGCCGCCGAGCGGCGTGACCGCCTGGGGAGGAAGGAGCCGCGTGCTGGCACGAATTGTCCCACGTCTACTGCATGGGTTTGTGCCCTTCGGGCGCGGTGCTGTTGCGACACGTGCGACCTGCTCCATGGCCGTAGACGCGCGCGCGAGGAAAACGTCTTCTTCGACGTCAAATGTAGTCAGATAACTAGAGGATCGATAGTGTTACTCGCGCAGAGAGCGCTTGCGCCACCGCAGACACGTAAAGCGCGCTGCGGTTATACTGAAAGTTGAGCGACTCGGTGTTGGTTCGTTCTCGGAACAGCGCGAAGAGACTGGACGTGGCCGAAGAGACGAGACAGCGCCGTCTCCTCTCTTGAGTTATTAAGTTGATAGCCGGCGCTGTCATTCTTTTCCTTATTCAGTTCCCGTCTTCTCGCGCTTTTCCGAGAACAGATCTTTCGTAAATATTTGAAGGCCATCGACAAATACAAGAAGTGCGGCAGTCTAATGTCCGTACTTCATATATAACGCGTGCGGCGCTGCGATAGCTGGGAGCCTTAATTTCTTATGCGTTGACATACTGAGGAGATGGCGGGCTATAGTTGGTTGCCCATTGTTGTTGTATATAAAGGCGACACACTCGTTGAAACGTGCACGAACTGCAAAAGAGGCATACATGAGCTTTGACTTGCGTTTGCCCCCTTTAGTGTTAGTGCGCACTTCTATATGCAAGTGAATACTAATGAATACATTGTGGCGCCAAAAGGAAAATAAAAAAATTGGAGGCTTATCAAGGTTAAGCCCAGTGGATGCTTCGCATCCACTGGGCTTAACCTTAGCGTATCCTTAGCGTTTGGAGGCATCTTGACGGCATACACGCCCGGCGCAAAGACGCTGGCGCGGTTGCGGGCACAGAGACTGACGCGACGGCGGGCGCGCGCCGCTTCATCCCTGGCGTGACGTCACATATCACGTGATGCAGCGATGGTGGCGCCGCCGCCGCGTCGCGCGCGACGGTGCGAACCGAAGCGTGGTGGCCACCGCCGGGAGGCGACCGACGGCGCGATATGAGTCCCCATCTGCAGCCGGTGTGACGTCATCACGTGACGTCACATCATGTGATCTCACTTCAGGGTCAACGGCGGCCACCGCCGGGAGGCGACCGACGGCGCGATATGAGGCCCCATCTGCAGCCGGTGTGACGTCATGTCACGTGACCTACTTGAAGGTCACTTGAAGGTCAATGGTGGCCACCGCCGGGAGGCGACCGACGGCGCGATATGAGGCCCCATCTGCAGCCTGTGTGACGTCATCACGTGACGTCATGTCACGTGACCCCACTTCAGGGTCAATGGTGGCCACCGCCGGGCGTCGCGCGAAGGCCCGAACCTACGTTAATATGCTTCGCATAAAAAAGACTTGGGAGGGAGAGTAAGAAACGACAGGTTGAGCGCTCGACTGTCGTTTCTTACTCTCCCTCCTAACTCTTCATTCCTCTTGCCTCCACGTAAATCGTGCACCAATCATCTGTGCCTGCGGTAACGTTGACGACGACAGGCGGGTGCGGCATTTCGAGATCTCCTATAAGTACCGAATTCGAATGTCTTATGCTATATCCGTGCAACGCACACTTTCCAAGTGTCATCCTAGTATACGCGCGAGGAGCCCATGGTGTATAGAGTTTGTCTATCTTCGAAAATCTATGCGTCGGCGGACCTGTAAGTGCTCCCATTCGCGTCCGCACATCGCGTTTTGTGGGTATATACCCAGTGGCCTAGCTAGGTAGTCCGGCATCCGGGGCCCATAGGTCTTCTGTCCCCCCCCCTCCCCCCAACCCGGGGTATAGCCGGCGAAAAGAGGGGTGTCTTCAGACTTATATGACACCCCCCCACTGGCCCCTAGCACCCGGGGCCCACGGCCCCCCGGCCCCCCCTGTTGCTACGCCACTGTATATACCGAATCGCTGGGGTACTGCCGCCGCGCTCGGCCAGCTTCCTCTGGTGAGCACCCTTTCCCGTGGCGTCGTTAGTGCGGCGTCGTCAGCTTTCGGCGCCTAATAACGAGCGTCGTGGGTGCCACGTCGGCGGCTGTCGGAAGGTCGCGCCGCAGCGGCCGCGCTTTTGTTTACCCTGCCGCCGTTTTGTTGCAACCGCGTTTGTCGCATCATCTGCCGCTTTGAACGCCAGAGATTGCGCAGCTGCGTGGCCGAGGCCTCGCTCGCTTCCTGGCTCTCTTGTTTGCTGCGCGGCAAAGCCGTGTTACCGGAGCAACTGCGGAGGTCATAGCGTTTCCCACAAGAGTTACCGTATTTACTCGGATATAGGCCAATAATCCTCCTCAGAAAAAAAAAAAAAATCACCGACCATTACGATACTCCGTAATGCGAAATTTGAGCGCAGGTCCATGCGTTTTTTTCATTTCGCGATATATTGAGGCAAAGAGATCGTCGTGTTTAGATCGTCGAAAATCTTATCTGCGGGTCAAGCGCATCGGCTTTTATACATGACTCGTCGAAGGTTCCAGTGTCATCGCTGGTGCTGCGTGGCTTCCAGAAAGTACTACACAATTCGTGTCGCGCATAAGATCAGATTACAAAACAATAGCGAACCATGACAATCGAAACAAGCCCGAATGAGACCAAACCAAGGAGGTTAAAGAAAATTTGGAAAGACGCTTAAGCTTCACCTTTAAGAGTTGAACACGATATCATTCAAAGGTCCCCAACTGCTTCTCACGCTTCCCGGCAACTGCAGCTTATCTAACCGCAATGTTTACCTTAAAACGCCGCGGCGAACGCTATGCGGGGAGGCAAGCTTTCTAGTAGAAACGCGTTCCTCTTGTGTGGGCCGCGATGCGGCTGGGACGAGTGCCATTTGGAGGTGTTGCAAGGAACCGAGGGCGCCGCTTTATGGCCTTTCAACAAATCGGAAGCCATGGCCGCTCAATGAATGGTATATAGAAACGCTGGAGAAGGGGTTTGAGTTTTGAGTTCCCGTGTAACAGAATTACGTTTTCTCGTATATTCAAATCACAAACTGACCCTATCATGCCTTTAGGTTGTGTGTAAGTTGTACTTTACGATTTTTTTCGCACGTATTTTGCCTTGAGAAATTCACTTAGTTCACTAATTTCCTTGCAATACATGGAGAGCCTGCGTGGTTAGGTGTGCGTGGTTCGAAATGATTTTTGTCGTAACGACGGTCGACGCTGGACGCACAACGTTGACGCCGGATTTTCTGCGACGCGGGGCCCTTAATGTTGTCGCGTTAAAACTGCTGGAGTGGAAGTCGCCTATACCGGCCTATGGGCTGGGGTGAAGCCGGCGGCGGCCATCTTGCGGGAGGCAAGAAGCGGCCTGCCAAGAGCTTCGCAGCGCTGTTCGCCGACATTTCCAGTGGTTTTTAATTGCTTAACTGAGTTCTAAGTTCTAATGCAACGCTGTGGGCTACGAGGCGAGCCATATTGGAGGTCTCCGGATTTCAGATATCCGAGTACTGGGGCATTCTTCCATTTTATCGGCATCAATATGCGCAGCTGCCGCAGAGTAGAAAAAAAAAATCGCGCACTAATTAACGATTATTGACCTTCTTTAATGCAGTGTAGGAATTTATCAATGATGAAAGCTGTCAGAACAGAAAAGCAAATGAAGACTGAAAATGTAGCGTGAGAAGTAGCAGTACTTGCAACAAACATAAGTTTACATTGTTATCTTCATTATCGTCAGGTGTTGTCGTTGCTTTAGCATACGCATTGCATGGAGGCTACGGAGACCTCAGGTCGCCAAGCTTGGAGGCCATGATTCTAGCTGGTGGTAGTGCTATGTAGGAAGAGATCGGTGACAAAGAAACAAGCGATGTCGATGTGTGCGACGAGCGTCGAACACCTGAGGTCAGCCCAGAATCGAGTAGATACGGTACCCGATGGGACTATATAAGGCGCTGCGATGGTTCAGCTGTACCGTAAGGAACATTGGTTAGTTAGCACATGAATTTAGGTGATCTTCGTGCTTGTTGCTTCAGAGGTTCTTCTGGTGCTATTTATTACGTTTTATATTCCAAACTTTCCCAGCAGTCATAGTTCTTTTCTGAACACGGCAAGACCATTAGTAGGGCTACGAACACGCGCAGTCATTGCTAATTATTTCATTTGCAACGCAATACGTTGTTGAAGATGATAAGTTTGCTGAGCGGCATATATAATTGGTTCGAAAGCCAGAAGGGCGAAGTTTAGGCAAATCCACGCACAAACCATTATTCCCATGCTGGCTGAACCGTCATACTTGCAGTTATCGTGAACACCATCTACCTCTTGTGGATGTTCTGACCCATTTGCTCGACTGTACGCTTGCATAACGACTGAAGCGTCGTGAGCTCCTGTGGCCAATACAGCTTTTCTACCGGCCGTGGTTGCGCGCTGGCTATGACTAGATGTTGCGTTCTGCTGAGCACGTAGTAGTGTGCTCGATTCATGGCCGCATTTCGATCCGGGCAAAAAGAAAGAAAAAAAAACCGGCTGTGTAGTTATTTAGATTTAGGTGTGGGTGATTTTACAAGGGGTGACCATGGAGCATTCTACTGTCTTCTCGTATAGCCTTATCTACAATCAATCAATCAATCAATCAATCAATCAATCAATCAATCAATCAATCAATCAATCAATCAATCAATCAATCAATCGATCGAAATGTCCGAGCTGTCACGGATTTCACTGATGCGTTTCAGTTTAGGTGCTGCCGAAACTCGCTCTGCACGTACTCTTCAAGCCCGTCGTCGAAGAGTTGAGCAGAGTGCAATTTTAAATTTCCCTTTCCTGGTGCCTCAAGTGCTGTTGCAGTACGCTCGTTCCTGTCCTATTAGTATATTTCGTATTGTTTCGCGACCTGTTGTATCATAACAACCCTGCTGCTTGGATGCTGTAATTTGCGAAATGTCGATGAGTACCGCAACGCCGAAACACACCCGCCATAGATGGTCTCAAACGCGTTGCCCTCTCGTTATGGGATATATAATTACAGGCACGTAGCGACAATCGCGTCTTGTGCATGATAAGTTCAGAGTGATCGCCTGAAAGTGCTTAAAAAGTTGATTGGAAGGTTAGCTAACATAGTGGCATAGTTCCGTATAGTTTCTCGCCATGGAGACGCGAGGTTCAACGGAGGAAGTTTAATTGCAGCCTCCTATCTGAATCGATAGCAAATTGCAACATAATGTCCGTGGCGCTGACGCCTGCAGGTGGACGCGAGCGGTGGATGGGACAAACGTGTCCTTCAGGCCGTATATACAGGCCTTAAACGACCGTAAAGGGGGGCCCGATCGCCGTGATCGCGCTCCGCAGATGGCGTCTTCCGCCGAAACTCGATGCGACAATAAAACGATCGATTGCGCCGTTCTTTCGCTATCGCGTGCTCCGAGAGTGTAGTTGACAGTCCAACACCTGCGTCAACCGATTGAAAAGCGCTGATGGCGCCGGCGTCGACTGCACACAGCCGCCGGAAGCAGCTTATACGGCGACCGAGTAGAGTTCTCCTATCACAGTTTTCGGCTTCCTCATTCACGATTTTGCCGTTGTTTCCTTCTTTTTATGGTGGTTGTTTTAAGGGAAGGAAATGTCGTAGTGGGCCCTGTGGCGTCCCATTGAAATGTACAAGTTGAAACAGCGCCACCTCGTGGATAAGCAGCTCGGCTTGACAACTAAACGGTGTCCGGCAGCCGTACTTTTCACGACGTTTCCGTTTCATCTTCCATTCTCTTTCTTTCACCCGTCGTTGAAGGGACGCTAAAGAGAGTCGTTAGTTCACTTCAAATCGATAAAGTGTTCCTGAAGAAATGTTGATTATTAAGAGGCAATCACAGTAAAAGTTGAATTTTTTGAATTTCTCTCCGAAACTCCAGAGTTTGTGTGCTGGTGGGACGTCATTGATTACAGATAATTTCTTTGGCATTTCTGCCCTTGTGATTCAGTAAAAGTTCTTGAGCCTTCTTCAGTTCAGTGTTTGGCTCTTTTAGAATACAGTGCAGTCCATGTTTGGCGCAGTTCGATCCCCTTAGCTATATCGCGGGGGCTGACGGTAAATGAAACGAATTTATACAAAGTACGGGCACATAATTTCAAGGATTGTTCTTTCCATGCTAGGGGTCGATATGTGTGCGGTCGTTCCTGTACAATATTTGCACAGACTCAGTGTGTGCACGTGCGCGCAGGATTCCAGGTGGGGTCGTATTTTATTCCCTTCAGGCGATGCGGGCACTGTTGTGCGTGCGAAGTTAGTGAATCAAAAGCAATAATGGTATTTAAAACCTGCCGCATACATTTTGAAACGCTTCTAATTGGACCTGTGCTGCAAGTTTGAAAATCTATGCCTTAAAACGAGTTCGAAAATATAGAGCTGGATGATTATGTCTCATGTCTTCTCTGGGCGTCAGTATCTCATGTGGCGGGTTCACTTGTTTCATCGTTTTTCGTTATTTATTTTTTTTACATCAGGAGCATTGTTTATTAAACTGCCTGGATAGGTTCTTTCTGAGTAACCTAGATATGCAATGGTTGATCTTCTTTCATCTGACACTCCTGTTGGAGAGTCTTCACATGGAGTCCACATTCTGTCAACTTTGTGAAATTAACTGAATAATTAAAAATTGTCAGTCCGTTGTTACAACTTTACGCATTTCATGATTCTCGAGACGCAAGAAAGGTGTTGCCGCATTTCTATGTGGACGAAGTGCAACAACACCCGGGGTTTGGGTGCACGTTAAAGAAACCCAGGTGGTCGAAGTTAACCCGGAGGTTTTGACTCGTAAAACACACGAACTTAAATTAATATAAATAAACGATGTGAAGCTAAAATTTCTCTGTGGGCAGAACCTATTGGCGCACACCCGAATTTAAGTTAATTAAATAAACCAGGTGAAGCTAAAATTTCTCGGTGGGCACAAACTATTGGCGCCTGAAGGGGTTATGTAATTTTTTTTTTTCATTTTCCGCGCATTTTGTCTTTCTTCAGTAGCTCGTATTTGTACCAAGCCCACGTTATCGCCAGTTAACGGTCACTGGCTGAGGCGGGTGATCAGAAATGAAAAGAATCTTAACAGGTAGGAAAAGAAAAGGAAAATAATTCGGCCCCTTATTGACGTGTGCTGTATACAAAAGCCTACGCGATACATTGGTTCTTGCTCTCACGTCTTCTTGAGGCGAGCACTTTGTATGTATTCCCACATCGCAGTACAGCCTCTTCCCTTTTCTCCGCGTCCTTTTTTGTTTCATCTAACAAGCAAGTTGAACGGCGCTTATGCGAGTCATTAAAGGGCTCATTTGTTTTCTGCGTATCGCTGCCGAACTCGATCGAGGCTCTTATACTAATGCGGTGCTTGGCTGCAGCCGATCGATTTAAGATCGCCGCACTTACTATATAAGCGAGACTTTGCGTAACTTCCTGCGTAGCCTCTGAAGAACGTCGGGCCATCCGCCGCAGCTGTCAGCGACGCGGTGCTGTTTGGAGATCGCGTATAGCTTTCCGTAAAGCATTCCCGCTTCACCTCATCCCCCATATTTTTTTTATCTTTCTCTCTATATCTCATCCAACCGGGCCCTGCACTTATTTTCTTTTCTTTTTATATATATTCTGGCGCAAGGCCTGACCATTAATTTTCTCTTTCTTTCAGCAGCAACACTGCAGCTTTCGATTTCTCTTGTCTTGGGTTTCGTGGCACCGCGGCCATTCACGTTGCTCCGCCGCTTCGACGCTATGTATACGTCATGAGGCTTAGTATTAAATAGTCTCCACATAGTGGAAGATTTAGCTTTCTAAAGGGGGGGGGGGGGAATGGAGGGAGAGAGAGCGCAACGGGAATTCTTGTGTATAGGCGCATTTTCTTGTGAAAGACAGGTTATACCTTCCAAGTGACGCATTAACCGCTTCGCGCAAACACATGCGGGGGCGTCTCGGAGCGCTTCCTGATTTCTTTTTTTTCTTTTTTAATGTTTGTTCGTCACTTTTCGTGCCGTTGTAGCACATCCTCGCGTTAGCTTGCGCTATCGCGAAAGCGGCGCTGTAGGTATACAACGCGTGGCGTCCCCTCGGCGAATTTGTTTTCGCCCGTTTCCTCCTCCTCCTCCTCCTCCTCCTCCGCGGGGCGGGTGTAACGAGCACTACTACGCACGGCAAGGCAGGCAGGCGATGGCGGACGAAGCTGCGCGTCTCCTGGGCCCGCTCTCGTGTCTCCCTCGGTGAGCGATGGTCCCCGTGTGCGAGAAGCTCGCCTTTGGCGTCCTGGGTGTATCCGGTAGCCGGGCGTGAGGCAGGGCTCGCGTGTGCGCTGCGATCGATGCTCCGGCCGGCTTATCCGTGCCCACATCGCTTCGCCAAAAAAAAAGGAGCAGAAAAAGAAAAGCGGCAAAGAAAGAGGAAGGGAAAAAAAAAGACCGCGTGTGTGTGAATAACGGGAGTTAAAAGAAGGAAAGCAATAGGGCGGCTGTGTCTGCGCTGATTGCTAAGTTGTAACCCGTCGTCTCCTGTGTTCAAGGAGGAGAGGAGTTTTACAGGGAATACGTAGAAGCTCAAGCTTTCAGACCGTTAGTCTGCGCTGGAGGAAAATGAGCGAAAAGAAAAAAAGTTGAATTGTGAGCGTGGTCGAAAACGCTTGTCAGATGGACCTGTTAGATCTGAACAGATATATGTCGACGGCGCATTGGTTATTGTATACGTTTTTGTTAGTGAAAAACCGTTCTTCCCCTGGAATTATTATCGCTCTTTGAGACTTCATTTTTTTGCGCTACTTCTCCCTCTCTCTTTAACACACAATCAGGCATTCCAGTCTGTCAGTCGGTCCGAGTGGGTCTGCATGCACGCGCGCACGCACTTTTTCGCGCTCAGCCGAATGATGTGATATACATTGTTCAGCAAAAAGACTGCGAGGCTTTATAAGAATATACCCATAATAGTGTGGGGGACCGCATTACAAAGAGTTATATAAAGTCTTCAAACACTTTGCCAATTTTGCGACTCTACGCATTTGCACATTGCAGTATAAGCATTCTTTGCTCTTCGATCGAAGACAACTACACAAGTTAGCGCCGTCAACGCCGACGTTCCTTATTGTATGTAGATGTCTCAGCAGTGCGGTAGGAGGCATGCGCGAACGTTAAGCTAAAGACCCTTTGATGCCCTAAACTTTGCCAAATGAAACCGATAAATGAAAATGTTGCGATTGCTCTAGAGCACACAGCACATAAGAAATGCGATTTGTAGAAAAAAAATTTTTTTTTTTTGGAGAAAGACAATGAAGTGTTGCTGTTGGGCAGCACTACGCACTTGCGGTTATATACTATTGGTGGAACGCTTTGGAGCAGTTGTGGCTTGGTGGAAAGACACAAATGCACCTTGCATTTGGCGAAGCGGACAAATTAAAAGTGTTTCCGGATGGGCAGTGCCTCCAACGTGTCCTTCTTCCGGGGGAAGGGGGGAGAGGGGAATTCAGCGGTTTACGCCGTCGTACCTCGTGTAGACGACTGTTAGTTTCGGGACTATACAGGACGGGCGATCTGCTTGAATAGAAGTGCTCCGGAATAGGCCGCAGCGTCTGATTTTCGGCCTCCTCAGGGTCGCTGTAGAGTTCGATGTCCGATATTTCTTTTTTCCAAATCCCGTCTTGACATTTTTTTAATCCGTTGGAAATGTGCTTCTTCTCCTTCCTTTAACCTAACATATAACAAAAACACACTACAAGAAAGTTGTTGTTGTTGTTGTTGTTGTTAAAATAACCTCAAAAAGTTTCCGCCCCCATGAACTGGATCCATCAGGGCGGGGGGAGGGACGAAGGGGAAAGATCAGTTCAGATGTTATCGACCATTTTTGAGTGTTGTAGAAACCGGAGTAATGACTGGAATATGAAGCGCCGGCCAGCAAACAATAATGTCAGCCATCTGCTTGTCCCTGTCGTCCCCGTCTAAAGATTTAAAGGGCCCCTCGCCAGTTCTGGCCATTTCGAACTTGTTGACATGTGCGCCTACGTAGATGGCAGTGCTCTGACGCCGCTCATGGTGGCGCGTTACTTCGAGAAGTACTCTAGGCAACATCAATTTTTTGTTTGACCTGTTGCTTCAGCAGACGCATTAAAGTTCAGAGAAACAACAAAACCTGCAAACCGAATGTATGCGTGTCATTGTTTTACTCGTACCGTAGCAAGATAGATATACGTCCGTGTTGTCTGCTTGTTCCCATGTCGTGCAGACGCGCGCGCAGGGAACGAAACTGTCATTCCCTGTACTGCGTTCCAGCGCCGCGATCATGCTCTTTTATCCTGTCGCGCCTGCCTCAGTGCTCGTAGCACTGACTTATACCGCTAGTCTGGCGTTCTCGTGTTCTGAAAACGAGACAAACGCAACACCTCGCAACTGACCGCTAGCGGAAATGCGTCGTGCAGAAAAAAAAACAACAACAACAAAAAACCCGAGACATTAAAAAGAAAGCGAGAGATAAAAAAAAGAGAATGGCGGTGCCCGTGACGTATGCATCACGCGATCCTCCAACTCCGGTATGGGAGAACGCAGGGACTAAAACATCTTTATCAGTAATATTTGAATGGCGAGAGCAGTGTGGGAGGAACCTTCAGTCCAGGGTCCCTAAGATGATTCCGGCGGTGTTTCGAGCCCGTTGTATCACAGCTCGGAGGACCTCGGGAGGTCCGTCGCGGAGGGCATCGTCCCACAGCTATTTTTTGCGTAGGTGGTAAAAAAGAGTTGGCAAGGGAGGAAAGAGGTTTGCAGTGCACTCAATCGTGACGTGGAAGATTGTGGGCGAGCTGCCACAGCCAGGGCAACGATCTGCATAACAGTGTGGGTAGAATTTATTGAGAGAGACAAGATTCGGAAAAGTGGCGGTTTGAAACTGGCGTAATGCCATTGCTTCCTCCAACGCAGGGAAGAAATTTCGCTTGCGGAGGCTAGACGGGGGAACGTGCAGGGCGTGCCGCTGTTGTCGGTGATGCTCGCTCCCTGAAATCATGGGTTCGCGGCGCTGAAATACTCGTATCCGGACTATTAATGAACGAATTTGAAAAACTTTTACGGCAGAATGCTCCCCAGAGGAAACGTAACAACTACAAGCGTGTAACCAAACTTTGCTGTGTGGCCTGGTGAGGGGCCCTTGAAACAAATGTATAACGACTAGCATATTCCTTCATTTTTTTCACTCTAAAGAACCCGTCAGAGCAACATGTATCCTGGTCATCTTTGTATAGCAGCAAAAGCAGCTAAAATGGCGATGCCCGTGTACCCGAATATCGCGGTACATACGCCTCTCCATATTTTACCCACGTGTCAGGATACGCGCCTGCGCGCGTAGCAGTGGGCACATAGCCCACGAGCCCATTGTCGCCCCAGAGCAATACCACTTGTTGCGGGTTCATCACGCTTAAACAGAGCATTATGAGCTTGCATGACTGCCACACGTCGCTGTACTAACGTGGTCCGAGACATACCAAAGTAAGTTTTTTTTTTGTTGTTGTTGTGATAGCATTCGTCCTTCGTTCTCCAATCAGAATGAGCTGGTAGCGCTCTCTCTGTTTCTCCTCTCGAGGTTCAGCATACTCTGGCTTATCAGCAAATTGGGCTTGTGTGCGTCAATTCGCAGCAGTCGACCAGAAAAAAAAAAAAATCCGAGCTGTTGCTTCTGGTCAACGCTAGCCATGAAAGGGTTGAAAGGACGCTGAATAACAGCGTTACGTTAGACTGTACTGGTAAAATACCGGTTCTGTACAATAGCGAAAGAAGCGCTTCTCACCGTGAGAAGCGACTTTGTTTGCGAACCAGAACGGACAGGACAGAATGGACGGGTGGTGACACCTGCCGGAAGTTCCAGCACCTGCTTGCCGTGACATCGTCGATTTTGACCAGGTCTCCCGTACAGTCCGGTTAATTCAATTCGTTTCCAGTTCGTACAAAAGCTGAGGGCGGCAAGAGAAGGAAGCTCCACACATTGCATTCTGCATAAACTGAGTACTCAAGCTAGAAGTTTTCGAGGACCATTCCTCTGCCGAACGGCCCAAGTACGAGAAGCTTACCTAACTGATGTTGTGCCATCACCACAAGCCCGGATTCCGAATCTGCAAGATGCAGAATCTATCCTGCGAGCGCCCTAATTCTCCCTTCACAAGTCAAGATGCTGAGCCGTCAGGCAGAGGGATCCTGCGGGAGAAGCCTCGGCGAGCCGCATGTTTGGACGTGTCCGCGTGTGCCAGACAGCCCGGCGCCGCACCTCCCTTTGCCTGGAGGTCACCGCGCGCGCGAACTTTGAACCGGGTGGCCAGCGCGGTCGCTGGTTGGACCCCTCGGACGACCGTCGTGTGCTGACTTTGTATTGGTCCGTTTGAGTGACAATGGTTCCTCGGGGATTATAAAAGCAGCGACGCGCTGCCTGAAAAACAGGATCCGCCGACCCACCGGGAGACAGTGTCGCTCCCGACTGGGGTGAGATGTGTCACGCGTTTTCGCCGGACGTCGTCGTGCGAAAACAGTCGCGTTTGTTGTGAGCACTCGGCCCCAGTGCCGACCCGTTCATGTCCTGTATGATAACCTGTATATAATGTATAAAGTCCCTTTTGTTATTCTCATCGACGCCAGGCTCGGAGTCTTCGCTACCAACGCTCTGTCACGAAACGGGTGACGAGCGCTACGGGACCACAAAGCCGTAATCGTGGTGCAGCGGTGAAAGTTCGTAACACTGCTGGCACCGGTTGGATGTCGTAACACTGGATGGCAGCTACGGGATTGACCGGCATCAGCTACCTCGGCGCGGTGAGTGCCTGAAGTTTACCTCAAACACCAGACTTTCTCTGACACAGGTTATAGTAGCTTAGGGAAGGATTTGGTGTTGCATTGTGATAACCTTGTGTGTTTCAAGCCTAGTAAGAGTGTTTTGAAAACCAGGGGATGCTGAGGGGGTAAACAGGGCAGTGTGTGAAATACTTGCATATGTCTTACTAGTAGTGTTATAGTAGCGTACGGCAGGTATATTCAAAAAGGGATTAACAGCAGGAGGACAGTGTGAACGATGGAGAAGTACAAGGTGAAGGAACTTCTCGAAATTTGTGAGGAGTTGGGCATTGAGTTGGGCTCAACCAAAAGAAAGAATGCGATCCTTGAGGTCATGAGGACTGGGGACGTAACGGCTGAGGAAGCCGCAGAGGCCTGGGCGGATATCAATGAACGTCGGGAAAGGGAGGAGAAGGAACGTTGCGAGCAGGAAAGGAAGGAAAATGAACGACGGGAAAGGGAGGAGAAGGAACGTTGCGAGCAGGAAAGGAGAGAAAAGGAACGCCGCGAGGAGGAAAAGCAGGAAAGGAGAGAAAAGGAACTTCGCGAGGAGGAAAAGGAGGAAAGGAGAGAGAGGGAGCGACGTGAGCACGAGCTTAAAATGAAAGAGTTGGAGATCCGAAATAACTCGCCGGCGCCTAGTCTCACTTCTAATGTTCCAAGAATACGCGATCAACTTCCACCCTTTGTCGTCGGAGAGGATATGGCCAAATACCTCGTGAAATTTGAGCACGTGTGTGAACGGAATAGCATTGAGCGATCCCTTTGGGCACAGAATCTGTTAGCGTTGCTTCCTGGGGAGGCATCAGACGTAATCACTTGCTTATCGAAAGAGGCGTTTGAGAGCTACAGTGATGTGAAGGAAGCGCTACTGCGGAAGTACAAATTGTCGCCCGAAGCTTTCCGGCAGAGGTTCCGGTATGCAAAAAAGGGTAAGGAGTCGAATGTTGACTTCGCGTTTCGTCTAAAAGCCGACCTGGTGGAATGGCTGAAGGGCGAAGAGGTTTACGACGACCGCGACAAAATTGTCGAATGCATCGCGTTGGAGCAGTTCTACCGTTGCATTGATGAGGATGTCCGGCTCTGGCTGCAAGATAGGCTAAAGGAGGTTAAGCTAAACAAGGCAGCAGAGTTAGCGGAAGAGTATTACACCCGCCGCAGCTTGCACAGCAAGGCAGTGCGCATAGAAAAAGCAGATAGAAGAGATGGGTTTTACGGGAAGCCCGATGAACGGAAGGAAATCACGCGTCGCGAGTTTCGGGAAGACGAGTCCCTCCCCAAAGAAACTGTAAGGGATGGACAGAATGCATCTCAGAATGATGACGATGGTCGGAAACAGCGAAACGAAATGACGCGTTCTTTTGAAAAACGGAAACCGTTAACCTGCTACAATTGCAAAAAGCAAGGGCACATCGCTGCAAGCTGCCCAGAGAGAATTGCTTTTGCAACGATACAGGAAACTCGCAAAAACATACGTCTATTGGAGCCCTATGTGCAGAAAATTAAGGTAAACGGCAAGAAGTGCCGAGCACTGCGGGACTCTGCAGCAACTATGGACGTTGTTCACCCGTCTTTCGTCTCCTCGAGTGATTTTACGGGAGAGTGCGTTAGGATACGGCAAGTGGCCGAGAAGGAGAGTGTCTGTTTACCGATCGCAACGGTTATCATTGAAGGAGAGTTTGGGAAACTTAACACCGAAGCCGCTGTGTCAGCCGCCCTCCCGGAGCAATTTTCCTACCTCTTCTCAAATAGCTCGGAGCAGCTGCTGAGGGATCACGGCAAATCATTCTTTGCCGACGTGGCGTACATGGCCCCCACGCGATCCAAAGCGCGCCCGCTGTCGAGGGAACTTGACTTAGCGTCGGTGAGCGAACAGCGGTGCGGTACAGGGACCGATCAGGGTAACTTGAGTGGCGAGCAGTCACGGGAGAGGCAGAGCTCGGAGGCTGGCCTAGGCGAGCGGGTCCTGGAAGTGAGTGGGAGTGACGCGTGCAGTGCTAGCCGCGATATAGACGCGACGCCGCAATTAGGCGACGCGGGCTCCACACTCGCTCCGGTTTCCGCCAGCTGGCAGGAGCAGGCTGCAGTTGAAAGGGAAACTCGGATTCGCGAGCAACAGGAAGATTGTTCACTAGCCGATCTGAGGGAGAGCGTCAAACGGGGAGTGGAAAAAAAGGGGGTTTCATTTGGCAAGGAATCTGGCTTAGTGTACCGCCGCTACACGGATAAGCAGGGTCGCAAATATAAGCAGCTTCGGATTCCGCGAAAATATCGCCGGGAAAAATGAATGACCTCACTTGCTTCCTCAGTGGTATGTTTTCGGTCCAAAGCGATTTCAAGGGGACCATTCTATTTGTCATTATTATTGCTGATTAATAATTGTTTCTTGTCTATTTTGTTGTGTTGTTAATTTGAAAACTTGTTGTTTGAGCCTTGTGTACTAGATCGTACACCTGCCTCTTGTTGCAGCGGGAGCAAAAAGAGGGATAGCAATTTAGTTAGGTTGATTTGAATTATGGCCTTGTCTGGTGTTTGACGGGAGACAGAGGGCACTTGTTCGTGTTGGGTGTTGCCTTTTGCCGGTCGGTTTTGCAAGCTGCAGAACGACCAAGCGGGACCAGTGGCGAGAAGCAAGGTCTTAGGAACGACCCGAGCGGAGCTGGTCAAGGTGCCTTGGCGACGACGCGGTGAGCAGAGCTCCTGTCCTGGCGAGTCGGACCTGGGCACGTGAAGTTACCTGGCGTCCCGACACTGGACGTGAACTTGGACGAGCCTGACGAACGTGCGCGCCTGGCATCCGAGCCACGTGGAGGCAGCTCGTCTTCCCGGCGCCTTATCTGAGGGCGGGGATGCTGTTGTGCCATCACCACAAGCCCGGATTCCGAATCTGCAAGATGCAGAATCTATCCTGCGAGCGCCCTAATTCTCCCTTCACAAATCAAGATGCTGAGCCGTCAGGCAGAGGGATCCTGCGGGAGAAGCCTCGGCGAGCCGCATGTTTGGACGTGTCCGCGTGTGCCAGACAGCCCGGCGCCGCACCTCCCTTTGCCTGGAGGTCACCGCGCGCGCGAACTTTGAACCGGGTGGCCAGCGCGGTCGCTGGTTGGACCCCTCGGACGACCGTCGTGTGCTGACTTTGTATTGGTCCGTTTGAGTGACAATGGTTCCTCGGGGATTATAAAAGCAGCGACGCGCTGCCTGAAAAACAGGATCCGCCGACCCACCGGGAGACAGTGTCGCTCCCGACTGGGGTGAGATGTGTCACGCGTTTTCGCCGGACGTCGTCGTGCGAGAACAGTCGCGTTTGTTGTGAGCACTCGGCCCCAGTGCCGACCCGTTCATGTCCTGTATGATAACCTGTATATAATGTATAAAGTCCCTTTTGTTATTCTCATCGACGCCAGGCTCGGAGTCTTCGCTACCAACGCTCTGTCACGAAACGGGTGACGAGCGCTACGGGACCACAAAGCCGTAATCGTGGTGCAGCGGTGAAAGTTCGTAACACTGCTGGCACCGGTTGGATGTCGTAACACTGAATAGTTCTTTCCGAAAGATTACGCTGAAATCCGTGACGGCACGCTATAATGTACCTCCTTTGAGGTCAAAATAAAAAATAAAGCAAGGTGCGGTTTGCTTTTTATTTTCTTCACTAGTAATCAACATTGTCCGGGCATTTGAATAAGAGTAGTTTTCAAAGAGTACTTTACCCGTCTAAAATTATTTATTGTGGCTCATGGTATCCTTTTAGCGTTGATGTTGGGGCCTTTTTAACACGAGTGTCATGTCAAACTGTATGCTTTTACAGGGTATCTTATGTGGCACCGGGGGCCGATATTCTCGGGCCTGCACTTGCGGAGATGCTCTCACTTTCACGAGATTTCACTAGATAGCGTGCCAGAGCAATGCGGCCGATAAACGCCAGACTTCTCCGGCGCTGAAGTCTCGTGAAATCTCGCGACAGTGACAGCATACCTTCGAAAGGGATCACCCGAGAATACCGCGCGCCCCAGCCCAGCATCTGTTTTCAAACATTCATTTATAATTTATTCAGTCCACTTTAAAGCTACCTTTCCATGTACGTTTCAGCACCGGTCCGATTTCGGCAGCTGTGACATTTATATGGTAGTTGTGAATTTCCCGGCACTATATTTCCGTTGTATCGAAATTCTAAGCGCAGTGACAGCGCTGACGTTTCCGTCCGAATCATCCATGCAGGCCGTCCTGACGTTTCATCGCCGTCAAGTTGTTCCTTAATTTTTGTCTCTCGTTCGTCTGTTTCTTGCAGCACCTCTTGAGGGTATATGTGTTGCGGCCTCTTTTACCCATTCTCAAAAGTGAACGTTAGGTCTGTCTACGCTGGCGCCCTGCGTACGTGGACGCAGCGAGGAATTCGCATGCGTTGACAGATATGCCCGTACATATTGCTACGGAACAGTACTTGCGATGACAAAAAGGCGAGCAGGGTGAAGAGGACCGCGACGATTAGAGGCTAGCGCGGGCTGTTGCCTCTTGGCCAAGTGCGGCGTATTGCCTTGTAGTAAATACGCTTGTATATAGCTTGCCGTCGGCGTCTTCTTACGTAACAATATATATAGCGTCAGGGCGTATAGATCGTGTCTCCGGTGAAATTCTAATGTGCTAGAATGAGCGCATTTTCTTTTTTTTTTCTTTTCTTTTTTTATTGCAATAACAATTATATGGACACCCCAAGCGAATTAGTTGTCGTAGACGTCGTCCTAAGGTTCCTTATATGTTTAGGCATATGTATGTATATGCCATGACGTGCTATATGACATGCAGTATATGTGGGTTACATTGCCACACCATTTCGTCGATAAAAATGCTTGTACCAGTTCTTACATTCTTGACGAAATTATTCCTCGGGATTTTGACAATGGCAGCCCACAGATGATTAATTACATTTAAGATAAATGGCATGCGCTGTCGGTGTTTCGTGAACACCGACAGCGCAAGCTGTTTATCTTAAATTTTCTCAGACTTCAATATTTAAAAAAGTGCGGAACAATAGCAGATCTCAAACCTGAAAATGATGCAATCTGTTGGCGCGGCTCTCCGCGACCTCCGGGATCGGCCCAACAAAGAGGTTTGAAGCATACCCGATACGGTAATGTGGTGGTAAAGTCGCTATAGGAGAGAGGTTTTCTTTAATTAGTACGCATAAATGAAATAAACATAAATGAAACAGCTCGTTTAAGAGCTCAGCTCTCGGGCGCCCCTTCTTGGATTGAGCGTGGCTAACCACGCTCGTGCTCGCGCGTTCGTCGTCGTCGTCGTCTTCTTGCACCCATCCGTGGTTGCTCAGTGGCTATGGTGTTGGGCTGCTGAGCACGAGGTCGTGGGATCGAATCCCGGCCACGGCGGCCGCATTTCGATGTGGGCGAAATGCGAAAACACCTGTGTGTTTAGATTTAGGTGCACGTTAAAGAAACCCCAGGTGGTCCAAATTTCCGGAGTCCCCCACTACGGCGTGCCTCATAATCAGAAAGTGGTTTTGGCACGTAAAACCCCATAATTTCATTTCTTCTTGCACAGTTGGCTCCGATGCCGCACATCATGCCAGCGTTCCCATACTGCCCCTCCCTCTGTGAAGGCGCTGACGGCACTGGCCCACTGCCAGTCGTTGTGGGGATTTGGTTCTATAACTGTTTGCCTCGCTATATCGCGAAATGAAAGCACGAGTGCAAGTGCGCTGAAATTTTGCATTAGTGAGTATCGTAATCGTCGGACATTTGTTTTTTAATTAGTCAGCTTGCATGCGATTACTTCGACTCATACTGCGTGCCATTATAGCTACTAGTGTTACACTTCGTGTAATATTCTAACATGTTACTATCGCATTTATCGCTTTTTCGTTTGTCTTCTTGCAAGAACCACGGATGGGCTGAACATCTTGCGCGCCCCTGGATATGCGCCGTCTCTTCTCTCTTTTTTTTTGTCTGCTTTTTTTTTGTCTGCTTTTTTTTTTGTGGCCTCGTATATGTCGGGCTGTCGCACTTGCATTTAATCAAAGATGTTGGGCCGTTGTAGGCACTTGTACTGGCGCGTTAATTTATATTACGAACGAACACACCCATTCTCCGAGCGACCGCGTCAGTTGATGTCGCCGAAAGAATGGGCGGTGAATTTCACTTAGACGTGCGCGGTAGTAATTGAAATTGGCCGTGCGCGGTTTTCCGCGAACGCGGCAAGCCCATCTTCTTCTTTCTTTCTTTTTTTTTTCTGTGTATGTGTGTGTGGAAGGGGGGGGGGGTCTTGTCTGACTCGCTCCAATTGCGGTAGCGAAGCTCGTATATATGCAAATAAAGCGTAATAATTCAGACGTCGCGCGAAGACAGACCGCGCGACTGCGGAATGAGGCCTTCTTGCGTACTTCAGATTAATGGGATTTTCTATATTATGCCTGTTTTATTTTATCCGTGGTGTACTCCCACGTTTAGCGATAACGTTAAATTTGTTGCGCTAAGCAAATAAAGTGTTATAGCATATTCCCTTTAAAGTTGTGTAGGGGAAACTTGCTAGTCAGCTGGCTGAGCATTGCCGTTTGTCATGCTCCGCAGTCAAGTTTATTAACGCAAAGGGATGTTACAATACAAATATATGCGAGAGCAAGTCCCGAAGTCAGTGACTGTGATAGTGTACTTCCCGTAGAAAGTATACCCGTAAGAAAGCAAATAGCAGTTGCAGCAAGTTATGTGTGAAAAAGAAAGCTAAGCAAACATTCTTCCACATGTGCCACCAAGCGATTTATTAAGAATATTTCGCAGGGAAAGCGAAAGTACGAGCCGGCTTTTGTAAAGCTGTATGTGAGAAACACATACAGCTTCACAGAAGAAACAAAGCCAGATGAGGACACGGATGTTTATTCATTCATGTAGGCCTCCTGGGGGGCACGCGCGCGCCTTTTTCTGCAGTGTGTGTTTGTAAGGGAGACAGCGTAGTAGAATAGCTTAATGGATTACTCGCTGGCACTCGTTAATTGTTTATGGAGCAGTCAATTGGTTGTTTCGGTTGCGTGATGCCCGCAGTAGAGCTTAGCGGACCGCGGGCATCACGGCTTACTGATGATGCAAACGCGAAGAGGCTGAACCTCTCTCTCTCTCTCTTTTGTGTGAAGCTCTTTTGGAATGCAAGGTGGTTCGAGCCGGAGCTCGCGAGGAAGTGTAACCTCAACAATGGTGGAAACGCGAAGATGTAAACATTTAGCGTACTTTCATGGACTCGTATAATATATTGTGAAATACGTTCGACTCAATTTGTGATGAAAGCACTCAGGTCACTCAGGTGACGCGTTCTCCTTTTGCGAAGACAAACGACTTCGGGGGAAATTGCATGTCGTTCGTTCTCAGCTGGTCGCATACCTTTTTTGTCAATGCACTGCTCGCAGCTGTTGTGATGCAGTTCCTTTCAGCGTGCCTGTTTCGACACGCCGCATCTCGAAGGCACTGCTGCAGACACGTACGGTCACTGTATCGCGAACCTTAACCGTTTGAATGGTAACCCCCCCATTGTTGCCATACTTTTTAAAGCTTGTCGCTAAACTGAGACACAAAGGTCACTAGGTTTCCGCTAAATGTTGTTACAAAGTTTCTGAAATTGTCGCTAATACTTGTTAATAATATTTAGGCAACGTATAGGCGTTATTGCGACATTGTGATATGCGCTAGCTTTGCATAAATCATTTACCGCAATGCCTCACGTTTGTCATGTCCGCGTGAGCGCATGAGCAATGAACAGTCAATTTACCGGTGGTTTGTTGTGTGTACTTTCATACTTACATAACAGCGGAACGATGACACCTGAAATTCGGCGTCTGTGTATACCTTCTGGTTGTAAAGTTCCAGATGCAGCACGATTCAAAACAACGCAACCTGAACACAAATCTGATTTTCCCCGCAGCCAAAGGCACTTGATCCAATTTAGGATCCAATTGATCCAGGATACAATTTAGGAATTGTATCCTGCGAGTTTGCAAGACGTATCCGCTTGAAGTGAATCTCTAGAATGACACCAGTGTCGATATATTATGTCCCAGAGTGTGGGAGGAAACGCGTGGGCGTTCCAGTTAACTTTGCGCTCCAATACATAAAGAGCGTTTTTTATATAAAAGTAGAATAGTGCATTCTGACGGTGAGTTTGGTGGCGCAAATGTCTAAACTGGTGTCATTCTGTAAGTTCATTTCAAACGCGTACGCCTCGCAGACTGGCCGGCTACAATTCGAAAGTTGCAGCACATGTGCCGTAAAGCCGTTAATTCGAAAGATGAATAGTAGATTTCTTGTTAATTATTCGAGTATGTGCTTATACTTCTCGTGCACGTGATGTCTGCCTCGATCTCTGAATAATCCAGCTCAAGGATTAGAATTGCGTTACCTGCAGCAGGCAATTTCTGAAAATTCGGGAACACTTAGAAACAATCACCCTGCACATGCAAGTGCGTTCAACGGGCTCACACACATACACGCACGCACACACGCGCGGACGGACGGCAAGGCGAGAGCGCTGCGGCATGAGTGCGGACTGTGAAGCGTGCCGTAGCGCACTCCTAAATAGTTTTAGAATTTCAGACTTCTTGTACTTCGTGTATATATATATATATATATATATATATATATATATATATATATATATATATATATATATATATATATATATATATATATATATATATATATTGCTGCAAGGCGCTGCGGAAGCGAACGATTATGAGAGGACTGACGAACACGACGATCGCCGATAGTCGTGCGCACGGGCTCCATCTTGTATGCCTGTCTTCTTCTGCCCGTTGTATACATCGGGTAAATACATTGTGAAGCGCCTTTTCTCCCCGTAACAATATATATATTCTTTTAAAATTATTTTTAGGCGACACTTGTCGTATAGTCGTTGCGGACCTTTCTATTTATCGGCGCTGTGACTTGGTGTGTCGTTGCGCGAAACGGAAATTCGTGCTCGACCTCCGAACGACAAAGTAAGTGCTCCACCGCTCGTGCGCGCCATCGCCGTGTACGGGACCGTCGCGTTAATTAAGCGATCGTTCTTTTTCGGCCGCCGCACGCGCGCGTGCACGTGAACTCGCATAAGTATGTGCGGCGGCGGCGGCCTTTTCCACTGCGGTGCGAGCCGCCGTTACGTACTCGCACGCTCCATTCCGAGCCGCGGCCTGCAGCGACATTGACAACGCACGCGCCGCCGTTCGAGGTTTCAAGCAGTTGCAGCCGCGCAGCTTGCAGCTGCCGCTGTCGGGGAAAAAATAAAAAAAAAACAAGAAAACGCAAGAAGGGTGGGCGGGGGAGTGATGGAGGTACTGAAGTTTTTAGCACGTTATTGCAGGCGGCACCTGTGAGTCGTCGCGTCCGCCGAGGGCGTCTCGCGATGGTCCGTTTTACACCGCTGCGCTGTTTCGAGAGAGAAAGAAGAAAACGAACTTTAATGGCAGGGAAGGCTCAGTGGCCTTAGCAGGGCTGAGGGCCAAGGGATAATAAAGTAAATAAGTAAAAACAAAGACGTGTGTAAGGAAGAACACGTTCACGACATTCGATGGAGTCAAGCCGGCCTCGCGCACGAACTCCCGGGGATTTCATAGTTCGCGGGACATTGGCCTGTTGGGGTGGCGTATGCCTCCAGTGAAGCGATGCCACGTCCTTTGTGTTTTTTTCTTAGTGTCGCGAGGCGGGGACAAGTCCCACAATACACGTGCCTCGCTGTCTGTCGGACCAGCACCGACGTTGCTTGCGTCGACTGTGCACGTCACTACAGTGACGTGCACAGTGCTATATATATAGCTATGTGCGTCTGTGTGACGTTGAGCTCTACTCGTTCTCTTTCTCTGCCTCGTCGTCGAGGCTTGTGGAAAATATCACCGATTGTAAATGTCCGAGAGAGCACGCGTTCGCCCAACACTGTAAAATAATTTACACCCTAAAAAGTAAAAAAGGGTGTACATTTGTCTATAACTCACACCCTTAGGGTTTCCGTTCTATAGATAACACCCTCAGGGTGTGAGTTATAGACACATCTACACCCTTTTTCGCTTTTTAGGGTGTAAATTATTTTACAGTGAACCCCGAAAGGTCGCCCACCGAAGTTCGACGCGGCAACCGTGGATGGATCGAAATGTTCGGCCCATGCGTGTGCCCAGTGCGGGTACGCAGCGGTCTTAAACGTTGCTCGTGGGAGTGGATGATTATCGATATACCGGTCTAAATTCGCATCGTGTGCGCTTTGCAATTTCAAGATGGATGCGCTATTAGAGGACCGGGATAAAACCGTAGTTTTCGGGGAAGCGTCGTGTATATCTGTAGAGTGCCAAGCTTGCGCTGCGTCGGAAGTCGGGTTACGCGAAGTTGGCGAAAATTGACTGTCGGGCAATATAAGTTGGTTCACGGACAGATTAAAACAGCGCTACCACAAGGGGACGAGGCAATAAGGAGCACGCAGATGCGTTGCTTCCTGCAGTTGCTCTTTCGGAGCGCGATGCCTCCCCCCCCCCCTCCCTTTTTCTTTTCTAATAATTTGTCTTTTAACAAACGTTCGAAACATTAGTTACGTCTGGCTTCCTCCCCAGGTTTTCATGTCACGCGATATTAGAATAGGTCACGTGTAAATCCAGCGCTGAAGCTGAGAACTAAGATGTAGGCTGGAAAACAAGCATATATATAAACACAAACAAAACCGGTTGCATAATGAAAAGCGCTTATAGACTTGCATAGGGACGCAGCAATCAAGCCCGCAGCAAGAGCAAGGTCCCAGTAAACCTAATCTTTTCACTGAGACAGCGACGTAAACTTTATTCGCGCCGTACTTAGACGAATGCATGCAGAGAAATAATGAACTGTCGTATGGTGCTGACATTTAATTGGGTGCCTTTTTTATTACCACTACCTAAATAATCGCGCCCACTCCGTTCCTTCATTTTTTATTTAGACATTCATATATTTCCGCAAGTTCTGTGGCTGTTTTTCATAACCTCACGGTACACAAAGAAATGTTGCGCAAATGTTCAGGGTGTTCTCCGAGGGGTGTAGTTAGTTATAAGCCAGCGTGTGATTAATAAAGATGTGTTGTGTAGCGCGCAGTGCAACCGCGAACGCGTAAATACCTTCTCTGAGCAGCGGAGAGTCTTGCTGAATATAGGAATGTGTGGTACTCTAGCTGGCGGCTGGGATAAATGTCGCAGGCGATATTAATGGTGCGTCGCGACCTTTCGAGGCTGGCACGTTCTCGCTCGTAAACTGGCACGATGGTGGTGAGCGCCACGTTTCTGGCTACACGTACGTAACCATTGCTAAATTCCGGCGTAAGACGAACCCATAAAATAAGGCCGCGCGCACACACACACTCATACACACACACTCGCACGCACGCACGCACACACACGCACGCACACGCACGCACGCACACGTACGCACACATCAGAGGATGGCAATAGTAGTATGGGAAAAAGTATACGGCCTCGTCAACGAAAGAATCCATATGCAGTGTACAAAACGACCTATCTCAATAAAACATGTTGCCCAGTACCTTTTGATATAAACCACGGGAACTCGGTCGACAGTCCGTTAAGTACATATTTATGAACGAAAACAGTGTCGCTAAGTAGCTCAATGGTAATAAAGGTGTGTCAGCGTTAGGTTTCTTTCTAGTAAGTTTGCATCAGCACGTCCGCTAGATGAAAACGCTTTCGTCGAGCGGCCGTGGCACGCAGCGCTCTGTACGCCTGCAGCTGGTGTGGAGCTGCGTGTTTCTTTCTCGGGTGCTCGAATGCCACAGGGGCCCCTAACACCTTGTGTGCGCTTACGCGCTTGCTGGTCCTTAACGGGCGCTTTGGCACTGGTACATTATTTGCTAAAACCTTTTAAGCCACACCGTCAGTGGCAATATATTTTTCCGGGTCGCGCACTTGCGGGGCTTTTGTAGACCGCCAGGTCGCTGCACTGTCCGCACAGTGCAGCGACCGCGAAACAGTTTGAGGACTCCGATGCCCCATGTCGAGAGGGCAAGGAACCTGCACTTAAGACGGAGAGTGCCACTCGGTTTAAGTTCACTCTGCCAAATGTAAACGTCGCAAGTGGAGTGTCACTTGCATGAAGAGTGCACTCCGGTCGGAGTCCGTTCAGCGACCGCGCTTTGCTGGCCGAGTGCGTATGCTATATTGGTTCGCCGCCACCAGTTAAAATGGTACAAAATGTAACATATAATGGGACACATAAGTTCATTTTAGTTGTTGAACAGCTTTTAACAAAATATTCAGTATACAGGGCCGGTATTTTGTAGCGATGCCTTTTCCGATTCTATGCTTTTTCACGCTTTTCGCGCTTGGCCACTGGTCAGAGTGACGGTCTGCCCACATTATCAATGCGATCAGGCGGCCGTGTGTGGTGGATGATAAGAATAGCATAGATTAAGGCATAAGGCATCGCTACAAAATAGCGGCCCAGAACTCGTTCATATCCTGTTCTAGCAGGATATATAAAATGCCGCCTCGTCGCACGCCACCATGTTGTTATATAGATTGGCTAAGCATTCGCCTTGGACGGCATCGACTTGCAAAACTCTTATAAAAAAGTCCTTTCGTTCTTTGTTGACAAAATATAGATTAAGTTTGTTTTTATTTGTAATACAACGCAAAACGGTCACTTTTTAGAAGTTTTGTTTTTCTTCTTTATCTACACCTTCAAAAATCGCGCTCTTAGTCTGTATACCCATTTTTCCCCCTTTACCGCGAATGCGCTCTATTTTCCCGTTTAGCACCGCGTAGCCTAAAGTGTCGCTCAAGGTCTTGAAGTTCACTCCCCCTAAGTACATTTGCCCGCTTGGCAGGGGTATATAATATGCGCTTTTGCGTCAATCGATGTTCTCCTCTGAGTTGCTGTGAATCCCACAGCCCGCTGAAGCTTCGTTTACTCGGCTTCGACGCGAGCGGATCGAGTCAGAAGTCGGATCTGACCCAGTCCGACACGATCGCGTTTGCATGCGCTTTGCGAAGTTGGTTGAACTGGGCCTCGTCGTTCGCTCCGCCCCACCCGCAAGGGCTTGAACGAAGCCGGCGACTGGTTTTCGGCCCGACAAGCCGACTCGACGCGATCATAACGGGTCCGTGTAAACGTAGTAGGTTTCCGTGCGTAGAAAGGAAATCATCATCTCAGCGCACTTTCAGTCATTCTAGAAACTTTTTTCTTGTTCTTTTCCGTTCGCAGTTTTAAATTACTATCTTGGTCTGGCAGGTAATTGTGGTTATGAAAAGTTTACGCCTTTGTCGATGGAACGTGCATCCCCGCGCGTTTCTCTTTTGCACTGTTCTCGTTCAACATGGATTGCCGACTAGCCCCGTCAGCCACCTCGCTAAATGCGCAGACACCGTAACCGTCTCTTCTTGCTTGTTAGCCGCGCCTTGTATATGTTATTGGTTAGACTTCTGTTACTGTATATTGTTCTGCAGTTGCTTCATGGGAAAAAAAAAAAAGAACCGTTACTTTTTGAGTTGGCTAAGTTAATCCCGGATTATAACCGCGCCGACTGGCACGAAACGTGCGTACAGTGCGGAAATAACATGGGCGCCCTGTATAAGCACCGGTGCACTTCGTTCGGCATAAACTTGCAGCGCTGGCTGGTTCTCCTGTAAGCCGCCTAATTTACTCGTTCCCCGTGTCCCGCCATGCCGCGGCCCACCAAAAAGCATAACGTACCTCTGCGCAGCAGTTTATAGGACAGACGCGGTATATGCCCGATTAGGGTGTATGCCCGATCGCTTCCGCGACAAGTTAAACACTGCAGGCGTCCCGAGCCTCGCCATTGGATTACGTGCTCGACTTATTCCCTTGCGTGCCTTTTCTCTTTCTGCAGGCGGTCCCTCCAGAATGATGAACGAGCCGGAGCACTAGTTGAAGCGCTGCTGGGAAAATTGCCGAGGTGAGCAGTAGGAGGATTCATCGACGCGCGTCGCTGCTTTGTGGCGCGTTGTTTGTTTGTTGGAGACAACAACAGGAAATAATTTTTTTTGTTAGTAACTTATTGCAGACTATCCCCTGAAACCCTTTCCTTCTTTTTTTCTTTTTTTTTCTGAACGTATCGTGGCCCGCCGGCTAGAGGACGTTCTGCTGCTGGGCACGAGGTTGCGGGTTCGCTTGCCGGCCGCAGCTGTCGGAGTCCGGTGGCGGGAACCGGAAAGAAAGAAAAAGTAAACGGGCTTGTGTATTCGGTGCTTTGGGGGTTACGTGAAAGAGCCCGAGGCGATGAAAATTAATCCGCAGCATTCCACATCTCGTATAGCCTAAAAGTTACTCTGGAACATTGAATTCGTTACTTTATATATTGAGGACAATGTCCTGCTGGGTGGCGAGTTACTGCCACTTTTCCGTATCGGGTATGTCCGTTTCTAACGTCTGTTTCTAGCCTCACAATACGGTTCATACACCTGATTCTCGCCCCCAGCTCACCCACGAAGACATCGTCGTTTATCGACTTCAAATCCAGACGTTGAACCGCCCTCCAACTTTTTCTTTTTCAATAATTCCGTACGTTCCTCTCTGTACAGAACAGCAACAAGATAGCAGTAGCAAAAAAGTACAGTGATTCGGCAGAGACAAGCGAAACAGCCCTGAAGGCAGCAACTTCGCATTTTGAACGTGTTCGAGCATTTCATCTAGCATTGTCGACCGGGTGGCGTAAGGAGAGAGCTGTGTGGAGGTACCCCGTGCTCCAATAGTACAGTGCAAGCTGACGCTATCTGAAAAAGACGGAAGGGAAGGACAACGAAGACTGCATTGTAACGTCGGCACTAGCATCGCGCATTTCAGGCTCCAGCGGCGACAGCCGCTTCGGGCGTTTTCCTGTCCGCAACCATCGACCGCCGCGTTAGCGAATGAACCGCGCGAGCTTGGTGAGAAGAACGCCCAGGGCAGCTATAGTGGTAGGAAGGGTGCCGCGCTCAGTGGATTCTCGCGAGTTTAGCGGAGCAGCGTTTGTACCCCCCCCCCCCCCCCCCCTTCGCATCCGTCGCTTTCATTGTTTCGAGCGGGTTTACCACCGCGCGACCGGCGCGTTTGCGCCGGAGAAGACAAATTGCGTTCGCCGACAAAGAGCGGCCGCTTCTTTCTCTTCGCGCGGTTGCCCGAAGCGGGCGAAGCAATCCCGGCGCGTTGGCGCTGCTCGGCGACTGTCGACGCGGCGGCGGCGGCAGAGAGGCGATCGCCGCCTTAATAGCGCTGCCGCCGCACAATGAAGCGGTGTGCATTGCGGAAGGGGAACGGGCGATAGAGAGCGACGAGCGCTTCGAGAGAGACGCCGCGGAGCCAATAGGTGCGCCGCGAGGTAGTTTGAAGGAGGACGGACTGAAAGCGGGCCTCATTGTCTTTTCTTTTTTTTTTTTTCTTAGAAGTGGTCCCGCGGTATCGTGGCGTAGATCAAAGGGCTTTGCGCGCCTTCAGAATCGAGCTCGGACTTCTTTGCTTTTATTTTGTTTTGTTGTCTGTGCCCGTCACCGGCCTCGCGGGGTTATCCCTCCCCCAACATACTGCCTCCGCGCGCTGCTGCAGCACCGCGTCGTCGCCCGTGTGTTGCTCGCGCGTTGCCGGCCCTCGAGTTTGAAAAGGTGCTACTGTAAGCGTGCCGCCGACTTCCTTTGCAGCTTGGCGGCGAGAGGTGCACCGCCGCTCTCTCGCCGTCCACAACACTGACGTCGAAAGGATGGGGGAGGGTGTAAAGAGCTCCGCGGCGTAACCGGCGGGAGGTTGCATCTCCTCTCTTTGATGCGCTTCTGCACGTATATACGTGTGTGTGTGTGTGTGTGTGTGTGTGTGTGTGTGTGTGTGTGTGTGTGTGTGTGTGTGTGTGTGTGTGAATGGAAAGAAAGCGATATATGTGCTTAGACGGATAAAAAAGAAAGATGCGCCGCAGTAGCGGCGTGCTCCGCTCCTCCGCGTTCTTTGTTTGGCGGGGCGCCCATTGATAAGTGAATGCGAGGCCGTATGTAGTACGGCGCCTCGTGGAGGAAGCGCAGTGTCGCAGCTCGCCGCGCCGTTTATGCCGAGGTCGTATAATTGTCCTTTGTGCCGGGCTTATCTCGCTTTCTCGTTCCCATCCTTTATGTACGTACACATAAACCTTATTCATTTAGCTTCCGCGCGACGATCTTGCTTTTGTGCTGGGCCTCCTCGAAATGTCCGTGAGGAAGGGGGGCAAGCGACAGGAAGCGTCGCGGCATGTCGGCCTTGTTGCCTTCAGACTCGCGGTCGTGGGTGGAGTGGGGGAAACTACTTGACCTCCCAGCTTATCACCTGGAAGCCCACCTATCGGCGGAGTTGCCGGGGCTTTACGGCCGGCCTCTCGCGCGTATTTTACGGCCGGCGATGGTGGAATGAGCGTGGCGCGTGCACGGTTGTCTGGTACCGTGACGTCGGTCGATACGTTGAGGCTGCGGACATAATCGCGGACTAGATGAAGTATTACTACTATCGGGTGACTGGGACTTCGTGTCGTTATCTGATGAATCATTCGCGGAGGCTCACGCCTATAAGCTGTCGCGCAGGAAGCTTTAGGCTTCGTATAGCTACCTGCTACCGATGCACTTCTCGATACCTTGGTTAAATTAAGGGTTTCTTAATTAAGAATGGGCTGGGGTGCGTTTGGCAGGCATTCTCAGATCATGAACAGCAGGTTGCCATTATCCCTCAAGAGAAAAGTGTATAATAGCTGTGTCTTACCAGTACACACCTACGGGGCAGAAACCTGGAGGCTTACGAAAAGGGTTCTACTCAAATTGAGGACGACGCAACGAGCTATGGAAAGAAGAATGATAAGTGTAACGTTAAGGGATAAGAAAAGAGCAGATTGGGTCAGGGAACAAACGCGAGTTAGTGACATCTTAGTTGAAATCAAGAAAAAGAAATGGGCATGGGCAGGACATGTAATGAGGAGGGAAGATAACCGATGGTCATTAAAGGTTACGGACTGGATTCCGAGTGAAGGGAAGCGTAGCAGGGCGCGGCAGAAAGTTAGGTGGGCGGATGAGATTAAGAAGTTTGCAGGGACAACATGGCCACAATTAGTACATGACCGGGGTAGTTGGAGAAGTATGGGAGAGGCCTTTGCCCTGCAGTGGGCGTAACCAGGCTGATGATGATGTAGTCTGTCTCTAAAACACTAAAAAAAAAATTATCTATGCCCGAGCTGACGCCGTAAAAAATTTGTGACATCACGATGAACGTGTTCGGGAGCTACATGCAGCGTCGCCACCAGCCTTTTCTCTTTCTTTCTTTCTTTTTTCGTCTTTCTGGCTTACGAGGACTGCTCCAGCGCTGCGACAGATTCATTTGGTATCGTAGAAGATAAGTTTACCAATACAGCTCTCTATTTCTCGCTTTAACGTTCCTCTAAGGATACAGAGGATGCCATATGATCCGGCGCTCACAGCGGATAGAGAGACGTTTTCCTTTCGTGTTTTTCACGTCGTCACGGCAGTGGCGTTCTCCATTGACGCAAAACCTTTGCAAGACATGATGCAAATGTAAGTGGCAGTCGCTGTACATGGCACTTATTCTGGCGCCACTTTAGTTGTGTGCGGTTCACGCGCGTCTCGTGCCGTGTTGCATATATAGGACGCGCCCCGTACGCTCGTATCGATAGCCGTGGACCAAGCTGCCCGGTCGCTCGCTGTCTTAGCACAGCTGTTTCATCCTTTGCGGATGCGTGGTGTAAGCGCGTTCCGAAGGCTTTGGCAAGTAATTTAATAACTCGAAAATTAGGCGCCGCTTCGGCGCTTGTTGAGTGGACCGTATTTCACTGCTGGATGAATAGGCGGCGGCTGCGGGACTTTGTCGGCGAGAGTCGTCGCCATGGCAAGAGAGAGAAAGAGAAAGAAAGAGAAAAAGAAAGAAAGGAAGAAAGAAAGAAAGAGAAGTCGGCACAGCAGGTGTGTGCGTGACAGGCCGCTTTTTGCTCTCCGTAAGTTACTGCCGCGAAGAATAACGCGAGGATGAGCGAATGTTCGTGGCACGCCTGCGCGCCCCGCTCGAAGGTTGCACAAGAGCCGCTATAAGAACGAGCCCGTTCGGCGGCATCGCTGTGTGCCCTCTGCGCGTCCGGCGGCAGCATCCGGCGCGGCCTGCTTGCGTTGTCTCGTTGGGATGCGCGAATATGCGATCCACGCTTGAACGTCGCCGTGCTTTTTTGTTGGCATCGATCGTGCTGAAACACGGAGTTGAGTACCTAGCCAGACGTGATTGGTGACCTCCACTATTATTATTATTATTATTATTATTATTATTATTATTATTATTATTATTATTATTATTATTATTATTTTGTTGCGAACGTAGTAGCGGCTGTCTTATTAGGACCGCCGCAGTTTTCCACGCAGTTCAGCGTATATATAGCTTCTATAGTGTCGACTGTTCTCAGGTGCATTCGCTCGATTGCTTTCAAAGCCGCGCGCAAGTTAAATTTAGCTGCGCTGAAAACGATCGCGTTTAATTTAAAAGGCAAAAACATTTTAACGGCCCGCAGTGATCTGCGCGCTCGGCCGTCACTCCGCGCCGCCGGCTTCGCGAGCTGCGTTCGGCGCCTGCAATCTGACTCCGTGCTTCATGCGGAGCACTTCCGTGTTGTGCGGCGAAACAAACAAACAACAAAATAAGAACGACAACTCTTTCGTAAATTCAGCGCGAGGTGTTGTGGCGCCGACCGACGGCGCCGTCGTCGTGTATGCTTCGCAAAAAGAGGGGCGGGGTGGAGGGGGGGGGGCAAAAGTGAGCACGCAGTCGCTTCGAGAACAGGTGCGCGCCGCGCGATAAATCTGCCCCGGGGCTCAGCTCCCGGTGGCAGGTTATTCGTATTCATTCTCGGCTTGCCGTGCAAGGAAATACGAAGAAGAGATTTGTGAGAAGCGGACGGGAGAACACGGTTTGCGCGAATCTATACTCTCCCTCTTTCTTTTTTTTTCTCGATGTTGTTTAGCTCTCGATTTCGTTCTGCTCTCTTCTGCAGTCATGAATTCATTTTCTTTTTCTTTTTTTGATTTATTGATTTCATAGTATGGCTTACCGTAAGCGCCGTGTGGCCTACATACACTGCGAGTTTATTTGTTGCCTCGCGAGGGAGTATTTATTCCAAGTCTCGCCATTGTGCTGCCCTCATTCTTTTTCCCGTCCCTACGCTTCCTTTACTCCCTCTCCCGCCGCGCGCGGGAAACTTCTTTCCTGCAGAGCCGATCGTCACGTCTCCTTTTCCCCAACCTTGCTTACCCCTTCTCTTATCGATATTCTCACGTTTCTCACTGTGCGAGCGTCAGCTGCGTCTTCCCCCTCTACGCCCGTCCTCCCTTCCTCGACCATTCGCACACATTCTCCTAATTTGTTTCCCAATAGCGACTCCTCTTGCACGATTTCGTCTTCTTTCATTATTATTATTATGTTTCTTTTGAGGGACGCGCGGCTTGTATTTCTTATTTTAGTGCGCCCTAAGCCTAAAGATCGGTTAGCCCTCGTACACTGAATAGTCCTTCATCCTCTTTACGTCTCTCTTTGCTTACTCGTCGGTTCCGGCTCCGTGTGCCCCATTTTCGACGTACCCTTCTCGACCGGGCAGCAACCTTCGGTTTCGCTGGAGAGCTCGTTTATCGATGCAGCCTCCCCACCCCGGTGCGCTTAATCGACTCAAATCAGCGTCCATACCGCGCGCGTCCTAAGGTTTGCCGGCGCGATTAATGGGCCGGCAATCCGCGCTGCGTGCCCCTGCACCTGTGGCCCCCCCCCCCCTCGCCCCCCCCCCCCCCCCCGGTTTGCGACACCGCGCCGGCGCCTTCCGGTTATGCCTGTGTATTTTTCCCGCCTTTTTGTTCTCTTTCCCTGCTAGTGCTCGTTTGCTCCTGTCGGGTATAGTGATATATATAATATGCGCGCTGCGACAGGTGTGTCAGCCAAAGGTCAGCAGCAGGAGCAAATTTCGTTGCGCCTTTAATTAATTTCAGAGTATTTTGTTTCCCTTCACGTCATCAACACTTGGTCGTTTTGTTCTTGCCCTCTTGTTCGGAATAGCGCTTCGCTCATGTCGTCGCTTGACAGGCGCTACAGGTGGAGCGGCAAGCAGCCTTGTCTTTTTTCTTTGTTAACGTCGCGTCGTTTGTCGTCACTGCGAGACACGTCCGAAAAAAAAAGAGACGATAAGTGGACGATAAGCGTCATTTGTACGTACAACGCGTGAAAAATGCGTTGTCTTCGTGCTTTTATTTGTGGAAGTAGCTCATGCTCTGTACGTGTACCGGCGTGGGAATTTAAAAAAAAAAAAAAACGTTCTTGGCACATGTTGCGCGCGTTCTTGTTTCTTTTGCTCTGTGTGTGTTTGTGTCGTTGCGTTGTTTGTCGGAATCATTGGCAGCAGTGAGGCTCCTTCGCGAGCGCCACCACGCGCATGCACCCGACGAAAGGAGATGCAATTTTATCGAGCTGGCGCATAGGCGCACTACTTTCATTCGAAATCGTGCTACCATTCAGCGTTATTTTCTTGTGTTTAACTCTTAAGTACAGCTTAGTATCGTTCCGCGCCCGCGCGGGAGATTATGTGCGCTTGGAATCAAGCGCACATAATATATATATATATATATATATATATATATATATATATATATATATATATATATATATATATATATATATGTGTGTGTGTGTGTGTGTGTGTGTGTGTGTGTGTGTGTGTGTGTGTGTGTGTGTGTGTGTGTGTGTGTGTGTGGCGGCGGTCGATATCTTCGCGTATAGCGAGCTATGGTATCGACAGTGAAGAAAAGAAAAATCGACACTGCTGAAACGAGAAAAGTCTCCGAAGCCTACGTTTCGGCAAGGGGCGACTTATGTCTAGACAATAGTTTTTGCCGAAACGTCGGCTCCAGATGTTTTCCCCTTTTTTTTTTCTTCGGTCACTGCCGATCACTTCAAGTCTCCGCCGTCTTATGTGCCTCAGTTCTGACAAGAAGATACGCGGTCGAAAACACATCGTTGCGGTAAAGCCAGCTTTACGGGATCCACTATGCGCGCACCTACGTGACCTCTCGCATTTCGTCTCTGTTCCGAGAACTGGCCTTACTGCTTTCGCGGTAATTGCAAGTTGCCCCGGGTGAAAGAAAATCGGAGAGAGAGAGAGAGAAATGTTCCCGGCAAACTTGTGCAATGGCTTCCTTGGGGCGGACGGACCGTCGAAATGAGGTTTTCGTATTGTGTTTTTGTTTCGTTTCGCTTCCACGTTTTATTCACGCAGTGCTGTAACGATCCCGGCGTGTTAGAGAACGAGGCAATAAGCTTCCACGGTGGACTTCATTTCCAAGGCCCCGCGGTCGAGTCACTCGTACGTGTTGGGTCTTTCTAAAGGTGCGCTGTCTGTGTTTTTTTATTAGTTAACCGAGATTCCCTTTTTTTCTCTCCGTTTTTGTGCTTGTGCTGAGGAGCGTGATAGGACGTTTTTCTTTGTTTTCAAATGATTCAGGCCCTGCTTGGGGCCCTTGCATAAGGGATTGAGATTTCTTTTCTACGCTGCCGGCACTTCAATATTCGGTCGGTGCCGTTGCGAATGGTGACTGCTGTTTTGTCACGGTTCAGAAGCCAGGCGAGGTGGATTAACTTTTCTTTAAGTGCCACAGCCTGTCGCGGGCTTCGCGAAGTGAAATTAAGAAAACACAGTGAGAGAGAAAGAGAGAGTGGAAGAAAAGGATAATCTGTGCAGTAGTCATCGACCACTTTTCAGCGCTCTTGAAGCGTTTCATCTTAATTTCCTTTTTGCGTGTGCTTATCTGGTTTACTTTTCTCGCTGCCTTTGAGATGATTCTATCAAGTCTAAGCAGCGGAAGCGCTTATATGCCTTATCTCGCCGTTTAGCCATGCGGGAGATTTCGCGCGGGAGATTAATTCTGTTTTTGACAGCCGCCCTACCGGTCCTGGTGGGTCGCCTGCTCGTTTATTTTTTGTTTTGTTTCTCGGAGCCTTTCAATCGTATTAGCGCCTTTCAATAGGCTCGTTGGGCAGCCGTTCCATTCTTTTCTGGTGGTTTCTTTGGCTCAGCTGCCGTTTTCTGACGAGTGGGTGAATGTCTCAAGAATGTCGCCGTAATCTACGTTCGCTAGTCGCGCATGCTATATTTGTTGTGCAGTATAATTAATTGACGCGGCCTTTTTAAAACAGAGATATGATATCGTTCATCCGCTCCGCTTGTATTCAGATCATATATGTCTGCTCCACTCGAGGCAGGATGCTGTTAGTGTACGTATATCCGTCGTGCTCTCTGGAGTTGAATATATATGTTCTCGTTCACACTTTGCGTCGATTAGCAGAGCTCGCGAAAAGAAGCAACAACATATTCCTTTTTAGCTCTTGTTGCCTTTTTGTTTTTGTTCTCCCGCATCGTGAATCTTAGAAAGCATGTTTAACTACTGCGCCCCCCCCCCCCCCTACGTCTCTAAAGTCCGCACTCTTCGTTACTCGTCTCTCGCAGCAAGATCGTTTCCGTCCCCTGCGCTATTGGTCTGCGTGGCATGGCTCTAGAAAACGTACTGGCCAGGATAGCGACAATTCGTCAAATACCACTTTGGCGTCGCCGCACCAAACCTGTATAACGGCCCTGCAGGCTTTTCATTTCATTACTTCATTTATTTTATATCAGTCAAGGAAAGAGAAGAACTTGTAATAAGTAAAAAAAAATAAGTAAGAAACAACTAAACGAGAGAGACATTTTTAGCAGCGTAGTAGATGTTACAACAAATTCTTAACAAGCGCTTTCTTGAATTCGGTGGCATCGGCGACGGAAACGATGGAAACCGGAGCGAAGGATATGAAGCGCGAAAACTGTATAAACTGACTTCTCTCGAGCAAGTGCCGGGTAGCATGCAGTACGTTTCCGAAGCTGCATCGACGAGGCTAAAACGCCCTGAATCGAACGCGTTCACGGGCACTATACGCAACTGGTAGCGCGGCTCCCGCGAGCGCCCCCCCCCTCCCCCCCTCCTCCTCCAACGTCCGTGTGGCTCGGCTGCTTTCCTACACTCGAATCTGGTTCCATTCAGTTCATTGGTTCCGCTGAGCTCGCCTGGGGCCCGCCAACTGTTGCTACACGCTCGGCGGGCGAACTGCCCGAGGTTGCTCATCGGTTGATTCCCGGGGCGTCGAAGAGGAAAAGGAGGGGGGTGCGTCACCCGTGTGACATCCACTGCCGCCTTCTACGGCTGTCCGTCCGTTCGTCTGTGTGTGTGTGCGCGTTCTGCCTTCCGGCGCCGTTATTCGAGTGGGCGCGTGACTGGCGTGCACCGGGAGCGAAACCGGAGGCCTCGCCTGCTCTGATTGCGTTGCCACCCCCGCCGCTGCAGTCGCTGTGTAGTAGCTGCCTCTGTATGCTCTGCGCCTCTCCGTTAAGCGCGGTGGACCGTCCGTCGTCCTCTCCGGGCACGCGCCCACTCTGTCTTCCTGCCCGTCACGTCTTGCACTTAGGAGCACGGGGACTCCGGATTGTTCTTTTGCCGGTGCTCGCAGAGCTGACTGTCGCTCGTCGACGTTGAGGGAAATGCCAGCCGCCGTCGCTGCTGTTGCTTCGGGCGACTTGACCGAAATCGACCTGTCCGTCTTCCCTCGCGTTCCGAGCACGCGCCCCGCGAAGTCGCTGTATAGCCGGATTATGTGTGACGTCGTGAGTTGTCTGGCCGACGGGGACTTCTGCAGAGCAGTTCTTTATATAGCTTTTCTGGCACCTGTATTTATCTTCAAAATGTTCTTTCTTTATTCTTAATATCTTTCTTTCATTTTCCTTTTAAAGCGAAGCTTGCTTTGCCTTTTCCTTCGACTTTCCCACTGCTGTTGCTGCTGCTGTGGCTGTCTTGCACGCCGCGTCGGGAGTGGGTCAGAACGTGTATATAAATGGAAGGAGCCTAGCAGAGAGGAAAGGAGACGCGAGAAACTAGTTTAGACTTTTCCATCGCGTCGCATGTGCTCAACGCCCTCTGCAGCTCCCTGGGTGTTACGACATTAGCCTCTTGACAGCTGTAGTTGTCCGTGACCCCCCGCAAAAGTATTGCAGAAACTGCAGCGCTCTCCTTTCTAGCTATGTATAAGTCAAGAGGGAAGGCAGATAGACTGAGGGACGTCGCAGAGAATGGGCGGAACTGACGCAGTCGCGAAACGAGTGAATAACAGCCTTGCCACTCTCGCGGTTCCAATACAGAGGGCGGGGGGGGGGGGAGATAGGTTAAAGTAGACGTGAAAAAACAAGGAAACTCTACTGCTATAGACACGACAGCGGTCGCAGGGAGACTGGATAAATTTAAGTACCAGGAACATGACGGTACGTTTCTGCTATTTCTGAAAAATAAACATCATGCAAATATGTCAAGCGGACAACTTACGCAGGGCGTGCAGAGGCAGAACCGCATTAATTAAAGCGCACCGCAGGGTCTATAGGGGATACTACGGAAGCGGTCGCACGTATGAACACTTCTGCGCGCGCTGTGGTAGCTTTGCGGCTATGACATTGCTCGAGATCGCGGTTTTGATCTCCACCGTGGCGGGTGCATTTCGACGGAGGCGAAATAAAAATTAACGCCCTTCCAGTCCGTGAAGTTGGTCGAACAGCCAAGCTTTGTTAGTTACACCGAGTGTTACTCTATGCAAGTCAAACTGCTCAAACAGTCTATATAGCAAATATTTTGTTTCACCATTCTTTCACATAATTTTCGCTTTTGCTTGCTTCGCGTGGTGAGCATGCTTTAGGAGCGCTTTTCTTTTGCAGTTCTCCCAGTGTTTCCTTTTGTTGTTGTTTTTGTTGTTATTATTATTGTTGTTGTTGTGCGTGAAGCTGGCCGCACGATGACGAGTCCGTTCACGAGCCAACTCTCGCTGACGCTCGCGGTAGTAGGCAGCTCCTTCCTCGGGAGTACGCACTACTCGTGGTCTTCCCATAGTTGTAGCTGAGATGGAATGCGCTGAGCCACTAATCCAAAGCTCCGTATATTGGGTGCAAGGATCACCACTGGAGATGCGGGCGCTGCAATCGTTTTGATGGTTGGTTGGATTGGTTTGATGGCTGACGTAACTGCCGGCTCCTCTTGGCGACGCAAGAAGTGCCGGCAGCCGCGCGCTCCTGTAGTGTCGCGTTTCAATCGCAGGGCACTGTTCGTTGGCCGCGAACCACCGGCACAACATTTGTTACTTTCTCGGCAGGGTGGAATCAATCGTCGATAAGTTCGATGCCGATCTGGCTCGAACGTCGAAAATGCACCGTGGGACAACCGTATAAGGTTCGCGTATAAGATAGCATTCTCACAGGGCGAAAGGGGTCACTGCGACCCCGTTCTCTCGGTTGAGGTCTTTCCCTCTCCCGCTAGGTCACGCGGCCCCTCTTTAGCGAAGTCCGACAACGACGGCACAAGATACGCATAAACGACTTCGCTGTAAAAACGCTCGTGTATTTAGATTTAGGGACACCTTAAATAACACCGCGGTGTCAAAATTAATCCGGAGGCCGCCACTACTGCATGCCTGATAATCTGACTTGTTTTGGCAAGTACCGCCTCATAATTCAATTAAGGTTTAATACTTGTGCCACGATACGATATGCCATGTGAGGCAAGGACATTGATCAACCTTCTGAGAGGTTATGAAGTGTGGCCCACAACAACGCCTCAAACAAACGCCTCTCCCTCCCTGTGTGTTCTGGGTACTACGCAAACAAAACAAACAGCAGTGGTGCACGCAAGGTAACCTTGAACATCAATTCACCACTCTTGTGTTAGACTAAACGTTAAATAAATTAAACATTCGCCGTCAACATCACCGCTAATTATCGTCAGTCAAAGCAAACGGCGCAGAAAGCTTCGCGTACATCAATTCCCGCAGTGCGTGGGATCCGCATAATTTTTTCCCTTTCTTTCTTTCTTTCTTTCTTTCTTTCTTTCTTTCTTTCTTTCTTTCTTTCTTTCTTTCTTTCTTTCCGTTTTTCTTCCCTTATATTTATTCCTTTTACTGTATTTTCTTTAGCGGAAGGATATCGCCACGCTACCCTCTCTTCCTTTCTTTATTTTTTTTCTTCTTCAGTGCGCCCGGAAGAAAGAAGATTGAAGCTCTACTAGGATTTCTCTTTGATGCAGATCGAGAGCCAATTTCTCTGGAGATGGAAATTGGCTCACGCGTTGTCGTTTCAGACCTGTTTACCGTTACGAGGAGCACGAGAACGGTACTCTTCGGACCGTCCGTGCCCCCTCCCCCCTCTTCCGGCAATCCGTCGGTTTGCCTTGCAGTCACCTTCGGCGGCGAGTAGCAGTGGGTGTTTTGGTGACCGGAAAGGGGGTTGAATCTGTTGTAGCAACGGCAGTGAGTTACGGATCGGTGGAGTGCTTTCGGGATCGGCGACGGAGGAGACGCTGCACTGAAGCAATTTTAGGCGTGGCAGCAAAGTGTTTTGCGATGCCGCCGTTCGCTACGTAACCTAATATTTGTTCTGTGCCGTCGGCATCTCTCTCCTCTGCCGGCGGCCTTGCCGTATCGTTTCGCGAACGAAACTTTGATGCGACGTTGTAGGCATTGAATAATATACTCTGTGATGTTGGTGTTGGCGTTGCTGTAAATGCGAATATGCCGCAAATGGACGTCCTATCTATCTATCTATCTATCTATCTATCTATCTATCTATCTATCTATCTATCTATCTATCTATCTATCTATCTATCTATCTATCTATCTATCTATCTATCTATCTATCTATCTATCTGTCTGTCTGTCTGTCTGTCTGTCTGTCTGTCTGTCTGTCTGTCTATCTATCTATCTATCTATCTATCTATCTATCTATCTATCTATCTATCTATCTATCTATCTATCTATCTATCTATCTATCTATCTATCTATCTATATAGCTAGCTAGCTAGCTAGCTAGCTATCGATGCGTTATCTGTCGTTCCAGCTTTGGGCTCCTGTCTGGATCTGGCTGAAAGTTGCGAAGGTTTCAGGACGTCGTCTACGCGCTTTCACTCCGCGGCCCCTTGTGCGGGAACTTGGTTGGACATTTCGAAACGCCTGCGCGCATAAGTAATAGACAGTTTTTAGAGCGCAGCTCTTTGGCGTCCGTTCCTGGGTTTCGCGTCGTCGTCGTCGTCGTCGTCGTCGTCGGCCTCGTAACCAGCTCCGCCCCCCTTTCATCCCCCCAGCGCTAGCAGCGACCGACTGATACCGCTGGATGCCGCTGACGCCGCTAGAGAGTGAAGATAACGTGACTGCATAGAACGCCGTCGCCGCCATGCAGAAAGAGGAGGAAAGGGTCCCCCCCCCCCCCCCCTGGTTCTTAGCGCTGCGGAAGCGAGGGTATCATATTGTTTGTGTCGGCATCGGCGGCGTTGTCCCTGAAACCAACTCCGCAGCTGGGGTTGACTCACTATCGGCGTCAGCGGCATCAGTCAGTCGCTGCTATCTCTTCCCTCCTCCCTTTATCGTGTTGTCCGCTTGCTGCACGCGCTTCTGCCCCCATCGTTTGCCGCTGGGTGTACACGCCGCCCCCTTCCCACCTCTTCCTGCGAGTTTCCGGTTGTCAAAGCGCCGGCTCGAACTTTGAAGTTGGCGAACTGTGCGCCGCAAAGTTGCCCAACGGCTTGCTGGTAGTAGCTGCCTACTTCGCCCCTACCGCACTCACGAAAGACGTCGTGCACCTCCTGCAGCTCGCATTAACCGTCCATCGATCCACACCGATGTTAGTAGTGGGGGACTTTAATGTTGACATAAAGACAAACAGCAATTTCCTAACACTTATGCGGGAGAACATCCCGTTCCTCTCGCTCGTAACGCGTCCCACGGCTGTGACAACCTCGCGAGGCACTTGTATAGATCTCGTCTTTGAGAATCAAGCATTGGTGTACCAAGTCGAACATATATCAGTATATTTCTCCGACCACAAAGCTTCCTTCATGACTGTCAAGAACTGTTAGTGGAGTCTTTGTTAAAGGAATACGTGTGAAAAATAAAAAAAAATTCTGTGATAGCGCATACATGTGTTGCTCGATTTCTTTGCCTAAATCTATCGAAAAGGTGAAACAGCTTATTTGCTGCGCTCAAATTTCGCATTTTTTTTTCGTCAATGTTCGCGGCATTACTTAACACGCGTCAGGTCGTCGTTGGACGGTACCGAATTAGTTGTAACATTTTTCTCTGCCGCTTATCTTTGACCATTGAGTCATTTCACGGTGTTTTTTTTCTCTGAGCGCAGTTCCCAGATTTCGTGCGCACGTGCGTGAGTGGCACTCATTTTCGTTTCCTTCATACGAGTTTCTGTCTTTGTGCCTCTTATTTGCTGCCCTCCATGCAATAAATATGACTTCGTGTATTGCGACATGTATATGTCAGGTTCTCCAAGGATATCACTTTCGCGCTGCTTCTGCTCGCATATTATGCTGACGATGCCGTGACGACATTTTAAGTGGAGCCGGGTGGACGAAACCCGACGGGTTTCCCCGCTATTTAAGCAGATATCGCTGCTCCTCTGACCGCTTACTCTTCGATTTTGACTGCAGCGTTTTTCTTTTTGATCCTCTTGCCTGTCGTCTCGACGGCGTCGTCAACGTTCTTTCTTGCGAAACGCCCCCTTCTGACAAAGAGCGCCAAGAGTGAGGGAAAAAAAAGAAAGAAGCAAACAAACAAGAGGACCCGGTTTGGTTCCACTCGAATTACGTGGAGGTCCTCGTGTCGTTCGCTGAAGAAACGCTCGTTTCTCGGTAAGGTGCGCGTCATGCGCATGCCGTACGGGACCGCGCCCGACTTTTGTGTACCGTAATCTTGCACGTATACCCACTGCGCTTAAATTACGAGAGGCCTCCGCTCCCCCGCCTCCCGAAGGTGCCCTTTCCTGTGTTTCGATAGCTCGCAGCTTTTCGTCGCTTCAGTCACGTTGCGTGCTTGAGAGAATATATCAGATAGACAAAGTTAAGCATGTAGTTCTGAATTGAGTGACGACCACATGGAGCGCGTTTGGATCACGCGCTCTCGGCATCAGCAACAGTAGTTGGACGTTGATTAAAAAGGTGTCTGTAACAGTGAGACTGGTTTTTTTTTTCAGAGTTTTCTATAAGTGGAAGGTTGTTGTTATTTGGAGTTAAGTGTTCCTTTGAGGGGATCTGTGTTGTATCCAGGTTTGTCTTTTTCCTGGAATGCTTATATTGTGCGTGCGCGCGTGTTATGTGAGGGTTGTTCGCGCGAAAATACGTGATCCCTGCAATATTACTCGAGCACCGTTCGTTTACGGTAGCGCCACGTCAACCATCTCGGAGGCCAGGTGTAGCTCGTACGTGCCTTCGTGGCGCTCGTCGCAGCCGCTCACGCCTTTTTACACGAGCGTTCCGCCCTTCGTGGCCGCGTAATTAAAGAGGGCGTTGCGTTTCACGCGAACTCGCTGGTGATCGACATTCTTTCTCTGTTTTTTTTTTCTGTTCTTGTTTAGCGACGCGCTATACGTGCGTGCGATTGGCGCTCTTTTCTCTGTGCGCACTTTAGCCAATTCCCCTTCTTTCTTTCTTTTTTTGGCTGTGCAAACTTCATCTCTTCTCCCGCTTCATTTTGTCACTGCAGCTGTAGTTCTTCGGCTAGGACCAGTATGCACTCCGACTAGACGAATACTGGTGTAAGTCTGACGAGGGTTACGTTGTTTTAATTCTTGCGGTACGGATTTTCTCGATGGCCACTTGTTTGGACCTTGCCTAATTACAAGAACAGACGGACATGAAATATACCGGACACGGTCTTCGTCCGCGACCAGGGCCTAGAATTCCGCTGGTTTACGCTGTCAGGGCTAGATATACCATGCAGGCATTTCTTTTTTGGTTAGGTTTTTAGGCTTCTTCAGTGTTGTAGAAGGGTAGGTGATTTACTAGTACGTCTGAAATAAGTTTTCTCTTTAATGTCCTTTTTAACAGGGAACAATGGAGTGAGGAACGGGACATGTTACGCGTAGGGCACAAAAATTTACCCACGATTATGATACTCCCTAATGCGAAATTTGAGCGCAGCTCTGTAGAGGTTTTCATATCGCGATATATTGAGCCATTGCACCGACCACCGCACCAACTGGCAGAGCGGCGACGCGCGGAGCTATATATATATAGACCGGCCACACTTTGCCGCCTCCCGGCAACCGCAGCTTGTGCGATCGTAATCTTTACCGGGAAGCGCTTGCGGTTTAGCTTGCGACGAACGTTATGCGCGAAGAGGAGCTTTCTAGTTCTCTTTTTTTTTTCCTCGCACGGCCGTGTCCGTCGATGCCGTGGATGCACGGACGCGAACGCCTTCTGGTGGTGCTTCAAGATGTCTTCCTCCGCTTTCCTCCGCGTGCTTCCGCCGCACCCTCCTCTTCTGCTTTCCTCCTCGCCCTCACTTCGCTCTCGCCGTATTTCATCCCCCGTTGCGCTCCGCGTTCGCTCTTTCATCTTTGGCAGTGCTCGTCCGCTAGGTTACGCCGGGGTACGCCGACGAGGAACGGGCGCCTAAAAGCTGCGCTCTAATGAACGATGGTCTAAGAGAGTTACAGAATGAATGCCAAGGGAAGGGAAGCACAGTTGAAGACGGCAGATAACTAGCGTCTGTGATGAAATTCGTAAATTTCCAGGCATACAAATACTCAGCTGGCGCAAGAGGGTAATTGGAGATCGCAGGTAGAGGCCTCGTTCAGCGTCGTCCTGCAGTGGACATAAATGGGCTAATGATAACGATGATGAACGTCTGGGAAATTTCTAACTCTTGCCAGGCCAGTAGCGGGCTCTGCAGTGCGTATTGCTGGTGAACACGACGCGCTGAGATCGATTCCCGGTAGGTTGCAGTAACGCCCCTTTACTTGCGTTTAAGTGCAAGTTGAAAAACTCTGGATGCATGGCGAAAATTAATAGGGAGAACGCTGTCTACCCTCATTGCGTGCAATTACGCCCTCGGTTGCCTAAACTCAGTGACGACCTAACATTGCTGCTGCGAATGCACCCCTTTGCAACTCGCAGAGAATTTGTATCGATCGACGCACCGGCCAGTTACGTTCGCTCGTTTCTGTGACGTCACGGCGGAGGGGCGTGGTTTGTATAGGTGTAGCTTTATTTCGTTGTCAGAGCTGGACTAAATTCTTAGGTCTTCGCGAACTGCTGTTTTGCAGCGTTAATAGCATTTAATAACGTTATAATATTCTTTTGTTCATCCTTTTTCCTCCAAGCGTAATTCCGCAGCTCAGCATTGAGTCTGCGAGCAACACTGGTAATAATGAAGGCCTCTCTCTCTCTCTCTCTCTCTCTCTCTTCTGCGACTTACTATACACTGAGGAGGGCGGAATGCAAGAACACTCGTGTACCGGCGCATTGGGTGCACGTTAAAGAAGCGCAGTTGGTCAAAATAATCCGGAGCCGGATTGCCTCATAACCAAATCGTGCTTCTCGCGCGCGAAAACACCAGAATACAATTCCATCAGTGCGTTTACTAGTAACTTCCAATTGCTAACCCGTGCTAGTACTTAAATATTTAATATTTTTGACGTTGCACCGTACCATTTTCTTTCTGTACTTGGTAGCAAAAGCGGGGGAAAAATGGCTGTGGCTTAGCTAAGGTTAAGCCCAGGATGCGAAGCATACTAGCCTTTATTTTAGTTGTTATGCGTTGCATATTGCAATCACTCAGTTCAGCCCTTGGGCGCGGCCGGGCAGCCACCATTTAACCACATGACGTGACGTCACGACAGCCGGAGGAAAAGCTGGGCCCCAACTCGCGCGGTCGCAGGCGGCCGCAGCCACCACCTGACTCCCGCTCCTCCCGGTAGGGGCGCTGCGCCGGCGCGTGACGTCACGGTCACGCGCCGGCGAGCGCGTGACCGTGACAGATGGTCACCTTCCGGCGAGCGCACGAGCTGAGACCCGGCTATGTAGCTGCGCGGCCGCAAGCGAGCGCACGAGTTGAGCCTCCGCTTTTGCAGCTGTTATGACGTCATATGATAGCTACGCGGCCGCGCGCGGCGCAGCAAGGAAGAGCGTGGTTGTGCGGCTATTATGCTTCGCATAAAAAAAGTACGCGAGCGGGCAGTTTTGGTATAGAAAAGCTACATCGTTGGCGTGTCGGCTTAACCAGACCGCGAGTAAGATCCGAACAGCGACCTCGCCGCTGTTCGCGGTAAAGGGCGTTTTTAAGATGTCCGCCGACGAGCGTGTTCGACCCCTCCCGCGAGGGCGGGGCGTGTCGTCGAAAGTTCCGCGCGTAACATCAAAAGCGAGACTTTCGTCTCGATCGCGCCGTGCGCGTGCATCGCCGTGCGTGCTTCGCGGCGATTGCGTGCTAACGAAGCCTTTGTCTCTCGGGGGGGAAGCGTCTAATCTGGCGTCGAGTAAACGACGCTAAAGGATGAGAGAGAGAGAGAGCTGACCGTGGCAGTGTGTGGTGGAGGGCTTGAAAAAAAAAGAGGGGTGGAGGAAGGGGCTGAAACAAAGGGGCGTCAGAGTACCCAACGATAGGCCGCATTTTTCTTGGTCGCGTTATCGTCGAACGGGCGTGCCGAGGTGGTTCCGTCGGAATCGCCTGTTCACTACAAGCGCGTGCTCTCGCATGTATAAGCCGGCGGTGGTCGCGGTCGCGTTTGTTCTGCGCCACTCAAGTGAGCGCTTCCCGCCCTCCCTTCCCAATTATACCTCTCTGGTATCTGCGCCGCAAGGACAAAGAACGAAAGAAACAAGGCGGGGCGTTTGGTTTACCAAGCCGCGCACGCTATGGCGCAAGCTTGTGCGTGTTCACGGGCCATTGGGCTGTTTGCGCGTAAACAAGACGCGCCTGCTTGTCTCTGGTCTCGCGCCGCGGAGGCTCGTCGCGATAAGTGCCAGGTGAAGAGAGATGCTTGCGCTGATGACCGGCGTGAGCAGACGTGTGCGTTCAGTTGCGTGAAAGGGCTTGGCGTGTGCCGCACTTTGTATGCGATTCTAAAGAAAAAAAAGCTCTGGATATCGCCATTTTGGTTGTTCTTTCTTTATGGGGAGGGGGGTGGGGTAATGAGGCTTTCCTGAGGCGTGACCACGTTCGTGGCAGGAACGTTTCCCCTTGTTCAAGCTCTGACAACTGAATGGGCAATGGTTTTTAGACGACGTGCCAAATTCGCAAAGCATTAAGTTCGTATAAGTGCTCTTCGTCATTGAAGCGGTCGCCTTGGCTGTATATGTCCCACATCAGGATTGGCTGGTATTATCCTTTGCGGACAATTCTAGCGTATGTGAAGTTTTTCTGCATACGGACTCTCAATATTTTTCTCTCACATACCGGTTTAGAACAAGCGCACTTAATCTCGACCGCTGTTATCGGCTGTCGGCGCACCCCAGCGGGGGTGCGGGTTTGACAACGTGGCAGCTGTCGACAAAGCCATGGCAAGCCAACACTAATAATTAATTTTAATTATGGGGTTTTACGTGCCAAAACCGCTTTCTGATTGAGGCACGCCGTAGTGGGGAACTCCGGAAATTTCGACCACCTGGGGTTCTTTAACGTGCACCTAAATCTAAGTACACGGGTGTTTTCGCATTTCGCCCCCATCGAAATGCGGCCGCCGTGGCCGGGATTCGATCCCGCGACCTCGTGCTCAGCAACCTAACACCATAGCCACTGAGCAACCACGGCGGGTAAGCCAACACTAGTGACGCACTTTCATGTCCCCTCCAGTGAAGGCGCCGTGCAGTCGAAAATTGCGCTTTACGTCGATTACGAGGAGCTCTGCGTTGAATTAAAAAAAAATTACGCTGCTGCCAATACCGAGCCTCATAAACGTTTGTTGAATAAAATTTAATCAAATATAAAATAAGAAAGAACCAAGAATAGCTTTGCGAGTATGGAGTTACATAAAGGGACGATCTCTAGCAGAAAGAAGCCGAAACCATAGTCGAGCCAGTTGTGGCTGTGTTCTCGCCGTGTGTGGCTTCACGCCCCCCATTCCCTCCTTGTTTCATCGTCGTTCGAATCGAAAGCACGGCAGGCGTCGTTTACTCTTGTTTTCGGTGCCTCGTGAGAGCGCATGCGAAACAAAAGTAGCGGCCGCGCTGCATAAGCTACTGGATACCGGGAACATCTCGAGTTTAGACGTTCACTTGAAGCGTGAGTTTCACTTCGTGCAAGCTGCAGTATACCATTTCTATTCATTCAGTAGCTACGCTGCGGCTGCATTTAAAATAACTTGTGCTAGGCTCTGACAAGCGATTTTAATACGGTAATAGCTCTCAGAATGTTTATACAATGACAAAAATTGTTCCTGTTTTCTTTTTAAGGAAGAGTAACATGTGTTCCCCCATCGCAAGGCAAGATACGCAAGTGATCGTTCTGCAACACAGCGACCAACTGGCAAAAAGCAATAATGTCTATTAGAACACGCGCAGGTGCTCGGTGACTGCAGTCCTGTGAATAATTTGTGGCTGCTGCTACATGTTGACGGTATTTCTGGCGCTTGTTGCGTGTCAATAACGCCTTTATCGCGGTTGTTCTTTACGCCAGTTCGTTGCGCCAGTCCTGTAAGAGTTGGGGTCGGGCATGTCAAAAGGGGCAGTTGGCCCGTGCCGTCATCCGATTCGCCCGCGCTAAAGACGTGATTCATTGGAGGAGCATGTTCTCTTCGAGAGCGAGAAATACTGGGTTTATTTACAATAGCTACATGAGGAGTGGAGAACGTTACGTCTCATCAGTCTAGCATGACTGAATTGAAGCACACTGAGAAACCAAAAACGTCCGCTTAAATTTCCCCTGTCCTCCCCAGATCCCTAGGTCAGTGAAAACTGCCGCCCCACCTCCGTCCAGTCGGAGCGCCCAAGGTCGTCGAAGGACGCGCGTTGAGTGCGAGGGTTCACACGATCTCTCCTGCAGCTTTGTTCACTGAACCTACAGAAAGGAGATGAGCTTCGTACACAGGGATTGTCACGCTAAACTCAATCTTGCGCGTCTTTGTTCCTGGGATGACCCAGCAGTTAGCTGGAGTGTCTGTCAAGCGACCGTGGCGGTTAGCGGAGTCCGTGAGGAAACGCCACCCTTTTCCAGAAGTCTCTTGCTCCCATCGTCGGTGACGGCGGTAGTGAACCAACGAACAACACTAGATACACCAAACTTGTCGCGCCGTGCTGTCGCCGCAGATCTATCCGAGGGTATGCAATGTTAGCTTCACGAAGCGATTCGTCGCAGTGGTGCATCAGAGGGCGCTACCCCTGCTGGCCGATCGTAAAAGCTCTCGCAGTCCACGGCAAAATATTGTTGCCCCCCGAAAGCGCTGCTAATTCTGGTCTGTAGCCGATAGAGATGTTCGATTATTTCTTTTATTCGATTAACGATTAGTAATTCATCGTTTTAGCCTTTAGTCGAATAATCGCTTTCGATGCAGGGTTTTTCATCGATTAATTGATTAACCGAAATTTTTGACGGGCACATTAAAAAGTTTGAAACACGGTTATCTGCTATTGTAGGATCCTATTTGAAGTTTTGATAGGTGGAACTAAGTTACAAATGCGACTCAATAAAATTTCATAAACAATAATCTTCAATTTGTCAATTAAGGGGAAGCGTTCGGCTAGGCATCACTCAGCGCTCGGAAACAGTCGACAGTCGCTCCACCACAGGCGCACAGTCACTGCTCGTGCTCCGCCATTCTAGCACTATTTCAAAATTTTAGCGCCACTCCTGTCAAACTCTAGAAAACGATTAATCGAACACCTCTAATCTATTAAGCCGACTAAATGAAAGGAGGACGTGGATCAAGATTAATCGATTTCCTGGATACGTTTAATCGATTAATCGTTCATCGATATTACAAACCCCTATAGCCGAGTTCGTGAAGTTGTTCTTACATTCAAGGACGATACATATACCGTGGTGACTCGGCCTCCTGATAGGCTAAAATTTCCTTTGTTGTAGCTTTCACCGCGATGCACGGTTTTAAGCGATGCGCGGTGTATTGGTATAAATAGTAAGTACGCCGTCGACATCGTGACGCGTCGCAGCTGTGCGGCGCCTGGTTCCGCTCGTACGTTGGCTGCGCGCCGCGTAATTATACCGCGTTTGTTCCGTCCCGTTGCACCCGCGGAAAGCAGCGCCTGCAAGGGTCTCGTGCCCGCATCGTGTCCAGTCCACGCGCAAAAAAAAAGTTCTTCGGAATGCGGGAATCGCGAAAGTTCCTGGCGACTTCGCCATGCAGGCTGAAAGTGCCTGCGAGAAAAAAAAAAGAAGTTATTTGTTCTTCGATCCTGTGCCCTGAAAAACTTTTCGCGTTTGGGGTATGCGCATGACAGTTCACTCGAAGTGGACGATTCTTTCATGTAATGAGCCCTTCTTCCACCCTATATGCGGGACCCCGCAGAACCGATTCGCCGTGTTCCGCGCGCCGCGATCTGCTAGTCTTCTCGTTAGCTCAGATGGTAGAGCGACTGCCCCTGAATGGGTTGCCGGGTTCGATTCACAGGCCAGGACAAAGCGTCAACTGCGAATATTTCTTGTGAAGAAACCCGCAGCACGGGTTTCCTCTTGTAGCCTCGTGCTACGTTCGGGTGGATGGCAATTTCCTCTTTCGCGAACCATGCTTCAACTTGCGGGCTTCCGCAGAAATTATTTGCCATGACTCTTGTTTTCTTTTTTCACGAGCCTGTAACTTTTCATAATATGTCTCCGCAAAGTTCTCAGGTGAAGACGCTTGCGAAGAGACTCAATGGTTAGCCTAACCTAGGGCCGTAGTGAAGTCACTTTGTACCTTGGTGACGCTTAGTCTGCATCTGCGCTGGTATAATTCTCAAAAAATAACGGCCAATGCTGTTGTTTGCGGACCTGTCGACGACTGTCAAAAACAGCGAATCGTCTCGCGTTGTGGGAAGAAAACTAATGGCGTCAGCAGCCCGTGTAGTGATTTCGGTGCGCATTATGGGAGCTCCTAATTGTTAGAAACAATCAAGAGCCCTTTATAGTGGGACTTCTCTTATTTTTCTTGCGTCGGTGTTTGGCTTGAAATCTGCCATTAATTATATTATTATTACTATTACTTCATCTGCGACATCCTTGGAGGAAGTTCCTTGTTCCTGCAGTCAACGCTATAGCTGCTATATGAATCCTGTCAGGATTGGGGGCTCAATCCCATCGCTCGTAATCAGTTGCCAAGATTGGAGTCGGGCATGAATTAGAAGGTAGCTGGCCCATGCCGTCGTCCAACTTATCCACGCTGAGGATGTTGATGAAGGGAAGGACTGCTTCTCATCGAGAACGAGGAATATGGGTTTATTTACAGTATTTACATGCAGTTCATCAGTCAAGCATGACTGCGAGAGAAAGTACGTCAGTCTAACATGACTGCTTGAGAGAGTCTTGAGCATCCGTACAACAGCGGTTTATAAACGCTCGGTCCTCCCCCGATTCCAAGGTGGCGGCAACGTTCGTTTAATATCGTAAACACGCCGCCTCTCCGCGGGATGACTTACACACACACACACACACACACACACACACACACACACACACACACACACACACACACACACACACACACACACACACACACACACACACACACACACGCACACACACGCACGCACACACACACACACGCACGCACGCACGCACGCACGCACGCACTCACGCACACACACACACGCACGCACGCACGCACACGCGCGCACACACACGCACACACGCACGCACACGCGCGCACACACACGCGCGCGCGCACACACACACACACACACGCACACACGCACGCACACGCGCGCACACACACACGCGCGCGCGCACACACACACAACCGGAACCGACGTCACACGGACTTCGTAGAACTCGGGGCTTACTGCAAGAATGGTGCGTGGGAAGGGGTCCCCGTCGACGTTCCGGCGGCGCTTCCCCGCTCGCGGCAGACCAGGTAGGCGGTGGCGAGTGCAGGCACAAAGCCTGCTTCGTCGAACTCGGCACCAACGACGGAGAGTGGAGGACGCGCGTATTGTTCTCGACGCACAGTCGACTTAGTCACGCCGTGGCTAGAGGTTTGCGGCGACGCTCCAGGAAAAGATGACGCCCGCGGTCGCAACTGGTTGGCAAAACTTGCACGTCAGCGGGCCGTGTTTAACACTGCCCAAAGCTGGCTGTAGGCGATGATATGTACCATTTTTCCGCGTTCGATGCGAGGAATGAACAAGGTCGATAAGAGCCGCATGCCCAGATACCTGCACCAGGCGTAACGCCCTGTCGCGGGCCAGTCTCGCTGCAGCCGACCTTGTTCATCCATCGCACGCTTGAGAGCAGCACAATAACAGTGCGCAAGCACCCCGTCACGTGGTATCTTTTCATATTTCTTGGGCTTTCTTTGGAACGCGGGAAAAAGGACCACGTGAGATATATCGTGTTGGAAACAACATATTCAGGGGTTTCTCAAGGTGCTCTACAACCTTGCGTCTCTCACTTGGGGCAGCCAATACTTAAAATGTTGATTAATTTAACTTAACTAAACCGTTTGTTAAGGGGAAAAATAAAAAAAATAGCCAGAGTAACTCTAGGCCAGTGCCCAAAATATTGCTTTCGGTTCAACTCGCGACCGAAGTGCCTTTCATCTTTAAAGCTTTGGCTCAAGTTATGTGGGACAACCTGTATAGTATGCTCTTGATATTCAAGAAGCCTTTTAACAGCAAGAAAATGAATAAATTTCCCCATATGTTGAGCATTGGGTCAATGCAGGCAATTCATACAGGCATGAAATTTCGCTAATACGATACGTTCGGGAATAGCAGATTAGATCTGCGAACGGGTGCTCGAGAGAGGGAAAGGGCGGCGGGGCTGAACCTTCGTCGTCTTTAGTCGCCTCAGACTTCTCCGGCCCACCGTCAGTTGCACTTCGCTCCTCGAAGAGGAGGAGGGACAACTTTATTTATCCCATCTTAAAGGGAAAGGAAGTGCGGGAAGAAGGCCAGGGAGGTTATCCTACTCGCGGTAGGCCACCTCTACCACCTCAGCCCACCTCAGGATAGCTTCCTGAAGTTCGGGGTTGTAGCTGCGCATGGCAGCCTCCCACAGCTCCCTACTACTTAAAACTCTACAAAGGTTAGGGGGAGGGGAGTGGTTCTTGCATTGCCACATAATGTGGTCAAGGTCCGCTCTGCTAGCAGGACAAAACTTGCAGGCTGAAGTAGGGTATATTCCCGGGTGAATATTGTGACGTAAGGCAGGAGATAGAAAAGTGCGAGTCTGTAGTTTACGCCATAGTACCTCGTGTATGCGTGACGACCGAATCATTAAAGGAGGGAGGGTTAGGCGACCTAGGCGGTAATGCCCGCAAACGTCGTGGTACGTAAGTAATCTGTCTTTGGAAGTGAATGCTAGAGGGAGATTATTGGCGTCTGAACCGTCCCCTGCCTGTGCTCGGTTCGTGAAAGCTCGAGCACTTAGGTGGGCCGCTTCATTGCCGATTAGGCCTGCGTGAGCAGGTGTCCAGATTAAACTCAGAAGTTGGGCTGGCGGATTGTGAGATAGAATGGCCAGGGCTGTCCTGCAAACCCTACCCGCTCCAAAGTTGTGTATGGCAGTTTTGGAGTCACTTACTATGACAGAGTAATTGGGTATTGTTGCAGCGAGTACCACCGCCGCCTCCTCTGCCTCCTCCGAGGAAGAGGCTATAATGGATGCTCCCGTCGCAATACTGCCAGTGGAGTCAACGACTGATATGGCAAATTTATGTCCACATGGATACTCTGCGGCATCGACATAGAGCACGTCTTTGTAGTTAAATAACTTTTTCTGTAGGGCTTTAGCTCGTTGTTGCCTTCTATGCTCGTGATGAACAGGGTGCATATTTTTAGGTAGAGGAGGGATATGAAATTGCTCATGTATCGAGTGGGGAATATTGAATTTCTCATTGGTAATGGGTGCTGGGGCAATACTTAGGGAGTTTAGGATGTGCCTACCAGTGTGGGTATTCGATAAGCGCTGGTATTGAGCGGTCAGGTGGGCTTCTGCGAGCTCACTAAAGGTATTGAAGGTACCTGTAGCCAAAAGTCTCTCAGTAGAAGCTCTACTTGGCACTCCAAGGGCAAATTTGTAGAGTCTGCGCATCAGTGAGTTAACTTTATCTTCCTCGGCCCTAGTTAAGTGGAGATAGGGTAGGGAGAATGAAGAGGCTCGTTGTGTGTCGAGTGATGAATGAAACAGCAAAGAACCGCAAGAAATCTGCGCAGCTAAAGGGGTGCGACGTAATCGTAACGCACTTCGCTCGCATTTACCGCTAAATCGTCACTTAATTCTTCAGTTTTGGTATCACAAACAGCCATTTTGGCGAGATTTTGATTACGCTAGCGCCCAAACCGTCAAATTTTGCACGGATGCTCCTCCATCTACACAATCTAAGCTATAGACTTTTTTTTTTTTTCGGGGACCGAAATTTCCTTGCAGGTGGCCTTTAGGTGCAGACGTTAAGCATAACTTGCCATCGCAAGTAAGTGTCTCTACTGCCGCGAGCTTCGAAAAGTATTTGCCGTAAAAGCAAGTTCTATAATTAGGAAGTGAGTCTATAGTGGCCGGAAGCTTTATCGTCTAGCACGCATCTATCTTTTCGCGTCGTGCTGGTCGTTTGGGTGCGGCCGATAGCGTCTGTATGACCCACTTTCGGCCGGTCGGTGCACGAGTATGGCCGACTGGACGTTATCTCGATTCCACCCCGAATTAGCGACCGCGGTCAGATTATAAACCTCTCGGCCGGCCAGACGTCGCCACGCGCCGTTCTTATCTCGCTCCTAATTTCACCGGAACCCCGACTCGTACGCGTCGTTGGGGTGGGGCCTCTTGACATTTCACGTATTGCGGACGGGGCTGTTGGGTGTGGCAGGCTCGTTTCCCCCTCCCCCATGTTTTATAAAACGTTGCTGTTATATTTTTATTGCGTATGTGCCCCGCACCCCTTTTTTTTGTCATATTTAAAATAATTATTTGGCTTCTTTCAGGGCTTTGCAACGGTCCTCTCTTTCTTCTGCTGCTTCTTTCTTTTTCTTAGGTTTTTGTCGCTTGATCGAGAGGTTGTCGTAGGTCGCGACTTTCAAGGCTGACCTTCAGTCACTGACTCTGCGCAGAACTGTAAACAGTGCTACCCAGCACGATATTTCTTATCAACTTTACTGCGGACGTTCCGCTGTATCTAGCTCGTCCACTTAACTAAGCCCTTTCCGACATGCACTACGGGCCTCCAGCTGCAACAGGATTAGGTGTCCCGTCGGCTGCCATTAAAGTGCATAAGTACGCTTCTTTTGCAGGTGCCCCGTCTCTTTGAAACTACTAAGTCAGCCAGCTCTTTCCAGCAGATCGCTTCAGTGTTCTTAACTGCATCCGGAACTCTAAGCCTTTGGGAATGTCTCTCTGAAATTTGTGTCGTCATACTTTCGTGGCATTGCTCATTTTGCATGTAGTTGGGTTTAAGTGTGTGCTACTGGCGTACCCGCACGTATGGTCCAGCTTGGATACTATAAGGATGCCTGGTGCGCGTAAATAAACGAAATTAGCTGTTAGGGGTGAAATAGCCCGGTCGTCGATATTATTCGTGCGGACCTCATTTTTGATTGAGTCGTGGGAAAGTCGTGCTGGTTAAAACAAGTACACCTCGGGTTCAGTTGCGGCCGCGGCTGCCGCAGTCGCCTTTATTGAGCGAGGACCCATGTCTCTAGTAGAAAGCGTGCCCATTTAGCCCCTTGGAAGGTAGCTAGCTAGCCTTTATGACAGCGTGCCCCATTATTCTGGGTATCATCCGAAGCAATCACAAGGAAGGCGCTAAACATCTTATATCAAAACGTTGGAGGTTTAAGAACTAAAGCAAATAACTTCTTTTTACAAGTAACATTGCATCGCCAACCTGTAATCAGCTCTACCACTTCTTGAGTCTCGCGTGCATAATGGACAATAACGTGTACGTTAATTACGCCGGAGAATTTTGCATTTGTTGCACGCGCAAAACCGTCGTCTACTGATGAGAAGCCGCCTTTCTTTCACCTCAAAGCTAGAAGTTTACGATTAAAGTGTGACAGTGTCTTGGATTTCTTGCACAGCCTGTTTCACACAGCTTCGACGTCATTGCATATTCAGAAACATGGTTTAGTTCTGCAATTGAGTTTGACTGTATACCAACCTGCAAGTTTCTCACCTTGCATAGCGATATAAATTGCTCTACGTCTCAATTTCTCCGTGCTTAATGACGTCGTGGTATTGCTGCAGATGTCGAATGTTTAAATCTTTAGTCTTCGAATGATTCTAATTACTGTAATTTATGCCCATCCGGGGGGTTCTGCACCAATATTTTATTTTTAGATTTCCATGAGCGAATTCATGCTTTTGCAGGCAGTACTTGTCAGCGAATAATAAATAGTACATGCAAAGAGACGCTAACATTAACTTTCTCGCCCGCACGCAAAGCGTTGCGGAATTGCTGGATGTTACCAACGCGCATTGTTGTGAAAAAAAAAAATAATAGCTCTTCCAACGAGGTTTTTGCAACGTTCGAACAGCCTCTCCTACTTATGTGTGTCCGAAATGCAGAATACTTTTTTGGCAGGATTTCCTTCGTGCTAATTGAGCGACCACCTACCTACTTTTTCGTTTTCTCCCGTAAACCTTACCGAAAAGTAAAGCGCACAAACATCCCGTTCAGTCTTGCAGAATTGTTAGTGAAGGCGACATATCTACATCTTGTGAATCACTATCGAACACAAATTTGGAAGGTCTGCTCGAAAACCAGGGTCCCAACACAGGTTACAACATTTCCCTCCTTAAGTTCAGGCTGCATACTTCAATACATTTATGTCAGTTAAATCCACCCCACACAAGCAAGCTTGGAAGCCATGAGTATCTAGAGAGCTATATAAGACGGTCAAAAGAGAAAAGAAAAAAACAACATTTTACGATTTTCTTGGAAAACGCGGCATAAGAAAATTATGTTGAATATGAAGAAATTCCTAACAAGCTAAATTTAGACTCGCAGAATGAAAGCGTGAGTTTTCTGCAGCGAAGGTTGGAGATGCAGGGTATGGTCAATCAAGATTCTCGAGTACGTTCAGCAACCGTAATCAGTCTTACGAACATGCTCCACTCACTGACTTCAAATGGGAATGTATACAGAGATGTAGTAATGGTCAACATAATTATGCGCATTTGGATTCAGGCAACTCGTACTTCAATAATGAATATAGTGCTTCTTTCGAGGCCTACCTACCTAAAAGCGTGGCGCCCGTACTATTTCATTCGAACCTACTGGTGCTAGCGAGGTTTGCATGGCTGTTGCATCTCTCAAATCTTATCACTCGAACGGTTTTGACAACATAACTGTCATTTCCATAAAACAGAAAATAAGCTTCAATCACTAGCATCCCTCTAGGTCATATATATATATATATATATATATATATATATATATATATATATATATATATATATATATATATATATATATATATATATATATATATAAATATACTGAAATCAGGTGTATTTCCAGTAGCGATGAAAACCCCGCAAGTAATTCTAATTCACAAAGGAGCAGACATTTACGACCTTACTAAGTTCCGTCCTGTTTCCTACCTGTCTTCTCCAAAGTTCCAGAACAAATAATTAACAAGAGAATATGAACTATTTTTCCTAATTACTGTGTAATTACCGACCATCATTATGGCTTTCAAAAGAAAAAGAAAACAGAGGAAGATATGCGCTCATGCACGCAAAAGACATCACTACAAAGAACTTAGGTGAACGGCTTTCCACTGTATATATATCTTGATTTCAAGGGACCGTTGGATTCTATTTGGCATGGCATGGTATTACTTGGTCACTCGCTGCCATTGTACTGAAGTAAACGAAATTAGTTCGCAAACAGGTGCCATCAATTACAGCGCTCCGCAAGGTTCGATTCTGGGATGCATCTCGTTTTTGCTTTGTACAAGTGTCTTCAATAACATTCCCTTAACGCAGTCAACTATTCAGTATATATAGAGGCGACACAAGCTTATTTTTCGCAGGAGATAAGTCAACTTGGAAAGAGAATGCAACGCCTGGCTCGCCACAACTATGCGCACGGATAAACGCAAGTTGAACGGCCGTAAAGCAAATTATATTGTCTTTCTTAGCAAAGAAACGAAATGGTTTATATGTCCTTCAATGTGCACCATGATGACGGCGTTCTGGAGCGCGTTTCGTCTCCCAAGCTTGTTCGGTTTGTGTTTTGATGAAATTCTTAGCTGGAATGCGCACGGGGCGGCCATCAATCTCAATACACTTAGGCTGCAGAAATGGGCGATTCGAACTATTTATGGCTTACAACGAACCGATCACACTTTGCCTTACTTTATTGCAGGTAAAATACCACCGCTGATTGTTCTTACGCAAATTCGATTTGCATCACCTGTTCGTAAAAAGTTTGTTCTGACCCTGTAGGATTTAACAGTCGGTTTGTAATGCAAGACGTTTACAACTTCAGAACGTAACATTTCGTTAAACGCCGTATATTATGTCGCAGTATAGATCGTAGCTGACACAGTATGCCGTCGCATTGTTTGTTAGCAAGTGACCTCTTTCTTTCTTCCTTTTTTCCACGTAGTCCATGATGTCAAGACTGCCCAAGTGTTTAATATGATTATGAAGATGTACTTACTGTTATGCATGCAAACTTAAAATATATTTTCTTCCGCTACCTATCTTTTGTGTTATTTATTATAATACGTTGCTTCCCAGCAGCATCAACAGGGGCGCTGATTTTCTTACGGATGTCTGTAACGCGCGAAATCATTCGCATCGCTGCCGCTTCTGCAATGCTACAACACGAAGGGATTTGCCCAGCGGTATCCGTATGTGATGTACACCTTCCACAACCGCTTGGATTTAAAGTGTTGAAGCATGAACAGGTCAGCAGTCAAGATAAGTAAGAGACGTTTGTAGTATTGGTCAAAAAAAAAAAAAGCAGTGAAGAGATTGATACGACCGCATCTGTTACAACACAGGTTGTATAAGTACAGGGTACGAGGTAAGTAGAGATGTTTAGAGGAAGCAAAAGAAGGATAAATAAATAAAGATGATGTATACAAATATGCTAGTATGAAAAACATGCAAAGCATACCTGATTAAATCAGACAGGCTAGGCGACGATTTGTCGCCGCCAAGTTTCAAAGGCGATGCTGATAAATCATCACCATCATCATCATTAAGAGCTCTCAATTACGTCTGTGAAAGTGCATCGGGACAAACCATTAAAAAAGGAAGGAAGGAAGAAATAGCACAGCGTTGGGACGTAGAGCGTGTTCGTAATAACTTCACTGCTCTGGCAACACGAGACCGCTTTAACGACCGTGTCGGAACAGGATTGCCTTATGTTCTTGTCTACAATAACCCCGCCCGCGTACAGACAGGCACTTCCGAAACGAAACCAAAAAGAAAAAGAGAGAGAGAGAGCGATCGCTCTCGCCGTTTCGCCTTCGCGTCCTGTGCGTAGGCGGCGGCGAACTTAATGAGAAACTATACTCCGGGCTGTGCGTTGGGACAACAGCAGAGACCTATTAATGCTCGCCGATCCCATTTTTTTTTTTCGGCGATGAGAAGAAACCTTGTCCAAACAAACGACGATATGTCGTCGCGGGCCCCTTTTTATTTCCGGACCCGTGTTCCGCGGCGTCAGCCTCCTTCCTCCTCTCACCACCCTTCGCCTTCGCTGGGACCTACCCTGCGTGCTGCGCTTTTGCGTTTTCATCTTACTTGTATACGCACTCTCGCTTGGTGCCTCGAGCCCGACGCTATTACTCATTTTGCGTCGCTGAAGTGGCGTGTCGTGCGGGTGTTTGCCTTGCTCATAGAGAGACTTTGCGGAATCCACATTTTTTTCTCTCTCTCTTTCCCGGTACCTTTCCCTCGTCGACTTGGGAACCGAAGGGGCTGCCGCTGGTTTGTAATTACCGGCCGCCGGCATAGCTGCCTGCTTCCCCCTCCATCTTCTTTTCCCTTCTTTAACTTTTTTGTTTTGTTTCCTACCAGAGAGAGCCCTTGAGGCCGCCAGTACTTGAGGAACGACCTCTTCGTTTTCTCCGGATGATAACGGTTCGTAACGTTCGGTCCGGTACTTTGTGCGATCAAAACCGTCCACTTGTTTTTTTAAGGTGCCCTTGTTTCGTTCTAGTGGAGTTTACTCTCTCTGGGTCTCTTGTATCGTCCTATTCAGCAAACATGGTTTGGTGTATGTGTTTTTCTTTCTCTGTTAAAAAAATAATAAAAGAGAGCGCGTGTGTGCGCGTGCTCTATACGCACGTATGCACGCAAGCACGAACATATAGGGTGTGCCGGCTAACGTTAGTCAAGGTGTTTAACTACAGGGGAAAGACAGTTTAAAATAACACGGTGAAAGATACGCTAACTTCTACGCTATTGGATCTTCAGACCTCTGACGACGGAACACCGTCGGTCTTCTAATCGTATCTTGCACCGTGATTTTTCAACTTTTTTTTTCTTTGAATAGTTTGGCTAAAGTTAGCTGGGACACACGGTATACCTACGTACTCATGCGCGTATGTGCACACAGGCGCTTGTTGGTGCGCTTTGTGTCGTAAGCTTTTCCCCTATGTTTACACAATGTACCGTCGAGCCTAATGTCTTAAACCACGAAGAATACCGCCAAGTGCTCGTGGTTAAACGTGGCCCCAAGTTTAACGTTGTCCAGTGGAGACTGTGCTACATATTGAAGACACCTAAGTAATGGTCCAACTTACCGCAGTTCGACAACTGCCTGAACGGCTCCTGTAAATCTAGCTTCACCTGCGGTTGTGGTGTGCTGTGGGAAAGCAGCACGGTGTGACCCTGTGTGATTGGCGTTTGTGGACGTCGAAGTAAGGCCAGCAAGGACATAGTTTACCGGATAAGAATTGTTTGTTTAACTGTAAGATTTTCTTTCTTGAGCACGCATTCGCGACCGGCATTAAGTTTCAGTGAAGTACAGAACGGCTGGCTTGTTGTTCGTAGGAAAAAAAAAAAACTTTAGGCATATTTTCAATGGGTCATTACGACTACATCTTGACCAGGGATAAGAATGCTCTTATTAATGGATAATGAGACGTCGAAAACAAATCAAAGTTTTTGTTCAATATTTCCGCGAATGTTTATTTGGGTTTTGATTAGAATTTTATAGTTTTCTCATTTAGCTGTGTATCTTTCCTCTTCCTCGCACAATTCTTGCACGCGTAGTTTCTCGCGACCAAGTCGTCATGACAGCGCTATCAACTTTTCTTGATCGTTACTAAAGCTGCGTAGTAGAAATTACAGGAAAGTTTTTTTAAGTTTTAATTTGACCTAAACATTCAAAGACTTATGCATTATTGGTAATATATATATATATATATATATATATGACATGCGAAGTATTTGTTTTTTTGCTTCCATTGCTGTTAGAATTTATACAATAGTGAATAGTTACCGATATGCTAGACAGCATGTCACCTTGCAAAGGAAAAAAAAAATTACGTTTAATACTTAATGTTCTTAATGAGTAAATGCGTAATGAAGGCGGCTTTTCTAAGCCACTTTCGATGTCGTTAAATTTAATAATAATAGAGTAACAGCAACAGCATTTAACAATAAATAAATAACTAACTAAATAAATAAATAAATAAATAAATAATTTATTAACCGTGTTCAGGAACAAGCATAAGGTCTGAGTGCTGGCGCACGCATACACTTAAAAAAATAGGAAAAAATGAGAACTAGAGGAATATAAGTAAAAGGAAAAAAAAACAATTTTGAAAAGAGCGTACCTACAAGGCCCAAGGTCAACACAAAATAAAAAGGAGGAGAAGGGCATTTGAACAACGTGTGAAGCTATGACACAACAACGCAAAGCTCGGAAAAGAGCAATGATAGCGAGTTATGCAAAAGATGAAGATCAGTAAAATAAGCATTATGGAGACTCAGTATTCTGTGGACGATTGAGTGTTGGCGATAACAGGTAGGAACACGGAAAGATCTGTGTTCAGTTCACTGCTGATCTTGCGCGGAGTACGAAACATGATACAAAACAGGAGTTCGGTGCAGGTGAGCGTACCTTGAAGGAGTTTCAAAAGAAGCAGGAGGTCAGTGCGATTACGTCGACAGCGAAGTAAGGGCAGTGTCAATAGTTCAGCAGTGCTAGCACGAGGTCCAATGTCCGTTCTAACAAAGCGGTGATTATATATGCTTAGAAACTTCTTTCTGGACCCTATCTATAATGTCACTGCTTGATCTAGAAATGCAATTCCAGATGACAAACGCGTATACGAGTGTAGGAAGACAGATTGTTGAGCACAACTAACGGAACGGTGTACACTGTTAGGCAAAGTTACACCCTTTGGGGTGTACCTCTGCCTCATAACAATAATCGTCATCGGCCTTGCTTGCGTTTCCTTTTTTGAAAACGGCGCGCCCGCTACTTTCCTGTCGGGAAAGCTATGTCATGTTGATAACGCGCATGCCGTTCGTTACTGGAAAGTACCGGGCTCGCCGCGTCAAAAAAAAAAGGAAATGCAGACAAGACAGATGTCGATTAGTGTTGTGTGGCAAAACGGTGTAATTTTGCTTAAGAGTGTGGGAGAATTGAATTCCCGTCGATGGTCTGCAAACAGAGCCAAGAGAGCACATATCCCCGCATTGCAGCGCGTTTAATGTGAGCAGAATAAGCTTGTATCAACAAGTGCACCGAGGTCATTGATCTCGCAGACCATGCACAGTGTTACAGAATCCAAAAAAAAACCCCAAAAAATTACAGGGCCTCTTAAGATCTCTATTAAGAGGTGAACGGCGAAAGCCTACTCTTCCTCCTCTTATCATTCCCCTCTTTTTCTTTGCCTCTTCTTTCTCTTCTTTATTTAGTCATTACTGCTCACCACTAAATATTTTTGGTCATTTGTAATCAATTGTGGTCATTACAAGTCGTCGTTAGACATGTTGGTCATATCATAGTCATTAGTAGTCATCACAAGTCATTTCAATCATTATTAGTAATTACTGGTCATTACTAAGCATTCTTAGTCATTTCTAATTAATTGTCGTTACAAGTTGTCGTAGACATATTGGTCAATTCATAGTCATTACTAGTCATCTCAGTCATTATTAGTCAATACTGCTCACTAGTAAAGATTTCTAGTCATTTGTAATCAAATATGGTCATTACAAGCCGTCGTTAGACACATTGGTCATTTAGCAGTCATTAGTAGTCATTATTAGTCATTACCAGTCATTATTAGCCTCTACTAATCTCTATTATAATGTTATCATTCACTGACTGTCACTATCAATCATTTTTCATTCGTTATCTTTATATGGCGTGATGACGCTTCGGCGGTCAGGTCTGCTGACACAAACTTCACCATGAGCCTAGAAAGGCTTTCGCCTTAATAAGAAAAAAGAAATGCTGTTCTGCGTGTTGTTAGATATGGAGCTGTTTCCTGCGATTACTTCGAGTTCCCCAAACCACTTCGAATCGCAGCACAGCTAATTGAGGAATGCAGAAGCAGGAAAGCACATTCCAGAGGAGCACTAGACAAGTGCAAACAAGTTTGCGGCCCCCAGGTCGTGCGCCGCCGGGATTAGAAGGGGGCCTCGGACAATGGAGCTCAATCGTCCCCCTTCGCCTTTGAAGAAGACAATTGCTACCGCTGAGGGGCCGGAGCACCGGGAGCATGTGAACCCTCGGACAATGGAGCATGAGCGCCCCTTCCCTTCTCCTCATTTGAAGAAGCGCATTGCACCACTGCGAGGCAAGACCGCAGAGAGCCGCCGGGTGTGACAACGCGATACGGGCGCCAACCATTGGCTGAAAGTGGCGTCATCTGAGCGGACTCTCCGATTGGTCGAACATGACGCGACTTCCAGTGCTCGAAGGGTTTATAAGAAGCCTTCCAGAGAGACCAGAGCATTCCCTGATTCCCTGATTCACCTCTCTCGAACGTCTTGCCGCGGGCCGCAGCGTCCGAGTTGCTGCCAGCCCGTAATGACTGTAAAACTGTTACTTGTCTCTCACCTCCCTGTACATAATGTAAAATAAATACTCCCAAGATTGTTTTCATCCCGAAGTCCGTCCTCCAACCCCTACAGTGTGAAAGTCATGACTTTGGTCATAGCAGCATTTAAGGTGAGGTTATTATCAGAATAGTGTTTGCCTGAGCTCGTTGGTTGCACATAACACAAATTGGTTTCCAGCATAACGTTACTGACGTGGACAGAGAGACGATGACACACCGGCGTGTGTCGTCGTTCCTTTGTTTCCGTGTCGGTACGTTCTGCTGGAAGCCATTTGTGCTGTGAGTTATCTTTGCACCATTCAGAAAAAGAAAACAGGTCAGACTGCAGGACGCGACAGTCGTCGACAGTATGAAATTCCTTAAACATCTTGATGTCATCGGCATATAGAAGGGTCGAAAATTTCCGAATAGCGGAAAGGTCGTCATTAGTAAAAATAAGAAAAAAAGAAAGTGGTCCTATACTGATCTGCAGGTACGCTGGTAGTGGCCATATAAGAATACGTTTGGCCACTGACGTTAACATTGCATGATATTATTATTATTATTATTATTATTATTATTATTATTATTGTAATGAAGAAAGGAGGAGAATGGCATACCGATCATCATCAAGAACAGAGGGCACGAGACCGGCGTTCGAAGACCACCATCTTGCTCTCCGCGCTCACTGTTCCGAGCTACCGCCCGTTTGTTGGACTCGCTCAATAAACTTCTTTACATTTGGTGGATCGTGCTGGGTACGCACATCGTCGGCACCCTGGAACTCCGATCCCGCACGTTGCACTCGACCATGCAAGCTGACGCAGCCCAACAGCCGCCACCTCTCCCGGCCGCCGTTTGTCCCGGCCCCGTTCGCCAGCGAGACCCCCCGGTATTTTCGGGTACGGAAGACCAGGACGTCGAGGACTGGCTGTCGTCCTACGAAAAAGTTAGTGGACCCAACAAGTGGGATGACGCTACTAAGTTGAGTACCGCGAACTTTTACTTGGCTGGCGTGGCGAAGCTGTGGTATACGAACCACGAATCGGAATTTGAAAACTGGTCTGCTTTCAAGGAGGCAATATCTGCCGTTTTCGCTCGCCCTGCCGTGCGGAAGTTACGCGCCGAGCAACGTCTGCGCACACGGGCACAGGAACCGAATGAAACATTTACCGCCTATATTGAGGACGTACTCGATCTCTGCAGGCGCGCCGATGCCTCAATGAGCGAAAGTGCCAAAATACAGCACATCATGAAGGGCGTCGACGACGATGTCTTTCAGATGCTTCTTGCGAAGTCTCCTGGCACAGTGTCTGAAGTGGTAACTCTGTGCCACAGCTACGACGAGTTGAGAAGGCAGCGGGCTCTCACCCGACGTTCATCTCAGACGTACAATCAACCGCTCGCTGCACTGGACATCATGCCTGCCCAGCCATACCTTATCGCACAAATGAAAGAATTTGTGCGTGAGGAGGTGGCCCGTCAGTTGTCTCTCCTGCCGTTTGCTCAGCGTCAGGAGCTCCCACAACAGCAGCAACTGCAGCGACCAATCCCGTTGGCTCCCGTGCTTCGACACGTCATTCAAGAGCAGATTTCCGAGGCCATGCCGGTGCCCATTCAGCAGCAACCTGTCGCCGCGCCTCTTAGTTACGCTGAGGTAGTAAAGCGGCAGCAGCTTCAACAACCCTCACCACCCCATGGTGTGTCGTATGCTGCAGCCCCGATTCAGCCGTCCGTGACATGGTCTGCTCCCATCCCTGCAAAAATCCCTGGCGAACGCGCGACAACCGGCCGATCTGTTTTGCGTGCGGTGGCCCTGGTCATATCGCCCGATTCTGCCGCCGTCGCGCGCCAGGATATTCAGACGCCCGTTCACCGAACTACATAGATCGTCCCCGCTCTCGTTATGAAGATCCGGGTCCCCAACCAAGCACGTCTTCACGTGACTATCCGCAACCCACGTCTCGTCGCTCACCTTCACCCCGTCGCCGCTCCTTGTCGCCCATGCGTCGTCGACCAGCCCCTGAAAATGAGGGAAACTAGCCTCCGCAGTTCGTGAGGCAAGAACTGCGCTGTCGAAATGCTCAAGTCCTCGAACTTTGCCGTCGAATATTGTCGAAGTTTTCGTAGAAGGCATCCGTGCATATGCTCTTGTCGATAGCGGTGCTGCCGTTTCTGTTATAGACGCCACACTTTGCCGCAAGCTTCGGAAGGTGACCACGCCTCTTGAGATGATGCCCTTACGTACAGCGAATGGAGACCCTGTTCGGCCTATAGCTGCCTGCACTGCTCGACTTATTATAGCTAAAGAACACTACATTGTCGAGCTTATCGTCCTTTCCTCTTGCTCGCACGACATTATACTTGGCTGGGACTTTCTATCGTATAATCACGCCGTTATTGATTGTGCCAGATCTGAACTTGAGCTCTTCCCCTTGTGTGACGAGTCCTACTACCCCGCTCATCAAGCCGCACACAAAATAGTCGTCACAGAAGACACAGAAATTCCGCCGACAGCAGCTGTTTTGCTCCCCGTATTCTGCAACAGCATATGTGATGAAGCTGCATTCTTTGAACCATCATGCCTTCTTCTAAATCGGAAGCCACTTCTTTTGCCTTATTCGACCCTCTCTATTTCGAATGGAACAAGCGCTCTCTGCCTCACAAATCCTCTTCCATATCCCATCAGACTGCTTAAAGGTGAATCCCTTGGATGCGTGCAACCCATTGATGTCGGCCAAATTTTTTCCGTGCAGCAAGATTCAGCTCGACGCGACCTCGACGTCATCAGTGCTCTTACCCCTTCTGATGTTCCAGCTGCTGACCTATTCGATTCGTCCATCGCAGACGGACTGTCCCCATTTGAACGCACTGCTCTTCTCCAGCTGCTCTACCAGTTCCGCGACTCCTTCGATGTTGCCCAACGTGCCCTTGGCCGAACTTCTACCATTGTTCACAACATCGACACCGGCTCCAACTCGCCAGTGCGACAACGCCCTTACCGCGTCTCCACCGCGGAACGTCAAGTTATTACCGACCAGGTTGACGATATGCTTAAACGCGACGTTATTCGCCCTTCACAAAGCCCGTGGGCATCCCCTGTGGTTCTCGTTAAAAAAAAGGATGGATCGATTCGCTTCTGCGTGGATTACCGGCGCCTAAACAAGGTCACTCGAAAAGACGTGTACCCTTTACCCAGAATTGACGATGCCCTTGATTGCCTACAAGGTGCCGAGTTTTTTTCGTCGTTAGATTTGCGTTCCGGGTATTGGCAGGTACCTTTAGCAGAGGCCGACCGTTCAAAGACAGCCTTCGTCACGCCTGACGGTCTATATGAATTCAATGTCATGCCCTTCGGCCTCTGCAATGCGCCTGCCACCTTCGAACGCATGATGGACTCGGTTCTGCGGGGTTTGAAGTGGCACATGTGTCTCTGCTATCTCGACGACATTGTTGTCTTTGCGCCAGATTTCGCAACCCATCTAGAACGCCTCAACCATGTCCTGACGTGTCTGAAAACCGCTCAGCTGCAACTAAATCTCAAGAAGTGCCGTTTTGCTGCGCGAAAACTTACAATTCTTGGTCACGTTGTATCAAAGGATGGTGTGCTTCCGGACCCAGCTAAATTACGTGCCGTGACTGACTTCCCCAAACCGACGACTCTAAAGCAGTTACGAAGCTTCATAGGGTTATGTTCCTACTTTCGTCGGTTTGTGCGCAACTTCGCCTCTATAATTGCGCCTTTGACCCAACTACTAAGCAGCGCCTCCAATATCTCGTCATGGTCTTCTGAGTGTGACCAAGCCTTCTCCACCCTTCGCCGTCTCCTGACGTCACCACCTATACTGCGCCACTACGATCCTACGGCCGCAACTGAGGTGCACACAGACGCCAGCGGTGTCGGCCTCGGTGCTGTTCTCGCGCAACGAAAGCCTGGGTTCGCAGAGTATGTCGTCGCATACGCCAGCAGAACGCTCACCAAGGCTGAATCAAACTATAGCGTCACCGAGAAAGAATGCTTGGCAATAGTCTGGGCGCTTGTCAAGTTCCGCCCTTACTTATATGGCCGCACGTTTGATGTAGTTACGGACCATCATGCATTATGTTGGTTGTCTTCGTTGAAGGATCCGTCAGGTCGCCTTGCCCGCTGGGCTCTTCGACTTCAAGAGTTTGACATCCGCGTTATATATCGTTCCGGACGCAAGCATGTCGATGCTGATGCACTGTCGCGGTCACCACTATCCACCGAAACTGCGTCCATATCCACTATAGACCTTCCATTGTCAGCTCTTGACGTCGCCACCGTCTCCTCTGCACAGCGCCACGATCCCTGGATCGCTTCGCTTCTTGACATTTTATCCGGGGCACCCACTCTTTCGACCACTCGAACTCTGCGACGCCAAGCTTCGCACTTCAGCATCCGTGATGGCCTCTTGTACCGGCGCAACTACTCGCCAGATGGTAGGAAGTGGCTCCTAGTTATCCCTCGAACGCTTCGCTCTACAATCTGCGCTTCCTTTCACTCCGACCCGCAGTGTGCTCACGGTGGTGTCTTCAAGACCTATGAACGCTTACGGAAAAGGTACTACTGGCGCGGAATGTTTCGCTTTGTCCGCAAGTTCATTCGCGGCTGCCACGAGTGTCAGCGACGAAAAAAACCACCGCATCCTGCCGCAGGTTCATTGCAGCCCCTTCCATGCCCAGAACGCCCATTCGACCGCGTTGGAATTGACCTTTATGGACCTTTACCTTTGACCACGGCCGGAAACCGATGGGCTATCATTGCTGTCGACCACCTTACACGATACGCCGAAACCGCTGCTCTTCCCACGGCGACAGCACAGGACGTCGCCTCTTTCATCCTGAGGCGTTTTGTGCTTCGGCATGGTCCTCCTCGCGAACTCCTCAGTGACCGTGGCCGCGTATTTCTCTCCGATGCAATTCAAGCACTTCTCCACCAGTGCAAAATTGTACATCGGAGGTGTACTGCCTACCACCCTCAGACGAACGGTCTCACTGAGCGGTTTAATCGGACTCTGGGCGACATGCTTGCGACACATGTTGCATCTGATCAATCAAACTGGGACCTGGTTCTCCCATTTGCGACATACGCGTATAACACCGCTACGCAAGTCACAACCGGGTTTTCCCCCTTCTTCCTTTTGTACGGTCGCCAGCCGACGCACACTATCGACACGTTGCTGCCATACGCACCAGATACCTCAGAGTGCACGCCCGTGTCAGCAGCGGCCCGTTACGCTGAAGATTGCCGACAACTAGCCAAGCGCTTTACTACAGCCGACCAACAACGCCAGAAAAACGCCCGCGATGATGATCACTCTCCGGCCGCAACATTCGCTCCTGGAGCACTTGTGTGGCTGCTTGTACCACCCTGCGCCCCTGGCTTGTCGTCCAAACTGCTCCCAAATTATCATGGTCCCTACCGCATCGTCGAGCGTACTTCCCCCGTAAACTATGTCATTGAGCCTCTTACGCTGCAAGGCGACCGTCGTCGACGTGGACGTGATGTTGTTCACGTAAACCGCCTCAAGCCGTACTTCGACCCTCTTGTACCCACCTGTTAGATCGCCAGGATGGCTCCACCTTTCTCGACGGGGGCAATTGTAATGAAGAAAGGAGGAGAATGGCATACCGATCATCATCAAGAACAGAGGGCACGAGACCGGCGTTCGAAGACCACCATCTTGCTCTCCGCGCTCACTGTTCCGAGCTACCGCCCGTTTGTTGGACTCGCTCAATAAACATCTTTACATTATTATTATTATTATTATTATTATTATTATTATTATTATACAATGTGTTATGCAAAGGAACCTCAGTGCTGGTGCATTGACATGACATCGTACATGTGAGGACGCGCTTCGATCATATCACACGTCGAAAATTCAGCTGTGTCGTTAAAAGGATGGCCGTAATATATCGGCGTTCTTAGGTGACATCACGTTTAAAGCTATCTGGCAGATAAAAAATTTAAACAAACTGAAGTGTAAAAGAAGCGTGTGTTCTTTTCACGCTCCTCTGTAACTGCTTGCTCTCCTCTTCGCCAACACAACTGTAGCTACAATTCGGATCGGATGGGTTTCTGCCGGTGAACCGCGGATTTTGTAATTAGCGCCTGTATACCAGACGTTTACCGCAGCCATCGTATTCGCAAAGCGTGGTGTAACGTACTACAGCGAGCGCGCTGCTTTCGTCGCTGTATAATTCCATCTGTATACGTTTTACATGGAGGTTCGTTTAGTTATCGAGCTTCTGCCTAATTATTCCAGCATCTCATGCATCCTGAGTTTTTTTTTTTACCTCTCTCTATCTCTCTGTGTCTCCCACTTCTATCGTTTTCTACTCTTCGTATGGGCGCCGATGCTTTTGTGCTGCTTGCCTTGTTTGGCTCGGTGTGTGTGTTTGTGTGTGCGCGTGAGCGTAAGTAACCAGTGCCGGAATCTGGCGCCCTCGGTTCGTTGGTGCTGTTGACGTCAGCGGATGTGCTAATTAGCTGCGTTCTTGATTTCTGCCCTTCTTTGTTTCGCGCGCTATTTTGTTGATTCCGGCTATGCCCTCAGCCCCCTTCTGCCCCCTGCCTCTAGCCCCCCCCCCCCCTCATCCTTTTTTTTTACTCCCGCGAATATCTCCACTTAACGGAAAAAAGTACTGTGCCCGCGAGACCCTCGTCTCTTCTTCTTCTCCTTCTTCTTTCTTTTTTTCCCTTTTTTTATGTGGGGCGTTATTTATCCTCTCCGGAACGCTCGTTTGCGAAAGAAGCGAGGATCCTTTTGGAACTTCATTGTGGCGCCTGATGTGCGCTAAAGAGGCGCAAGCGGGAAGCTTTTCGCGATGGACCTTGTTAAGCTCGCGGCGTTTCCGGGCTTCCAAAAACAAGCCTTCTGAGCTCGTTTCCGAACAAGCTCACACGTGCGGGCGCAGGTGGGCCGCTTCAATTTTTTATCTTAATTTACCGTTGTTGTCGGCTCGTGTAACTTTGTTCTTAACTTGTTTTCACATCTGGTTACCATGTCGAACTGGCGACGAAAGCCTCTTCGCCTGGCCCCTCCTTTTTTTTCTTCAAATTTTCGCGTGCCCGTGCCCGAACTTTAGAAGGACGAAGTAACGCTAAACCGTTCGCACGTGCGCACACACACACACGCACACACACACACACACACACACACACACACACACACACACACACACACACACACACACACGCACACACTCTCTCTCACACGCACGCGCACACACACTCACTCATTCTCTCTCTCTCACACACACACACTCTCTCTCACACACATACACACTCTCTCTCTCACACACTCACACACTCTCCCTCACACACACTGTCACACACTCTCTCTCTCACACACACACACACACACAAACGCGCGTCCAGCAAACATTATCGGATGCCGGTCGTGATTTTTTTCTGTGCATGTCCCTTTTCGTTTTCTTAGGCTTCACCCTGCTGAGGAATTCGTTCGGCGGAAGGCCAAATAATGCAATTGAAGAAGCTTTTAGTAGGCATTGCGTTCACAACTCTTTTGATGTCCGCGGCTGCCCCTCAAGTTGATGGAGGAGCTGCGCACGTCTTAGCACGTCATAAAAGGCGCCTTTGCTGAAGTAAGCCCCGAGTTCTACAAAGTCCGTCTGACGTCGGCTCCGGACCGTGAACCTGTGCGGAAGTGTGTGTGTGTAAGCCGTCCCGCAGAGAGGCGGCTTCTTTACGATGTCTGGACGAAAGTTTCCCTCACCTTGGGATCGAGGGGGGAACCGAGTGTTTATAAACCGTTTGTACGGGTGCTCAGCACTTTCTCTCGCAGTCATGTTAGACTGATGCACTTTTCTCTCGCAGTCATGCTAGACTGACGAACTGCAACATCCTTATGTAGGTACTGTAAATAAACCCCATATTCCTGGTTCTCGATGAGAAGCAGTCCTTCCCTTCATCAAAGTCCTCAGCGTGGATAAGTTGGACGACGGCATGGGCCAGCTACCTTCTAATTCATGCTCGACTCCAACCTTGACAACTGGTTACGAACGGTGGGATTGAGCCCCCAATCCTAACAGCATACAGATTGAAACGCCTTGGCATCGCGACGTTCCTTGTGCGCCATAACATTGGCAGGCCAACGGGTCATGACTCTGCTGTTTAACGTTTCCTTCTGTTTGCTGGCACTTCCTGGGCGTCTTCTACTGCTGTGCGGACTGCACGTGGTACGGCTTGCTCTCTCTCTCTCTCTCTCTTTGCGTTTTTTTGTGTTGTTGCTGTTGTTTATTGTGCGATTAGTGGTTCGGCATGATTGGAACAGTGTATGGATGGGGGCTGTGCGGTTCTCTTGCTGCTTTCCTCCCTCTTACTCCTTCGCCCGCCCCCTCCCCCATGGTGGGGTTATTGACGACGTTCGGTAGCACCGTGTTTCGCGCTCTTTGACTATCACACATCCCCACTGCCTGTCGCGGCCGAGCATTATTTCGCCGTACCCCGAAATCAGGAGGCATCTGTATACCTTGTCATGTGGCGGTGATGCGCTGGCGCGCGCGCTCTTTCGACGCTCCTTCCGCGTATACCCCGCCACGGGTCACGAAGCTGTATAGCTGGCGGTAGCCCGACCGTGCTGCCCTTTATATACGGCTGCCCGGTAGCGTTGCGGAAAGCAGTCATTTCCACGTTTTCTGGACTCGCGCGTCGCTGCCGTGTAAGTATAGGGCCGGATCGAGGGGCTGCCGCGCGCCTAGCTTCCTCGTTTCCCACCTCTGAGGCATGGGCCGGGCTTACACGGCTGCAGTTTATCTGTATACTACACCGGCCGATGCCTAGGCGCGCTTCTGGCGTCTCGCCTTATTTGCCGCGCGCGCCGCCACGGTTGTGCTTGTATATACCTCGTCTCGTCCCGCTTCGAACTTCCTTTACTGTCTCGTCATGTTTCCTTATTTTTTTTTTTACTATCATTGCAGCTTCCCTCCATCGCGATGGTTGGCGCTTCCGCTCTTACAGCGACGCCGGCGCCAAATGGGCGTTCGAAATTGCTCTCGCTTTTCCCCTCATGTCCGAAAGGACGCCCGAGATTTGGGTCCGGATTTAGGCGGATCACTGAGCGGTGCACCCTGGAGGTCCGAACTGCGTGCCCAGCTTCGACGGTGTAGAAGCGCTGGGATGTAATGCATGAAGAGCCTCGCGGATTGCCGTAAAAAATTTGTCTTTTCCCGAGGGCGCCGAGCTTGTGTACCGCGGTGCGGCGGGGCAGGACGAGAAAGTGATGGCGTCGCCGATGAGAGCGGCTCCGCTGCGCTGTGTAGAGCGCGCGGTTCACAGTCGGGACGGCCACATTCCTTTGGTTGCGAAGTAATAATAATAATAATAATAATAATAATAATAATAATAATAATAATAATAATAATAATAATAATAATAAAAAATGGCTGTGGCTTAGCTAAGGTTAAGCCCAGGATGCGAAGCATACTAGCCTTTATTTTAGTTGTTGAACCACTGTTTAGCCTGGTGAACTGCTGTTCCTTGGCTATATTTGGTTCGGCTAGACGAAGAAACAACTCATGCGTTACCCTGCTTCGCCTTCAAGAGTGGAACGCGACAGCGTTCCCGTCGACCCGCCAGCGACTACGCGCCCCGCATTGGACGCGGTGAGCGTCGAGCAACGCAGCGTTCGGCGCGGCAACGAAATCTGCGCCTGAGCAAGCGTCGCACGCCTGAGCCTTAGAAACAGCTCGTTTCTAAGGCAACACCGCATTCACTAGAGGCGCTTTTGTACCGCTTTGAAGCATCGTACTCGTGGCTCAGTGGTAGCGTCTCCGTCCCACACTCCGGAGACCCTGGTTCGATTCCCACCCAGCCCGTCTTGCAAGAGTTGAGCCAAAGCCACTTCTCCTCTGTCGTGACGTCACGGTGTCACGTGATTTCATGGTCACCGCCGCGCCTGAGGAGCTGGGTTGAGCCCTCGTAATATGCTTCGCATAATAATAATAATAAAACCTTGGTCTTTACATTTCTTCGGGTGATGAGTTAACGAAAAAACGCCAGGTGATGAAAAAAAAAAAAAAAACGTCCGGAGCCCCCACTACCACGGCGTCTCTCGTAGCGCCCTTTGTATCTGTGTCGCCAAACTCGTATTAGTTTCCCGTGATTAGAGCTGTCTGTAGTACGCAGGACTCGGCCGGTATCGGGTGGGGTGAGTACTCGCGCAGATTATTGCGAAAATATTCGCACGCATGCTTTTTTTTTCTTTTTTGCCTGTCACGCGAAGTTCTCTCTTTGTTGCCAAAGGACCATAACCTTGTAGTGACTGCGAAATCGTCCTGAGTCGCCTTCTGGATAGAAATCCACGGCTGTCAGATTTGCCGAGTGTATTCCTAATGCCAGCTTTGAAAGGCAACGCACGACAGACTGTAGTATGCTTCTGATTTCGAAGACCCTACTCCGTCGTTGCAGCGCGTGTTTGTTTCACTTTTCTTTCTTTCTTTTCTCTTTCTTTTCCAGCCTCCACTTAGCGCGCTGCGTGCGGAAGCGGCGCGTATGAATCGCTCACTTAGCAAACCGCTCATCCGCGGGGCTCCCTGATGACGCCGCTCCTGCTCAGATTGCCATGGCGCTGCCTTTCTTTGAATGTTTACTTTCTTTTTGTTCTCTCTCTTCCTCTCCCCGTAACTTCTTTTGCTTCCCTCTGGCAGCGCTCGCCTTTCTCTCGCGTGTACCCGGGGGCTGAAGGTGCCGCGCTAGGCGCGAACGACCGTGGGCACGGGTCCGTGGCCGGGGCACGCGAGGCAGGTGTGCGAAAGGTATAAAAGCCGTGCTCGCCGCCACAGCGGCCCTCGGATGGTTGTGCCGCCGTTGCCTCCCCTCTTCTCGTGCGAGTGGCGACGCTCTTTCTCGCCCTGTTGGGCACAGCCGGCCAGCCGCGCGGAATGATGGATCGTGTGCCGGGCTCTGCCGCTGCCCGGCTGGGGACACGCCGCACCGAGGAGCCAGGGGCGTGCGGCTGTTTGCTCTTCCGCGCGCCTCTCCCGCGGACCCGGGGAGCAAAAGATCGTTTTGGCTGTCCGTTCGCCCACCCGCACGCGAGCTGGCCCGAGCCGGGGGTATGGATGCGTGTGTGCTGGCTTGTACGTGCGTATACGTGCGTGCGTTTCGTGCGCGCAGAGCCGGGTCTGCTGTAGTGGCGAGGCGTGTTTGCCTCCCGCTTCGCTCGCGGCGGGGTTGTTGCCTGTGCTTCCTCTTCGCGCTCATCGTTGCGTCTCCTCTCCCACGTTATGCGCGCCGCTAAAGTTATGAGGATGGGCACCTCCTCGCGAAAACAGTGTGCGTGTATATATATCGATCCGATATAAAAGTTTGCTGCGAAGTCGGAGCGAGTCGGCGATGCCCTCGGGCGACCGCGCTGATGGCTGCACGTCGCGCAGTTCCGTTGTTGTTCTTGTTCGCACCCCGATATTGCCGCAGCGTTCGTGTTCCTGCTCGACGCGTTAACTGCGCTGGCGGCGGGGTTGCGGTTGGGAGGGAAGGAAGGTGTTTCTCGAAACGGCCGTGATTGCGGTGAATTTATACGCATATAGATCGAAGGCGGTCCTGTTGTGGATTCCTGGGATTTATTTCGCGAATCGTAAGAGCGGTCTTTTGTAGCGTCGAATGCTCCACGTTATAAATTTTTTTTTGTTGTTGTTGTCGCGTTAATACTGCTGTGAACGGCGGCTATTGGAAAACGATCATATAGCTTGAACACTTCTTTTTCTCTCTCTTTTTTTTACGGTGGGGGAAGAGAAGTAGAAGGGAGTAAAATCATGTCCAGGGCTGAAATGGCGCTGCGTATTTCTTTCGCTGGAAATTATACTTTCATCGCTTTACCTGCCTTCCTTCATTGTTGCCATTGGCTCCACGCTCGATGCGCTTATTGCTTCGCTTCCTTGCTTGGGCCTGTAAAATTCCGTGTTAATAAATACGAGAGACAGAAATAGTAGGGAGACGCGAACTACACGCCTCGGTGTCAAAGCTCTGACAAGATCGCCGCCGACTTGGGCGTTGTGTATTCCGCTGTGCACATAATGGCAACAGAGGATTTGGTGAATAGGTTGATAGTGCAGCTTCACCTCCATAAGCTGTGAAGTCTAGTTTTCTGGCGCAAAAGACCGGCCATTCAGTGCGAGGAGGGAGCGTGGCGGTGTGTAGGTGAACGACATGGACGGCCTTCATCGGGGCGTGTGGTTGCTCGTGGCTCGGCCTGGAGTGTAACACGACGAGCAGTAACGGAGGGACCAGACTAGGCGGCGATTAGTTACACTGGCTGTGGCAATAGCAAATGATCTGGTCGCAATGGAAGCAAAGGGTTTGAGGTCAGCAGTTGGCCTTGCATATCGATTTCGGCAACGAGAAAGGCACAGGCGGCGGCAAGATGCGTCGGTGGAGACGTGGGCAACATCAAGGATGGTTCATGGTGCAGACAATATGCAACGGGCCCATGTTCAGGAGTTCCTGGCAGACAACGGCCTGAAGGTGTCTGTGAACTGCGGCAGCACATGCATGAAGCCCGCGCCGCAATCGTTTAAACATACACAAAAAATAAACACCTTTAGCTGAAAGGTGTTTATTCCAGATGTCTTCTGTTCTGCGATGGCGCGGTCAAATAGCATGCGCTGAGCGGAAGGTCTGCGTCACGTTTGAGACACCCGTAAGTGTGCTGCTTAACGCAGTAGTGATGCCAGGCACCGAAGTTGGCCGTAGATTTCCTTCGCGCGCCTGGAGGGACGGAATTTGTTCAGAAACAGCGCGCTTCGCGAGGAGGAGTTATGTGCACCGAACGGGCCACACGGTACTTGCAGTGCGACTGAAGTAAAAAGCGCATGGACTCTCCACCGTGATAGCGGGACGCACCGCTTATATCGATAACCTGCGTCACTTACCGAAAGTGTAGGCGTAGGTATATGTGTAGTGTAGGATATATGATAAGTGCAATCGTGGTAGTTTCGATATCAGTACTGTATTTTCGATGCGTCTTCTCGCAGCGGCGAAGCTGTGGTGCTTTGTAATAGTTGTTTGAAATTGTTTGAGCCGCTGCTATGTTTCTGAATTCTACTAACCCAAATGGCAGGAAACTGTGCATGTCCTGCCATTTCTTCGTGGACGTGTCCTTTTTAGCTTCCTCCGCAACTGGTACATCAGCCTCTCGTCGAAAAACCTGCCCTTTTGTTGCACTTAGTCGAGATCGTGAAGAATGTCGTGCTCTTTCCATTCGAACTGCGGCGGCATTGACACACCGCTATATAGTTGCAGAGGTCACGCGATCAAGTTGGTCGCGAATGGTCGCTTTGGTCGAAGAGCCTCTGTTTCTGGTCAGCCGCACGATTTTGCAGCTCCTCGACTGAAAGTCTGAACGCTTTTGAACCAATAAGCGGCGCAGCAGCAGCACGTCGGAATGCGCGACGTGCGAGCAGATGTGAACAGCATCAGTCGCGCGACATTTCGGTGTGGCGGCGGGCGGGCGGGTTACAGCTTGCGCGTGCCGGTGCGAACATCGGCTGCCGTGAGGTGACCAGCACACTGGTCGGTCGCGCGGCCGTCGTGGATAACGGGCGTGAATGCGTCCGACGTGGGGCTTCGGTGAATCGTTGACCTGCGGTGTATGCTGCTTTAGCCCCAACTATACGCTGCGAGCCTTCTGCTTTTTTTTTTTTATCTTCTCTGGACACATGTACGGGTGTCACACGGCGCACGTTCGATCGCGATCGGGCCCGGTCCGGATCGACATTTTACCGACCGCAATTGCATCCTTTACGCAGGCTACTATAGAGGGAGCCAATCGCGGCCGAGAATTTCAATCCGGATCGGGCTAGGTCGCGATCGGAAGTGGCCGTGTGACAGCGGTGTCACCGCCACTATAGCTTCGAACTACCGTCATACCATATAGAGAGACAAACGGTCGTATCCTTTGTAGCCGTGGTTGTCCAATGGTTTCGCGCGCTTACACTTCCACCACCGTATTGCTTGACATCGCGACGGTAACGGCGCGGCTGCAGCAAGAATGCATCTCAGCCCGATGCTTGCCACTTCGCGTGCTGCCTATTACTGCGAATCTTCCCACTCGTACTAGTCACGGTCCTTTCACGGCGATTTTGGCGCTCTCGCTGTATATACGGCTCCATTTGCTACCGGCTGCCGATATAACGGCGTGTCGCACCCGCGTAGGCGATAGAGAGGGCACACGGATGGGCACTGCCCCGAATCGCGCCACGAGACCGGCAACGGTATCGCCGCGATTGCTCTTGTGTGCTCGCACGGTTGCTGCTGGAAGTTCATTCGGGTTGCAGCTGCTGCTGCCTGTCTCCGCTGTTGAAGCCCAGGGCGCAAGGCGGGAGCACATGTCGCACCTTGCGGCCTTTCCTATATCGCCCGAAGCCTGCGTCTAAAAGGTGCCTCTCCTCACACGCCGCTCATTCGGCGGCAGCAGACGCTGTTCACGTGGCACGTAGCAAAGAAGACGAGAAAGGAGAACCGTCGTGTCGTCTGCGTCAATCTGCCGCTTGCTCGTCTGCTGCTGCCTTTCGTTCCGTTCTGTTGAGGTGTGGTTGGAAAAAGAAAGGAAAGGGAACGAAAGAAAAAGCGCCGCTAACGCTGTGAATGACGGGCGCCAACACAGCATCTGCTTTCTTCGTATCCCTCACCGCACTCAGTCAGCGGCGCGCCTGCGCGCGGCCGCAACCTTCCACCGCCGTGTATAGGTACGTGTAAGAGACGAGGTCGCCCGACCATGTTTTTTTAGCCGTTACACCTCGCGTTTGAGTTCGTCACGAGAACATCCTGACATTCTGTTGTTGTTGTTCCTTTTTGCTGCGTTGTTGCCAGCAGAAGTGGCGGAATACAGGTCGTGCCAACGAAGAGCCTGCTGCTGTTAATCCGACGTACGCAGGTAAGGCGCTATAACCGACATGACCCTTGTAGCTATTGTGCTTTGTGAAGCCAATGTGCGTTTGAGCCAATAACAGGCGGTGACTCGCAAGTTTTGTTACGAAAGTTCCGCCTTTGCTTGCGTCCGCTATGCCGACAGTCTGCATCTTTCGTTCTAGCGTTCGTAGTGGCCCCGTTTTTGTTTTCTTTTTTATGCAGGCGCCTCTTGTGGGTGAGCTCCACGAATTTACATTTCTATTCCTTCGTTCTTGCGGCTGCGGTTTTATGTATCAATATTGGCGTCGATGTTTGGCGGGCTTCTTGTCGAGTCAAGCTGCGATTGCGTCCCCCTATACCGCGCTAATATCTCTGTTGAGCCATTCTAGCAAACTACGTTTTTGCGACGATTCTCACTTGCGCCATGTTAAATGAATAAGAGCCAGGGTCGGTTTCACATTTGAAGTTCTAACAGCCACTAATTTTTCTTAAACGTTTTTGTTTATTTTTCTCTCAACGCTGCAGTGTCGCTTGCCAGTTCTTTTTTAAAGCGTGAGCAACGCTTCTCTTTTCTCTTTTTTTCCCCCTTTTTATCGTGTTTTTTACTAAGTGTTTTGCACTCGAAGCAGTTGATGTGTCCTGTTGCCCTGTCCCGGCCTGTCTCCTCACATCTGCGGCCTACGTGCACGTCCTAGGACACGTCTCATAGGAGACGTGTGCAGCTTCTGACGTTTTAATTTGACACATTAACTTTAGCCGCACTCACATACGGTGTAGGCAGCCTTTAGCGATGACTCGAAAAAAAAATAACGAAGAAAAAAAAACACTGATGCCACCAGCACGACGGGAAACAGAGGTTATACTATACTGTACTATCTGGTACACTAACCTTACTGCGAGGCGAGCGCTTTTTGTTAACCTTGTTTCGTATCCGTATCGTTTTAAGACTCGTTTAAGGCTATCGATAATTGTTGTCCACTGTTGTGCGTCATCAGTTCTGCGAATATGTATACATCTGTCGGCTAGGGCGGCCGTTTTTAAATGTTGTGCAGCGCTGATTACATGTAATTCTGGCTGCAGAAGATTTACTGTATACGCGACCGTTTCGGTCACACAAGAAAAGTTGTCTCCGAGACCTTTGGATCTCCCGAGATAAGAGGTCACACATTTTCCCCCCTTGGTGGTATTGGTCCCCGGGGTCAAATAAATGCTTCGCGTGGGTGAGCCATTTCTTTTATTACGGCCTCCTCCATACAAAAATGTACCTCCCTCGTCCTTAACGAACCATTCTTACGGCCGTGCTGTGCTATACCTTATCATCGGTCCCTCAAACCCCACGAACTGATACTGTGCTGTACGGCACATTCTTAGCTCGCTGAAAAACTGATCAAAGACAACGGTAGTTATTGTCCGCGGACCGTGCAGCAGTCTTTCGGTGGAGTTACAGCGGAGGCAGAGTGTGATTTTCCTGCCAGTGTAATCGGTCCCCGGCGTGTTTGTTATATATAGTCGCGACGGCTTTGGACGAAGATCTCTTAATACCCGATAACAGGGGACACCCACATATGTCGTGCCGATGCTCAGTGCCCTCTGGGTTTCCTTCACCTCTCATTGCGCCCTTTATCTGTCCGGCCGGATGGGAAATGGGAATTTCACTAAGCCGCGGGTCTGTGTGTGTACGCCCTCTCTCTGTCATGTGCGCAAACACGCACGCAAGCTGTATGTAATACGTATATAGTGCGCACCTTAGCTCGTTATTTGTGGGCCGTGTGTGTATCTTGGAGAGACGACGAAAAACACGGCGTGGTACCGTGGCCCCGTGAACAACCCGACAGGCCACTGGACTTGGGCCGCGGCTTCCGCAGTTCGCACCGCCGCTGCCGGGCCTGCCGAGCCTCTGCCGGCACTTTTTCGCGCCACATTCATCAGCTTTTAGGCGCCGGTAACGCCAGCAAGGGTGAGCGCGTATATATCTCCCCGTCCTGGAAGCTGCTGCGCATCTCCCGTCTTGCGTTACGCGATGCTGCTGATGCTGCTGCACTGACGGCGGTGTTGCCACCGTTGCCGGCGGCGTCTATAACGGTGACACCCGACACCTCTGCCGGCGGAGGAGGTGCTGACGTCTCGGAGCTTCCTCCTCCGGTCGACGCCGCCTGCTCAAGCCCGTGCGCAGTTCTGTGCACCGAAGTGAACTGTATATGGCGGCGAGCTCGTGCCTCTCGCTGTCGGTGCTTGCGTCTTGTCGTCAGTTTTGTTCATCGCGCCTATTCGCGAGCTGCGTTGCAACGCACGCTGCATGATGGAAACCCCGAGTGGTTAGCCCGTTAACTACGTCATCCGCCTGCAGCTAATTGACGATTTCGCTGGCGTTGCGGTTTTTGTTTTCCAGGATATTGGGCCTATGCGATCGGACCGAATGACGGATAGTTAACACTGAAATGACCCAGCGCAAATATTTGTCGCGCGCAAGTTAAGGTGCAAGGCGACGATCGCAAGTTTTTTAGGCGCATGCACTAGCGGCCATTCCCCGCCTCCGTCTCGCTGGGCCAAAAGGCATCGCAGTGGTTAGATGCGCGTTGCGATAGATCCTCGCTTTACACCCTTGCGACTGCAGGCGCGCAGCTTCCATATACGAGACCGGACCATCCAAATCGCCCGGGGATTCTGCGGTTTAGGAGGTCCGCGCGCGGTATACGCTGTACTATGCACGAGTCACTAAGTTTCCTATGCAGTGCTCTTAAGACTCAAGTTACGCATACGCTTGTAGTCATTACGTGCTTGTCGGTATTCCGACAGTTGGTGGCTAACTTACTGGTTTGTTCCGCGGCCGCGCACGAAGTCGCGCGTCTACTCGTGCTCTGTGAAACAGGCATCGCTTTAGAACACGTCAGTGGGGCATGCCGTTGGAGCTTCTCGCACGGCTGCACGCAACTGGTCCTGGGTGTCGGGTACAGCTCGTAGTGTGCCTGTCGCACGCGGCCACCTCGCTTATCTGGTAGGGGGCAAGTCGTGCGTCCCCGCGACTCCCTCGGGCCCGATTGATTTACGGTTCGCCTCGCTGCCTTCGCCCCCCCCCCCCCCTACCCCTCTTCTTCTTCTTGTTTTTTCGCATCTCCCCTGTGGGTCCCCCGGCTGGCAGCGTGGCTGCTGCTGGAGGTCAGTTTGCAGCACCTTTATTACGGGCACTTAATCGCAACCCGTCGTTCTCGCCAACCAACCTTGTCCCCTCTCTCGACTGCCTTGCCGTAGCAGTATACAGCGTTATGTACTAGTACGTTGGCCTGACCGGACCGTAATTAAGTGGTGCTCTCTGCATAGGATCGACACGCGCACGTTCGCAAAATGAGGGCTTCATTTTGTCACAGGTGCCTTCTCATCTTTTTCCCCGCACGTTTCACGTTTCGAAGTTCCTGTTTTGTGCGGCGGATCTATAATTTACTTCCCTCGGGGAGTGGGCACTGTCCAGGTGTGATAATAAATCGCGCCGATGTTGGAAAGGTACTCGCTGGCACCCGTCTCTTTGTCTTTCCGCTCTCTTGCTAGTGCGCCCCTGACTGCTGACGTACGCAGCAAAGGGCTGAGGAATGAGCGAGTAGTGCTGGCCCACTCATCACGGGCCTGCTGTAGCGACGGAAGGCTTCTTTCAGAAGAAAGAAATGGATGAAAGAAAAACCAGTAGTTTAAGCCAACTGGAGCTATCAAATCGAAATTTATACCGTGCCCACTCGTTTAATTTAGAACGTAGTGGACGGTATAAGCTCAGTCGGTCGCCGACGTGGCTTCGAAGGCGACGGTAAAGGTCACGTTAGTGCACAGCTCTGGGTTCTCGGTCCGCTCGCAGGGTAATCTCGTGAGAAATTGATGGACGTCTCGCGGTGGCAGTGGCGGCCTGCGTTCGACCATCTGGCTTTTGCTGCTCGGCCTGTGCGTGCGTTGGTGAAGATGTCTGCCGTTCTTCCTTCGTTTCATCGTAGTACGTCGTTTTTCTCGCTGTCCGAGACCAGCCTTCCCCTTTTGTATTATAGTCCTTTGTGCCGATGGGCAACGCCTTTTCTTTTTCTTTTTCTCCCTTCTTTCTTTCTTCCTTTCTTTCCCTCTTTCTTTCTTTTGTCTCCATTTGCCATTGGCTCTTATTTTAGCTCATGATTTCCTGGCTTGGAAGCGCTAAGTAGCAATATCTTTCGCGTTGTCTTTTTCTGAAGGCGTTGCTGACATTTTGATTCTCGCATCGTTTTCTTTCTTTCTTTCTTTCTTTCTTTCTTTCTTTCTTTCTTTCTTTCTTTCTTTTATTCATTGTTTCGACTCTGCCCTGTTTTCTTCTCCGTCTTTTCTTTTTCTTGTTTCTTTTTCCTATGCTCTTCGCGCGGCACGAGCTTCTGCCACGAGTGATGTACTAGCGTCTGTAGCTCGTGCTGTTGTTACACAGTGGCGAAATCTCGTACGGGTGTTTTCCATACTTGAAATGCCGTCACTGTGGGTATATCTATGCTTATAAGTGTCTACAAGGAAAGGCTGCTGAAACAGAACGGTGGGGAATGGGTGTGGGCCGAGGAAAGGTGTGACAACTGTTTACTGAGTATTGAGGAAAGGAACGGTGTGCGTTGTTGGAAATGAGCGTTTTTACTAGCTACTTGTTTCTACCTCGTTCGGTGTCGTCTCGTGCTTATTAATATTATCAGTACAACATGAAGCAACTAGCCCTGCAAGGAGTAATCTTAAATGCCTGTATAGACTGCCCATCGCATCCACTACCGATATGGCTTTGTTCGTGTTTATTATTGTTTTATGATTTCTTTAACTGCAGAGTGCGAAGTCTTGTCACGCACGAAGTTGTTTTTCTTTTTTTCTTTCTTTCTTTCCTTCCTTTTTTTTTTTAAGCATCGTTTGAGGCCTTTAGAAGTTTTTGTCGTAGCAGTATACACAGTCGTATGGCCTGACGGCGTGTCCTATACATAATTTGTTCGAGCGAAACATGTCAGGAAGTTGATTTTTTCATGTTCACGCGGCACAACTAAGACAAAGAAAAGGGCGTGAGCCAGGACATGCGAGATGGAGACCACTATACCAGTGGCAAACAATCGAACAAGAACGAAAACCGGAATTTAAAGCAACAGTCTTCGTCCAAAAATAGATTATTCTGAGACGAAACAAGATCGCTAACTTTCTAGAGAACAAGCGTGCCTGTCTTCATTCCGGTTATATTACGTCACGTATCTCAGCGAGGCCAGCTTTTAACACCTCGCAAAAACGATCGTTTGCCTTCTCGTGGAGATCTAGACCGCTCTTCCCCCCCCCCCCCCCCCCGTTTAATCCGTTGCCTTGCCCATAAAGCAAACCTTTATTCACTTCCTTATAAACGGACACTTCCCCGATAACGTCTTCATTTCTCGCTCGTGCCCTCGGCCTTCTTCTTTCCCCGTCTCGCCAGTCGATATCCGTGGCCGCTCCTTTTTTCCCCAGGAATAGGCCCGAACAACACCGAGGGCCGCGCGTATCCCATTTGCGCGGCGATGGCCGCAGTCCGCTTCTCGGGAGTTGTTCCGTCCGTATACACACACGCACACCACCGCTGCCTATATATACGCGCGTGGCTTCTTTGCTATCGCGAACGCGGTCCTCCTCCGTCTACTGCTGCTGCTGTCTCGTGTAACGGAACGAATTGAGCAGCCCTCGGGGTACCGTCGGTGTGTTTTCCGCGCTGCCTTTTATTTCCTTTCTTTCCTTTCTTTTTTCTTCCGTCCGCCTGTGGTATTCCTTGTTTGCTGGCGCTTGCACTCCCTACTGTAGCATCTTTCTTTTTTTTCTTTTTTCCCGATTGTTGGCCTCTTACTTTTTGTGTTCTTTCTTTCGGTTGAGGTTGCCTTAGTAAGTGGGTGGGGGGGAGGGGGATAGCCTGCTGGCTACATGTTACACTATATTGTACGACGCGTTGCCGAAGCATCGTCACTTACGACACGCGGTGCCGACCGTTCGATTCGATCCATTCTTCAAATGGCCTCGAAATCCGAGGGTGTGATCGGCGGAGAACAACCGTCGTTCTGGTAGAACGAGAAAGCTTGGAGAAGAAAAAGAAAAGAAAGAAAGAAAGATGGCCCCGACACGCGCGCGGTGCTTTGGACGACGGTGGCTGTATGCTTTTTTTTTTGTTATTATGTAACCCCCCCCCCCCCCCCCACGTTTTGAGAAATGCGCACGCTAGCTTCCCGTTCCGCTTGTGTTCTGTATGAGAACGTTCTGTTGTGTTGGTCTCCCATTTCGTTATTTTTCTTTGTTCTGTTTTCTTATGGCCTGGTTTGTTTCATCGGATCATCGAAATTCATGGACGGGTGGACGTGTGAGCGGTCGCGCTGTTGTTTAACGGCATTCGTCATCTCGCGTGCCGTATTTTCCGCGGCAAGATCTCGACGACGCTTGTCTTCGCCGCCGCTTTTGCACCTTCTCGGCGGAGCTTGCTTCTTTTCTTGCGCGTTTGCCCTTTCGCCTTTCTTTTTTTTTTCTGTGTAAAAATCGTGGCGGTCAATAACCTCCTCCTTACTCCCCCCCCCCCCCTCCCCGTCCATTATTTTTGCTCTTGTACCGCGTGTTACACGACCACGTACGTTTCATCGGCGTGGCGTCGTTTTTCTTGGTCTAGTGGCGATTGTCCTGGCTTACACTTCCGCGGTAATGGTCGGTCGTTTCCTTCGACGAACAGCCCTGGCGTTGGCACTTGTGTCGTTGACGCGCCGACTAAGACAAACGGTGGTCGTTACCAGGCGAGCTATCCTTTATAACGCGCATTCTTTTCAGCCCAAGTCGCCGCGTAGGACCAACGTAGAACGTCACTTTCGAGCGTTGTGATTTGTCATTGGCGTTTTGTGAGCGCTTGTACCAAGGGGTACCGCGAAAATTGGCCCGACCGTGTTGATTGGTTTGGATTGATAAAGAAAAGGCCGAGATACGCCGCAAGTCGGACGCACGGAAGAGACTTGATGGAAATGCGGCAAGGCTTTGCAACTCGTTGCCGTTGAATAAAACAGGGTATTCGCTTCATTCCCTTCTTTTCAGCCCGGTGCTTAAGAGGAAGCTTTAGCGCGGGTGCTCCTTTCTAAGTACGTGTAAAAGGAGAATTGGTTTTTCTCGGCAACCAGTGAACCAAATTTGGCGAGGTTTGTTTCATTTAAAAGAAAACTTAAAATCTGGCGGATTTTGGCTTCGAATATTGGATTTATGTCGTCGACTTCTTATTAAAAATTAGCAAACTTCGAAATTTTCCAGAAAACGAAACTATCAAGTTTGTCAAGTTTACATCTCTGTAACTCAGCAGGGAAAAATTATATAAAAGTTCTGTGAATTGCATCTAATAGTACATCCAAAGCGGACAAAAGTGATATGGTACACATGAATCTAAAAAAATTCAGTAATAGGTAAATGCATCTTTTGCAGAACCCTTGTACACAACGTAACCAATTCACGTAGGATATGAATTAACATATCGAATTTGTCTGCTTTGAAGGAGCTGATGGATGCCGTAGACAGAACCGCGATATCTGTTCTTGATGCAGAGCTATTAATTTGTAAACTTAGTGCTTCTATTTTTTTCGAACTTTCGAATTTTTTTAACATCGTTTTAACAAAATTCGGGCCCTTAATCAAAATTCCGCTCCCAACAGTTACTAGAATCTAATTTTATCTCGTAAATGCAAGAAACTTCATTAAAATCGGTCTAGGAGTTATCTCAGAAAAGCAGTTTCTGCGTATTACACGTATTTGAATAGGCCGCGTCGGAGTTGGGCCCGAGCTAAAGCTTCCTCTTAAAGCCTCCGCAGGGGCTGCTGTAATCAGAGAGGACGATCCCCGTGTGGAACTGCTTCCTTCGAAAAAAAAAAAAAAAGGAACTCCTTCGAGCGAAACGTTTTGCGGTCGAAGCTGGATGTGCGTTACTACGGATGAAATCATTGATCGTGGCTTCTCTGTGGGAGCATTGGTTCTCCTTGCTCATCTGGTTCTCACTCCCTCGGGACACGTTACTCTTGCTACAAATGGTGATCTAGTGACGTCACAAGCATTTCGTAGATTCGCCTCTCTCCTGCTCTCCTCACACGTGCCCTGCACCGTACTATATTTTGCGTTCGGATTCGTGAAAAGAAGAAACGAGGTGATTTTCAAAGATAACGAGTACAGTGAGGCTGCTTTAGGATGGCGCCAGCGGTAGGTGTCGGCTTCGAAGTCGCAAGCCCTAGGCATAGTAACCGTCTTCGTGGCCTCCTCCATACATGGCTGATGAACCTTGGGGACCTTTTCTTTTTTTTTTTCTCCCAACCCTCGTCGCGCACGTACACCTCGCGCTGTGCCAGTGGGAGCCAATATATAGTAGCTCGTGCTCTGTTCTCTTTTATCGTTCTCCGGGGCCCATAAAAGCCGAGCTATTCATCGATGTCCGCGGCAGACGTGGCCGGCGCGACGCTTTTTCTCCGCCTCGGCGACTGCTTTTGTTCCCCGCCATGAAGCGGGGGTGCTGCGAGGGCGTCAGTGCGTGTGTGTGTTCGTGCGCGCGCGCGCAGAAGCTCTGGCCGTTTGATTAGCCATGCAAGCGCTTGCGCTAAGGAACGCTTGTGGAGCGGGCCCGTTAACGCTGTAAATGTAAGGCAGGGTGAAGGAAGGTAGGAGGGAGGGGGCGAGTGCAGGAGAGAGGGAAGAGATGAGGCCTGCTGCCTTTTGTAGCAGAAATGGGAAGGAAGGCTGGGGAAGGGGTGAGGGAGAACGGGTGTGGGGGTTGGATGTGAGCCGCTGGCCCGGTTCATCTTCTTCGTGTTCATACGCACCTCCGCCCTTTCTCCGGGGACTAGTTATCCCCTGCTAGCTTATACAGGGCACCCGCGCGCTCTGGACGAAGAAAGCACCGCTCTGTGTTGTAGTAAGCCCCCCGCGCACGAATGAGTTATCGCTCGGATGCAGCGGCGTTTCCTCTATTAGCGCGAGCTTTCTTTCTTATTCTCTCTCTCTCCTCACCCGTCTCTCCTGCTGCTCCTCAAACTCTGGTGTCGTCGCGCTGGAGAACCGGTAAAGGGCAACGAATTTAACGGGCGAAAGAGCGCGCCTTATGAAAACAACGTGTTCGTTGTTGCTTGTGCGAGCTTCTATGCTCTCATAACCTCCCTCCTTTCTCTCTCTCCCTCTCCTTACAGTTTGTCTTTTAACTCCTTGCAGTCTTTGTGCACTGTAAAGCTGAGGCCACGTCGAAGCAATCCCACTTTTCCGTCGTCGACGGCGACTTATTGAGTTTGCTCTTCCGGCTAGTGAGATGCTGACGGCTCGCTTTGCGAGCCCTTGATGATATTGCTGATAGCGCGAAAACGCGGACGTTTGTTTTACGTGAGTCGGCGCCCTAACCCTGCCCCGCACCTTGTATCCGGACGGATAGGATGGGAGATTGCTTCAGGTAGCCGTCCTGTTCGATGGGTGCGCCCGTTTCTAGCAGGAGTTCTTACTTTCGTTTCCATTGCTATTCTTTCTTTTCTTTCGTAATTTCATTTTCTTCCTTTTTTTTTGTCCTTCGCAGCGTGTGGCACGGAACGCACAAACGCGAGTAACATTTTCGAAACAATTACTGCCCCAATCTCCCGTATTTCGCTGTCGGTGGTTGTAGTTAGTTGACCCGTATTTAAAGAATCGCTGCCTTCTTTTTTACCGTAAGCGCAGTCGACAAACTATATTCACAGTAATGGTTGAGGAACGGCCTCGTTTGCAGTAATCGTCGACATAGCCTTGTGCGATGGTGTTTGTCCAGACCGCTTAATATTAGCGCATGTTTACGGTATGATACACGGATGCCGCTACTCACCTATATACTCGATTCATCTTCTTACCTGTATACACGCTTATAATCAAATTTCAAGCCCAGGCTTTACCCGCACCGTGTTTTTGCGCTGATAATCGTTGTTGATATTGTAGACCATTCTGTTCAACTCAAATGTGTAGTTGAGCACGAGGTCTCGGATTCGGTGCTCGGCTGCGGTGGCAACGCTCGTGCTCCGTGATTTAGGTGCACGTTAAGCAATCTCGGCCAATAGCCTCAGCCGTGGTTGCTCACTGGCTATGTTGTTGGGCTGCTGAGCACGAGGTCGCGGGATCGAATCCCGGCCACGGCGGCCGCATTTCGATGGAGGCGAAATACGAAAACACCCGTGTACTTAAATTTAGGTGCACGTTAAAGAACCCCAGGGGGTCGAAATTTTCGGAGCCCTCCACTACGGCGTGCCTCATAATCAGAAAGTGGTTTTGGCACGTGAAACACCATAATTTAAGCCTCAGGTCAATTCGCTCGCTTCTGCTGCCGCGCTTTCTCACTCCAGCGTTTTGACAGAGAGCGTGCGCGGTCGTCGAGTGATATGTGTACATGTTTGCTTGTGCGCCCGTGACGCCGTGCTTGTTGATTTAGTTATAGTAAGCGAATGTTTATAAGCTTATAAGCCCGATAAAACTACCATCTTCGTATATTTGTGTACCAATTTGCTGTCGCAGTCGATGGTTCGTGCTGCCTCTCGCTTCAGCGCGAACTAAGCGGCAAGAACGCAGCGCAGACGAAGCTATCGGCCATCGCTGCGCATAGACTCTGTCCCTGTCGCAGATCGCTTTCAAGATATGGCCGCGCGGCCGCGCCATACTCAGCTGCCGCCATGGTGGAACGCCACCCCCCCCCCCTACCTTTCACCGGGTGCTTTACGTGCGACGGAAGACGGCGTGTTTCCTCCTCACTTTCCTACCTTGCGCTCGTGAGATTGAATCGCCATGGCTGGCGTAGCAAAGAGTGAAAAAAGCACATCAGAAAATGATCGGATTGACGTCAAATTTCACAGGGAGGTTCCTGTAAACAAAGTAAATTGACGGCGTTGAAAAGAAGGATTGGTAAAGTTACGCCTGGATGGGAAGTGAACCGCGCCTCCGGAGTGCGAGACAAGCTCGCATCCACGACGCTCCGACTGCTCCACATTTCTGGCTGACTAAAGGTGTGCCATGTGCGTGCGTCGTTGGGCACGTCATGGTGCAGCCAATGGGGAGGAGGTGGCTCCACGTCATGTGTGTAACCGCTTTCATTTTGTTCCGAGGTTTGCAAACGCTATAATGCTTTCAGATTCCCACACGTAAGCAGTCTCGAGCTTCTCTGCCGAAATTTTTTGTCTTCTTTCATTTTTTTTTCTTTAGTTCTCTGTATACCCCTCGATACATTTTTATTCCGAGACTGACTTCATTTCGCGTGTGTGCGTGCGTGCATCCCTAATTTATTTAATACCTCTGTCACACGAGCACGCAAAAACTCTCTTACGTAAGCGGACTTTTGCCAAATTGACTCTCTATTTGAAGAGTTGTTGCAGGGCAGAGACACGGCGCCGACAATCACTTTTTGGTGTTTCCTTCTGGACACTCTTTACAGAAAGCGTGACGCTCGCGTTCGAAACAAAATCGGCCAAAATAAACTGACCTATCTCGAAATATCAAGTGAACACTTATTTTATTACACGGTTCTCAAATAAATTTAATAACAGCAGATTAGGAGACGTTAATGTAACGATTTATTGTAGTAGTTTAGAGAGCGTTCGACCTGCTCACGAGGGTGCGGAAGAAAATGAGCGTTTCTAGATTTACTACACCTTCTGCGAGACACAATTTTTTTTTTTTTACGATGAGCCTATAGGCGACAGAAAAATACGCATTTGCTTAGTTCTTTAATATATTATAATTGCTGCCGCCCGCTGGTTTCGTGGCTACTTCTTTACTTCGGCCGTGAAAGAGATCTACGAACTCCGCTTTCAGAAAAAAACCGCTTCTGAAAAAGAGATCGCTCCCTGTCGTGTGTCTGCGAGCAAAACTATTTTTTTCGGAATAAGTATCTTTTGCACAAAACACTTTCGAGTGCCCGTGTGACAGGGGTATTGTAGACCGCGTTCGAAAAAAAACTCGCGTGATGGCCCAACCGGATACGCTTTCGAAACAGCCTCATTTCGAACATCTAAGTTTATACATGTGGTCAGAGACAGCGCAGGTTACTTAGCATGTGTGTACTTAGCATGTGTGTGTATAGTATACTGTAAAGCATGCTTGCCCGGCGTGCGTTCGCCTTTGCGCACTTAATTCCCAAGCTGGACACCACCTCCGCGCGGCCCAGTCGAAACTTCGCGCTGCCTGTTCATCGACGCGGCCTTGTGTGTGTGTGTGTGTGTCTACTTTAGGCCGGCATGCAGGCCCAAAATTGTGGCCGGTGCTCGCTTCGCATTCAAAGAGCCCGCGGTATAATTAGTGTGTACTCTGGCGCAGCGCGCCCGCTCGTCTCGATCCGTGCCACTGGTCAGGGGAAAGGGGGTATATGCGAAGTACGTGCGATCCCTCATGGAAGATGCCCGAGGGCCTTACGCAGCCGGCCGCCGTTTCGGAGTCGGCTTCCGCGTAATTACGGCGAATATATACTGCAACGCGCGTGCGTGCGTGCGCCTGTATAAACCCGGCTGCGCCTGCGCTCTTCCTCAGCAGTGACTCGCGAGAGCTTATGTAAGCGGGTTCACACACACACGGCACACTTTGGGCGTAATGTTCCCGCGCGCCAGCAGTGACTGCCGGCCTTCTCTCCGTCGGCGCATCTTAACGCGGCAGTTTGCCTGCCCATCCGACGCATCTCGCCAACTCATGTTCAGTGCGGTGAAAGCTATGGGGTTGCGTTAGCCAGTTAGAAAAGGGGACCCGCATCAGAAGGGGGCTTCCTCGCTGTCTGCCCTTGGTCACCCACCACGCGACGCCCACAGAACGGTATAGCTTAACGGAAAGATTAGAAGCGCGCAGTGAGTGCATGGACTCGCGGTAACACGCAGCAGGCTCTCCGATTGGCTGACGTGTGCCAATGTAGCGTTCGCTGCACTGTACATACCGCGTTGTTGAGTCGTTGTTGAGTGTTAGTTGCAGGAGTATACGCGCTATAACGTTCCCGCAGCCGTTTCTTTATTTTTGTTTATCTGCAGGCGGTCCTCGCGTGATCGCGGTGTCATTCTCTGGCCGTAATCGGGTGTTTTGGGCTTTCCGAAATGGGGGCTCGATTACGTCTGTACAGGCCCGAGGTGTCGTTTACTATATAGCGACGTCGGGTGGGTTCAAAAACCCGCTACGATATATATATATATATATATATATATATATATATATATATATATATATATATATATATATATATATATATATATTATCTTCACGGAGTGCATCATCGAGGTGTGGTTTGCGAGCGACCGATCGGGGTAGTCCAGCGACATTTCCGGGTGGCGGCTGCCGGGAGATGCCCAAATTTAGGTGGTGGATGTCGGTGTCAGAACTTGAGACCGGAAAAGCCTGTCTCGAAAGGCTATGTGACCGTGCTGGTTCGCCGTCTGATTCGTATCCGCAGATTAGCGCGTTTTCGTGAGGCCGCGCTGTGCGGCGACTTGTCGGCATTGCGCCAGCGTTCTATTTCACTGAAATATGGCTGTGAATGTTCTTAGTTAACGCCGAAAAAAGAAAGCACCGAAGAATGTACGTCGAATTGATTGTTTTGTAACATTCAGTTTTACTCGAAACAGATCGATCAGGCAAATTACAAAAGAAAATTAAGTCAGAGGTTTATCTCAGAAAGGTTTATAGTATTAGAGTTATTAATAGTAATTTATTAGAGCACGGAGAAAGTTAACATCGGGCACAGAATTTCCGCTAATTTATTTCTTCTCGGATTTGCGCTTACAACAAGTACGATTTGAAATAAAAATTAGGTATATGCCGTTCGTTTCTTTATCGTGCCTTTGTAAAACAGTGACCGTGTCATAGCCTCGACTTTTTGTTTCTGGTGCTTATTGAGCCTCTAAACAGACCCGTCAGTGTAGTCATCTCGCCATCACTCGGCAACACGGTTGTCAAATCTTAAGAATATTCCCGGAATTCCGGTTCGCACGGTGGTTTCATGCACATGCTTCGCAACGGCGCTGTCCCCAGCCTATTAAGTTTGCTTCATTTATTACTCCGGTAAGTTTGCGCCAATAGTAACCCGAAAGGAGATGCAAGTCACCGTAATTCCAACTATCTTTCAAATTAACACAGCAGGTCATGCAAATTAACGCTAAGAAGTATATGTGTTGTTCACGCTTGAATTTAGTATATGCAATTATGTTTTCTGTTACGTAGCTGTGTGTAGATAATTCAGCCGTCTTCCCTGTGAGGCGGCTGAGTGTTTTACAGCGTTTCTTTAATGTTGCCCTGGGAAGACGAGTAACTAACGCCACCAAAGGCGCCTCCCCCCCCCCACACGTGTGTGTGTGTGTGTGTGTGTGTGTGTGTGTGTGTGTGTGTGTGCGCGTGTGCGTGTGTGTGTGTGTGTGTGTGTGTGTGTGTGTGTGTGTGTGTGTGTGTGTGTGTGTGTGTGTGTGTGTGTGTGCGTGCGTGTGTGTGTTCGCTCGGCTTAGCGTGTACGACGGCGAAGACAAAGTGAATCCCGCGACTGGTTATTCCGGGCACCGATCCCCAATTATCTCGACGAAGCGAAGGATTACCTCGGCAAATCTTGGAAGAGCAGCTGCCGAGTGGAGGTTCAAGTCGGTCGGTGCCTCGTGCCCGATGGAACCGTCGCGCAGGCGTGGTGTCCGAACGGCTGACCGTTCGTGTTACGGGGCCATCGGCACGCCGTGTGCCAACTTTCGTTTATTCATTGTTGTGCAGGAGCCGAAGTGTGTGTGTGTGTGTGTGTGTGTGTGTGTGTGTGTGTATATATATATATATATATATATATATATATATATATATATATATATATATATATATATATATATATATATATATATATATATATATACTTCGGCAACACCCCATTTACAACTTTGTCAGGTGCATTCATATTGTAGCTTTCAACGTGCCATTGGGCTCTGTTTGGTGTATACACTTCGAAGGCTATTGTTTTAAATTGTTTTTGTGTTAAATTTAAATTTAACACACGCACTCGCACTCACACAGGCACTCACACAGGCAGTTTACACAGGCACTCACGCGCGCACACACACGTACACACACCGATTCAGCGGAAAGAACTTCAATGCTTGTCGAAAACATCAGTTGAAAGCATTTCACCTATAATTTTTCATTTTTTTCACCAACCATTTCACCTACAGTATAATGCTTTCGCATTCCCCACGTAAGCAGCCCTAAGTGCATCTGGTGATTTTTTTAAATTATAAGAAGCAAAGTATGCACTTAGCATCGCAAGTGCGCAAATATTCAAGTGCGGAAAGCCGGTGCCGTTTCCTTCTGTCGTATCGCCTCCGAACGTGACGGTATTAGGCTGCAGAGAGTGACGTCGCGAGGATGTGGCGGTTTGGCGTTGTCGTCTCGAGACGTTCGAAGTGTAAATGCAGTAAGAAAAAACGAGCAGGGAAGAGACGGGGATTGGGATTGCCGCAGGGCACAGGTAACGTTACCGCGAGATAACGATGTGCATAGAGCGAGACTATGCGATATGTTATCACGCAGGTATACAGCTCGATCGCACAGGCTACGGGTGACTGTCTGTCGCCGCCCCGATTTTAAGGAGACGTCATTAGAAACCCACGACACTCTCACGTTAGTTCTCAGCAGCGTGTAAAGTCCACAGAACGTATACTACGTACTATTACTACCACATAATACGTACTACTACATACGTATACTAAAGTGACTGATCGTCTCGCATTGCGCGTGCAGCAAAGAGGCTGAACTGTCTGCTAGACATACCGTGTCACGTGAACGATATAAGCGGAGAAAACGGAGGGTGAGATATCAAAAGGAACTGAGAATTTTGCCTTTTTTCTTCTTTTTCTTTTAAGCCGTGGGAGTGTTGGAGCGTGAGGAGATCGGACAATGAAAAAAAGAAAAGAGAGAGCGAGAAGTTATGAGAGAAGATAGGCTCGCACGTGATTGGGCTGTGGCTCAAAACAGCTGAGGAAAAGAGGGCTTGAAGCTGAAGTCGGGGCCTTCCCATGTAATCTTCAGCCGCCCCACAAGTGAAGCGTTTTGAAATTGCGCCTCGCAGCAGCTTTATATACGAACAGGAGAAACCCGTCGGAAGAAGCTGCGCAGAATGTCCGGGAGGCAGAGCGCAAGGCAACGGCAAACGAATCGGACCGCTGGCGCGCGCCAGCAAGGAGCAGCAGCAGCAGCAGCAGCGTTTGGAGGAAAAACGCCGAGCCAACGAGTCTAACTGCTTAGCAGCGCTTAAGCTTTGCGTCTATCATTTATCTCTTCTTTAATCCTTGCCCATGTTGCTCCCTCTTGGCGTGTTTCATCGGGTTTCTTTTCCTTGTTTCTTTTTTTCTCTTCTTTTTTTAAGAATTTTATTTTTCTTGCTCGCTCTTTTGTTTCGCTGCCATCGCTTCAAGGACTTTAAAGGATTTTCTCTCTCTCATTCTCTCAAACTCGCCTCCCTGTATTTTGCTCCTTCATTATTCTTCGCATCAAGCACCGTCATCTTCTCTGGAGGAGGGGGCACCTTGATTGATTTCTTTTTTTTTATTTTTCGCTTTTACTTATCTCTTGCGTTCATTATTTTCTCGTCTTTATGGGACCGGTGCGCCTTTCAGTGTCCCCCCTCTCCCCCTCTCTCTCTCCTTTAGAACCGGTACGCCAGCGGCTCGTTTCATCGTTAGAAACCTTATAGCTGGATAGAGCTGTGTAGTGCTAAGAGAGAGATCGGGATGTTCCTTCTTTTCTTTTTTCCCCCCTCCTTTTCCTGCAAACTTCGAATGTCCGGGAAGGCGAAAGAAATTGAGGCTACTTTGTCATCGGTTTCTCCTCTACACGTCGCCTCGCGGTGCTTCTTCGCAGGCGTCTTTCTTTCTCTTTCGTTCTCTGTTTTCATTTTAACGCTTCCCGTGTAGTTCGTGTTCGTGCTTTCTCCTAGGCCTGTATGGCACCGCCAGCTGCTGCCTGTTTCTCGTGTACCAGTTTTCTTCAGGTTTGTCCTCCGTGCGCGCCCGGTGCCTTGTGTTGTCGGTCGCGTTGCGCGTCTTCGTTGGTTTGGGCGAGAGCGTCGTCGCGGCTCGACGTTGTTCGAAGCACCGTCCGGTCGACGTGCGTCCACGCGTGCGTATACCGTGCGAAACGCGTTTATCGACTCGCATTGCTTTGCGCTTAACGGTTCCGCGTTTCAACAACGTAAGAGGGCGGAAGAAGAGTGAGGAAGAAGGTAACTGACGTCACGTTCGTTGTGTAGAGCTGAAAGAGACATTTCGGATACCCTGCTGCAGGTACCTTGGTCGCATGGAGGACAACATACCGTCTGTCTTTAAAACGCGCGACTTAAACACAAATGATTATCGGCTTGGAGAAGCTCTGAGTACCACTCTAGTTCGGAACGCTTCTTTTATCGTGTTCACGAGCAAGTCGCGTGTTGATTGTATCTGTTCGTCACGTGTGACCTAGAGTTATTTTTTGCCCGAGAGGTATTATGGTTTTCGCCGAGAAGTAAACCAACTTTCGGGGCCTACAGGAAGCATTGAGCAGGCTGATACAGCCCGAGCCTCTGTAATAAATAGTATGCAGCCTTGTCCCTCAGATACTATCGGCTATTGATGCTGAGCCCGACCGCTTGGTTTAAACGGTTTGTAGCGTTACGTAATCGCCAATGCACGCAAACGTTTTGCCAGAAGTTCTTGAGATGCTTTAGACATTGCTGTTTAGATGCGGTGACTTGTGCAACCGAGTCGTTCATCCTTGGGAAGCAATCACAAACGACATGCTCCTCTGGCATTCGCTAAACGGCATCCGGTAGATTACAGTTGTAGAGGAGCTTGTCTTGGCTCACACGCGACTTCCACACACCAGATTGCAAGCCATACGCGCCGGACACGCCTGCACGTGCATCTAACGATCGTTTGCAACATACGACGCGTACTCTTAAAAGGACTGTGAAGAGAAAATTATGATGAGCTGTATTAGTAAGTTACCTTTCTCCGAAGTCCAAAAAGCCACTGTTATCGAGCTAAGCCAGAAAAGACGCCATTACGATAGACGGATTAGGTTTTTCACCAGCTTGCCATGACGGCATTGATTTCGACGCCGTCTGCTCGTGCTTAAGTTCTTTTGACGCATACACAGGAATTTTGGGCCTTGCCCCTGCGGCTCTCTGTTGAACTTCACCGCTATGCACCAGCTAAATCAATGGGTAGCAATTTAAAAACGAAAATATTTCGATAGGCTGCTAGAATTTAACAACTTGGCAATATCGAGGAGCTGCAGCCTTCCAATAAAATTCGTATTTGCGTCACTTGTTCGTAACTTTCCTGCTGTGTTATAGCAGTGTCTTAATGCTGACCAAAATTCTGCTATAATGCAGCAGGGACGTCACGACTAAGTGCCGTGAGTACGCATGTTAATAAAAGGGTGTACGCATTCGACGTTGCTAACTGAAAATTGTTGAAATTCGGGCGGCCTCCTGGAATATCTCTTGTTTTGTTGAGAATGCTGGCCATTGCACACTTGTGCACTGTGGTGAAGTTCGACAGATATCCCACGGGGCAATGCTCAAAATTTCTCGACATGGCGCAGACTGACTAGTACTTTGTATTCTAAATGAGCCAAAGAGCGAACTTGGCAAATTTCCAAAACTTACACTGCGCCATAGGGTCCCATTAGGAGAAAGTACTTTGAAATTTACGATGTCTCAGGGACGTTACTGGCGCTTTCATTTGGATGCGAAAATAAAAACGATAACTAAAATTGGCCTTCATTTTCGGAATGGGGAGGGGGAGGGTACAGCGGTAGCGTGAGGAGGAAAGCGGTCTAAGAGAGTATGGCGAAAGGGTGAGTAGGAAAGTGGAGTGCTGAACGAGACCTGCTCTAGGACGGTGGCCCGCTACGAGATAGCGCCACACTATAGCCTGCGCCGTCACCCGGTTGCCGATGACGTCATTACTAAGGCTTGCGGCGAGCGTGTCCACCGGCACCATATACGGAAATAAAGCACTGACTGCACGTGGGATTCGGACTCACTGCGCATGCGCTACTTCGCTTGCGCCGCCGCCTTCCTTAGAAAATGCGCTCCACGCGAGCCACGCGTTACCGTATTTACGCTCTCTTTCTGAATCCGGTGGAATTCAAACCAGCTAACGAGCTGCGCTCGATTTTAGTATTAGGCGAAGTACTATTTATTGCGATAGCAATTATATGGACACTCCAGGCGCATTTCTGCCGTCGGCGTCGCCGTCGCTGTGAGGTTCAAAGAGATCTGCGACGTTTGCAGAGCGCGCAGTGCCGGTAGCGTTGCATGCGCTGTGCTTTCGACATTTCGTACGCGTTGAAGCGACAGATTAACGGAGGTCAATTGGCTCGCGGCTGCTGCCGCGATTCCTAACTCCAACGTTTTCACAGACAGTTTCCGCTGTCGTCGAGCGATGTGTGTTCATGTTTACCTGTGCGCGCGTGACACCGCGCTGGTTAATTTAAACACGTTGAGGGGCTAGTTGGTTTGAATCCATGATAAAATGTGCAAGCGCGACAGAACAAGGTCGTAGAAAGAAGCAGGCACACAAAGACAGCGCTGTATCCTTGTGTCTGTTTCTTTCTACGTCCTCTTTAAGTCACGCTTACACATTTTATCATTGTTAATTTAGTTCGTAAACGAATGTTTACAAGTTTGTACAGCCGATAAAACTAATATCCTCACTTCGTACAGCTATCTGTTAATTTGCTATCGCAATCGGTGCTTCGCCTTTCCGGTGGAAGTGACATTTTTTCTCCCTTCCTTTTTTCTTAACGCCTTTTGGAGCGCCCCTGCGCGCCACGTGACAAGAATATTGTCTTGACGCTTATAACGAATAGTCTTGGTTTTCGACGATACGTTAAGTAACGGACAGCGACAACTTATCCGAAATTGCAGCGAAAACTCAGCTGGTAACGATGAGTGAAGGGCTACGCTATTTTGCTCACGCAACACAATGTGCGCCTCTCTCGTAGAGCGTCAACCGTCTCGGTATAGCAAGGTGTTTGGCGTCATTTCATCCCCTTCTGAAAGCAAAAAGAAAGACGGGACGTACATCCATCCTGTTGACACTGAAGGCTGGAGGGGGGGGGGGGGGGGGTGAGGGGCAGAGGGGAGGTTGTTCGTGCTCTAAACGCTGCACTCTTGTGCGATTACTTTCCGGCTCCTCTTTGCCAGTTTCTTTGTACTTTCTCTCCCTAACTGTTTCCAACTTGACAGTGACGAAGCCGCGCAGCTGTCGGCGTCCCCGCAGCACCCGCTAAGAGGGACAGGTTTCATTTTGTTTTTCTTATTCCTCCCTTTCAGCATGGAAGCAGCTATTTGGTCATTTTGTCGAATTGTTGACGTTGTTCGTGTTCACCTGCTTGAAAAAAAAATACAGAAAAAAAACAAGGTCGGCTAAATTTCGAAGCATCGACGTATCGATCCGGCGGTGGTAAACGGGGTCCGCTAGCGCAGGAAATGACGGGCGGCTACAATGGTTTAAACGCGTTGGCAAGTCGGCTGCGCGGGGCCCACTTGTCTTCCGAGCAAGCCCTGGCGGGGCTGCTCCGTTCTCGGCGTCGTGTCTGGCCGTACGTTGCGCGGCGGCGGTGGTGGTCGTGCATCTTGTTACCGAAGAGGAACGCGCCATCACCGACAGCTTCACCAATCTTCTTTCCCTCCCCCCTCCTCTCCTTAAACGACGGAGAGGCTACGCGAGTACTCGACACTCGTTGGGGGGGGGGGGGGGGGGGGCATTTATCGACAGTGCTTGTCGCCGGCCGGTCGATGGCTGGCGGCAACGCAGGCCGGCATTGTGCCCGAGTCCTGCCCCCTCCCTCCCCCTCCAATCCTTCCCACCCGATCTTCGAAACTCTTCCCTTGGAGGAGACGTTCGCGGCCTTCTTGTTTCGTCCGCTTGCGCGTCGCAGCCGCGGTCTTATTTCGATCCGCGGGGCTGTTCGTCTTGTCTCATTTGGAACTATACTCGTTCGCCGCCGAGTTGGAACTTATCTGATGGCCGTGCAACGCAATGTTGAGAGTGAGAGGCAGAGAGCTGGGGATGTGTGGGTGGCCTCGGCGCGGAGCGCGCGCTGAATTGTTCGAATCGGCTTGTGTCGTGACGGGCGGTATCGAATGGGTTTTTAACCGCTCTTCCTAATGCGCCCGTGCATTAGGAGGAACGGTTTTCATGGAGTAACCCCTAACGAAGGCGCATCCTTCTTTGCGGCCTTCGTCGCAGCAGATAGCAGTTTGTGCTCGGTGCAGTACCCCAGAGTTCGACCGTTCGATAAACTGTAGGCTGGGTGTGTGGGAGGGGGTGGGGGTTGGGGGCGATCCATGAATTCACACACGAAAACAGATAAAGAAATAGTGATAATGTGTGCTTTTTGTGCTTTTATTGGGTTTTTCTTGTCGACTCGAGGTGGCATAAAGCCGCAGAGACTGTTTCCAGGTGAACTCCTTTACTGCGGCTCCAAGCTCTCTTCATAGCTGTCGAGAAGACTTGTCTCCAATGCAGGCCAGAATTCGAACGCAGCTCGCGTATCGCCTTTTCTGTGCTAGAATTGGGTTACAGCAGTTGACAGTTCTGTTGAAGAACCGCGAAAGTTCGTTTTCCAGACTGTGCTCTGTCTGGGTCTCCACGGCGACTTTGCCCTGCCGAAGGAGCGTCGCTTTCATCAGAATTTTCGTACAGTCACAGTCTTACCGCTACGGCGAGACGGAGCAGTGGCACACGGCGATGTTAGCGGCACCTGGCGGACTTGTTTTTTATCCAAGCTGCAGTGAACTATTGCCACAGTATAAATGCGCGTTCTGCTCTTTTGTGTGTGGTTATACACTTCGGCTGCCACGCAGTATGTTCTGTCATTCTTGTTTCTTGTCATTCGAGGAGGATCGTGTTGCACAGCAGCGTTCCCAAACAAAATTCTGGTACACCGCTCACAAGTACCAGCGCCAGTGCATTGGCGCCCGTCTACTCATTATAGAGTGGGTGGAAGTGCAGTCGTGGACGGCAGTTAATTATGGCTGTCATAGTGACTAAGTGCAACGCGCAAAATGAACAAAACACTGGGGACTAGCAACACGGACGAGCGCTAACTTCCAACCGAATTTATTGTTCACATGTGCACGTGTATATGCGGTAACACAGAGGAAAGCTTACGTGTGCTGCACTTAGTCAATGAAGCACCAACTATCAATAAAACATGTGCGTCGCGGAGCTGTATATGTTGTGTGATAAAATGACTCCGATGAAAATGGCATGGAATGTATGATGTCGACCCGCCTATGGTGTAGCTGGAAATTTCTGAAAGGGGCCTTCATCCTGGAAGACATATAATGGACTGATGACTTTTCTGCTTGTAGTGAAAGGCAGACGCTGTAACGCGCTCACTACGACGGGCTTGTTTAGCTTACAATATCAGGTTAGTTTTGTATTACAGTATAGACTCGTGTAAGAGCCGCACCTCCAACTTGGCAGCCGAAAATGTGGAAGAAATTTTCCAACGGAGAAGCAATCGCGTTCGGTTCCCCGATGCCGCACGCGCGCATCGGTGAGTTTTCGCGTGCTGTTTACTGCCGTGATCCGCTACTAGATGGCGACAGCTGCGCGTTGACCTCTGATGCAATGGTACATCCGGGGATTCGGGGTGTGCAGTAGTCGCCGGCTGCGCCGGCGCCATTTTTACCGAAAGGTTCGGCCCTGGTTGACGAGGTACCGAAAGGTTCGGTACCTCGTCAAAATTATGGAAAGAAAATGCGGGCCTTGCGGCAATGCTCCGTTCCTGCGTGCCGCGGAAGCAACGCTACAACAGTTGGATTGCTCTGTGTCGCAGGAAGTAGCACCTCGCGTATGTACGCCAGTGCTTTGCACCGTGTGCAACAACAGAGTGGAAGTAAAAGAGGAACTTGTTATACTTGCCGAAAGTGCCCATCTAGATTCGTGACGAAAATCCAAAAAGTAACCAGTCCTCGTTATGTTCAGTCATAACGGATAGCTCCGAATATTTCCAAGCCAATACGAAGATGATAGAAACAAAATAACGCGACTTCTTTGCTGGGGACATAAGAAAATACTTTCATCGAAAAGGAAACATGCTGGCAGAAAATTTTGCTTTTAAATATTATTGTTTAAGCGAATGGGGGCCCGTTCCGGCGAGTGTTCACTTTCTTGGTAAATCGCCTCTATTGCCACTATTGCCTCTATTGCCACTATTGCCTCTATTGCCACATAGAGGTGCATAATGATTGCCCCGACTCTTTATTTTGCAGTCGTCGTTGCTCTTCCGTCGATTGAATGGTCTTGCTTATATGGTATTTTGGCAATGCGCTGTTTCACTGTTGTTTATCTTGTAGTGAAGAAGGTCAGCCCTTTAACAGAGGATAATCGGGCTAGCTTTGCCCAAACGTCTTCCAACATTTCGTTCTAGCTGCGCTCCGATTACCACCAGAAAGCTCATCTTAAAGGTGCTTACGTGAGCGTGAGTGAGTATCCGTCTTTGCAACATTTCTTTTATAGACCAGCTGTACGATAGTTCTTGTAGCCAGCAGTCGCAAGCGCGACCAAAGCTGGCAGCACGCAGGGCGCCGAGATTTCGAAACTATGCAAAACAACGTCTCCGTGAAGGTTTAGGCATGTCAGATTCGCTGAAACACGTTTGGCTTCTTCATAATGTAATTAGCATTGCTACCGTTGATACTCGTCACACACAAAAAAAGGCGAATGAATAAAACATTTACAGCTTCCCTATAAAGTTCTCCGCGGTTTACACTGCCAAAAAATTTCCTCGCCCTTGGGACGCCAGATTTCTACCGCAACATATAAATTTGTGCCTCGTAATCAGAAAGTGGTTTTGGCACGTAATACGTCATTTTATTATTAACATATACATTTCGCGCAGTTTAGCAACGCTGAGTCCAGTTAGATCTCTCCGAGGAGGAAACGTAATCCGCTCCGCTCTCCGTCGGCGAACCGGAACCATCGCGCGGTTTCGCCACGCCGCAATGCGTATGTGTCTCGTCTATGCGCTCGTAGAGATAGCAGGGGGCGGAAATGTTTCGTCCGCAGTGCCCGCCCCCGGAGGCTGGTGTAGCTACAGCGTTCCCGGCGCGGTCCGCGTCACATTGCGCGCAATGGCGCGTGGCGTTGACACCCGACGCGCCGCATTCCGACCGAGCAGGCGATTGTATCGGACGTCGCTTGTCCGCCCGCCGGCGTAACGGCGCGCAGCTATGGAACGAAGCGGGAGGAGGCGCGACGACGGCCCCGATTGTCGTTTTTCTTGTTTGCCTGTTTTTTTTTTTCTTACTCTCTTCGCGAGCACAATGCGTGCGCGATGGCACGACTCGATGTCGTTGCGACCGCGGGTCCGGAAGTTTGAAAAAAAAAAAATGGGAAGCGCTCGCGCGCGGGAGAGACAAATAGTATGGTGGTGTATAGCCGAGCGCGAGGCATCGTCGTCCTCGAAGCGCCGGTCGCTCGTGCGCCCCGTGGCTGCGGATTATCGACGCCGCCGTTCGAGCGCCCGTCCGCCGTTCATGAACTTCCTCATGAACTTCCTCTCCGGAAACGGAACCGGAAACGGAGGCTGCGCAGGGCCGCCGCCGCCGACGACGGCCTGCCACCGCGACCGCAGCTTTGCTCTAGAGCACTGTAGCTTTGCGGGCCGTGTTTGCATTTGCGAAAAGGGGTAAGAGGGCAGGGGTGAGGGGGGGAGGGAGGGTGACGTTGGGTTCGCGGGCATCCATTGAGGCGTTGATAGCTTCTCTGCACGCGACTGCCACGAAAGAATGGCGCTCATCTGTGTGTGCGTGCATTCTTCCTTTCATCTTTCTTTTCTCAAGTAGTCAGAACGCAAATTCGAGTCGCTAAAGTGCCTCGTTCCGGCGCCATTCTATCGTCTGGTTTTCTGACCCTCTCACTTCGCTTTCCCTCTCTCTCTCTCTCTCTCTCTCTCTCTCTCTCGCATACTTTCAGGCTGCTCTAAATTACCTGTTTAGGGGCGTTCCGTTCCCTCTATCGAGGGCCTATTTCGGGCAGGTCGCCGTCAAAATTGCTCCTGCGCGCTGGTGGGGGGCCGATCGTCTTTCGTCGATTTCTCGGAAGCCCATTCGCCCCCCCCCCCCCTTTCCCTTGTTCGAATATTTTGCCGCCGCTTGAACGAGAAACGAAGGCAGTTCGAAAAAGAAAGCACCGTGTCCTGACCCCATGAAACGCTTCGCACTCCTGCCTCCTCCTTCATATTTTTAATTTAACGTCTTTTTTTTATTATTTCCGGCACTCATTTTAGCAGGCCCGCTTGTATTCGTTTGGCCATATAAACCTCCGCGATCGCGATATTCTCCACTCGTCCGTGTGGCGCTTAACACACGTCGTAAAGACCGTGCAAACTGTTAGCGCTCTGTCGGTCCCCGATATTCAGCGCGCAATGAGCCGTGAATGCAAAGTGAAGTGTAGCGGGTGCGATATCTTTTGCGTATCGTCGTCTTTTGTTTGTTTATTTGCTTATTTATTTTCTTAATCGTTTCTTTATTTTTTCACATCGCGCTTTTATAGGCGCCCTCGTAAACTGTGATATCCTCATTGCTTATTTCTGCATTCCTAAAGCGCCGTGACTTCGCAGCGCTATATTTCAGATTATGCGTTCGCGCAGTTAAAGCGTGGTTGGACGACGGGGTGTTTCTTGCTTTCTTTCTCCTTTCTTTTTTTTTTTTGCTTTTCCTGCGTTTCTCTGCAGCGCGCACTGCTGAGTCTCTAGATGATTTTGTTTATTTGCCGGCACGATCCCATGAAAGCCGAGTTCTGAGACATTCTCGCATGCACGTAGTGTACGTGTGGAGCTCCTCGTGGTGGTGGGTGTTAGTGTTATACTATGGAGAAACTGCAGCGATGGACGCTTGTTGTGGGTCATTACAGAGGCGAGCTGTCGCAAGCCTCAGTCACATTACCCGTCTTTTGAAGATAAATACGAAGAAGTAAGTATGTGACCATAAGCTTCCAACGCGATTTCTGCGGTTTGTTATTAAAGTCGATTCAACGGCGACGCCAGCGTGATTTGCCAAAGGTCAGAACAAGCTTGACGTCTCGTACAATGAAACTGGCAGCTGTGCGTCGTCGCTTGAAACCTTTAGTGACGAGCGAAACGAGAGAGTACGTTTACAGCCCGAAACAATCATAAATGGGGCTTCATGTGGTAGGTATATACACGCGGAAAGACTATGTTTCCTGACGGCAGCGGAGAAAGAAACGGCTGTACTGGCGAAATGTATAGGATTCGTGCGGATGTAGATCTATTGGCAGAACACGTCAACAAAATTGGTTTCACGTAGCTTTCAGAACGTCACTGCTTGTCTTGCTATATATTCTGACTTGGAAGTTCGTCTTAGGTTCGCTTCTGACTCGACGCGAGCTCTATGTAAGGCCGCATTGATTTGTGCACTACTTAAGTATACTTTTTAAGTTCTGTATACTGTGGCCTAGGGTTGGCAGTATCGATGAGTGATTAATCGATTAACTGTATCCCTCAAAACGACTTATCTTCGTCGATGTCTACCTTTCATTTAGTTGACTTAATCGATTATACCTGTTTGATTAATCGTTTTCAAGAGTTTGATAGGAGTGGCACGAAAATTGTGAAATCGTGCTTGAATGGCGGCGCACGAGCAGTGACTGTGCGCCTCCGGTAGAGCGACTGTCGACTGTCGATTCAAGTGCCGAGCGATGCCGAGCCGAGCGCGTCCTTTCCTCACATTGCACACGCCACCACACCACCCCAAGCCGGACGCTCGAAATGACCTCGCAATTCAAAGCTTACTATGGCAACCCAGTCGTTTATCGTCGTGCCACTCCCAGTCCACTGAAGACGTGGCACCGCATGCGTTCCGGTTTGGAGCATGCGTTTGACATAGCGATGCAGTTGATGTCGATTCCAGCGAATATGTAGCCTCCGATCATCTGTTCTCGAATGCTGGTTGTGTGGGCCATTCAAAGCGGGTGTCCGGTTCACCCAAACATCGTCAGCCAATTGACTGCGCTCTGTAGAAAAGGGCGTGTGGTTTAAGACCATATAAATCAGTAATTTCTTTTACCCTTGAGCATATTGCAATTTCTTGCGTATTTCAGTTGGACTTCAGCTCTTTCACTTTTGCCGTTTTTCATTTTTATTGTGTAACTGTATTGTGCAGGGGTTCACTAGTGCCATGCGTCTTATTTGATTCTGCCCCGAAGTGCCATATTATAAGATACATCGTTTATCTTTTCAAAGGTCATTAGTACCAACTATAGTCTTTAACAAGTTAAAATATTATCCTTTATCAAACGTTTATACACTTTTGTTTCAAACTTGGTTCCACCTCTCAAACATCAAAAATGGGGTCATGCAAAAGTAGATAACTGCGTTTCAACCTTTTTTAAAAGCGCCGGGCCACAATTTCGATTAATAATTTAAACAGTGATAAAGCGTGCGTCGAAAGCGATTAACTCTCTAAAGGCTAAAGTGATGGATGATTATAATTGTTATTCTGTTAAACAAATTAATCAACCATCCCTATTGCGGGGGCGTATCCGCGAACTTCCGAATAAAGCCCCTGAGGCGTTTGCCGCGCCACGGAAGAGCAGCGGAGCTCGATATCTAAACGTGTCGCGTACCCTTCGCCGTTTATTTATCTGGCCTCTAAGTTCCGAGCTCCATGCAGACCGCGACTCCGCCAACGCTCTGTTCGCCGCGTGCACCACGCGAAGCTCGGCGGCGCCCACCAACTTCGGCGAAGTCCCATCTTCTCAGCAGCACCTTGTCATAACTTCCGAAACCCCGGACCCACGGATTCGAGCCGCCGTGTCATAAGCCTCGCGTTACTGCCAAGTCGCATGCGTTAAGGCGTGCGTGTCTCACCGAGACCGGAGCTTTCCCCAAAGTTTCGTCTCCGTTGGGAAGGCGTTAGCTCTCCTCTCCGGCGCCGCTATTTATCATCGCGTGATGGGTATTACAGGATGGGACACACACAGCCGGGCGAGACGACTCGCGCGATTGGGATTGTTGCGCGCTTGGCGTGCGAGTGGGGAAGGACGCGGGCGAGGACGCGAAACGGGACGCTAGGTGGGGGCGTGGACGCGCGACACCCCGAAATCCGAACTTCCGCGGAAGGGGACCGGTAATGATGTCGCCACGCGCCGCCGTCCGTTTCGCAGGCGACCGCCGCCACCACCGGTCAGCGTCCCGCCGCGAACGCGCTGTTGCGAGTGCGGCGCGAAAAAAAACGCGTTGCTCGCAGCGGATCGCCGCTCGTCGGAACGACTCGCGCCGCGCGACTTCCTGTCGAGCGTCGCTGAGACGTCGTCTCGCTTGGCTCGACGCAGCGATATGGCGAGAAACTTTGGCGCGAACTTCGGAAGAGTGCGTCACGCGCGCGTGAGTCTATGCGCACCATTTGCCCCGTGCGCTCCGATGACTTTCTCCGAGCTCGAAAAATGACGCGCTTGCTGCAGAGCTCTCGGCGTCTTGCGACGGCTCACTCCTTGAAGTGCCCTGCGTTTTCGTGTGGCGTACCGTTGGCCCGTTGGAAAGCGGCGTAAAATGAGTCGAAGTGCCGGTGACATGTCCCTTGTGCGCGAGTGTAACTGCTCCTCAACGCCATTTTATACAGCTCGTGCTGCCCCCCAGAGGGATGCATTCACTGCGCTTCGGCAGGAGAGCATGCAGCGAGCGCACTGTATACTCGGAAGAGTTAACGTCGAACGCCTCAGCGAGCGCCTCTATACAACGAAATGACGTTTATAACAGACAAGTCCGCGCCTCCCGGCTGAACTCCTATCTTTCATATAAGTGTTACGAACACCTCTGTATAGCCAACACTACTACAGCGACACCTTGTTCAACATCAAAAGCATTTCTCTTTCAAGCTAAGCAAACAAATCTTTGCCGTAATCCACTGAAGTGCACTGATGCTGAAATATAATTTTCCTCCACAGCAAGAACACTGGGTGTCGTTTTTCATGAAAATTTGCTATGAAATTTTCCCACATAGAACATACAAACAGCCCAAGGCACTAGGCATATTGAGAAAAGTTCAGCACTTTTTGCCTGTTTCTCAAAAGCCCCTGATGCTTTGTAACATACTTTTCGCATTTCATTTGCAACATTGTCGCTGGATTTTGGGTAATCGCACCAAGAATTCAAATAGTAGGCTAGTTACATTACAGAAAGACGCAGCACGAGCAATAACAAACTCCCCATGCAATGCCCACACTTCCGACCTATTCCGCAAGTTCAAGATAGCAAAACTTTCTACCCTTTATGAGCATCAGTTACCGTCCCTGAAATCAGAAATCCATAGAAATAAAATAGAACAACACTCCGGGTTGTTGCCAACTTGCAATTCAGCATTTCATCTCGTTCCACTCGCCATCATGAACATTTGCACATTCCACGACAGCGTGCCAACTACGCTCTTTAGACGCTGTGGAGGTCTGCCAAGGGCACTAAACAAATATGAGCTGACCGAAGTGCAGCTGCGCGTTCTAACGAAGAAAAAAAATTATTTGAAATTATGCACTAACACATACTGTATAGTCTGACCGTATTTGAACGGAAGTATTGTTCACTGTTGGTCTCATTATAGATATTCTATCGACTATAAAGTTGTTACTCTTCGTTATCCCCCCCCCCCCCCCCATTCTATATATGTACCGTGCTTCCTAACTGTCATGTTTGCTGTCATGTTGTGCGGGGTGACGGGGCCAGTCGGGCTGCCTTAGACGCCGCTTTTATCCCGTCTTCCTCACCACACCTCCTACATGCCCTGTACTTGTTGTGGGAAATAAACTCAAACTCGTTCAACTTGTACTTGTTCAACGAAGCAACGTAGGTGTCCCCGACTACTCGTTTGTTCTTTTCTTTTTATTCTTTTTTTTCCTTTCGAACGCACGCACGTATGCCGGTGACACCACTGAGCTGCGTTGCGCGTACAGAGCGCCGATCGACATCACAACAAGCACTACACAGTATATAGAATCCGCATTTCGCAGGTGTCGTGACAGCCCCCGCCATCCCTGAAGCGATGAAGTTCCAGAAAGTCGCTCGACTCGCACAAAATAGTTACCAGTGTCTTTTTTCTTTTTTATTACACAGTGGGCTTGTTCGTCGCGAAGGTAAATATTGCGATCAAGAACAGTGTGCGCAGTGGCGGTGTTGGTGTCGTCACGGTTCTAACGGAACTATTCCAGCGACCCGCTCAAAGAATGGAAAGCGAGAGAAAGAATGCTGAGGTAAGCAATTGAGGCTTGCGAAGGAGTGCTACACGGCTCTCTGTCCTCGCATTATCGGATAAATCTAGCGTGAAATAAACTCGAGAGCAATTCACGAGTTCGCGAGAATAGTCGTATTCAGTACGAAACTTCGCGCCGCAAATGTATGACGGGAAGCGGAATGAAAACTTCTGGAACGTGGCATCGTGCAGCGTCGACCAGAACTTCGGAGTGGCCATAGACTCCGGGTTTGGAATGATTCCGCAGTCATTCCACATTTTGAGACACCTGGAATGGATTGAAAGCCCGTGATTCCTGAAGCTTTTTGGAAACCTTTTTTTCGTACAACGTTGAAGTGCATTTGAAGACAACTCTTAGTTGCAGTTAACTCCAACTTTCTACAGGTTTTCCCGCTCAATTTAATCCAAGCGCCAGCCAATTTAATCCGAGCGCCAGTCAATTTAATCTAAGTGCCAGTCAATTTAATCCAAGTGCCAGTGATTTTAATCCGAGCGCCACTCAATTTAATCCAAACGCCACTCAATTTAATCCGAACGCCAGCCGAAATAATCCAAACGCCAGTGAATTTAATCCAGACACAACGGAATTCAAGAACCTTTGGATTTCAAGCCTTCTGGAAATTTGTGAACATATTATGAGTTAACACCGTGAAATTGAAAGAGCGAGGTGATAGATCAGTAGCTATCCTGCCACGGGACTGACGACAACTTTTGGAGGTTTTGAAGCGAAAAGCTTCAGCCGGCGTATGTCGGAATTGGCTCCGTAAGCATGTTCGGAGTCAAATTGGCTCCGCAAGCATGTTCGGAGTCGAATTGGCTCCGTAAGCGTGTTCGGAGGCGGCGCAGGTGGCCACTGCCGCGCGCTTGGCGTCATCGTTTGACGTTCGCCGCAAGCGCGTGTTTATCGCAGAGGCCGACTTATAACCGCTTGCCGGAGAATAGACGTGCGCATTCAACATGGAAGGAAAAGAGAGTGATACTACCGATACAGAAAGCTGTGTTTATGGCTGTACAGAAATCGCAAGACAATGTGCCCAACAATTATGAATAAAGAAGTTTATTAATCCTGCATAACTTATGGTATATATCATTGATAAGCAATTTGCATAACTAAACAAGGCACATGTATAGCATAAACATAAGCTAACCAAAGCATATCCGTAAGTGAAACCGTGAGCATAACCATAAGCTAAACCGTAAGCATATCCATAACTTAAGCCATCAGCATATTCATAAGTTAAACCGTAAGCATATCCGTAGGCTAAATCATAAAGCATAACCATAAGCTAAACCTTTAGCATAAAGGCTAAATCATTCGCATCACCGAACCTTTTCCCTTTGAGATATCCAGGCTTAACCATTGCTAAGCCCCAGCCAATTTTTTTTTATTTTCTACTTCGTTATGAGAATGACACAGCAGATGACAATTCTCGAAATTAATTGAGAGGAAACGTCAGCATGAGTACGTCGAGTTAATGGTACACATGCGATTTGGTCATGGCTATCAAACGAAACAATAAAGGTTGATTCGATGATAATCACTAGGCCCTCGCCAGGAGGCTTCGGTGGCTAGCGAATACGATTCACTATTCTACTGCGGTGTCCGCAGGCTCCAATCAAAGACCTAGTCATCAGTACCGTTAAAACAGTCATGAATACCATTTAATTGCATAACTAATATGGTCGAGTCACTAGTGATCACAAGTGAAATACAATGTGCAGTTCGGGGTTCTTGGTGTTTCGCGCAACATAACGTCATATACATGCAATGAAATACCATGAAACGAGTGACTCACTATGCCTATATAAACTCGTATTCTTAAGTCATTGGCGAATATTATTCGCCTATTTTACTATCCCTGAGACAGCTTTCCCTCGTGAGTGCCGTCAGTAGTATCAATGAAGCTGCAGAAGGACGAGCATTTTTGCGTTACCACTACCAACTGATACCGCCAAGTTTTTATCATCACTAGTGATGCGCTCATTGCGATGTTCTCGAATTTTCATGCCGAATAGCGTCATAGATATCAAATGAATTGTCATTGAGATGGCTATTCAATAACTATAATTTATTAACTATAGGAGATACTAAGATTGATTCACTCTAGTGATAAATAATCACTTTGTGTAGTTTGATGGTCACAGCCATCATATGTGCACGCCGTCAATAGTATAAATTAAAGTGTCAATAAATGATAGTTTTAATGAGTCAACATTGCTAACTGACATTGCAGAGCCATTAATTATCACTAGCGATAAGCTCTGTTCGGGGTTCTTGCACATTTATGATGCATATCGTCATGCATGTCAAATGAAACTTTTAAACAATAATCCAATTATGATCATTTACGATCAGTGAGCATTTGGTCTGCTACCATTGCTACCTGACAGTGAACAGTGATTTGTGATCACTAGTGACACAATGTTGTGCCTCTAGTGATCACTAGCGACTAGTGACGTTATGTTGCGCAAAACACCAAGAACCCCGAACTGCGCATTGTATTTCACTTGTGATCACTAGTGACTCGACCATATTAGTTATGCAATTAAATGGTATTCATGACTGTTTTAGCAGTACTGATGACAAGGTCTTTGATTGGAGGCTGCGGACACCGCAGTAGAATAGTGAATCGTATTCGCTAGCCACCGAAGCCTCCTGGCGAGGGCCTAGTGATTATCATCGAATCAACCTTTATTGTTTCGTTTGATAGCCATGACCAAATCTCATGTGTACCATTAACACGACGTACTCATGCTGACGTTTCCTCTCAATTAATTTCGAGAATTGTCATCTGCTTTGTCATTCTCATAACGAAGTAGAAAATAAAAAAAATTGGCTGGGGCTTAGCAAAGGTTAAGCCTGGATATCTCAAAGGGAAAAGGTTCGGTGATGCGAATGATTTAGCCTTTATGCTAAAGGTTTAGCTTATGGTTATGCTTTATGATTTAGCCTATGGATATGCTTACGGTTTAACTTATGAATATGCTGATGGCTTAAGTTATGGATATGCTTACGGTTTAGCTTATGGTTATGCTCACGGTTTCACTTACGGATATGCTTTGGTTAGCTTTTGTTTATGCTATACATGTGCCTTGTTTAGTTATGCAAATTGCTTATCAATGACGTATACCATAAGTTATGCAGGATTATTAAACTTCTTTATTCATAATTGTTGGGCACATTGTCTTGCGATTTCTGTACAGCCATAAACACAGCTTTCTGTATCGGTAGTATCACTCTCTTTTCCTTCCATGTTGAATGCGCACGTCTATTCTCCGGCAAGCGGTTATAAGTCGGCCTCTGCGATAAACACGCGCTTGCGGCGAACGTCAAACGATGACGCCAAGCGCGCGGCAGTGGCCACCTGCGCCGCCTCCGAACACGCTTACGGAGCCAATTCGACTCCGAACATGCTTGCGGAGCCAATTTGACTCCGAACATGCTTACGGAGCCAATTCCGACATACGCCAGCTGAAGATTTTCGCTTCAAAACCTCCAAAAGTTGTCGTCAGTCCCGTGGCAGGATAGCTACTGATCTATCACCTCGCTCTTTCATTTTCAAGGTGTTAACTCATAATATGTTCACAAATTTCCAGAAGGCTTGAAATCCAAAGGTTCTTGAATTCCGTTGTGTCTGGATTAAATTCACTGGCGTTTGGATTATTTCGGCTGGCGTTCGGATTAAATTGAGTGGCGTTTGGATTAAAATGAGTGGCGCTCGGATTAAAATCACTGGCACTTGGATTAAATTGACTGGCGCTCGGATTAAATTGACTGGCGCTTGGATTAAATTGAGCGGGAAAACCTGTAGTTAAGGAGTAATATTAATTCATATTTAAGTTAAGTCAACTCCTGAATTTTTCTTCAGGAGTTGACTCCTTAGTTTTAGTGAGCTCTATAACATTCATTTAGTGGGTTAATGCTGAGAATTGTTAGATTTAGATAGAACATTTTTGACATACGACCAATGGACGCAAACCAAAGGCAGCCACATGACAAAAGGTTGCACCTTGCGCGAATCCGTGGTAATTTTGAAAGCGCCGTCGTGTATCTTTTCTTTTTTTTCCCACACTTCCCGAGTTTCCAGAATGCGCAATAACAGGCGCTCAGAGAGGTGTACTGACAAATGTTGCCTGCTAGTATGACAGTAAATGCGAGACAAGGAAAGGCATCTGGCTTCAGCGAATTTCTCGTTTCTAAACTCGTGCAGTATTCTTTAAGGCAGGTCAAGCGCACAAGGACACAAACGGCGAAAAGAAGACAAACGAGGCGCTACTTCCAATTTGTTTGTCTCCTTTTGGCTGTCCGTGTCTTTGTGCGCTTGACCTGCCTTAAGGGAAATGAAGCCGTATACCGACCAGCTCGGTTCCAGACCCTTTGTTCAGCAGTATTCTTTAATATCCCCCTCTTAGTTGTTGCTTGCCTGTTTTTATTGCGATATCAGCTACATAAACACTCCAGGCGTATTTTTTGCCGTCGCCGTGATCTCCCGTATAAAGTCCAAGGACGATAACATAGTCGCCGCATGCTGTATGTGCGAGTGAAAGCTTGCCAGGGTGGGCCGACGTCGCTGCTCAATCTCGTGTGCTCAAGGGAGGAAAGCGGGGAGGAAGCGCGCCGTCTTCCGCCGCGCGCATGGAACCAGAGTGAGGGGAGGCAGGGGAAGGGGGGTGCGTTGTACCTCGGCGGCAACGCGCGACCGCGGGGCTTTATCTTGAAAACGATCTGGTTTTGAGGCAGAGTCTATATGTGGGCCGACGGCTCGTAGCTTTGCGTGCGCTGTGGTCTCGCGGCTCAGTTTGCGTTGAAGCGATAGACAGCACGAAGGTCACTGCGCTCGCTGCTGCTGCCGCACTTCCTCACGCCAGCGTTCTGACAACGTGTGCGCGCAGTCATCGACAGTGATGTGTGCATGTTTGCCTGTGCGCGCTGACACCATGCTTGTTAATTTAGAAGTTCATATGGTCGATAAAGCTGCCATCCTTACTTCGTATGGCTGTCTACTAATTTGCTATCGCAATCGATGCTTCGCCTTTCGTGCGAAACCGAATTTTTTCCCCTCAAATATTAACACTTGCCCACAAGGGGATTCGGTGACGATTACTTTGTTTTTTGATTTACTCCAATGATTAATAATTTAAAATATTACAGGTAACGGCACCCTGAAGGTGTCAGAAGCCACAAATCGTGTTTGTTCTTGTGCGAAAAAATAGTACGCAGCATTAATTGTTACTTTATGATGACTTGAGCATGTTTTCTTTTTTTTTCTTTTGCTATGCACGCAAGCGCAGGTAGGGGACAATTATAGGGAAAACGATTAATTTACTTGAATTTGAGGATTGGGATGGACCAGCTCGGGCGCTCCAGCAGTGGAAATCGTGTAACTCTCACCGTTCCGCGGATTCAAAAGGAGCGAAATTATGGGGATTTCTATTCTCCGGAATTGAATGGCAAAGGAGTGGAGTGCTCCACTCGGCAACTCTGCTATCGGCGCTGTTGTCTCATGCCCAGACGCCAACATTGTCTCCCTCTTGCGAAAGCCTGTGAAAGTTGAAGGTGAAAGAACGCATGCAGAAAGTAAGTTGCGCTGAATACGAGTCTCTACAAGAGTTCTCGCTGCGCGGCGTAACCGGAACATGTTTTTCTTGTCACTTGGGCAATCTTGCCACACCGCCCGGTCGTGTGTCTGGGACAACCCGACTGTTGAGGAATACCGCCGAACACTAGTAGGGAATGACGTCTGGTGCGCGTTATCGTCAGGCAGCGCACGTTTCTACTAGTATGTTCGGTCAGCGATTTATTTTTATTTATTTTTTTTTTTCATTATGAGGAAGACTGGGACGCTACGGCGGGCATGTTATGTTCGGTTTCCGCAGTTGCCGCTTTAAGCGATTTCGCGCGAAATGGCCGCATTCTTCGTGGCCGGCTTTATGTTTAGGACAAATCGAAGGCACCAAAGCTGCGCGTGTTCGTGTTGTGGAACGTGCGAAATGGAAATTACATTTGCCACGCATGTGTCCTCTGTATACGCGATGTCCCCGTCTTCCCGGGACAGCGTGACTACACGTATATAGGAACTTTTTTTGGCGAGATGAAAACTACGAGCTTGTGTGTTTGCGCGCATTGTGTGTGCGGTGCGTGCGTGTGTTTGGAATGAATTGGTCGGGTGCGATCGCGCGCGCGCGCGTTGGAGCTTGTCTCGATGGCCGTTTGGTGTCGTCGTCACGGCGGCGCCAGCTGCGTCGGCTTCTGCGAAAACTTCGGCGTTGTCGGGTTGCCGCGAACTTCTCCTCTTTCCTTCTTTTGTACGTCTTTTTTTTTTTGCTCTGTTGTTGTTCGATTCACGCCGCTGACGGTGCGAAGACCGAGCTATTGCATTTCGCGGTGCTTCCACTGTACCGTGTTTTGCCACGCGTATACTTCGGAGTGCCCGAGAGCACTGTTCTCTGTAGCACTGGATGGGCTGGCGACGCTGTTGAAGTGCTGTTATTGCTTGTCGTGGCGTGGCGATGGACGCATGTTCCCTGTCGTGTTTCTTTTTTTTTTTCTTTCACCATCTAGTATAGTGTATGGGGCGGTTCTCTTTCGAGTGTGTGCAGGGTTTCATCTGCGAGCGGGGCAATTTTTTTCTTTTTCTGAGAGCATTCCGTTCGGCTTCCACGTCCTTTCGCACATGTCTGCAGCAAGGGACATCATAGTGGTGCGGAGATGGAAAAGCGGTGGAGAATGTGTCGCTGTATAAAGGATCGCAGAAACTGACACACGAGAACTCTCGTAAAGTGTCTTCTTCTCCCCTCTTGGTGATCACGAAATTTTTGCCGCGGCGTACGTACTTCTGTATAGTGTATGCGATCAAGGAAAGTTTATCCCAATAGGAACTTCTTTTTCTTCTGCATTTCAGTGTGGTGTTCCCAAGTTTCAGTTTTCCTTTTGTCACCTTTGAAATGTGTGCTGAAACCGCAGTCGGGGTCATCTGTAACAGTATAACGGCACTTTGGAACTTCCCGCTTTTCTAGCTCTCTCTCTCTCTCTCTGGCGAGCTCACGTTTTATATTGTTGTTCGTTTTTACGAATGGTGCTTTCATTGTGTTTCTGTCTGTCTGCATGTCTGTTCTTTTTTTTTTCCGGGACCTCGTACAATTGTTCGTTGCTTCAGTAGTGTCTGTTGCATTATTTTGCTTCAAAGGGCGGACGTTATCTAATTCCTGTGTCTATACATTTGTGTACAACCTAACACTACTTTGGAAGTTTTATACGTAGTGTGGGAAACCACTACACCCGCAGCACCTTCTGTCTATCCTGCTGGATGTTGCAAAACAATAACTGGTTGTTGCATGGTTCGATCGCGGTTTCGTGTGTCTTACGCTGCAGAGTGCTCGCCGCGCCCTTTCATTTGCGATTTCGACACCGAAACGTGCGGCTAGCGTATTATGAAAGTCATCTGATACTTTATTTAAATAATCACAGGTATCATTGCATGTAACGTCGAATTAGCTGTTGGGTACCATGCACGGCGATGCCATCGTAGGGCTGCCTGTTTTAAACGCAGTCTGCGATTCCGCACGGGCACATTTGCCCATGTTGCACAGATATGGAGCCGAATTCGGTAAGCTTTTCGTTCACAAGTGCTCTTCCCTATTGGCTAGCCACTTTCGCCAAATGTAGCCGAACATTTTGGTTGGATGGCGTGTGCTTTTAATAACTGTTCTAAAGCGTAAGTACATTTTTTTTCCCGTATATACGGGTTCTGAGTTTTAGGAATGCCGGAACGCCAGAAACACACATGTGCGCACCAGCCCGCGTGGCTCCATCTCGTGACGCTTGCGTCAACTGGAGCGCAGCGACTGGCGTTCTACCTATTTGCTGGTCGAAGATATCTTGGGAGTAACCGTAGCTAGTGTGTAGCAGATTTTTTAAACCAAATCGTTTTCGTTGCCTCTTTCCCCGTTTTCGTGGTTGATCAGTGGGAGATATCATCGTACTCCGCAAGGAAAACGTTCGGTCGATCATCGTCGATGGTATCTGCATATTTTTTTTCTTTCCTTGTTTTTTTTTTCTCATATTCCAAGGCAAAGTTTCCAACGCGTTGTGGTTCAAGAAATCGTCGCCAGACAGCGCTACAAGCGCTTCTGTGTGAGAGAGATTTACGTGGAAAATACCGTTTGCATTGAATGGGAAGGGATGACGAGCGAGGAGGAAGTTGATATCAACGAGGGACTGAGGCAGAGGTGCCCTTTATCCCCACTGCTATTTATGATGTTCATCGTGAGTATGGAGAGGGCGCTGGAAGGAAGTAATATCGGGTTTAATCTCTTATACAAACAGGCGGGTACAGTAGTAGAGCAGCAGCTTCCAGATTTATTTTATGTGGACGGCATTTTGTTGCTAGCTAACAAGCAAAAAAAGTGATTTGCAACGTCTGATTAATATCTGTGGACAGGAAGACGAGAATTGAGGTTTGAAATTTACCTATAGAAAATCAGGTGTTATGGTATTCAATGAAAACAGTGAACAGACAGTGGTAGCACAGGGCCAGGAAATACATCGGGTGAAAGAATATAAATGCCTTGGTGTATGGATAAACGAAGGCAAAAGATATCTGGAAACACAGGAAAAAACAATAAGAGTAAAGGGGAAGAGAAAATGCAGCCATAAAGAAGCACCGAGCGCTATGGGGATACAATAGGTATGAGGTGCAGCGGGGTATATGGAAAGGTGCAATGGTTCCACTGCTTACTTTTGGAAATGCGGTTGTTTGCTTTAAATCAAGGGTACAATCAGGACTCGATGGGAACCAAAGGTCAGTGGGATGCCTCGCATTGGGCGCTCACGGAAAGACTACAAATGAAGCTGTGCTGGGTGATATGGGCTGGACAAGTTTTGAAGTGAGGGAAGCTCACAGTAAAATTTGATTATGAAGAACGACTGAGGAATATGGAAGAAAGTAAATCGGCTGTTAATGTTGATGTATTTGTACAGGAATAACATTAATTCACAGTGGGGGAAAAGTACTAGGAAGCTTAACAGCAAGTATGCGGCCTGTAGGGTGAGCAACACAGCAACAAAAGACCTCAAGCGGAAAGTCCGAGAAGCTGATATAATCTCGTGGGTGGCGGCAATGGAAAAGAAACCTCCCAAGAGTAGTTACTTAAGATGAAAAAATGAAATCAGGAAAGAAACAGTTTATGATAACTCAAAGGGAAGCTCATTACTTTTCGAAACGTGATCACGATGCCTTAAAAAGCACGCACCTATAAAGCGAGATATAAGAAGGAAGAAGCATGTGCTTGCTGCGGTAAAGCTAGGGAAACGGTGGAGCTTGTTTTATTAGAATGAGAAGATATCTGCCCAGTGGTCGATTTATACACCACTGGCCTCCTTGAAGCCCTTAAGTAAGTAAACGTGTCCGCAATGAATAGAGATTAGTAAGAGGCGATCGTGGAAGAAAAGTAGGGAAACGACAAAAAACGGAAGCGTACAAAAACAAAAGTTCGCAATAGGGGGTCAGAAAATTTGGTTATTGGACTTCATCGTGGGCGTCTTTTTTTTTTTTTTTTAACCTAGGTAGGCCGTTCGGCAGTATACTAGCAAAAGCTTGGTGGCGCAACCGACCGCCCCGTTCCAAAGGGGGCGCTCATAACATCCATCCATCCATCCTGTCGTAGACTTTCCCGCTTCTCTGGTATTCCGTAAACTGTAATTAACTTTAATACGCTTATGGACATAGTTTGCCCGTTCTTAACTATGCGTCCATATTCGTTCCTTGTCTTTCTGCAAAAATTGCGTGAAAGCTGAGCACGAATTGATGAAATCGTTGTTTCGCCTCATACCAAGGCAGCAGCGCAGGAAAAAGTAAGTGCGCAAGAGCGTAAATCTGACGCCATGAGGCTGCACTAACTACTGAGTTTATTTCTGTGGAACTGATGCTCTGCCTCTATGGTATATTCAGCAATATGGCTACGTATTTTGTTAGCTCAGTGATGGTAGCGTCAGCTTTACGTCCTTGTGCCCTTTGCCTTTCCTGCGCTGCTGCCTCGAAAGTGCGGTTGAAGCGTTTTCAGAGAGAAAGGGAAGCGACGGGGCCTCCTTTGTAAACGCATGGACTCATAAAGTGTGTGTGTGTGTACACACACACACACACACACACACACACACACACACACACACACATATATATATATATATATATATATATATATATATATATATATATATATATATATATATATATATATATATATATATATATATATATATATATATATATACACTTCTCGTAAATGGAATGCTCACGTTCGTTTTCTTTCCTATTCTTCGCAGTGTTTTGATAACCGCGTGGAGGCACGTGAACCGGTGCTCCTGGTGAGTCGACGAGTCTCCGTGTGGGCTGTCGGCGAGGAGGCCCCGGCGGTGTAGCGGGCGGCGGCGGCGACGACGAAGTGGCGGCAGCGCCTTGCAGGAGGACTCCGCAACGGGTCCTAACCACCGACCTCCATGCGAGGTGAGCCTCTGTTCTTGCTGCCCTATTTGCGTTGGCACCGGTTGCAGCTCTGACGAAGGTCGTTGTCAAAGTAAGCGAATTTTATGAATCCACGGAAATATCTATGACATAAAGTCGTTGGCGCAAGGTTTAGCCCTGTTGATTCCTTTTCGGTCACGGCGTCCCACGTCGTTGCCTAGCCTCGCGTCACTTTTCCAACTTCCGCTTTTTATCCCACATTCATCGCATGCACAGGCCACGTGCGCGCGAAGCGTTGTTTCCTTCGGCAGTTGGAAAACGACCTATTTCGTCCCCAGCGAGACTGCATTTTCTCATCGTCTTTCGCGAAGAGGCGCCCCCCGAGAAAGAAAGTGCCAAGAGACGCCTCTCGCCTCCGCTTTCACGTGACCTCCCTTCGCGCAAACATTTGTATCGCTTCTGGAACGGCAATATAGAGAGCTTTCCCGTACATGACTACACTACCAATTCTCCCGCCGCCGCCGCCGCCGAACTCTCGTCTCTTCTTAGGCGCGCAGCCGTGTCTGTTGTAAAGTTTCCTCGCGGCGTCTGCGGGGGCGGCAGATGCGATGTGCACACAATGGGCCAGCGCACGCGCTTTTCGAAAGCGCCTGCTCGCCGAATTGCATTCGGCCTCCAGCCACCCCCACGTTCGACGGCGGGCGCCTTCGAGAGTGCCATGCCGCGTTCGCGTCGCGCCTTTGCTCGACGCTGTTCGTTCGCGTCCCCCAAGAGATCGTGTAGAGGGGATGAAGAAAAAGGTATACTGGCGAGCGTTCGAGAAAACGAGCGAAGCGAATAAGAAGAGAAGATACGGCGACGCTCGCGGAAATGGAGGGAGCGTGGGAAGAGGAAGAAAGGTCGCCGAAAGAAGCAAGATCCTGCGCGCGACTCTTGAGAGGAAGCCGTGCCGCGGACTAGTCGTCGGCGCAAATCGAGTACGCGAGCGCGCGCGCGCGCCAATCTTTATCTGCCGACTGCAAGCAGTTTGCATGCTCTGCGCGCCTCCCTGTTTCTCCCCCCGTTCGTTCCCGGAAAAGGCTTCCAGTTTATTCCTGTTCTCCTGCTTCCCCGTTCGTTCCCTATCTGCTGGAGCTGTAGCGGAGAACGACGACGCCCCTCCCAGAATCCTCGTATATTGGGAGATGGCGTCGCGGAACCTTTCTGCTTGCCTTTTGTTTCTGTGACGCTTTTTCGGTCGCTAGTCTCTGTCGGCCCCCATTCGCTGTCCTGCAGCAAGAGTTCGGGCTTTCCAGTTTCGGGGCTTTTTTTGCGCGGTATACAAAGTGGTTTCGGCGGGAACGAATGTAAGGGAACAAGGGACGAAATTTTAAAGCGGAAAGGGGGTGGGGGGAGGATTCGTGGCGCAATGTACGCGCATTCTTCGGTTTCTCAGTCGCGGCTCGAATGTAGATGTCGGTGTGCGTTCCCGCTGTGGCGAGCTCTCAGCGGAGGCGGCATGATCGCTCTTCTTCACCGCACGCCATGCAACTATATAGCGCTGTGTTGTGTTCGGGAAGCGAAAGCGAAGTTAAGGCCTAGCAACCGAGACGGAGTTAAAGCAGTTCTGATTTTCTCTCGCCTTCATCACGTTGTTCTTTATGTCGTTTCTTTTCGGTCTCTTTTTTTACGCGCTCTCTCTCTCTCTCCCCCTCCCTCCCTCTCTCTCTCTCTCTCTCTCTCTATCAGAAACGTGCGAATAGACATCGCAAACAAGCCGATGTACGCTCATGTATCGTTTCTCTTGTCTCTCAATAATTAAATTATCCAGTATATACTTCATGCAAGGAATACGCCACTGCTTCGGGCTCACGTCAAAAGAGGGGACATCATGGCCGCCTGCGGCCATTGTCGTGTCGCTCCAGTTTCCGGAGCTGAGCCTCTACGTTATCTGTTCTCGCCTCCATCGATCACCCTGTCTGGGCAACGATCCTCTGTCCAGAGCCATGCAGCAAGCCGCATTGATCAGCTATCTGCAGCACCCGGTCTATACGCGTTAGCAAAAAATGGCGGTACGGCAGCCCCAGGGGCGAGGGGACGGGGTAATAGAAAGGGGAGGCGGGGAGGGTGGTTTCACGGGTAATGACAAAACACCGTTGCTGTGCCGCGACTGCTGAGCGCTTTGCTACTAACGAGCCGATTGGGCCGAGTGCTAAATTAACAGGCAGGCGTTTTTGATTTGTGAGGAGCAAATTCGTTGGCGTTGGACATTACAAGCCCTTCTTTTTCTTGCTGTACTCGGGATGTAGGAGCAATTATTGCGGTGATTTCTCAATGTGGGAGTTTATAGAAAGCCCCCCCCCCCCCCCCCTACTTTCCTAATTGACTTCATTAGCGGTGCGCTGCTTGTTCGTGCTCATAATGCCGACGGCATTAAGTTCGTCGCGATGCAGCTTGCTCTGTAGTAATGGAAATTCTTGCACAGTCCTTTTTATTGCGAAAGCATTATATGCCCCATTGAACGAAAATCCGTCGTAGTCGGCGTGACCGAAAGATGGTACTAAAAGTGTCCACTGCTCAAAAGAGTAAAAGCACGTCATAAAATGCTCGTGTTGACGTCAAATTTCTCAGGGAGGTTCCTGTAAACAAAGCAAATTTAATGGATCTGAAAAGAAAATTTGGCTATTCCGGCCTGGATGGGAATCGAACCCGGGCCTTCCGCGGCGCCACGGTGGCTTCACGGGTTCTGGCTGACCAAAGGTGTGCCCGCTGCGTGGGGGTCATTTGGTGACGCTAATTTAGTCGCCCGCTCCCTGGTCCGGAGACAGCGACGATGCAGCGTAAAGGGCCTTTCTATAGCTGCACGCTCGCCGGCGAAGCATTAATCGTCGAGAAGGGATGCCGGGCATAACAACGCTAAACGCCAATCGTAACAGCGTGCGAGTTTAGCCTGGGAGCCGTCGACCTTCGCGTTTCGGAAATCGAAACATCAAGTCGCGACATTTGCTTATACCCGTCCCGAAGCCTGGAATCCTCGATTCACTGTCCCCTTCCCCCTTTTATATCCACACTCGCACACGTCTCCAGTTACGTGCTTTGTTCGTTCAAAACTGCTGGTATGTGTTCCTCACGCTGTTCTTCCTATGCTTACCGCTCAGTGCTCGCTCAATGCTAACTCAGTGCGTTGCATTCCTTTCTCTTTCATAGCTTCGCACCTCTTTTTTTTTCTTTTTTAATTCCTCAGCGTCACGAGCCTATCGAGTTTACGCGGCGTCTCTCTCGTTTAACGGCGGCCCCGCTTTTCGAATTTGTCGCGCTACGCTTTCGGTTCGGTTAACTCCCGGGGACTCGGGGACCGTATACAAATGCGCGGACGCATTCGCAGAGAAGGGCACGCGCGCGTGTGTGTGCGTCTATCAGCCTGTGCAATTTATGCATCGGTCTGCGCGCGAGACAGAACGAGCCGAGCGTGCGTGCGTGCGCGCGGAATTTCGCTTTGCGGGGCTTCCCTTTCCTCGGGTTTCTCTTCGCTGCCTGCCTGCCTGCCCTGTCTGCGAATCCCTGCAGCCCTGTGCCCCCGCGGAATGCAAACGCCCGACTTTTCTTTTCTTCGAGCTCCGCTGACACACGCGTGCTCTGACAGACCGTGAAGCTAGGGATGATTCGGGGCGGCTTGAACACCTGCGTTTTCCGCGTTCTTTCTTTTTTTTGTTATTGCAAACCTGTTTGTTTGCGTGCAGGATTTAATTTTGTGTTAATCTGCCCTGTCATTCGCCTTGCCGTATCCAAATAACCCTCCCCTGATCTTTTTTTTATTTTATTTATTTATTTTTTATTTTTTTTTAAGTGCGGCCCTTGTGTAGTACTTCACCATCCCAGGTTCCCACGCGCGTACTGTTTCGCCTGTCGCCATGTGGCGGGACCGCCTTTTGTTTCGAGCTGCTCCGTCATGCTTCAACATTACGCAGTGTACGGGTAACACGATATGCACTCTGCGGCACTGCACTCGATAATCATGCGTTTCTATGAGGCCCACACCAGCATCTCTCATCTACTTTTTTTTTTCGGCGCAGAAATTAATGTTCTCGTCGGCCTCTGAAAGAAAGGCAAGAAGTATGGGAAAACGTTTGGCGCGACGGAAACGGGTCTGAATGGGAACGCTTTGTCTGCGATGTTGCGGCAGTTAGTTGTCGGAACAAAGGACTCGGGAGTCCTCGTTGGCAGTCGTCTGTGGACACGATAACCAGTAGGAAGCGTTTCGACAAAGCTTTTCCTTGCGGGCCTCTCTCTCTCTCTGAGCGAAAGTTCATTTCGGCCGTCTAAGCGCTGCTCCCGTTCGCGTTGTTTTCGATACCGCGCCGTTTCGCGATTTACTTTGTGGATGCGCCATAGACCCGCGTACATTGTGTGAAAGTGCCTTTCACCTGCCGTAATTATGGCGCCCGGAGCTGCGAAGCACGCCTGGTATATAGGGGACGTATTCGGCTGCGATCACTTTCGGCGATACTATATCGCCTCGGCCATCAGGCGCGCGCTGATTGGCTGCTTTAGTACGACAGGAAAATTAATACCGCCATCTGGTAAGTTCCGGCATGCGTCAATTTTGCGTTGTTGGGTGCTCCCGACATATTTGGAATTAATTAACGCGCCTTTGCGCGGTCGGTTGGTGGTGAAGCGTATAACAGAGACGAGAGAAATAGTTAATAGTATTTTTTGATGGCGGTTAGCACGTGGTTTTGCGCAGCGATGTTTGTTGACTGTTGATCGACTAGTGCATTGTGCTGCCTTTTGTTAGTGCCAATTTTCGGTGACAATGTCTGGGAGCAGCTGACAGCGGCACCGTGAACAACGCGTTGCCCGCGTGGTTCCTCGCAGGTGGTTCCTCTATTCGGAGACTGATGCAGAGGCAAACTGTACCGCTGTAGAATATTGTTACGCGAACGAGGGATTAAACACTGAAGGCTAAATATTTACACTGTGTATGTATAAAAATTTGGAGGACGCTTAAGCTTCCCTTTTAAAGGGCAACTCCGGCGATTTTTTAACCATATTAGGAGTCATCTTCAAATGGCATTGACAGCCGTGTCACCGGTAGGGTGGTTCAATTTGCTTAGAAATTCATCAGTAATTTCAAACAACCAGTAAACAAGATACCGAAACGGGTAGCTGCTTCGTGTGACGTCATGACGAGCCGATGACGTCTGAACCTATACACTACCATAATGTAAACACGCAGTACACGTGGCGCTAACGCCGAAGAAGCGAAGCTGATGTCTTCTCACGACACGAGGAGCTTTTCCAGATTTTCCGAACTAGACATCGGCGATTTCAGCGACAGTGGTGGTGTAGTCTCTGCCGTCACAAACACAGGGTGGCCAGTAAGAAGTCATGAGTCGGGAACGCAACCAATATCTGACATTCATTTTCAGAAAAACTTAATGACTTACAACCATATTGCTTGGCACAGATAACCAGAGTGCACAGGAGAACCGATATCGAAAAAAAAAAATGGCTGTGGCTTAGGTAAGGTTAAGCCCAGGATGCGAAGCATACTAGCCTTTATTTTAGTTGTTGAACCACTGTTTAGCCTGGTGAACTGCTGTTGCTTGGCTATATTTGGTTCGGCTAGACGAAGAAACAACTCATGCATTACTGCTTCGCCTTCAAGAGTGGAACGCGACAGCGTTCCCGTCGACCCGCCAAGGGGTGTAAGACAATGGGCTACAGGGCAGCGACTACGCGCCCCGCATTGGACGCGGTGAGCGTCGAGCAAAGCAGCGTTCGGCGCGGCAACGAAATGTGCGCCTGAGCAAGAGACGCACGCCTTAGAAACAGCTCGTTTCTAAGGCAACACCGCATTCACTAGAGGCGCTTTTGTACCGCTTTGAAGCATCGTACTCGTGGCTCAGTGGTAGCGTCTCCGTCCCACACTCCGGAGACCCTGGTTCGATTCCCACCCAGCCCGTCTTGCAAGAGTTGAGCCAAAGCCACTTCTCCTCTGTCGTGACGTCACGATGTCACGTGGTTTCATGGCGACACCGCCGCGCCTGAGGAGCTGGGTTGAGCTCTCGTAATATGCTTCGCATAAAATCGCCGGAGTCGCCCTTTAAGAGTGGACAACGTGATAGCATTCAAAGATCCATGACTGCTTCTCACGCTTCCCGGCAACTGCAGCTTATGTAACCGTAATGTTTACCGGGAAACGCTGGCAGCGAATGCTATGCACGAAGGGAGTGGGCTTCCTGGCAGAAATGCTGGCAGAAATGTGCAAGCATGGCCCGCAGATGCGCGTTGGCGAGCGCCATCCGGATGGTGTTGCAAGGAGCCGGGCGCGTCGCTCTATGAATGGCAGAAACGCTGGAAAAGAGATTTCTGTTTGAGCTTCCGCGTAATGGAATTACGTTTTCTCGTATATTCAAATTACAATCCGACGCGATCATGTCTGTAGATTGTGTGTGAGTCGTATTCCACGATTTTTCGTACGCATTTTACTTTGAGAAATTCGATTACTTCAGTAACGTCTTTGCGCTACACGGGAAGGGCCTGCGGGGTTGGGTGTGCGTTGTTCGGAATGATTTTTCGCTCAGAAAACGGTCGACGCGAGACGCCGACGACGGATTTTCTGTGACACGCGGGGCCCTTAACGCTGTCGTATTAAAAACGACTCCAGCTCTGGCCACTTCAGCCGTCAGCTTGAGACCCAGGAGCAGTTAGTTTTCTTCGTCAGAGCACTTGCGCGCATCGCCCAAAAGAAACAGGCAATATGCGCGCAGCGTTATCCCGTGCGGCAGAAGCACACTCCTGCTGCGTCTGAATATCGCTTTTAACAGGACAGTAATAGGATTTGAGGCGCGCGACATGCAGAACGTCACTGGAGGCAGTGGAGTTGACAGGGGTGATATCATATACCTAACTGGAGTACAGGCATGCAGCACTCCATGTGGGCCTGTGTACCGAGACAGGAGTTTTTTCTAATAGGCTGACGTGACGGGTCAGGGACCACAGCAGTACCAGAGATCCAGGCGAAAAATTGGAGGACGCTTAAGCTTCGCCTTCAAGAGTGGAACGCGATAGCGTTGTCGCACCCCGTTCGCACCGCCTACTGAAACGAGCTACGCCAGCCAAAAGTCGGGATCGGCACAGATAGCCGGGCCCCGACACGCCATGAAGGCGGACGCGATCATGGGGCGAGTGGCGCGCCACGTGTCGGGGCAGCGCCGTACATTGCGAGGAGGGGGCCTTCTGTGTTTACCGCAAGATGGCTCTGCGTGTGCGCAGAGCGCAGAAGACATATAGCGGAAACGTACTTCGCTACTCGTGAAACTGCGACTTCTGTAAGTTACATGGTCATAATTACCGATATACACCGCTATATAACTTTCTACGGCCCGTTTATAAGGTAACACCGCAATCACTAGAGGCGATTTTGTCCCGTGTTGAAGGAACGAACTCGTGGCTGAGCGGTAGCGTCTCCGTCTCACACTCCGCAGATCGTGGTTCGATTCCCACCAGCCCATTTTGCCAGATGTTTTTTAATTTATGAAGTGCCTTCTGGGATTTATCGCTCACGGCCAACGCCGCTGACGATGACACCGGCTTTTCTGCGACACGAGCTCCTTAACGCTGTCGCGTTAAAAGGGCACGTCTCTGTGTTGACGATCGTACAAACGCCGTAGGTTCTCTTGGGAGGTCAGGAGGCGAGCGTGGGAAATTTCGCGCACTTGGGCTGCCCTGGTGATGGCGTCAAGGGCATATTCGCTGGCCTCTGCTGCAGCGGATGGAAGGGACGATGTGTCCAATGGCAATTTGAGTTCTCGGCCGAACAACAGAAAGAACGGGGAATAACCAGCAGTGTCGTGGCGTGATGAATTGTGTGCAAATGTGACATAGGGTGGAGCATTTGGTGTGGAGATATCCACGTTGTAAAATCGCGTCGTGTCGAAGAAAATCGGCGGCTTCTGTAGAACAGCTTGTTGGAAGCTCTCTGATTATGGCGTAGCGCGCGGCGTAATCTGTCGCCGCAGCGACTCACTTATCAGACGTTGATAGAGGGAGAGTGTCAAGAAAGTCCAAGCGAACGCGTAAGAACGGTTCCGACGCCGAGGTGAAAGGTGGTTGGTAAGTGTTGAATTTATGGAGAACAGTTGACCGGAGATGTTTAGAAATGAGGATTAAGGAAGGACTGTCGGGGCGTACGTTGTGGCGGTATGACGCACCATCCCGGAACACAAACAAGTGAAGGAACGAATCGGAAGGCGAAGATTCCAAGCGATCAATGATGACCGGCAAGGTGGCATTACATCGTTGCTTGTCGGCGACATGAAGTAGTTGAGAAACGGAGAAAACGCAAGAGCGTCGTCATCGGTGTCAGGTGCGGCGGGTGGTTCATCCACTTGATAACGTGATAAGCAGTCGCGTCTTGTACACTGTATACGATAGGAATATCATTGTCGCGTCAGAGCCCAGCGACCAAGTTTGCCGGTAGGAGCCTTGAGCGACGAAACCCTGCAGAGCGCGTGATGATACGTGATCACAGAGAAGTGCGTGCCATACAAATACGGGCGGAATTTTGAAACCGCCCCGGAGGAGAGCCAGGCATTCACGCTGTAGTTGCGCTCCACTGCTGTGACGAGGCGGCTAGTGTAGGCGATTACATGATCTTGTTCCCGTTGGCGCTGTGCTAAGAAGGCTCCGACCCTGTGACCACTGGCACCGGTACAGACCTCTGTACAAGAAGACTAGTCAAAGTGGGCTAGTATAGGTGCCGTGGAGAGAATGGTTCAGTTTTAAGCCCAGACTTGCGGAAGACTTGAACAGCTGATAAGCGCTCAAGGTGTGTCTCAAATGTTAGAGAAAACAGGAACGTCGTCTAGGTAGCAAAGACATGTTGACCATTTGAACCCTTGAAGCAAAGAGTCCATTATACGTTCGAACGTTGCTGGTGCGTTACATACAATGAATGGCATAACTTTGAATTGATGTGGACCATCAGGGGTGAAGAACGCGGTCTTCTGTTGGTCCTTTTCATCCACAGAAATTTGTCAATAACCACACCGAAGGTCTATTGAGAAAAAGTAATTGGCGCCGTGGAGACAATCGAGGGCGTCGTCAAGGCGAGGCAAAGGACAGACGTCCTTTTTGGTAATTAGGTATAGATGACTATAATCTACGCAATAACACCACGTGCCATCTTTATTTTTAACGAGCACAACGGCTCACGCCCAAGGGCTCGACGAGGGTTCAACAATGCCTTTGGCAAACATCTTGTTCACTTCATCTTGAATAACCCTACCCTCTGATGCAGAAACCTTATATGGCCGGCGATGAATTGGACTAGCATCACCAGTATTTATGTGATGCTTAACAAGTGAAGATTGACCCATTTTTCGACTGTTGAGGTCGGAGATGTCGCAGTAGGAAACCAAAAGGCGGTATAGAGCTGCTGCTTGTTCAGGCGTTAGGTTCGCAGCAGTCGTGGATCTAAACTCTGCGCCGCGGCAAACTGCATCCTGTGTACACGGTGAACAATCGGAGCAGACGTCTATTGAAATTGTCGTGACGTGGCCATCTGCTACAGCACGCAGCGTGGCAACCGATGCGCAATGGGGTAGAACTTGCTTGGTCAGGCCAAAATTGACAACGGGGAGCCATGTCCTGTAATCGGCAACGGTTTCGAGTGAGTCGGGCACAGTAATATAATTGCGCATCGAAAGGACATCTGGAACTGGTGTGACGGCGCAATCTCCATCGGGTACAGGGAAAGATGGTATCAAATCGATGAAAGTCAATGCCTTAAACGGCAGGCGGACGAGGGCGGTCGTACTAAAGTTGTTCGGGAATTCGGCACGAATGTGCAGGAGAAGAGCAAGTTCGAGGCAAATGGTACCGGCAGAACAGTCGATCAGAGCGGAATGCGCCGCAAGGAAGTCTAGTTCGAGGATAATGTCATGGAAACAATTTGTCAGCCCTGCAAGAACAACTGGGACGTGGCGGCCGGCGACGTTGTGCTCGTTGAAAATAAAGATGGCACGTGGTGTTATTGCGTAGATTATAGTCATTTATACCGAATTACCAAAAAGGACGTCAGTCCCTTGCCTCGCATTGACGACGCCCTCGATTGTCTCCACGGTGCCAATTACTTTTTCTCAATAGACCTTCGGTGTGGTTATTGACAGATTTCTGTGGATGAAAAGGACCAACAGAAGACCGCGTTCGTCACGGACAGTACACATTCCAGTGACGGCGACAGTGCTGCCATCGGCGATACGTACGGCTCGTGTAGTAGCAGGTGTGGTAACATTCTTCAGTCGATTACGGAGGTTAGCCCTCATTATGGACGCCTGGGCTCCAGTATCAATTAGCGGCGTCAAAGGCACATCGTCGACGTGACCGTCATTCGTTGGGAGCGTCAGCGGAGGATTTCGGCGCGATGAAAATAATGCAGCGCTACCCCAGTAGTGTTGCGTGGTCTAGTTTTCCTCCGAGAGTGTCCATAATTGGTCGGCGACAAGTAGTGACAGGGCCGCATAGGGGAAAGGTATAGATTATTTTTGACGGCCTGAGTAAATTTCCTTAACATCCATTTCAATAGAAGTATACACGAGCATTCTTGCGCACTGCCCTAATGGGAACGCGGCCACCGGCCGTACGCCGGGCATCGAACGCTCGACCTCGCGCCCAGCAGCAGAAGGGTACAGCCACTGAGTCGCCGCAGCAGCGATTGGTTTATTATTCTTGTGATTGGCGTGTGGAAGGTACCACCTGCGACGTATTCCTTGGAGGTCAAAACTTGAACACACTTCGCGTGTACTTGTATCTATAAAGCATCTACATCCAGTTCTCATGGAAATGTTTCTCAAGGCTGTACGCGAGCATAGAAGATAGGTACATATGATCATCACGTGCGTGTTTCTCATACTGAAAGCCTAACTTGTGGTGTGTGCTATACGTAATTACGTATATCATTGGCAGGGCGGCGTTTCTCTTCAACCTCGTCGTTGCGTGTAGAATTCCGCTTCCTGACCCCTCACGTCGCCCAGGACCGACCGCCTCGCCTAATCTCCTCATCACGCAAGTTCTTCGCCGTGCGTGTAGGGGGGCTCGTTTTCGCTTTCCAGCTGCTACAACCACATCATTTGCATATACGTTGTGTTCCGCGAACAAGACTTTTTACTCTTCTCCCCTCTCGGCCTATGCATTGGTGCCGCCGCAACGTTGTAGGAAAACGTAGATCGTGTGATTAGTTCTTGGAACGAGAAGGCATCGCGCTGCCGTGTTATTTTTTATTTTTTCGAGAAAACGGCGTTCTTGTGCGTTGGGGCGGGGATGCCTTTTACAAAGATATATGTTATTTCTCAGCCTTAACTCACTTTCGACGAACACTGCACTCTCAGATACGCACGATTCCGTTCTCTCTCTCTCTCTATCTCACACACACACACACACACACACACACACACACACACACACACACACACACACACCTATATATATATAATATGGACGTTGCGTAGAAATGGCACCCAGACAAGCGTGAGGGCGTGAGATATTTAGCGCTCCTGAATCGCACACTGCCTAAGCTGTATCGGTGACTCCTTACAACTGAACCTAATTTCCTACGCTGCGTTAACTCGGCCCTCGCGGACTGTTACGTTGCGCGCAGCGATGTGCTATCTCTTAGCCACTTGAGTGCGTTCCCGTTCGTTTCAATCCACTTCCATCGCGCTAAGAGGCTTCAGTGGCGCGCGGGAATCAATCTGCGCCAGAGGCCCCGCGCCCTCTGTGCGTCACTCTTTGGCGAGTGGCTCTCGCAGAAACGCGCGTGCGTGCGCTCTACAGATAGAGCGTGCCGAACGAAGCGCGTGTGAGTCAATATACAGCGCCACTCAAAACGTCGCGCGAGGTAGCCGCTGCACCGAACTGTCGCTCTTCGTTTTGGTTGAGCCAAGACGCGGGAAAGATGGAAATGGGGAGAGCTAGGCTGGAGGTGGCGAGGGGGAACGTGGGAGACGTGTCGGGAAGGGGCGGTCTGGCTGTCGCTCGCGCTGCTTCGCCGATTGAACGGCGGCTTACGGCACCTAGACTAATTGCGTTTCGTCCCTCCCCCACTTCAGTACAACCCCCTCTCCCCTTCACCCCCCCCCCACACACACACACACCGCTACCGCACGCGCGCAAAGCGTCTAATGGTTCGGCGCGCGCTGCGACGGCGAATAATTGGACTCGCGAAGGCGACACTTTCGAAGAAGGATGTTTGGAGGAGAAGTGCTCGGAGTTCGAACTTCAGCTTGGGCGCCAAGCCCGGGGCGCCACCATTTCGACTCACTCTCCCCCCCCCCCCCCCGCCCCAGTCTTGCCCCGCGTGCGTCGCTTCTAAAGGGTCCCCCCCCCCCCTTTAGCGCCTTTGACCGACCGGCGATTGGGGAAAACGTGGCGCATATATAGTGCAAGCGTTGCACACTCATTTTCTTTTCTTCTCTTTTTTTTCTTTTTTAATGGAGAAGACGTCTGTCGCCGAGCTGCTTGCTTCGATGGCAGCTGTGGTTTGGGGCGCGGGTGATGTGCTCCGCCATTCTGCGTTACATTTGCTTGTAACGAGCCGCTCGTGCAGGCTGCTTATAGTGCAAACAAACCGAGTGTCTTCGGTTTTCTCTCTCAGCTCTGGCGCGCTTTCGAGTGGCTCTCGTTATTCTCCGCGGGGCACGCGAAGAGCCGCCTTTGAACTGGCGACCCCTCAGACAGTTTTCCTGCGCCTCGTATTTTTTTATTTTTTTTTCGTCTCCCTTGCATGATTGAATAGAGACTTCCATATGTCGCCTCGAGTTCGCGGTAAAAGGGTGCGCCGACTCTTTCGTCGTACAGCGCTTTCGATGTCGGAAGCTTCGATGCGGCCGCGGGGGGTGCTTCGCTCTTTCTTTAACGAAGTCGAAATTTATGTGTAGCCACTTCAAGATACAAATGTTGCTATGGATCGTTAGAAGAGGTCACGGGCCAACAGTCCCGTTCTTTTTTTCTGTGGAGAACGACAATTCCCATATTTCTTTCTTTCACGATTTCCTTCGACCTGTTTTAAAAAGAAGTACCACTTCGTCTTTCTTCCTTCTTTTTCTTTCTTGGAATCGTGTGATTACCATGCAGCGAGGCTCGTCTCTAGCTGTCCTTATTTATTTATTTTTAAGGCTTCGAACCGTACCCCTTCTTTCACTCCGGCCTGACGTCTGCCGAGCGATAAAATTTTCGCAATTATATCGAAGTCGCTACACTTGAGCAGTCGATAGCTTTCTTTTGCCCTCGCACGATATCTTCGGATCGCTGTTCAGGTCGGAAGTGCAGACCAGCAGTCTTTGAAGAAGAGAGAGGGAGAAAAAGACAGCACTAATTATAAGAGCGAAATGGAGATGCCTTCGCCATTTGCTGTATTACTTGATTCTGCACTGATTGTCCAATGCCGATCTGCCTTCCGGATTTCCGCGAACGGCTGGCGCGTAAACGAAACACTGCAGTGACTACAGATTTCTTCCTTACTGATCCCATATCTGTGTAGGTTCGCAAATGTATTTCTTGTTCCTGATGATGAAATAAACACCGATGAGTGGATTGAACTCGGTTCACGCAGACCGGCGTGAACTTCTTCTTCTTCTTCTTGCGCTTCTTCTTGCGTGTGCATTGTCATCAGGCACCGATTGGCAATTCAGATGGGTTTTCTTTTACGCGCGCATTGCCGCCGGTACATTTGTGTGTGTCTTCGCGTGTGCATGTGCGCGTGCTCTCGTTCGTTTGTCGTCTGCTGAACACTGTTTCCACCTGTGTAAACTTACTCTTGACTGTTTAAATAAAACATGGTCGTCTCGCGTGCGTGTATGTGCTTGGGAGGCAGAAGGCTGTGACTTCTGTAAGCTTCCTTTTAAGAGCATGTTTACTTCCATGACGAAGTGAGCGAACGAGAAAAATCTGCCGCTTTACAGCAGGGGGCGCGCAGGGTGCCGTGTAGCCCCCCCCCCCCCTCCTCACCTGTTTACCATTCACAAGGAGGTCTGGAATGAGGAAGGCAGAAGGTTTCTCTGAGGCCGCTGCCTGCTGCATCTGTCGGACGTACATTTATCCCCGCCGTGTTTGCGCTGTTTCTCATCTCTGGTGCTGTTCTGTCTGTTTCAACGTTTGACGTTTATTCTAAGCAGAGTGTTTTAACTCGCCCTATCCTTGTTTGCGCCTCGCGTTCGAGTGTTTGACTTAACATGAAAGGAGCCCAAATGAAGTTTGTTTCGCTTAACTTTTCGTTTGACCCCGTCATATATGGTATGCCGCACGGTGAAACCGTAATGAAAATTTCACTTCCCGTATAGCGGTTTCGCTCCACGTTTTGCCCGGAGCATAAGTAGTACCATCGGTTTTTCGGTGGTGGACACGCAGGAGGCAGTTTCTTGCTGGCCCGGCGTTTTAATGCCGTGCAAATATGTAGCGCTCTTGTGCATAGTAATAATTGATGGGATTTTAGAGCGCACCTATTGGGCACCTGTTCCTGCGGCGAGCGTCGGCGTCCTACCTCGTAACCACGCGAACGAGCACGGCGACAGATGAGAGCGAAGGCGGAGCGCAGTGGGGATGAAAAACGCGGCGAGAGCGAAGAAAGCGATCAGGAAGGCGGAGGAGGAAGCTATGGCGAAAGCGTGAGAGGCGTAGTGCCGCGCACGAGGAGCTTTACGGCGACGACGTCTACGAGATGGCGCCAGAGTAATGTACGTCGTCTGTGTGGAAACAAAGCGCTGCATGAGCGGAGTTTGCCTGCGGCGGCTGCTGTGAATCGCGCCTACGCGTCACCCACGCGCTTCCTCTCGTGATCTCCCGAGGCAGTCGCGCCACACTTCGCTCCGTTTGCAGCGTGCCCGCATGAGACTGAGTGTGCGCGCTAGCCAATATATCGCGGAATGAAAACACGGAGCTGCGCTCAAATTTCGCATTAGGGAGTATCGTAATGGTCGGTGAATATTTCTGAGCGCAGCTCTTAAGCCTGTTTCGATTATGCGATGTTCATCGCACTGGAAGAGCAATTTCTGTCGCACGCGACGAAAATCGCAGTCGCAGTGCCGACCCCCCCCCCCCCCCCCTTCAGGTTGCGATCAACCGGTTGGTGGAAACGTCGCAACGATCGCTGCGATTTCCCGTCGAAATTGCGGCGAGAGTTATTGCGCGGTTTCTTTTGGGAAATGACGTCTCGCTCAACAAGTGCATGTGCGGAGACGTGGGTTGTCGAATCCGGTACGTACGCGAAGGGAGAATAGAAAACTTGTACCCGCAGATTCCATTCTCCCATTTCTTTGCGTTCGTTGACACGCTACGTAGCGAATGAGGGGCATTTTCACGTTTGCTTTGTATTCTACTATTCTACAGATGCACCTTTGCGAGTGGTCAGTACTACGAGGCGTTCGACCCCTCGAGACGACGTGGCCTTTTGGGGTCGTCGCAATTTTCTTTTGTTGAGTAGCATACAGAAATCGCGCGTACGGAGCCGTTTAAATCATTGCGACCTCGGCAACGGCAAATGACAAGACAGCAAAGTACCCGAAGTTTCATGGTTGCGCTGAACGCCGCGACCATTTAGTTGCATTCTTTTCCTGTCGCTTCTCACGCCTAACTTTCCCGGTGCCTCTTGAAAGGTTATCCTTTTGCTTATTAAATTTGACATACCGAACGAGCAGGCTATCGTAAGGAATTTTTTACGATAGCATATTTAACCCCGGGACTTGAATAAACAGCGTCGTCAAATTGTTTTCGAATATTTCATGCAGGCAAGGTTATATCTCTTCTCACATGGATAATGTGTTTGTTCTTTTTTTTGGGGGGGGGGGGGGGGGGGGCTGCGCTCGTCTGCAGCGTCTGCTGTTGAGGTCAGTCCGCGGTACCGGTGTGTGTGACGGGGATCACAGCCACTGCAAGGGGTGGTTGCGACTGACTACGAGTAAGTCTCGATGTGACGCTCCCTTGGGTGTTGTCGCCGCTGGCACTGGTGGCACGATTTAAAATTACCTTTATTCTAAAGACTAGCGCAAAATAGCAGGGACAAAGACAGAGAAGACGACAGGACGAGCGCTAAACATCAACTCTCGACACTAATTTTGCGCTAGTCTTTAGAATAATGATGACACACCAACTAGCCCAGCTTTCTGCCTTGATCGCTTAAAATTCCCGCGACGAAGGGCCGCTCTCGTCATTAGTGGAACGAAAGCGTGAGAAGAAAGACGTGGTTTTGCGCAAGGCTGGCCGTACGGCGACGATAGGCTACGATATGGCGCCAACTTTCGCATTAGGGAGTGTCCTAATCGTCGATGAATGTCTTTTTGTCCCAAAATTGCACCGCGGTTCTGGTAGAACCCATATTATGGCTGCGGATTAATTTTGGCCACCTGCGTTATTTTTCTTATTGTTTTATTGTAAGAGCAATTTTATGGACATTCCAGGCGAATGTCTGTCGTCGGCGTCGCCGTGACTATCCATACAAATTTCTATTGCAATAACATCGCGGCGGCGTGTCTTATGCTGTAGGTGGAAGGGAAAGCTTGAGAAGGTGCACAAGCGGAGAAAGATGATGGCTTGATGCGGCGGCGTCTTCTCGCGCGTGCAAGACAGGAAGGCGGGGAGAGTGCGCGGTGTTTTCACGCGTGCAAGGTAGTATAGGGGAGGGGGGAGGGCAGCGGGGAGATGTGCGTGCTATTGGAGGTCGGGAAAGGGGGGGGGGATTAGTGCGCATTTTTTTTTCTTTTACTCCGGCTGCGGCCGCCCTCGCTCTACCTTGGAGGCAATCTGCGATGGGCTCGAAGGCTAGGCAACCCAAGATATACCTGATGGCTTCGTGTGCGCTGTGTCCTCGTGCGCTTTGTTCGCATTGAACTGAGATGCAGCATGAAAGGGAACGCGCTCGCTGCCGCTGCCGTGCTTCATCACGCCAACGTTCTGACAGCGAGTGCCCGCGGTCACCGATTGAGATGTGTTCCTGTTTTCCTATGCACTCATGACAGCGTGCTTGTAGATTTGGTAAGCGAATGTCCACAGCAGTTTATGCGCGTTATAAAACTACTAGCCTTACTTCGTGTAGCTGTCTATTAATTTGCTGTGGCAATCAATCAGTTTAACCTCTCGGGCCAAGATTCGCCTTTTTTCTTTTGCGTTGCACCATGGTGTTGTTGCATTTCAAATTGTTCGTAACGAGGGCGCCGTGGCTCGGAATCGAACGCCTGGTCTCGCGCTGAGCGCTTGAACACAGTAGTCGCTAGTAAACGAAGGGTGTACATTTTTATAGTTTGGAGTATTGTAGAAACACTTTGTCGTATCACTTGCTCTTTGTTAATAGCGAAATTCTTTCGTGCAATTCGTGACTCGGCCATTTGCTGTGTTGCGACGCGTGAATTAATTTGACCGTGTCACGTTCGTTCTGGTGCTAGTGCCTTTTCGCTAGCCTGAACAGCGCCCACTGTATATCCCGCACTGTTTTTTATGTAGCCACCGCCTTGCAGGCACTGTTGTGTGTTGCACGCTTTGAACAACGTCGTATTACTCAGTCGGCCTCTTTCTTCTGCGCCATTCTGCCAACCCCCTTCCTGAACGGCGTTTGTCGCACGTATCAGGGAACAGCGTCGCGGTGTCGTCCAAGACCTCATTGCGCCGATTATCGCACATGTATTATCGACGCGTTGACTCCGGTAAGATTATAGCCCTGCTTTCACAGCCGCGTATGTTGACGCGGTTTCGAACCACAGTTCGCTCGTGAATCTCTTCCTCGCGGCGCGCGGCGCCCTCTCGTACATATCGGCGTTGAGTGTCCCCGTACGTGTATCCATATTTCTCTTAAGTGCACCGAAGGTGTCTCACATAATACTCGTGCGTGACACTAATTGTTAGCGTGAATATGAAACTACCTCCGTATGCGCCATGGGTAGCAAAGGAATCCTGCGAGCACGAGAGTGGCTTCTGCTCGTGGCTTTTAAACGCAGGATGAGGGCCTTCGCGCAACTATACGCTCCCCCGCGTGGAGCATGTGGCGTGGGGGGGGGGGGCACTAGCGGTGTTCTTATCCGACAGCCGCAGCGGTGGAACGGCTTTGACGCCTTGGACGCGCAGGTGCGGACCCTCCTTTCTTCTGACGGCTCCCGTGATGTGCTCCCGGAAGCACTGTCGACTGCCCGCGCCCTCCTGTCTGCGGGTCGGCGGTGGCTCACCTTTCGCTCTTTCTGCTCCTCGGGCGGCAGCGTCTGTTGTGTGCCGACTGCGGTAAGGCCGGAGCAGCTGGGGCGCTTATCTGCTGCACGTCGCGCGGATCACGCGTTGCCGCTGCCTCAATTCTCGTGGAAGCGAGCGGACGACCACGGCGAAGTTGCCGAGTCGTCGTTCCGTTTCCCGCTTTGCCTGATAGTCGCCTTCTCCGCAACGCTCCCTTTCAGCGCCCCCTCCCCTCCTCTTCACACCCCCTCTCCTGTGCCTTGCGTCTGTTCCGTTTTGGGATTGCTTGCAGCTCGGACGACGACCCATCTCCTGTTTCCGCCTGCTTTTCCCTCGCTTCCCGGCCGGGACCGACGACGCCTGAGGAAGTATGGGTAAGAGACGAGCCTCCGATTGGACGCATCGTTTCCGAATCGAGATGTGCCGATGCCGCCGTTTCCTTTTTGTTTTGCCGGCGAGATGACGAGTGAGTGAGGAGGAAGGTACGAAAGGGAGCCACGGATCGGAGGAAGCAAATGGGGAAAAATGAAAGTGGAAAGAAGGGATTCTGGGGCGTTGCGGGTGGCGCGCGCGGTGCAGATGGCGCGAACCGGCCTCTGTTTTGTGCTTATTCTTCAGTGTTTGTCGCTTGTACCGTTAGCTGGGAATTCGTAGTGTGCGCGCGGGATCCTGATCGCTTACGGTCGTGTTCGTGCTGGTGACTCCTAGAATGCTGTGTGTGTGTGTGTGTGTGTGTGTGTGTGTGTGTGTGTGTGTGTGTGTGTGTGTGTGTTTGTGTGTGTGTGTGTGTGTGTAATATTTCCTTTTTCTGTATTAGGAACTTTTGCCACTCTTGCCAGAATATTGGGGAGTTTTGGGTTGTAAGCGTTGTGCTGCGCTGAAAAGTTGATACGTTGATAGCGCTAGCTGCTCACATTCGTTCTATAGCATTAGTTTTTTTGCTGCTGCCCACCAGGGCGCCATTGGTCAGCGTTTTAGAGGACGGAATCTGTCGTGCGGAATGCTATAGAAAACGCGCCGTTAATGCTATTCTAATATATATGGATAGAGCGAGATAAGAGTGGCTGCATTGCTCGATTCGGCGGTAGTGCTACTTCCGGTTTTTCGAACGTAACCCTTCTTCACTGTGTTGTTCGTGCGACAAAACCGTCGCGGGGGTTCAGACAAGTACTTCCTTGGCTCAGCTCTATTTGCGTCTTCAGTGACGTGCGGTATTGTTGCGTAACGTTATATTCTGACATTTGTTTCCTTGAGACCCTGGATCTGTCAAGATGTGTCATAACGGTAGCAGTTTCAAGCGTCGTTCTCGTTGAGTTTCGAAATTGAACGCCCGCCCGTCGTCTTGAATCGAAAGGCTGCACTTCTATGGCTATTTTGCTCTTTCCATGAGGAAATGGGTGATTCAGGGACGCGTTCTTGGACTGAAATAAAACTAGAAGATATCGTGACGCAGGAATGCACTTACTATAGCGCCACATTTCAGTATCAGCCCACATGTACTGTCTGACGAGTATGTACTGCCTGCAGTGGCGTAGCAACAGAGGAGGCCGGGGGGCCGTGGGCCCCGGTTGCAAGGGGCCAGGGGGCGTGGGGGTGAGGGGGTCAGGGTCATATATGTTTGAAGACACCCCTCTTTCCGCCGGCTACACCCGGGGATTGGGGTGACAGAAGACCTATGGGCCCCGGGTGCCAGACGGCCTAGCTATGACTGCCTGACTGGTCGTTGTAGTGTATAACACGTCGGTGCTGTGGCCATTGTCTTGGTCATTTAGGAATAGCTCGAGTGTGGTGCTTCTTAAGTGTGATTTATATGTTGAAAAACTCCATGTTCACGGCATGGCCTTCATACGTCATAGCGAAATAGTAAGAAATGAAGGACTGGACAATGACCTTTTTTTTTTGTATGCCTTGAATACGTACACATAAGTTTCTAAACTCTGTGCTGAAAAAAAAAATGTTTCCGAAGGTTTCTTGATGCCATCGAGATTTGCTATATTTCCCGCACCACTTAAAAAAAAAAAAGCTGGTTGTATGTCGCACGAGCTTTCGATCAAGGCGAAAGACAAGTGTCTTTCTGCTAGGTGATTTTGTTGAGTGTGCAAGCCTGTATGTGATTTTTATTGTGATCAGCCTTTGTGACCTGTCTTGTCTTGACAACATCTACTGTCAAATTGTTTAGTGCTCAAGAGGTTGTAAACACAGCTTTCTATCCTGTATAGCCATCTGCTGACTGGAGTGTAGATCAATATTTATTTATTGTGCATAATTTTTTATTATTATTTATTAGTAGACACTGCGGCCCAAATATGAGTCATAACAGGAGTGAAAGCGAAGCAGTGGTGGCTAGAGGTAGAACACCCGCCTCGCGTGCAAGAAGTCCGTGGTTCGAATCCCGGTGCCGCGCAATTTTCTACCGGATTAAAAAAGAAAGTCCGCGTGTTGATAAAATTGCATAAACAGGCCTGGAGCGTGGCCTGATCCCGGTGACCAGAACCGGTAACGCACTTCCTTACCGGAGTGAAATAATGCTGAGGCACAAAACAATGTAAGAGACCGTCAAATGCAATGAATTAAAGAACTCTTAGAAACTCAACAAGTCGCAATTCGCGAATGAATTGCCACACGAGGCGAAAACGCTTTCGTGAATATACTCTTTTCGCCTTAAAAGGCCCCTCACCAGGTCTGGCCATGTTGAGCTGACAAGCGCAGAAAATACATTCCGCGATAAGGATCGTGTCTGCAAAATATAACATCGCTACGTGTCGCGGAAAGATCTGAAATTTCAAACTGAACTTGAAGGGGTGTACGGTAGCGCGATTAAAAGACGGGACAAAAGAAGACACACACGGAGTTACCTGTGTCCCTGTGTCCATGTGTGTCTTCTTTTGTCCCGTCTCTTAATCGCGCTATCCTACACCCCTTGAAGTTGCATTACTAACGAGCCCACATTGCAACCCCCGTCAAACCGAACGCCGTTTTTCCTTCTCGCTGCCGCCGCGCTCCAAGCCGGAGGATGGCGTACTCGTGTACCTGCGCTTACGTAGTCGCGTAGGCAGTGCGACGTCGTTCGGTGTGACACGTGGCTTCGAGAATTATTCAAGACATCTGTTAACTGTGTGATCTGTTTCTTGAATTGACAAATTGATGTTTACAGAAATAATAAACGACACAAACGGTATGTCTGCGCTTTTTTTTGTTTTACTTCGCACCGAAGCAAGAGAGATGTACTTCCGCTTCGTCTGCTTGTTCCCACGGTCGTGTGGTCACGTGCGCAGCTACCGAAACTATTGGCCTCGAGCTCCACCACTGGAAAAGCTGGCGCCACCGTCGGCGTGACGTGCTAGGAGGGATCACGTGGACATAGCGGCCGCGTCGGCTGCTTCGGGCGCGCCGAAGCGAGCTGAAAACGAGTTTAAATTCCCTCGAACCCTGCGGTCCCCATTTAGTGGCGAAATTTTCCCGCTTCGGGTGTCTCCTTTACAACGCTTGTAAGCACTACAATAGGTAGAAGGTGCCTTTGAAGGCGCGCAACATGGTTGGCTACTGCTCGGTGCCGCAGGGCCGGACGCACGTAACGGAGGCCGGTGTCAGCCTTATTCACACGTAGCCGCAGGACAAGAAGCTGCGTGAAGCTTGGCTCGCGAAACATAAAACCGGCAAACAGTCATCGGCTGCAACTCGGGTATGCAGCAAGCACAGTCGCGAGGAAGATTTCTGCTACGGCGCCCGGTCTGCGATGTTCTGAAAACGCGCACTGAGACGCTCGCCCGAATCCGCTGCCCGACTAATGTCATGACGGTTTGGTGTATGAACTTGTCGATGCTATAGGTACTGGCAAGTTCAGTGGAGTGGAAAGGCAGCGGTAAGAAGCACATTTAAAAAAAAGCATGGCATATGGTCATGTTTGTGCTATGAATTAATGCACTGGATTACAAAAAAGGAGAAGAGGGAAATTGCACGCTGAGTGCACCGATAAACATGCAGTGCGACGCAACTCGAGAAATAGTATTGAAAGGTCAAATAATGTAGAAGAAAAAAAAAGATTGAATCGTCGCGACGGCACATCGAAGTCCCCGTAGGCGTTGAAGTCTCTACAATGAAATTATTTTTGAACAGTTCTGATAGCGCCCACGCAACAATGGTTGCTTGTATACTGTAAAATGCTCATATTCGGACAATGACTCTTCTTTATCTCTCGTCATCGGGCAGACGGTCCGGAAAAGGAAAAGAGCCTTGCCCAGTTGGAGGGACAAAATTCGTGCGGAGCGCATCGCAAATTGAGTGTGTGTCCTGTCGTTTTGTCTCGCCACTTCTATGTACTTACGATAGTAATACAAGTATTGAAGGACCCTTGCAGTACGCATAACGCGAACTTCCCTGTTTCTTAACTCGATGCGCAGCCAGAGCGGCCTGGGAATCCGTGCTTTCCCTCGCCTTCCAAAATTTTGAAACAAAGAATCGGCGATGGAAGAGAAGGGTAGGCTCTCTTTCTCGGAGAGAGCACGGAAACTTGTCCGCTAACCGGCTTAGTATCGATCGCAATAGGAGCCATTGTTATATCGCGTCGTTCTCTGCAGCCCCCCCCCCAAAAAAAAAGAAAAGCGTAAGGATAGTAGTCGGGGGTACGTCTCGGCTTCTACGGGAAAAGATAGGGAAAAAACAGAAAGGGTGGCGTATAGACGGCTGGCCTAGCCTATATTTTCAAGGATTCGTCGTCGTAGTCTTCCTCCTCCTTCTACTCGTCGAGGCGAAAAGGGAACGTGTGCCGCCTGCGCCTCGCCGACCTTTTTTCGGAGGTCTCGCTGTGGATGTGCGGCGAGTTTGAGCGCCCGCGCTGTATGCCGCCCGCTCGGGCTTCCTTTCGCTTCTCTTCCCGAAATGTGGAGCGCGCCGTTAAGCGACCGTACACGTACCGCACCCTCTCCCCATTCCCCGCCACTTCGACCTTGCGAAGCGTGACAGGGAGCCTTAAGAAAACGCGCGGCCTTTTCCTTTTGCATCTCGCTATGCGTGCGTGTGTGTATGTGAGAGAGAAAGAGAGAGCGTGTGAGCGCGTATGTTCGTCCTGCCTCTGTGCTCTGTTCCATTCGCTTGATCGATTCTTCGGCGCCAGGGCGAGGAGGCAAGTAAGGACTCCCTTTCTCTCTCTCTCTCCCTCTCTCACCCGCGCGTGGTTGTGTTTCGAACTCGGTCCCGCCCGTCCGCCGCCTTCGTACATACTGAATGAGGAGCAGAAGACGGTGGCCGAGAGGAATGCCTTCCCGTCTGAAGGTTTCGATTTCCAGCTACTGCCAGCCGTGCGACTGCACGTAGCGGGAACAACGATTAGTCTATTTGCGTGCGTTGTTTGTTCCCTCGAAGTTTGGCGGTGTTGCGAGTGTCTCGAAGAAAGGAGGAAAACGAACGCAAAAGTTGTGTGTACTCTGCACGGCTTTACGACCGCTAATTTTGCTACGTCCCGTTGTGTGTTCATCACGTCAGTGGTTCGGGCTTTGGCTTCAACGACAGGGAATGAATGTGCACGATCCCACGTGCCCGTTTATTTTCCAGCTGTGCATGACAGGACGGACGACACTAAAGCAGCGGTTAGACACTAGAACACGAAATGCTCCCGAGTGATGCTCTGCAGCGCGTGAGTGCTGCAGACAAACGCGGTGTATACGAAGATGTTAGGTCTATTTTAGGTTGCAGACGTTTTGTGGACTTGTTTTTAGAGCCGGATTACTCCTCGGTGAATTTTTAAGCTCTCTCAAGACGGAGGTTTGGATAGCTGGCAGTGCTAGATGTTCTTCGCAGTTGCACACTACGCCGTGCTGGTTATGAATGTGTTATAGTGTCTTCGTCCTTAATTGCTCCTTCCCTGGGGAATCTTAGCTAATTAGCTCATCGCGACGACGGTCGTACACGTCCTGACTTCACATGAACGCTGTATATAGAGGGCTGGTTCTTGTGCGACATCGTGATTCTTTGTGCGGGGACGCGCTCAAAAGGCCCCGTCTGTGAGCAAGGCACGCATATAGAGATACACGGAAGCACATCTACCAACTGGAGGCATTATTTGAAGAATCATGGATACAAGAGGAATAATATCAGCGAAGATGTCATACAACTAGTGCACCGGTTGTTTTGTTGTGGCATGGAGAAATGCGTTTCCGAAACTCAACAGCAAGATAGACAGTGAGCATCCCTTTGGCTTTGCAAGTGGTGCTCGATCGTCCACTTCTATAGGCGAAGCACGTCAACGATATTGAAGCGAGCATAGCTTGAGACTTTTTTCTTTTCTTTTTATTTTTTTGAGGTGGGGGTAGGGAGGTTGCCTGATAGGGCGGCTAATGCGAATGTTAATAAAAACGGGTCTGTTGGATTTCATGTTAAATGCAAGCTGTTATGAGCCTTAGGATACTAATGACGTGTTTCTCCTAAAAGGGGGCGAGGCGAGCCTGTACTTTACCTAGCACGTTGAATGCAACAAACCTCAGTTGGTCGCTAGTTTCGATTCCGTATATCTCTTGGTATGTGTCTCATTCATAGTCGTAAAGGTGGGGGGTGGGGAGGAGAGGTGTTGTTTGTCGAAAGTTCACAACATATACGAAGCGAAGGAAAACGGTAATTATTATTACACTGAAGAGTTGGCACTACTATAAGCACTCGAAAACGTACATAAGCGTGTTCTCTGAAAGCACATAGGGGAAGTTATTTGTTCTTTTAATTTTAGGGACAATGCAAGCGAAACCCGCATAGTCTGTGCCAGTTAGAGCGCGCCGCGCAGCTGTGCATAAGTTGTGGGCATATTATTACGCTCGGCGGGACTGTATCGCATCGCTCACTGCGTCGGCCACGACCGGGCGGACGCTGCGGTGCGCGCCGAGCCCTCTTCCCCTTTCGGGCCCACCCACCCATCCCGCGCGCCGCCTCCGTCGAGCGAGAAGGAACGTTGGGCTCGCTGTGCACTTCGCCTCGTTCGGTGCCAGCAAAAGAACTCCCAGCATCGCGAAACTCCGCCGCGGGCTTGACGCGCGCGCGGCGGAGACAGGGTCGCGCTCCCCGGCGATTTGTCTTCGTTGCACGCGTGTCCGCGCATGCACGCGACGCGCTTCTTCCTGCGCCATTGCTGCGCATAGCAAACTATATAAACAAGCGGGGGAGGAACGCCAGGAATGCAGAAGCGGCGGCGGCGGCTGCTGATGCGGTTGCTTTGTGTTGCTACTGTGTAGCGCGCGCGGGGGGAGGGGGGGGGGGGAGGACTGCGCTGTCGGTGACCGACTACGTTATACCGAAGCGAGAGAGAGAGAGAGGGAGAGCGTCAGTACTTTCCCTGCAAAAGTACGGCGAGAGTCAACGCTCGTATACGTCCTCGTCGCAGGATAAAAGCCTGCCTCCTCGTAGAAGGAGAAGATGGCGCGTGGTGTGTGTCAGTTAAGAGGGCAAGAGGGAATGTGACAGACGCTCGCCGGCGCTCGGGAGCGGCGAGTGCCTTTAGCGGCTGCTCGACCTCGTCGCGGTGTTCGGCGGCGTGATTGTACTAATGGCGCGCGCCACTGAATCCGCGCGAGCGGCTTAATTAGCTGGCCGCGAGGCAGGAGAAGCTCTCTTGCCGCGTTCTCCCAGTCCTTGCGCCGTATACTTGGGACGCCGACAGCCTCTCTCGAGGCTTGGGAGTGGCCCTCAACGTGCACGATGGCCGCGACCGTGGCCCGCCTTGAGTGCATAGGTGCGCCGTTCGCGCGTCGTCCGGCGGCCGTGCTCGGTCGTGCGCGCGATCTTGAGTGCCGGAGAGCGCACGGGCGCGCTGTGGTATCGACCGGAACGGATGCGCTGCTGCTGAATTATTCCTGGGAACACGATTAAGCGGGAGAGCAATAGAAAGGCGCAAGACGGAGAAACGACAGCGCGGGCCGCTTGGGGCTTGGACGAAGATGAATTGTCGCTTCGTGGTATAGCGCGTAACATTTAGCTTATTTGGCGCGCGCGTTTGATCGACGGAACCCGAATGCGAAACCAGTAGCGTGTACACAGGTGTATCAGCGAACACTTCCGAACTTTCTAAAAAAAAATTGCCTGTTGCAAGGTGGTCTATTCGAAGAGGAGGACATTACTGGTAAAAAGAAATGAAGTGCGTAATCGACTAATTAATAAAACTTCACTAATTAAGTATTTTCCTAGTTACCTTATGTCGCTTCTTGCAATTTACAAATTATAGCGGTTGAGACTGTAAGGCATACCCACTTGTAAATGGCCCTCCACACAATTATTTTCGAGATACGCGAGGTCAAAGTGGTACAAAAAAGGCAGTGTCGTTCCACTTACTTACTTAAGAAACCGCTGTTTTATGCTTTGAAGCACTTAAGTAACTGGAACGCCAATTAATTTCTCCTTGAAGCTCGAGAAATTAATGTCTCGACGCTTGTGTCATCCTGATAATACTCAAAGTGGATTCGCAATAACGAATCCACTTGGAACGGTTAGAATTTGTAAATTGCAATATGCGCCGTTGGGCAATTAGTTAAACACTTAATTAGTGTATGCTTATTAATTAGTATAATATGAATTTCGATTATATTCATCGCCGCACTCTTGTGAATCAAGCTTCGTTCCTCTATTCGCCTTTAGCGGTGTTTCTGTCGTTTCTTTTTTTTTTTTTTGTTAGCTCGTTCGTTTTTCACCTTTCATTTTGCGAAACCGCAGAAAAATCTGTCCTTTTCTTTTTCTAAAAAAAATAGAAGAAGAATTAATAAAGAAAAATGACGTGGGATGCATTGAAGTGCGAGCCCGGGCCCATGGACCGCTCTCTCGCGGCTTGCAAGCACAAAGCAGGTGAGGGAACCAACCCTTTGCGACTCCTGTGGTTGGAAATGAGCGTCGTTGCAGATGACGTCGTGGGGAAAGAAAAAAGTAAGATTGAAAAAAAAAAAAAAAGACGAATGCACGTTGCGAGATATATAGTGCTCAGCCAAGGAAACGCGACGGAGAATACCCGCTGAAAGCCTCTTGCGATCCGCGCGCCCGCACCATATGTTCGCTTTGCGCAGCTCGCGCCCGGCGCTGCGTGTAGCATCGCTGTAGGTGCGAATGCGCATTCGAAACGCGTCGCAGTCTTTTTTTTTTTTGCGTGAGCTGAAACGAGAGAAAAAGAATCGCCGCCTACGGCGGCTTCCTCTTCTCCTCCCTCCTCTCCTTCCTCTACATCGTTACTCTGCGTCCTTTTCGGGCTCGTTCAGCTTGTCCCCCCACCCCCCACCCCAAGAAAAAAAAATGACGTTGTCGTTTCCCCTTCTAGAGGTGCACGGCCTTCTCTTTCCGCTGGCTTGGCAACCATGAAGCCGTCGTTATAAAAGCGTCATTTTTTGTCTCCCTCTCTCTCTCTTCTTGCGTATACCCCACTTGCACACGGTGCCTATCCCGCTGTTGTTTCCTTTCCGTTTCCCTCTCCTTTCTCGAGCTTGCGCCCAAGAGAAAGAATGCGCGTTTTTCGTGGATGGCGAACTCCCAAATCGTCTGGCGCCTCATTCGGACTCGGGAGAGCTTCTTCCTTCCCTCGTGATGTTGCACCCCCGGGAACCCGGGGTCTCTCGGCGCCGGCGGCTTATACACCGTTTCACGCTGGCCCTGCCTGTTATAACTGGGGGGTCCGCTTGTTGGGAGCTCCCTCGATCGCTCGTCCTCCTGCGCATGGAGGACGAGCATCGCGCATGGTGCATGGCGCGTCGTTTGCCCGCGAAAGGGCCGTCGAGATTTCGGAGCTTCATCCCGCTCTTCTCTTAAAGTTTGCTCTCTTTCTCTGATGGGTTGCTGCTCCTGCTGCCGCGTAGGATGCACGCTGCTCACCGCAGGACTGAGCAGTGGCGGCGGCTCAGGCAGCGGCATTATTAAAGCTATAGGGATGCCTCTCGTCTCCACGCTCCATTCCTGTGCATCGGGGCAACGGTATAGCAAACGATTATAAATAGCCCTGTGACGTCTCGAAGAGGATGGTTAGAAATTTGGTGTCTGTTTGTCTGTCTGTCTGTCTGTCTGTCTGTCTGTCTGTCTGTCTGTCTGTCTGTCTGTCTGTCTGTCTGTCTGTCTGTCTGTCTGTCTCTGTCTGTCTGTCTCTGTTTGTCTGTCTCTGTCTGTCTGTCTGTCTGTCTGTCTCTGTCTGTCTGTCTGTCTGTCTGTCTGTCTGTCTGTCTGTCTGTCTGTCTGTCTGTCTGTCTGTCTGTCTGTCTGTCTCTGTCTGTCTGTCTGTCTCTGTCTGTCTGTCTCTGTCTGTCTGTCTGTGTCTGTCTGTCTGTCTGTCTCTGTCTGTCTGTCTGTCTGTCTGTCTGTCTGTCTGTCTGTCTGTCTGTCTGTCTGTCTCTGTCTGTCTGTCTGTCTGTCTGTCTGTCTGTCTGTCTGTCTGTCTGTCTGTCTCTGTCTGTCTCTGTTTGTCTGTCTCTGTCTGTCTGTCTGTCTGTCTGTCTGTCTGTCTGTCTGTCTGTCTGTCTGTCTGTCTCTGTCTGTCTATCTGTCTGTGTCTGTCTGTCTGTCTGTCTGTCTGTCTGTCTGTCTGTCTGTCTGTCTGTCTGTCTGTCTGTCTGTCTGTCTGTCTGTCTCTGTCTGTCTGTCTCTGTTTTTCTGTCTCTGTCTGTCTGTCTGTCTCTGTCTGTCTGTCTGTCTGTCTGTCTGTCTGTCTGTCTGTCTGTCTCTGTCTGTCTGTCTGTCTCTGTCTGTCTGTCTGTCTGTCTGTCTGTCTGTCTGTCTGTCTGTCTGTCTGTCTGTCTGTCTGTCTGTCTGTCTGTCTGTCTGTCTGTCCGTCCGTCCGTCTGTCTGTCTGTCTGTCTCTGTCTGTCTCTGTCTGTAGGTAGGGTAGATATTATTATTATTATTATTATTATTATTATTATTATTATTATTATTATCTATTGTGCTGATCGACGTAAATAGTCAGAAGGGGCTCAACGGAATTATCTACATATCTACATACAACGGAATGATCTACATATGGACACAGCTACTCGTTTTCTTTTTCTTTAAAATGGGAAGTAAATCGGTGTTTAACTTGAAATGAAAACCCGTGTATTCCTGCTTTCTAGCTCTGTATTGTCGAACACCAGTTAATCAGTCAAATGAACTCCATGAGAAACGTGGGGGTCGCCGCAAGGAAGCTGTGAATTTCAGCTTGACGAGGCTCCAGCCCATTGATACTTTGACAGCAAGTGGGCCGCTGTACGCTATGAAATAGCACCTGTGCAGGAAACAACAAAACGTACTAGGTAAATCCAAGCACTATGACATAATAATTCGCAAAAAAGCACACTCATAAAGAAAAAAAAAACGGGGGTATAGCTCAGATGCATCGCCGCGAAAAGCGTAAACGTGTGTCCTTAATTCATATTCACTGCGGCAAGTCTATATGTGGTCGCACATTTTCTTTCTTTAAGTGAGACGTGCTGTGAATCGCAACTGTGTTCATTATATTTTTTTCTTGCACTTTCCATGGTGGCCCCACCCGCCGCATTATATATTGTCATGTCCCAGTTTCTAGCTGCATACCCGAGAGGGGGCGGGGGTGAGGTAAGTATTGAGAAATAGAAAAGTAGAGATAGCAGGGGGAAAAAAATGGAACCTTTGAAACTTTTCTCAAACGAGCACTCGCAGTTTGATGCGATAAGCTAACGTGTCGCCGCTGCCAGCTGTATATATAGTAAGTATCATGCAGAATAAGACGGCGTCGTCTGGCCGATATAAGTCGAATAAGCTCGCTATGTTCGGCTCGCCCCCGCAGTCTAGCTTCGAGGCCGATATATGGAATCACGAGCTGCGACGAGCCGGAGGCTTAATTCTATGTCGGTTTCCCCGTGGCCGCAAGAGAGGGAGAGAGTTGACGAGTCTCTCTATCTCTCTCGACTATAGCCGTATAAGCAAGCGGGCGGGCCCGCTATAGTGTCGCCAAGCGCAGCGTCTGCTACGTGGCTTCGCTCCATCATTCTTAAAAGATTGAAGCGGCGCTGGCGTCCAAGCCGATGCTGGGGATTTCGGCTGTTACTGCCGCCTTTGTTTCAATTTTTTTTTTCTTTCCGCCCGCTCTGCGCCTTGCTTGCCTCCACCCTCTGTTCTCCGGCGCACACCGCCATCTTCGTGTACTCGGCTTAGGGAGAGATGGCATGAGCGGCATTGCGTCAACGCCTGGGCGCTGTGCGCGCGGCATTTTGACTATCGATTCCGTTCGTGTCGGGTTCCTGCTTGGAGAAGGGCGTCTGCGGTGCGCGCGTGTTTAAAGGAAGGTCCTGCATAATAATAATGCAGAACCTTTTACAAGCTCGAGGCAGTGCAGCTCGGTGTGTGTGTGTGTGTGTGTGGGTTTGTAGAGAGAGAGGAAGAAAAAGCGGGGAATGTTCGTGCGTGTTAATTAACGTAACATTTATTGCGTGGTGCCGACCGTTGGGTAAGCGGGGAATTGCTGGACGGCTGCCGCTGACAGTCAGTGTGACTCTTTATCTCGACGCAGCGCAGATGGCTTCGCTGCGCTGGCATTCGCGCGGGAGTGGAAGTGTTCACCGATGACGCTGCGAAGGTCGAGCTTAAGTGCCCCATATAGATAATGTGGTCGGTCGCGCGGCCGAATAACGCAACGGGGAGTGTATACCTACCGCTCGCAGTGCCATGGCTCGACTACCCGCAACGCCCTCATCTTCTGGATTTATTTGTTCGCCTTCGTGGTGGCGAATGCGAGCACTCTTATCAAGAGTTTCGATGCGAGCTCGCGAGTTCCTTACAGTAGGCGTACCTAAGAAAGAAAAAAACGACATTATATACGGTCTGGCGCGATTCGTAATATCCGAAAGCCGACACGCATGTCGCTCAAGCAACTGAACCGCAGCCTGCAGACACACGACGCGCAGCTGCTTGTATCGCGCGTCTTCATCGGCGTTAGCCCACGTGATCTCGTCCACTGCAGGACGAAGGCTGTGGCTTAGTTGCCAATGGCGTTGCGCTGCTAAATACGTGGTCGCGATTCTAGTTCCAGACCGCGGCGGCGGCGGCGGCCGCCTGTGTTTCGTTGGACGGCGGCGTTGTGTACCGTGCCATTTTTAGGCACACGTTAAGGAACCCTAGCTGGTCGGAATTATCCGGAGCCATTTTCACTGCGTCGTTCCTCCAAAGCCCCGCGGTGCAGTTTTGGTGACGTCAAAGGCCGCAATCTTGTTTAACCATTTTCTTGCTCCCACCGATTCCGTCCGATTCGAGCAAGTTTTCTAACCTCATCAGATCATCTCATTCTCTGCCGTCATCGACTGCGCTTATTCCTTTACCTTGACACCCCTTCCGTTAATCTATAATCAACCAACGGTTATCTGTTCTGCGCATTGCATGACCTTGCTCCACCGCACTCGTTTCTCTTAATGTCAACTTGAACATTAGCCTGCGCACCTCTTTCCACTCCATACAGCTGTCTTCCCGTCTCCTAGATACCTCTCCATATATGTAACCATGGTAGGCGGTGACGTATGGGAGGGGGGCAAAGAAAAAACATGTCTCATGGTTTTGGTATGAGGAACACTTTGCTCCGACGTGTTTTTCGTGATGTGAAAAGCTGTGCGTACCAGGCCTTTAGAACGTAGTTTGTGTTTTTCATACGGTTTAAAACATCTATGGCGACGGATTCGTCCTGGCTTTTCTGGGCAATTAGGCACACTACACCCTGCCCTCTCCCCGTCTTCATTTTGTGAGCAGTGGTTACGCTTTTATTGATTTGATGCGAAATTTTTCACGGAGCGAGTGCCTGAGTGGCAAGACGTTACGATTTAATTTAGTTGCGTACTTCGTGAGGGACAAAAGACTGGAGCAGGCAGATGTGGTGGTAGCTGAGTAAGATAAGAGAGAGCCGGTGTTGGCTTGGTTCATTTCGAAGCAATCGAGCGACACACGTACATACCTGTCGTATGTTCAAATCATTACACGTACACACCTACCGACACTCCAGGCTTTTTCGGCAACTTTGTGAATTTGGCATTGTTTTACGATTCTGCGAATGTTCCGTCAGGTTTTACGAAAAACGCTGCTCGCAAAAAAAAAAAAAATCGCTCGTTAGTCTCTGAACTTCCCGTTTGTAAGTTTTGCTATGGCGAAAGGGTACAAGAGGGGCGCTTGCTTCGACCAAGTTGATACTGGCGAGTTTCTGAAGCTTGCGAAATCTGCACCAGCAAAATCGTTGAAGGACTTACCCGTGTTACGAAAAAGAAAAAAAAAAGTGTTTCAATGTCACTCCTACCTGTTGCAACTTTGCTGTTTTTGTGCTACGTCTAGAGCTAAACCATCGTTAATAAAAAAAAATAAAAATCGGGAAATTTTCGGTCAAGAACAAAGAGCGTAACGGCGCTCCTACTCGCAAAAAAAAAGCTTTTTTTTTTTCGTGTTGTCGTGAACCAGTTGCCGATGAAGGTCTTAAAAGAGAAGCTCGCATCGTCGTGACGCGTGTTGAAAACCTGAACCAAGAAGGCAGTCGAGTAGAATGGTAGTCCGCGGTGTGGGCCAGCCGTCTCCAAGTTGACTGGTCGTCTTGAGAGACGTGACTCCACCGGATTCGATTTGACGTTCTCTAACCTTCTTAGGGAAAAAAAGAAGTGTTGAAAAGAAAATGTAGGTGTAGGCAGGCGAATAGAAAGTTTAGTCGCATTGAATGCGTATACTTATATTGGCACTTCTGCTCAAGCAGGCGTGACGTTTGTTGTTGCGTTTTTCTTTTTTCTTCATCTACTTTATTATCCTGCCGTCGCCCTGTCCCATTCTCTTGCTTTGCCTTTATTTCACAACAGTGCCGCTCCTTGGACCTCTCGCCTTTATTTAACAGTTCTTTTCTTGGACTCTTGGTTCGTCTTCACCTTACCGTTTTCAGAAATTCTGGAGACGCGCTGTTCAAACTAGAAATAGGCGAGAAAAATCAAAACAATGAATGAGGGAATAAATAAAGCTCGCAGAGATCGTTCTTTCTCTGATGTGTCTTGTAGTGTTTGCCTTTCTTTCTTTCTTTCTTTTTTTAAATGAAATAATAAAAAAAACGGCTGTCTGTGTTCTCCTTGCACTCTCTTTCACACACGCACGCACGCTTGCGTACACACGCGCACACGCACACACATTAAAATTCCTCGTCGCCAGTTTGCCAGCCTGCTTTCTTCTCCGCTTGATTTACCATCTTACTTCATCGTTTTCTTTGCTTTTCCTCGCTACGGTGTTTTTCTCCCTGATCCTCCAGCTTGCCCCGTCACCTTTTCTCCGCGCCGTATAAGTGTATGTACACTCGATTCCTGTTTACACGGGCACGCAGCTCACACAGGCACTTCTCGCTTCACCTTTTCTTTTACCCTCGTACCTTCTTGCTTGCCTCCTCCTCCTCCTGTGCAGCATCGAACTGTAGGCTGCCTCCGAGGGTCAGCGGCGCACCCATTACGTCACTTCTGCCTTTCATACCAGGCGGCTCTTGCGAGGAATCTCCACCGTTGTCGTCTGCTTCTGTTAATTTTTCCTTTTGCCGGTTTGGCCGGTGACATTTTGTGCTGAGTCACGTCGAACGTGACTTTTGTGCAAGAATCGGCGCTCGGCCGGACAACGTGGCCCGGCGATCACTAAGATTTTCAGCCTCACTTTTTTCTTTTTCTCTCAGTTTACCTAGCGCTCTCCCAACGGGTAATGCTGAAGTCCTTTTTTATTATTATTGCTATCTACCGAGGACAGCTCACGTCCGCGCGTAGAATTTATCGCGTTTGACCAGACCTCCCCCCACGTTTTCCCCCCGTGCAGTAAATGTAAATTGTTCCTTCGTATATGGATTTCTTTTTGGTATTAAAACGTTACACGATAAAAAGTGCAGGTTGGACCATAGTGCGAAGCACTCAACGCTATAACTATAGTGCATTTCTGCAGGGCGACGGCTTTTGATTTTTTCTCTCTATCTTTATCTATTTCACTCGATATACGAAGAATAGAAAGAGGGAAGGCGACGTTAAGTAGGTGTGCACAAGGCCGTTGTTTTACCCTTCTTATCATTTTCATTTTTTTTTCATCGCTGTGCTCTTATTTTTAACCTAGAAGTCATCCTTCCACGATATATGCCGATCAAAATGGCATACCCCTCCCCATTATTTTTCTCTTACGTTCTTATTAGACAGGCTTGGTTGTAGGAATCACCAGAATCGAAGGGACATGCATGGCGGCTGTCGTTTCTTTAAACAACACATAAAGCTTTATTTATTGGCATGGACCATTGGTCGCGCTTGGAACTGCTACTCGGAAGACCCAGCATTGAATTATGAGGCAGTGTGGAATCGCTGTATTATTTTGTTAATGTTATTTTCGAATTGAATACGCGCATTCGATGAAAACGACCTTCGAATATTGAGTCCAGTACCGAATGTTTCCGATTTCTAGACAAAGTGAAACATAAAAGTTCCGTGGATTCTGTCTGGCTAGAACAAGCTTATTTACGTTATTTAATACGTATGTGTCGTTTACTGAATATCAGAATAACATTAGAAATCAAATTGCGGTGCCTTGTATTGCATTCTGCTTCATAAATTATATGGTCTGTTTAGTCACGAGCGTGCGAAACTGCGCGAGACTCGGACAGACGACGTGACGACGTTCCGACGGAGAGGGGCGCACATTGCATCGACACTCTTGCGAGAGTGGCAGCGATTGTACTTTTGATTAGCGCCGTCAAGTACAAACGGAAAGAATACGTGGGCCGACTCTGTCATTGCGAACCACGATTTGCAAGAAAGACAAGCTCTCGGGCCGTGTGTGTCGTGTCGCGTCGCGTCGAAACGCAGTAGCTGCTGGCCTATACCACGCATTGCCAGAGAGAGAGAAAACTTTTATTTTTACGCCAGCGTCCGGCGCTCAACCCTGGTCGGTCAGCTACCAGTCCTCACCCAACACGTCTCTGACGTGTTGGATAAGCGCCGGCAGGAGAATGTGAGTTGCATGGGGTGGTGGTCTCTCTCTCTCTCACGCATTGCCACAGTTTTATTGCCATAGCAATTATACGGACGCTCCAGGCGCATTTCTGCCGTTGCCGTGAGGTTCTGTGTGAGTGAAAGCGTGGGAGGGTGAGCCGGCGAACGCGGTTCGATCTCCCGTGCGAGGAACGCGGCCCGGATGCGTGCCCTCTCCTGCGGCGCGCGATGCAGAGCGAGGAGGCGAGGGAGGAGGGGGCCTTCTTCTCCGGCGGCTGCTACGGTGCCTCGATGTCCTCCTCGCCCGCCGCTTCGTTCAGAGTGGAGACAACCGCGGCGTCTACTACGGCGTTGGCCACGCGAATCGCGGACGCTGTAGGGACGCGTTGCCGGCGCTCGTGCGTCTTGAAAGCGGTCTGCGACGTGGCGGAAGTGCGCGCACGCGCGGGCCTCGTCTTCAAAGCGATCTGCGATGTTTGCATAGGGCGCGTAGTGCAGGTAGGTTCGCATGCGCTGTAATTTCGACGTTTCGTACGAATTGAAGGGCAGATGCACGGAGGTCAATTGGCTCGCGGCTGAGGCCGTGATTCCTAACTCCAGCGTTTTCACAGTTTCCGCTGTCATCGAGCGATGTGCGCTCATGTTTACCTGTGCTGATTAATTTAGTTAAAACACGTTGACTTGCTAGTTGGTTTGAATCGATGATAGAATGTGTTGGCGCGGCTGAACAAGGACGTAGAAAGAAGCAGGCACACAAAGTCTCCGTGTGTCTGTTTTTTCCTACGTCCTCGTTAAGTGACGCTTACATACTCTATCGTTGCTAATTTATTTACTAAGCGAATGTTTACAAGTTTATACGGCCGATAAAACTACTATCTTTACTTCGTACAGCTATCTACTAATTTGCTATCGCAATCGGTGATTCGCCTTTCCGGCGGAACTGCGAATTTCTTTAACCTCCGCAGATTATGTGGTACCTAGGAGGCGCCGGCATGTCTCCTATAGCACTTTACGCGCAATGTCGGTTATGTTTCAAATTCCCGAAAGCAAGCTTCTCCGCCTGACGCGATGCAGTGCAGAGAAGCTTAATTGCAGATTGTTTCGTTATTGCCTCGTTTAACCCGGTGAACATTGACCTCAAAAAAGACGCATTTACATCTCTACGTTCTCTTTATAATAATTTCTCTCTCTCTCTCTGTTTTATTCATAAGCTTTAGAACAGTCTAACTTTACGCAGTACTCACAACATATGCTCTTCATGTTTTGATACATCACTTCGCTTCCTCACCGCTGGTCGCTTTACCTTAATACCGCGGAAGTCACTGTTAACGCTAAAGTGCTCTTTGTCACTAGCGGCGGAGTGAAGTTACGCTAATTAATTTCCGGCCAAGCTGCGCCGAGAGTTATTTCAGCCATATAGCAATGTTGGAGATTATGGTTGCTTAAGTTAAAGCTATGCCACATATATCCCACTAAATAAAAATGAAACTCTAAACTAACTTAACCACTAAAATATCCTGCTTGGCTGTGACGTTCGGCGAGTCTGCATGGACTCTATATTAGTGGAACACGAAAGCAAATTTAATTAAACACCGTAGGTAAGAAAGGAAGACCAATCGCCGCTGGTGATCGCATTACCGGTCGGCCATATTTGGACATATCTTTTGCAAATCGTGTATGTATCAGCGTCGCCTTTGTCGAGCAGCGTGTCACGTTCGAAGTCCTACGCATATTCAAATGACGCTTGTCCGTATTACTCGCTAATATCTCGTGTTGGGAGCATTTTGTATGCTCCTGCCTCCCTTACGCCCCCGTTATCCAATTTATTCTGATACTCCTATTATGTCCGACTCAGTTTCGCTTCCAAGCGACGTTTTGCACCTTTTGTGTTCGTCCGTCTTTTTTTTTCTTATTTTACTTTGACACGTCGGAATCCTCTGCAGTTTTTGGTACAAGGAACCGGCGCTGACATGCATCATGCGATGAAAAAAAAAGGGAATTTCTCGTCGTATTAATACAGTCGGTGGTTACGCAGTTCACGTTTCCTTTCTCTATTATGTTTTCTTCGTCGCTTTCC